>NC_135235.1:561536593-562263260 GCF_051348905.1 Ranitomeya variabilis | reverse complement strand
CAGCCTGAAACAGAAGAAAGGAGGCTGCTCCTGAGCTGCTGCTCCAGCAATAGCATCATCACATGGTTCTGTGGCCACCACCAGTAGCAGGGGGCCTCCTATTCCTCCTCCTCATCATCATCACCCTGCACTGCCAGCACCAGGAATCTCTCTGAATGCCAGCCTCACGGATGTCTATGTGCATCAGTAGAAATCATCACTGCCCTCATCATTACTGGTCCATCAGCCTCCCTCAAGGTCACTCCTCGTGTGCTGTGTAATTATCAGGCTGCAGGAAATCAGGGAGTATTAATGACATTAATCAGATGTCATGTGACCCAGTATACAAGGCAACCCCATATCTCCAGTGAGAATTGGAATATTCACATGGATATGTATGCGGCTGGGATTGGTGGAGTTTTGTGACGTGTAATCTGGAATAACGAGATTACATGACAATGATGTGATAGATTATTATTAGTGATGATAATTGGGGCAAAACGAGGCAGAACTGCAGGATGGGTCAGCGGAGTACTACGGGTATGGGATTCTTTAACCCCATATAGTCCTAATAATACTCAGAGCAGAGGGTTTGTTACCGTCGTATCCAGTCTAGAGAATTTCACATCGGCGTGTGAAGGCTTGGACTACATATGTATTGCAGCAAGAAGACCGCGTGACACTTTGCCCTGTGACCATAGTCGCATAAATGTTTTTGTTCGCACGTGTCGGAGAAATGCAGAGTCGCCATGTTATCACTAGGCCATATCTCAAATACTTTTCTACAATGTATCAGTGCCAGTAAACTGTATCAGTCCAGAGACCAGGCTACTTTGCTTACAGAGGATTGTCTAGACTGGAAAGCACCAGAAAGGCATGGACATCTCTCGCTATGTGCTCCTGCGCACGACCGATTATTTCAGATGAGTGCTATCTGTGGTTTTCACGGATAGCCCCTGTACCCATGATACTCTATGGGGCTGTGCACATGTCCAATTTTTTTTTCGCACTGAGAGTTCCCAGGGAAAAATCGGAGACATGTCCGATTTTGATCTGAGTGTCGTCTCTAAAATGGATCGCACTCGGATGACATCTGAGTGCAGACCTATTTGATTGATAGAATGGACAAGGTGAATACATTTTTTTTTCTCTCCATTTCCAAGAAAAAGTGAGGCCACTCTGATCAATATCTGATTGGAATAAATCTGACCGTTTTTCTCAGATGGACAGAAAACAACCGTGTGAACCTACTTTATGGTTGAGAATCTTTCCAGTCACTGACAGCAAGCAGAGCTCTTGAAAACAGTGAAGATCTGAAACTAAATGTGTAGAATAAATTTGCAGAACTGATTCACATACAATTCTAAGGCATCAGTTTGTCTATTCTATTTAGAACAAACGGAACAGATAAATCCTACAGTTCTGACGCAGACAATAGCATTAGGGCCCATTGATATACACTCACCGGCCACTTTATTAGGTACACCGTGCTAGTAACGGGTTGGACCCCCTTTTGCCTTCAGAACTGCCTCAATTCTTCGTGGCATAGATTCAACAAGGTGCTGGAAGCATTCCTCAGAGATTTTGGTCCATATTGACATGATGGCATCACACAGTTGCCGCAGATTTGTCGGCTGCACATCCCAAAGATGCTCCATACAAGGCAGGATGGATCCATGCTTTCATGTTGTTTACGCCAAATTCTGACCCTACCATCCGAATGTCGCAGCAGAAATCGAGACTCATCAGACCAAGCAACGTTTTTCCAATCTTCTACTGTCCAATTTCGATGAGCTTGTGCAAATTGTAGCCTCAGTTTCCTGTTCTTAGCTGAAAGGAGTGGTACCCGGTGTGGTCTTCTGCTGCTGTAGCCCATCTGCCTCAAAGTTCGACGCACTGTGCGTTCAGAGATGCTCTTAGGCCTACCTTGGTTGTAACGGGTGGCGATTTGAGTCACTGTTGCCTTTCTATCAGCTCGAACCAGTCTGCCCATTCTCCTCTGACCTCTGGCATCAACAAGGCATTTCCGCCCACAGAACTGCCGCTCACTGGATTTTTTTTCTTTTTCGGACCATTCTCTGTAAACCCTAGAGATGGTTGTGCGTGAAAATCCCAGTAGATCAGCAGTTTCTGAAATACTCAGACCAGCCCTTCTGGCACCAACAACCATGCCACGTTCAAAGGCACTCAAATCACCTTTCTTCCCCATACTGATGCTCGGTTTGAACTGCAGGAGATTGTCTTGACCATGTCTACATGCCTAAATGCACTGAGTTGCCGCCATGTGATTGGCTGATTAGAAATTAAGTGTTAACAAGAAGTTGGACAGGTGTACCTAATAAAGTGGCCGGTGAGTGTATATTGATATATATGGGATCCGTCTTGTTTCTGGCACATACTGGACGCCAGATGGACCCAATATACATCAATGGGCCCCACTGCTTCTGTTTGTAGCAGGACCGTATAGGATAATATCACTTATCTGTTCTGAACGACATGATTACGGTGTTGGCATAAAACATCGTAGCCATATGAAAACATGGAGCCCCAGTTGTGCCATCACTTTATATGAAGTTGTGTTCATCAATCACATAAAATGGCTCAGGGCCTGCATGTTTTCCATTGAACCTGCCTACAAAGAGCCGGACAGGGGCGTAACTATAGTTAGTGCAGGGGTTTAAGTTCCACCCGGGCCCTGGAGACTAGGAATGCCCAAAAGGTCCCATATGAGAAGACCAATACCATTAAAGACCCATAATATATTGTTGCCCTGTTGGAGATTTTGCATAGGGGCCCATGAGTTGCTGCTATGTTACTTAGCTTAGTCAGCTCCGCCAGGTAGTTCATGGACTGAGATGGACGCCACCAGTAGCCCCAACAACAGGTTGTTCCTTCAACTCCTATAATGAGCAGGTCGGTCTCCCTAAGTCACCAGAAAGTGGTCCCCCTCTTGCCACCTACATGGCCTATTGCTCTCCTCATATATTGCTGTCAGTTCCGCGCAACTTAAAGTGGTTCTACACTACTGGACAACCAGGGAAAAAAAAAATTCACCTCCCAACCTGGCCAGTGCCGCTCTCCCATACTCAGCGCTGCGTCCCCTGTATCCAAACTTGGTCACTGATTGGCTTTGCTGCTTCTCCAGCTTGGGTGAATTGTGAGCACTGTAGCCTATCGGCAGCTACTGATTGTCTGCAGCGCTTCCATAACGCACCAGATGGATGTTGGTCTCAGCTGACTGGCATAGGACACAATGTGGAGTACAGAGGAGCGGCACTACTCCAGAAACGGAGTCTCTTGTGCTCCTGTCACACATGCCCAGTGAGCTGACCATTAGATTATTGGTTCAACGGCACATGCGCTCAATCTGTGTACAGCTAAGGGCATTATGAGATTTATAGTTCTCAGTTTATTACTGAAGCTACTTACACACATACATACATTTTCCCACTCCCAGAAGTCTTGAAGCTACAGAATAGCACACAGCGTGGACTGCAATCATTGTGAGCAGATATTCTGAGATGTCTGGCCTGTTATAACTGAAAATATGTAAAATCTGACTGCAAAAAAAAGGAAAATCTGCAGAATCCATTACAATCCATTTCCAGTAAACATGCAAACTATGAAGATTTATTCTTCGGTTAGATGATGCCATCTTGTGGCGAAACATGACATAAATGTCCCAGCGCCTTACAGACATTATTGGCACTGTCCCCCTTTGGGGCTCACAATCTACGTTCCCTATCAGTATGTCTTCGGAGTGTAGGAGGAAACCAGAGACACCAGTGGAAATCCACCCAAATACGGGGAGAACATACAAACTCCTTGCAGATGTTGTCCTGGGTGGGATTTGAATCCAGGACCGCAGTGCTGCAAAGCAACAGTGCTAACCACTGAGCCACCGTGCTGGACATAAATAATAATGACCTGTGCTTAGGCCGGGAATAGCAAAACAGTAATAACTAATGGAAATTCCATTATAAAAAGCTCCTGAATAATAATAGAAATTAACAATCGTTTTCTCTGGGTACGTGATCACTATAAAATGAAAGTGGCCGCCATCTTGTTACACTGATATACAAATCTATTCTAGAATGTTATTAGGACAGATGTCTGTGAGCATGTGCAGGAGACGCTCCTCTCTCCTTTGTGTGTAGTAATATGTGGTCACAATGGATATTAGGATGTAATACTGTGTAATGCACAGTATAGTGCAGCCTCACACACACAGTATAATGCATACACAATTACACATATATACAACGTGGGCCGTTTATATGGATACACCTAAATAAAATGGGAATGGTTGGTGCACCACCACATTATGGGTGTCAGGTCCGAGCATTCCTACATGAACAGTTTCCTGGAAAGTGGATTAGTCGTTGTTGGCCAGTTGAATGGCCACCAAGGTCTCCCGATCCGACCACCTTAGACTTTTATCTTTGGGGTACATCTGAAGGCAATTGTCTATGCTGTGAAGATACGAGATGTGCAGCATCTGAAACATTGGATACTAGAAGCCTGTGCTAGCATTTCTTCTGTGGTGCTGCTATCAGTGTGTCATGAGTGGGAGAAGAGGGTTGCATTGACAATCCAACACAATGGGCAGCACTTTGAAAACATTTTATAAGTGGTCATAAACTTGTAAATAAATCATGAAAGAATAAAGTTACGTTAAAACCAAGCACACCATTGTTTTTCTTGTGAAATTCTCAATAAGTTTGATGTGTCACATGACCCTCTTCCCATTGGAAAAAATATAGTTGGCAGACTTCAAAATGGCCACCATGGTCACCACCCATCTTGAAAAGTTTCCCCCCTCCCATATACTAATGTGCCACAAACAGGAAGTTGATATCACCAACCATTCCCATTTTATTTAGGTGTATACATATACATGGCCCACCCTGTACACATATACAATACAATATATTCAGCTCTCCTCCTCGTTCCCCGCGCTGCTCCAGGCTTTGCTCCGGTCTCATCAGCCCTACTGCTGGCACAGCATGAAACACGATAAAGTGACGTCATCGTGCACCAGCTGAGTCAGAAGCAGAAGGGGAGTGATGGAAGAGGGAATGTCATCTGACATTCTCTCCTCCACCACTGCTTTCAACTGTATTGGCATCTATGATACTGATAAGTTGAATTTGCGATGCGGGCCCCTGGAGGAGCGGGGGCCCAGGACAGCTGCCTGGTCTGCCTGCCCATAATGCCGGCCCTGTAACCGTGCTAAGGGTATGTACATGCAGTTGACTTATGGTAGTTTTAATGAGCTTATTAGGATGCTGCTTTCTTATGTTGATTCCTTTCTAGTGATGAAACAAATTGCTCGGATAAGGCATTATCCGAGCATGCTCAGGGGCTAACCGAGTGTCTCCTGTGTGCTCGAATAATTTGATCGAGTCCCCGCGGCTGCAACTCTCACGGCTGTTTGACAACCACAACACATGCAGGGATTACTGTTTTGTAATCCTTGCATGGGTTGCTGCTGTCAAAAAGCCGCAAGACATACAGGTGCGGGGACTCAAACATATTTTTCGAGCACGCCAAAGTCACTCAATTAGCACATGAGCATGCTCGGATAGCACCTTATCAGAGCACGTTCACTCATCACTATCTCTTTTACTTCCATATTTACAGTATGGATCTTTACTTTTTTGCTGTATGTTTAGCAAATTTTCTGTTTTTTTTTTGTGGAGGTCAGTTCTTCTTACAGTCCTGTGTGGTATAGGACCTTTGCCAATCTTTGCCAAATTGATCGGATGCCTGGAAAATCGGAACCGAGTCTCAAAAATGTGACAGGTGCAAAATGGATGGAACTGGACCTGCAAGACAAATTGTCCTGCCTACGCATTAGTGAGGACAGTTCCTCAGGAGGGGGCTGTGCATGTCTATGTAGAATTATCAAAAGTGTGAATTCACACGGACCGAAATTTTATGCTGCCGACAAATCCATTACAAAATCCAGGTTTTGCCTGTGGATTTGGTGTGGATTTAATGTGGGTTTGACATTTAGTAAATGTGCTGCAAATCTTCAAATTATGCATGTAAGATATGCAAATTACGGTGTAGATTAGCCAAATCCGTAAAATTATAGCCCAAATCAATCAACCCTAAGGAAGCTTAAAGGGGTTGTGCACTTTTCCGACAGCCCCTATATAACTACTATATTCCCCAATGTAAAAAAATAATAACAGATAATCACCTCACGCACTGATGTTCTTTCAGTGATATTGGGTCTTCTAAAGCATGAGTGACATTATTATGCCACATGAGACCTGCAGACCAGGTGTCACGCTGTACTGTAGGCAAGCCAGGGCAGAAGGACCCTATATTGTCCCTTAATCTAGGGGAGTCCTAGTCTATCCCTAACCCCAGGGTTAACACTGAAGTCAGAGATGCCGGAGTCTCCTACCTCTGACCTCCTATAATTATGAAATAATTATAATAATGAAATAATTATTTCATGTGTGGGCACCCTTACTGAGCAGGTATCTGGATGGGTAGAGGGTATTCTTAAACCCCTGGTAAGGGATAGACCCAGCTTCATTCAGGACACAACTGACCTATTTAATAAACTATCAGCAATAGGTCCTCTACCAGAAGGAACCATCCTGGCCACCATGGATGTGGAATCTTTGTACTCCAATATCCCAAACCAGGATGGATTAAATGCCTGCAAATTCTTCCTGGAAAACACAGGGACTGATGCTGATTCTGTCCTGAAACTTATAAAATTCATCCTCATCCACAATTACTTTGAATTTGACAAGAAGATCTATCTACAGGAGACTGGCACAGCGATGGGAAGTAAAATGGCCCCATAGTATGCAAATCTTTTCATGGCCAAACTTGAAAGCGACTTTTTGTCCTCATGTCCCATCAGGCCTCTGGCGTACTACCGCTACATTGATGACATTTTAATCATCTGGACGGAGTCTGAACCACAGCTAAGAAATTGCCAAGAAACTGAAGTACTACTCCCGTCAGAGGAGAGCACAAACAGGCTCTAACCAGAGAAGAAAGAGTAGTGGGAGGCCCCACTGCAAAACTGAGCAACAAGTACATTAGAGTCTGTAGTTTGAGATGCCTCACAGGTCCTCAACTTGCAGCTTCATTAAATAGTACACGCAAAACGCCAGTGTCAACGTCTACAGTGCCGAGGCGACTCCGGGATGCTGGCCTTCAGGGCAGAGTGGCAAAGAAAAAGACATATCTGAGACTGGCTAATAAAAGGAAAAGATTAATATGGGCAAAAGAACACAGACATTGGACAGAGGAAGACTGGAAAAAAGTGTTATGGACAGACAAATCCAAGTTTGAGGTGTTTGGATCACACAGAAGAACATTTGTGAGACGCAGGACAACTGAAAAGATGCCGGAAGAGTGCCTGACACCATCTGTCAAGCATGTGAGGGTCTGGGGTTGCTTTGGTGCTCGTAAAGTGGGAGATTTGTACAAGGTAAAAGGGATTTTGAATAAGGAAGAATATAATACCAGTCAGCAGCGTTCAAACTGTGATTAAAAAATGGAAAGTCAGGGGCTCTGTAAAAACAAACCACGGTCAGGTAGACCAACAAAAATGTCGTCCACAACTGCCAGGAAAATTGTTTGGGATGCAAATAAAAACCCACAAATAACATCAGCTGAAGTACTGGACTCTCTGAAAACTAGCAGTGTGGCTGTTTCAAGATGCACAATAAGGAGGCACTTGAAGAAAAATGGGCTGCATGGTCAACTTGGCAGAAGAAAGCCATTACTGCGCAAATGCCACAAAGTATCTCGCCTACAATACGCAAAACAGCACAGAGACAAGCCTCAAAACTTCTGGAACAAGGTAATTTGGAGTGATGAAACCAAAATTTTACTTTTTAGCCACAACCATAAATGTTACATTTGGAAAGAGGTCAACAAGGCCTATGATGAAAGGAACACCATTCCTACTGTAAAGCACATTAATAATAATAATAATTTTTATTTATATAGCGCCAACATATTCCGCAGCACTTTACAATTAAGCGGAGACATGTACAAACAATAAATTCGGTACAAGTTAAGACAATTTAAACAGTGACATTAGGAGTGAGGTCACTGCTCGCAAGCTTACAATCTACAAGGAAATGGGGGGACACAATAGGTGAAAAGTGCTTGTTATTTCAGGTCTGGCAATTATAAAACATAGGGATTTTCATACAAAGCTGCATGATCCGGTCATCAGCCCGTGTGTTTAAGTGCAATAGTCAAGTATCAAGTGCAGTTATCGTGTGCATGGAGGGTGTGGAGACAGATGAATAGTAGGGTGCAGATTCAGAGTAATATTTGGAAGGAGGGAACAGGGCAAAGTTAGTTTACTGAGTAGTTGATGTGGTAGGCTTGTTTGAAGAGATGGGTTTTCAAAGCGCGCTTGAATAGGTCGGGGCTAGGTATCAGTCTGATCGTCTGGGGAAGTGCATTCCAGAGAGCTGGCGCAGCACGAGAGAAGTCTTGGAGACGGAGGTGCGAGGTTCGGATTACGGGGGATGTTAGTCTTAGGTCATTTGTAGAACGGAGGGCACGTGTAGGGTGATAGACAGAGATGAGAGAGGAGATATGAGGTGGTGCAGAACTGTGGAGAGCTTTGTGGGTGAGAGAGATGAGTTTATACTGGACCCTGTAGCGAATGGGTAGCCAGTGTAATGACTGGCACAGATGGAGGCATCGGTGAAGCGGCTGGACAGAAATATGACTCTGGCCGCAGCATTCAAGATGGATTGGAGAGGAGAAAGTTTGGTAAGAGGGAGACCGATTAGAAGAGAGTTGCAGTAGTCCAGACGAGAATGAATAAGAGTCTTAGCAGTGTCAACGGTGAGAAAAGGTCGGATTCTGGAGATGTTTTTAAGATGCAGGTGACAAGAGCGAGTGAGTGATCGGATATAGTGAGTAAAGGAAAGTTCGGAGTCGAATATGACCCCAAGACAGCGGGCATGCTGCTTGGGAGTTATGGTTGAACCCTCCAGGGTAATTTCGATGTTGGGTAGAGTGAGGTTAGTAGAAGGGAGAAACACAAGAAGTTCGGTTTTGGAGAGATTTAGTTTCAGGTAGAGGGAGGACATGATGTTAGAGACCGCAGACAGACAATCCTTGGTATTTTGAATTAGGGTAGGGGTGATGTCAGGGGAAGAAGTGTATAATTGGGTGTCATCAGCATAGAGATGATACTGGAACCCAAATCTGCTGATTGTTTGTCCAATAGGGGCCATGTAAAGAGAGAAGAGGAGGGGGCCTAGGACTGAGCCTTGCGGAACCCCAATAGTAAAGGGACGAGGAGAGGAAGAGGAGCCGGCAAAAGATAGTGAAGGAGCGGTCAGACAGGTAGGAGGAGAATCAGGAGAGAGCTGTGTCCTTGAGGCCTATGGAGCGGAGCATAGTGAGAAGGAGCTTGTGATCCACAGTGACAAATGCGGCAGATAGATCCAGGAGAATCAGCAGAGAGCAATGACCTTTGGATTTAGCTGTTATTAGATCATTAGAGACTTTAGTGAGGGCAGTTTCAGTGGAGTGTAAAGAGCGGAAACCAGATTGTAAGGGGTCAAGAAGAGAGTTATCCGAGAGATAGCGGATTAGACGGGAGTGGACCAAGCGTTCCAGGAGTTTAGAGATAAAGGAAAGGTTAGAGACAGGTCTGTAGTTAGCAGTGCAGTTCTGGTCCAGAGATGGCTTTTTAAGTAAAGGGGTTATGATGGCATGTTTAAATGAGGAGGGAAAGATACCTGAAGAAAGAGAGAGGTTATATATTTTAGTCAGGTGAGTGGTGACCACTGGTGAGAGAGACTGCAGGATATGTGAAGGAATGGGGCCACTGTTGCAGGTTGTAGGCCAAGCAGAAGATCCATTGGTGGATCGCTGATGTTTTGGGGATGTGTGAGCTACAAAGCCACAGGAAACTTGGTCAAAGTTGAAGGAATGATTAATACAGCAGGTTATCAGCAAATACTGGAGGCAAATTTGCTCTCACCAGCCCCAAAGCTATGCATGGGATGTACTTGGATGTTCCAACATGACAACAATCCAAAACAGAAGGCCAAGTCGACCTGTCATTGGCTACAGCAGAACAAAGTGAAGGTTCTAGAGTGGCCATCTCAGTCTCCTGACCTCAATATCATTGAGCCACTCTGGGGAGATCTCAAGCCTGCAGTTCATGCTAGACAGCCCAGGAATTTACAGGAACTGGATGCTTTTTGCCAAGGAGAGTGGGCAGCTTTACTATCTGAGAAAATAAAGAACCTCATCGACAACTACCGCAAAAGACTTTAAGTTGTCATTGATGTTAGAGGGGGCAATAAATAGTATATTAGGAAAAGGGGTATGTGAACTTTTGATCAGGGTCATTTGGATGTTTTGGGTTGTCATTATGATTTAAAAAAACACAATAGTTTGACAATAAAAGCTTTACTCAACCACTAACCATGAGTGTAGAAAAAAAGTTTTGGTGTTATCATTCATAGTCTCTGAAAAAATGCCAAGAAAGTAAAAATTCTGCCAGGGTATGTAAATTTTGAGCACAACTGTATATAATGGAACGGTGTGATTCCAATAAGCAACACAGATTTAAAGAGGATCTGTGCTCTGCTAATTACTGCGATCTTTTCATCTCAGATGTACCACAGGTCCCAGCATAGTGTGACACATTTATAATACCAGAGCTGCAGACCATTAGTGATTGCTGAATGGCTGCAGGGCTCACGATGTCACAACGACGACTGTGATATTTATTTTATATTTGGGAATATAGTATTTAAGTAGGGGTTGTCTGAGTAGTGAATAACTCTGTTAAAGGAGTTTTCAGGACTGAGAAATTGTGACAATGCGATGTGCATGCTGTTGTAAAGGTCGGCCAGGGCAGTAGTCGTGGCTGAGTTTCTCTGGCAAGATATACCCTGGCCTCCCCTTACAGGAAATTCACACTTTTTGATTTAAGTAGGGGTTGTCTGAGTAGTGAATAACTCTGTTAAAGGGGTTTTCAGGACTGAGAAATTGTGACAATGCGATGTGCATGCTGTTGTAAAGGTCGGCCAGGGCAGTAGTCGTGGCTGAGTTTCTCTGGCAAGATATACCCTGACCTCCCCAAAGATGAAATTCACATTTTTCTGGTACTCTACTTGCCTCTTCATTCCTGGCACCGATGGGGCCTACCCTCCTTTTTGTGGGGTCGCCTTTGGCTTCATTTGAATGAACAGAGACATAGTCCAAGTATAACTCAAAATGCAAAACTTTACTTTCTGATCTTCGCAGCACATCCAGATACATTCCATCAACAACAATAGTTTCCATGTTACATAATACTGCATTTCTCCAATCTCTTCTCTCCCTGTCAGACGGCTCGAGATCGGGTCGTACCTCGCTGTACATTTCCCCGGCATCCTAGTTGTGTGCGCTCACTGTATGCAGGGGGTCCCTCATCCGTTTCGCCCCAACACCAAGGGAGTCCACCCATGCTAGCAATCTCCACATCCCGAGTGACCCGCCCGTCTGTCCTGCCACGTTCTGTCCTGCAGTATTCTTCCTGGGAAGCCCAATCCTTTGTTAACACAATCTCTTCTCTTCTATGTCTGTCACTTCACTAGGTGACTCACTATCTCTGGATGGCTGGGCTTCTGCTTCAACGTTACGGGGTGCTAGGTGGCTTGGGCATATAGCCCACCCGAGCACAACGTGCTACCCGCCCTGACTTACTAAAAGTCAGGAAGTCCTGCTATCTTACTCCCTAGCTAGCCACTCCTATGTTATCTATCTACAGGGAGGTTAACACTAAAGAACTCTGTGCCCTCATCTAGTGTCTGAACTGTAAATGGCACTGTCCCTATAAAAAACACACACATATGTATATATGTATATATATATATATATATATATATATATATATATATATATTACACATCAGCATACATTAATACATCACGAATGAAGACATGTTTAAGGGGTTAGGGGTGCAGCATAGCTTAGTCCTTGTAACCCCTGACACTGTCACGATTCCTCTATATTTCCCCTTGCGAGATCCCATGACTATAAGTATGAAATCTACGTAGCTGTTGTTACGTACCAACTAGAATTTCGTCCAGCTTCTCAACGTTCCAGAAAGAGAGGAGTGTCGGCTCGTGACCACAAATATGTAAATCGCATATCTGTGGTCACGTGACTGCCCCATCATGGAGCATAAAGGGAAATCACAATAGCTGGTCATATGAACAAGGCAAAAGCACTCATGTGTTTTCAACAAGGAGAGAGGAGTCTGGCAGCAGTTTGTTTCTTCTGAAATCAAATAGATTGTCCATTTGAATTCCAAGTGTTTGAATTCCAAATATTGGTTCAGCCCTATAATTTGTATGCCCCTTAGTGGCCTGAAGGATACACTGCATGCACAGATTTGAAGTTTATATTACAGAATACTGCGCATTATTTCTTCAGCCGTTTACACGGCCATAAATATCTGGTAGGAATATTTCCATGACGTGTCACCCTGAAGGGACCTTAGGACCGGGAGCCTGTATTACCCAGCTGGCACACACACTGCTGAGGCAAGCTGAACATGAGAGACTGACTTTCCATTAAGTAACAGCAGTTGTGACTGAGCAGCAGGTAATGAGGTGACTGGTGATCATCTTCCTGTTATAGAAACGTGACATGCCATTAGAGTCATCTTGGCATGACACCTCGTGTAACTGGAAGTCGAGCCCTGAGTAATAACGTGTAGATTATGTATGAAGTATAACAGGTCCAGTTGTGATTTGCTGGGAATTGACAAATGTCTTGTGCTGGGCATGAGGGGGCTGGCACAAGACAGGAAATTAGAGCAAACAGAAGAGAGAATCCCTGTGTCATGCCAGCGTCCTCAGACCCTGAACACTGGTTGTTCTAAATAGGGAGGGTATACAATCTCTACAAGCTGTGTTACCTCCATCATCATCGACAGGGTGGCACTGACTACTCTGAATGAACACATGGCATCCATACCCCTTTCCTTGCCAGCATTGGTGCCTAGACTTTATGCTGAGTACCTACTGAATAGATTGAGTGGGTTCTGTCATTACAAATTGTTCCTTCAAATTAAGACTTGAGTCGTCTCTGCCTAACTTGGGGGCAAATACCCTCTGTAGGACGGCAGCTGGGTACTCAGATTTATTCATAAAATATTATGATTAAGGTAGGTACATAAGGCTGAATGTGAGATGAGAAGTATAGACAGTTTTTTTAGGTGCCCTCCTAATGGTGATAGCTACTCTAACAGATAACAATGGCATCCACAAAGTTCCCTTATCAGTGACAGCCACAATTCATCAATGGCAGCTTTAGATCCCTCATCAGGATAGTGACACACTTCGACTATGACCACGTCAGCTGTCGTTCAGTGCCGCAGCTACATTATGGCGCTTTCCAACCGAGTCTGACTTTTTACAACTTGTTTCTATGCGGTAGCTTAGGTGTCTCAAAGCGATTTCTTCACATCTATAGCTACGCAAGGTAGCAGTTGCACTGAACGACAGATGACGTGGCAAAAGTCAAAGCTATCTTCAGTTTAGTTGCCGTGTAGCCCTGGCCTTGCGGCTCTTTCACACAACAGAATTTTCGATCAGAGTGCTTTCAGTAAAAAAAAAAAAAGGACAGCACTTGGACCGATATTATTCAATGGGGCAGTGCAGATGGGTGTTTTTTTCACTGACCAAATCTGCATGTGAAAAAAATCGCAACATGTGTGTCACGGGGAGACTAGGTGAGTGAGAGCTAATAACCCGGGCCCCTGTAATTTCCCTCAGACTAGGGAAATCCTGACTGACCCTCTACCTGGAGTTTACACTGATGGTGTGCATGTCCAGGCCTCGACCCTCGCCCTGTCTCCTGTTTCAACCCTAGGCTGAAACCAACCGCCCACCACCCAGTGAAGAGGTAATACACCAATACCCACAGTTAGCACAGACAAGGATAAAGGATAATATACACCACGCCGCAGTCACTCAGAAATACACTATAAATGTGCAGGGCAAAATAAATACAAATATAGGAAGGAGTAAATAAGACTAAGGAAAATACACCACCAGCAATGAATCTCCAACAACCAGCTCTCCACTCCGGACCGAGATAACAACGCACAAGACAGAAGCTATAATCGGCGACGCCCAATGATCAGGAGAACTATTTAAAGGCAATGGGCATGGCCCAGCTTCCAATCCGAGGATCAGGTAAATTAACCCCGGAACAGCTAGATAAAATCTAGCCGACGCCAATGAGCAAATAGTGGTCAAAAGTGGAATTACCGCTGTCTGTCGAACGACCTGGTCTGAACAGCGTCCGACATGACAGTACCCCGCCTTCTACGAGGGACCCCAGGGCCCTCACGGCTTATAGGACCCGGCTTGTCTGGATGGCGACGATGAAAAAACCTGACCAGCCGATCCGCATGAATATCCGAGGCTGGTACCCAGAACCTCTCCTCAGGCCCATAACCACGCCAGTGTACCAAGTACTGTAAAGTGCGACGCACTACATGAGAGTCAACCACCTTGGAGACTTCAAACTCCAAATTACCATCCACCAAGACTGGAGGTGGCATAGGCGCCGCGTCCACAGAACCCACCACCTTCTTTAGAAGAGACCTGTGGAACACATTGTATATCTTATACACCGTAGGGAGCTCTGTTATGATGACCTGGTGGTTAGGAGCACTAGGAATGACCTGATGAGCAAACTAGTAATACAGGACAAGTTCTGGGAAGTGGGAGCTTTGCTGACCGCAACCCCTAAACCTATCACAACAACTAGAAATAGCCGTGGAGCGTACCTGACACTGCCTAGACGCCTCTTCACAGCCTAAGAGCTAACTACCCCTAAAGATAGAAAATAAGGCCTAACTTGCCTCAGAGAAATTTCCCAAAGAAATAGGCAGCCCCCCACACGTATTGACTGTGAGTTAAGATGGAAGTCACAAACACAGGAATGAAATAGGTTTCAGCAAAAGAGGCCAGACTTAACTAAACAGACTTGAGGATAGAAAAGGTATCTTTGCGGTCAGCATAAAAAACTATCAAAAAACCACGCAGAGTGTGCAAAAGAGACCCCACACCGACTCACGGCGTGGAGGTGCCACTCTGCATCCCAGAGCTTCCAGCTAGCCAGGCAGAATCATGATAGCAAGCTGGACAGAAAACAGTGGTAAACAAAATAAGCTAGCAGGGACTTAGCTTTTGCTGGAGTAGACAGGTCATCTGAAAAATCCAAGAGCAAACTGAACCAGTACTAGGACATTGACAGCTGGCATCAAGTAATGATCTAAGTGGAGTTAAATAGAGCAGCCAGCCTAGGACTAAACGAGGTCAGCTGAGGAAAGAACCTCAGAACCAGCAGCTCCACTCACAGCCACCAGAGGGAGTCTATGGACAGAACTCGCCGAAGTACCATTCATAACCACCAGAGGGAGTTCGAGAACAGAATTCACAACAGAGCTCCAGTCGGTACACTACTGGGTTAATGACGGCGGTGACCCTAAATGGACCAATAAACCGTGGACCCAATTTAAGGGATGGTATTTTGAGTCTTATGTTTTTTGTGGATAACCACACCCAGTCATCCACACTCAGGTCCGGACCTGGCACACGCCTACTGTCAGCCACACGTTTGTACCTAGCACCCACACTCAACAGGCGCTGTTTAACTCTCCTCCAGACTGATGACAATTGTGCTCCTAACTGATCCTCCTCCGGAACGCCGGAAGAGCCCCCCTGACTCAAGGTACAAAATTGAGGATGTAGCCCGTAAACACAAAAAAACGGAGACTCCCCAGACGACTCCTGGCGGTGATTATTGATGGCAAACTCAGCCAAAGGAAGAAAGGTAGACCACTCCTCCTGGTTATCAGAGACAAAGTAGCGTAAGTACTGTTCCAAATTTTGGTTCATACGCTCAGTCTGACCATTTGACTGAGGATGGAACGCCGAAGAATGAGACAACTTGATCCTCAGCCGTGAGCAAAATGCTTTCCAAAATTTTGCCACAAAGTGAGACCCCCTATCAGACATGATGTCAGACGGAACCCCATGAAGTCTGACCACCTCCTGCACAAATACCTGAGACAGAGTCTTAGCGTTAGGCAATGAAGGCAAAGACACAAAGTGCGACATTTTAGAAAACCGATCAACAATCACCAAGATGACCGTGTTCCCAGCTGATGAGGGCAAATCAGTGATGAAATCCATGGAGATTTCCGTCCATGGCTTACTAGGTACTTCAAGAGGAAGTAGTGTGCCAACAGGACGGGAGCGGGGCGTCTTAGCCCTAGCGCATGTGGTACAAGCTGACACGTATGAGACCACGTCCTGTCGGATCTTGGGCCACCAAAACCGACGTGACACCAACTCCAAGTTACCTCTAACCCCTGGGTGGCCAGCCAGGACAGCATCATGATGCTCCGTCAAAACCTTTAAGCGGAGATGAAGCGGTACAAAAGATTTGTTGATGGGATGCTCAGATGGTACCTCCTCCTGAGCCTCGGCAATCTCAGCCTCAACCTCGGTAGTGAGAGCCGAAACCACAACACCCTTTTGGAGGATGGGTACTGGATCTTCCTGAGGTTCACCCCCCGGAAAACACCTGGACAGAGCATCCGCCTTAGTGTTTTTAGACCCCGGTCTGTAAGTGACAACAAAATTGAACCGCGTGAAAAACAATGCCCAGCGAGCCTGCCTGGGGGACAGACGCTTGGCTGACTCCAAATACAGCAGATTCTTATGATCGGTAATAACAGTAACCTGATGTACCGACCCCTCCAAGAAGTGTCGCCATTCCTCAAAGGCCAACTTGATTGCCAACATCTCCCTGTTGCCGATATTGTAGTTACGTTCGGCGGATGACAGTTTCTTGGAGAAATAGGCGCACAGACGCAAACCACTCAAAGATGAGCCTTGAGATAGTACCGCCCCCACACCAACCTCAGACGCATCGACTTCCACAACAAAGGGTTTTGATACATCTGGCTGCGCAAGAATGGGGGCTGAAACAAAACTGTTCTTAAGAAATTCAAATGCGCGCACAGCAGCCACAGGCCAAACGGAGAAATTGGTACCCTTTTTAGTCATGTCAGTTAGCGGTTTAGCAATGATGGAAAAATCCTTGATAAATTTCCTATAGTAGTTAGAAAACCCAAGGAACCGCTGAAGTGCTTTCAGATTATCAGGACATTCCTAATGCAGCACCGCTTGCACCTTAGCGGCGTCCATTTTAAAACCAGAAGCAGACACAATATAACCCAAGAAAGGCAACTCGAACAGAAAATACACATTTCTCAAGTTTAGCATACAGCTTATTCTCTCTGAGAAGCTGTAACACCTGCCTGACATGATTTAAATGAGCATCACGGTCACAAGAATATATGAGGATGTCATCTAGGTATACGATAACGAATTTCCCCAAAACATGCGAGAACACATCATTGATGAAATGTTGGAACACTGCAGGTGCGTTAGTCAACCCAAATGGCATCACCAAATTTTCAAAATGACCCTCAGGGGTATTAAAAGCCGTCTTCCACTCATCACCTTGACGGACTCTTATGAGGTTGTACGCCCCCCTGAGGTCAAGCTTGGTAAACCACTTAGCACCCGCCACCTGATTGAACAAATCTGGTATCAGTGGCATCGGGTATGGATCACGAACCGTAATCTGGTTCAACACCCTGAAATCCAAACACGGGCGTAATCCGCCATCTTTCTTCTTCACGAAGAAGAACCCTGCTGCCACCGGCGAGGATGACGGCCTGATGTGCCCTTTGCTCAAGCTTTCAGCAATATAATCTTTTAACGCTTGTCTCTCCGGACCGGAGATGTTAAACATCCTTGCTTTAGGCAACTTGGCCCCTGGTTTAAACCTGATAGAACAGTCATAGGGATGATGTGGCGGCAACTCTGAACAACCCTTTTCAGAGAACACATCCACAAAATCCAGAAGTGACTCCGGAAAGCTTGAAGTCACCACAGCCACACATGTGGCCAGGCAATTCTCCTGGCAGAACTCGCTCCACTGAATTATGTCCTGAGTTTTCCAGTCAATTACTGGGTTGTGCATGGACAACCAAGGAAAACCCAAAACCACCTGAGCAGGAAGATTCCTGAGCACCTTACATGTAACCCGCTCGGAATGTAGAACCCCAATGTGGAGTTTCACCTCAGCCACAAATTCAGTAATCTCCCCCTGAGAGAGAGGATCAGCATTGATGGTGACCACACGGATAGGATGAGACAGTTTTTCAATCCTAAAACCTGCTGTGCGCGCAAACTCCTCATCAATGAGATTTGTGGCTGAACCACTATCCACAAAAACAGTAATTGTCAGCTCACTGCCAGCGATAAAAACCTTAGCAGGGAGCATGCATTGAGAAACCACCATGGAGGATATACATAAGCTCAGATTGGTCTCCTCCACACCCTCTGAGCTTAGAAGTTTTCCGCCGTTGCGTTTTTCTTAGACAGCAGAGGACAGATGTTAATAAAATGACCAGTTTTACCACAGTAAAAACAGGCTCCCTCCTTCCTGAGCTCAGGGGCTCGATTCTTAACATGTGATACCCCTGCGATTTGCATAGGTTCTGTGGGCTCACCTGCAGCAACCTCACGTGAACCTAAACCCTCTCCCATAGGCGGTGTCTCATGCTCCCCCTGACGCAAACGGCGATCAATGCGGACAACCAGACTCATAGCGGAATCTAGAGAAGCAGGAGTCTCTTACATCAGAAGGGCTTTTTTAACCCTTCCAGAAACCCCATGAATAAATTGACTCCGCAATGCTGGATCATTCCATTGTGTATTGATCACCCAGCGACGAAATTCAGAACAGTAATCCTCTGCAACTCGCTCCCCCTGGCGAATTGTGCGTATCTTAGATTCTGCTAGAGCCATTCTGTCAGGTTCATCGTAGATTTTCCCAAGAGAAGAAAAAAAACTCTCCACAGAGTCAAATGCAGCAGAATCAGATGGCAAAGAAAACGCCCATGCTTGGGGATCCCCGCTTAACAATGACAACACCAGGCCCACACGCTGAGCCTCATTACCCGAGGAGATCGGGCGCATACGGAAATATAGTTTGCAAGCTTCACGAAAAGAAACAAATTTACTGCGTTCCCCAGCAAATTTTTCAGGCAAAGGGAATTTAGGCTCAGCAACTCTTCCTGTCGCTCCAGCTTGCACATTAGATACTGCTAGTCCCTGTTTCTGAACTGCCCCCCTCAACTCAGTGACCTGTAGGGACAGCGCCTCCAACTGGCGGGTTATGGAAGTCATGGGATCCATGACAAGACAGAAAAAAAAAAAGAAACCCCCCTTTTTTTTTTTTTGTTGTTGGGCCGATTATAATGTCACGGGGAGACTAGGTGAGCGAGAGCTAATAACCTGGGCCCCTGCAATTTCCCTCAGACTAGGGAAATCCTGACTGACCCTCTACCTGGAGTTTACACTGATGGTGTGCATGTCCAGGCCTCGACCCTCGCCCTGTCTCCTGTTTCAACCCTAGGCTGAAACCAACCGCCCACCACCCAGTGAAGAGGTAATACACCAATACCCACAGTTAGCACAGACAAGGATAAAGGATAATATACACCACGCCGCAGTCACTCAGAAATACACTATAAATGTGCAGGGCAAAATAAATACAAATATAGGAAGGAGTAAATAAGACTAAGGAAAATACACCACCAGCAACGAATCTCCAACAACCAGCTCTCCACTCCGGACCGAGATAACAACGCACAAGACAAAAGCTATAATCGGCGACGCCCAATGATCAGGAGAACTATTTAAAGGCAATGGGCATGGCCCAGCTTCCAATCCGAGGATCAGGTAAATTAACCCCGGAACAGCTAGATAAAATCTAGCCGACGCCAATGAGCAAATAGTGGTTAAAAGCGGAATTACCGCTGTCTGTCGAACGACCTGGTCTGAACAGCGTCCGACATGACAGTGTGCTATTTCGTTTGTAGATCAGATGAGACTTGGCCATTCAAGTCTATGAGTGAGCAAACAAAAAAAACCAGATGCCATACGGAGCCACAGTATAGCCTCCGATTTTTACGGACACATTGCAATTCTGTAACATGGGAAAATGTAAATGGTCCTATAGATGATTAATAGTGGCTGCTGTAAAAAAAAATGGATTGTACACAGATGACAAGAGAGAAAAAAAAACTGTCCACGTTTTCTGGATGACACTTTGAAGAATTTTTTAATCCTACACAAACAGTGCCAGCCTCAGTATCCTTATCACAGCAATTGCTTCTAATGCATTATTAAACCGACAGTCTCGTAGCTCCCATAACCATGACAGAGTGGCCTCATGAGGACTTGTTCACACGTTCAGTATTTGGTCAGTTTTTTACCTCAGTATATGTAAGCCAAAACCAGAAATTGAGCAATCAGAGGAAAAGTATAATAGAAACACGTCACCACTTCTGTATTTATCACCTGCTCCTTGATTTGACTTACAAATACTGAACGTGTGAACGTGGCCTAACATTCCTGACATGCCTTCACTTTCATTCCCTTCTTTTGAGGTCCACACCATCAGGCTCTTCCGTCCCCTCTCCCTCAGAGTAGCGGTCATATACCGGCCCCCAGGCTCACCCACCCACTTCCTGGACCACTTCTCAGCCTGGCTGCCACACTTCATGTCCTCAGAACTACCAACCCTTATCCTGGGAGACTTCATCATTCCCATTAACAGCCCCACTTCCACATCTGCATCCCAGCTTCTATCACTAACCACTTCCCTAGGCCTCTCACAGCTCTCAACCTCTGAAACACACAAAGACGGTAACACCCTGGACCTGGTCTTTGTCCGGCTCTGTTAAATCTCTTACCTAGATAACTCACCACTTCCCCTTTCTGACCCCAACATTCTCTCCTTCACACTCACAATTCCTCGCCCACCCCAGCAATCTCCTACCTACCACACACTCAGAAATCTACATGCCATTAACCCTCATACACTTTCAGACTCCTTACACTCATCACTGTCCCCAATCTCTTCTCTTTCCTGTCCTGATCTGGCTGTACATCACTACAATGACACTCTTAGAAGCACCCTAGACCAAGTAGCTCCCCTCACCCTCAGAACCTCCAAACACAGAGTGAAACAGCCCTGGCTCACATCGCAAACCCGATTTCTCCAGCGATGCTCTAGGAGTGCTGAACGCTTATGGAGGAAAACTCGCACACCAGAAGACTTAATACACTTCAAATTTATGTTAAGGACCTATAACTCTGCCCTTCACCTCGCCAAACAGTCCTACTACACCACCCTGATCTCCTCACTATCCAATAACCCCAAGAAACTTTTTAACACCTTTCACTCCCTCCTCAGGCCAAAAGCACAAGACCCTATCACAGACATTTGTGCTGATGACCTGGCCTCCCACTTTATAGAGAAAATAGACAATATCCGGCAGGAAATCCGCTCCCAGACACCAAGTGCAATGACTCCCATCCCTCCCTGCATCTCCCCTGGCTCACTCTCCACATTCGATCCCATCACAGAAGAAGAAGTCTCCAAGCTCCTCTCCTCTTCTCGTCCGACTACATGCACTACCGACCCCATTCCTTCACACCTCCTCCAGTCTCTCTCTCCAGTCGTCACAACTCACCTAACTACAATTTTTAATCTCTCCCTTTCCTCTGGCATTTTTCCCTCCTCCTTCAAACACTCTATCATTACTCCATTACTAAAAAAACCCGCCCTTGACCCATGCTGCACAAACAACTACAGACCGGTCTCCAATCTCCCCTTCATCTCAAAACTCCTGGAGCGCCTAGTCTACTCCCGCCTTACCCGTTACCTCTCCACTCATTCCCTCCTAAACCTTTCACAGTCCGGGTTCCGCCCCCTACATTCGACAGAAACTGCACTCATCAAGGCGACCAATGACCTTCTGACAGCAAAATGTAATGGTGACCACTCTCTGCTCATTCTCCTCGATCTTTCTGCAGCTTTTGACACGGTTGACCACCTTCTCCTACTCTCTAGACTCCAGTCACTAGGCATTAAGGACACTGCTCTCTCCTGGTTCTCTTCCTATCTTTCTGAACGCTCCTTCAGTGTTCTGTTCTCCGGCTCCACTTCATCTCCTCTTCCTCTCACTGTTGGGGTACCTCAGGGCTCAGTCCTTGGCCCCCTTCTCTTCTCCCTCTACACGGCCCCAATTGGACAGACCATCAGCAGATTTGGCTTTCAGTACCATCTTTATGCTGATGACACACAACTATACACGTCATCCCCTGACCTTACCCCTGCTGTACTACAGAACGCCACTGACTGTCTGTCCACAGTCTCTGACATCATGTCCGCTCTCTATCTGAAACTCAACCTCTCCAAAACTGAACTTCTTCTGCTCCCGCCATCTACTAACCTCCCTAAATCTGACATTTCCCTCTCTGTGGGTGGCACCATAATAACACCCCGGCAGCAGGCACGCTGTCTGGGTGTTATGTTTGACTCCGATCTCTGTTATGATCTCAATGGCAAGGGATCACAGAGATTAAGCAAAGTCTGCAAACATAAATACCAGCTCATAGGGAAGTGGTAACTAGGCTGACCATATAGCTGATCCTAGCACAAACACTAACAGTAGCCGGGGAACGTGCCTATGTTGATCCTAGACGTCTCGCGCCAGCCGGAGAACTAACTAACCCTATCAGGGAAAATAAGACCTCTCTTGCCTCCAGAGAAAAGACCCCAAAGAAATACAAGCCCCCAACAAATAATAACGGTGAGGCAAGAAGAAAAGACAAACGTAAGAATGAACTAGATTTTAGCAAAGAGAGACCCACTGACTAAATAGCAGAAGATAGTAAGATGACTTATATGGTCAGCAAAAAACCCTGCAAAATATCCACGCCGAATATCCAAGAACCCCCAAACCGACTAACGGTGAGGGGGGAGAATATCAGCCCCCTAGAGCTTCCAGCGAAATCAGGAATCACATTTTGTACAAGCTGGACAAAAATAAGAACAATGCAAATAAACAAAAGTAAGAAAGCAGGACTTAGCTTATCTTGCAAAGAACCAGGACCTGAAGACAGGAGCAAACAGAAATGAACTGATTACAACGATGCCAGGCACTGGACTGAGAATCCAGGAAGTTTAAATAGCAACACCCCAGGCCTAACGAAGCAGGTGAGTACAAACCTGGTAAAAGACAATCCAAGTGCCAAATCACTAGTGACCATAAGAGGGAGCCAAGAAGTATAGTTCACAACAGTACCCCCCCTTTAAGGAGGGGTCACCGAACCCTCACCAAGACCACCAGGGCGACAAGGATGAGCAGCGTGGAAGGCACGAACCAAATCGGCCGCATGAACATCAGAGGCGGCCACCCAGGAATTATCCTCCTGACCATAGCCCTTCCATTTGACCAAATACTGAAGCCTCCGTCTAGAGAGACGAGAATCCAAAATCTTCTCTACCACGTACTCCAACTCGCCCTCAACCAACACCGGAGCAGGAGGCTCAACAGCAGGAACCACAGGCACAAAGTACCGCCGCAACAAAGACCTATGGAACATGTTGTGAATGGCAAACGACACCGGAAGATCCAAACGAAAAGAAACCGGGTTAAGAACTTCCAAAATTTTATAAGGACCAATAAAGCGAGGCTTAAACTTAGGAGAGGAAACCTTCAGAGGGACATACCGAGAAGACAACCAAACCAAATCCCCAACACGAAGTCGGGGGCCCACACCGCGGCGGCGGTTGGCAAAACGCTGAGCCTTCTCCTGTGACAACTTCAAGTTGTCCACCACATGATTCCAAATCCGCTGCAACCTATCCACCACGGAATCCACCCCAGGACAGTCAGAAGACTCAACATGACCCGAGGAGAAACGAGGATGAAAACCAGAGTTGCAGAAGAATGGCGAAACCAAAGTAGCGGAACTAGCCCGATTATTAAGGGCAAACTCCGCCAATGGCAAGAAGGTCACCCAATCATCCTGGTCCGCAGAAACAAAACATCTCAAATAAGCCTCCAGTGTCTGATTAGTTCGCTCCGTTTGACCATTAGTCTGAGGATGGAAGGCAGATGAAAACGACAAATCAATGCCCATTTTAGCACAAAAAGATCGCCAGAATCTGGACACAAACTGGGATCCTCTGTCGGACACGATATTCTCCGGAATGCCGTGTAAACGAACCACATTCTGAAAAAACAAAGGAACCAGATCGGAAGAGGAAGGCAACTTAGGCAAGGGTACCAAATGGACCATCTTGGAAAAACGATCACACACCACCCAGATGACAGACATTCCTTGAGACACCGGAAGATCAGAAATGAAATCCATGGAAATATGTGTCCAAGGCCTCTTCGGGACGGGCAAGGGCAGAAGCAACCCGCTAGCACGAGAACAACAAGGCTTAGCCCGAGCACAAGTCCCACAGGACTGCACAAAATGACCGCACATCCCGTGACAAGGAAGGCAACCAAAAGGACCTAGCCACCAAATCTCGGGTACCAAAAATTCCCGGATGCCCTGCCAACACCGAGGAATGAACCTCGGAAATGACTTTGCTGGTCCATTTATCAGGAACAAACAGTCTGTCGGGTGGACAAGAGTCAGGTCTACCAGCCTGAAATCTCTGCAACACACGTCGCAAATCAGGAGATATGGCCGACACGATTACTCCCTCTTTAAGAATACCAGCTGGCTCCGAGACTCCAGGAGAGTCAGGCACAAAGCTCCTAGGAAGAGCATCAGCCTTAACATTCTTCGAACCAGGCAGGTACGAGACCACAAAGTCAAAACGAGAGAAAAACAATGACCAACGAGCCTGTCTAGGATTCAGGCGCTTAGCAGACTCGAGATACATCAGATTTTTGTGATCAGTCAAGACCACCACACGATGCTTAGCACCCTCGAGCCAATGACGCTACTCCTCAAACGCCCACTTCATGGCCAACAACTCCCGATTACCAACATCATAGTTCCGCTCAGCAGGCGAAAACTTCCTAGAGAAAAAGGCACATGGTCTCATCACAGAGCAACCAGAGCCTCTCTGCGACAAAACAGCCCCAGCACCGATCTCAGAAGCATCCACTTCAACCTGAAAGGGAAGTGAGACATCAGGCTGGCACAAAACAGGCGCCGAAGTAAACCGGCGCTTCAGCTCCTGGAAGGCCTCCACGGCTGCAGGGGCCCAATTAGCCACATCAGAACCTTTCTTGGTCATATCCGTCAAAGGTTTAACAACGCTAGAAAAATTAGCGATAAAGCGACGGTAGAAATTAGCAAACCCCAAGAACTTCTGAAGACTCTTAACAGACGTGGGCTGAGTCCAATCATGAATAGCTCGGACCTTGACTGGGTCCATCTCCACAGCAGAAGGGGAGAAAATAAAACCCAAAAAGGAAACCTTCTGCACTCCAAAGAGACACTTTGAGCCCTTCACAAACAAAGCATTATCACGCAAAACCTGAAACACCATCCTGACCTGCTTTACATGAGAATCCCAATCATCCGAGAAAACCAGAATATCATCCAGATAAACAATCATAAATTTATCCAGATACTTCCGGAAGATATCATGCATAAAGGACTGAAACAAGGAGCATTAGAGAGCCCAAAGGGCATCACCAAGTATTCAAAATGACCTTCGGGCGTATTGAATGCAGTTTTCCATTCATCTCCCTGCCTAATGCGCACAAGGTTGTACGCACCACGAAGATCTATCTTGGTGAACCACTTGGCACCCTTAATCCGAGCAAACAAGTCTGACAATAGTGGCAAAGGATACTGAAACTTAACAGTGATTTTATTCAGAAGCCGATAGTCTATACAAGGTCTCAAAGACCCGTCTTTCTTGGCCACAAAAAAGAATCCCGCACCAAGAGGGGAAGAGGATGGGCGAATATGCCCCTTCTCCAAAGACTCCTTGACATAAGAACGCATCGCGGCATGCTCGGGTACAGACAAATTAAATAATCGTCCCTTAGGAAATTTACTGCCAGGAATCAAATCTATAGCGCAGTCACAGTCCCTATGAGGAGGAAGATCACTGGACCTGGACTCACTGAATACATCCTGATAGTCACACAAATACTCAGGAACCTCTAAAAGAGTAGAAGTAGCAATAGACACCGGCGGAGAATCATAATGAATTCCCTGACAACCCCAACTCGACACAGACATAGCCTTCCAATCCAAAACAGGATTATGAGTCTGTAACCATGGCAGACCTAACACGACCAAATCATTCATTTTATGCAGAACAAGAAAACGAATCACCTCCCGATGTTCAGGAGTCATGCACATGGTCACTTGTGTCCAAAACTGCGGTTTATTTTCCGCCAGTGGCGTAGCATCAATTCCTCTGAGAGGAATAGGAATTTGTAAAGGCTCCAGGACAAAACCGCAGCGCTTGGCAAACGACAAGTCCATAAGACTCAGGGCAGCACCTGAATCCACAAATGCCATAACAGGGTAGGAAGACAATGAACAAATTAAAGTCACAGACAAAATAAATTTAGGCTGCAAATTACCAATGGTGACAGGACTGATAACCTTGGTTAGGCGTTTAGAGCATGCTGATATAACATGTGTAGAATCACCACAGTAAAAACACAACCCATTCTGACGTCTAGGATTTTGTCGTTCGGTTCTAGTCAGGATTCTGTCGCATTGCATTGAGACAGGTGTCCGTTCAGACAACACCGCGAGAGGATTAGCGGATTTGCGCTCCCGCAAACGCCGATCAATCTGAATAGCCAGCGCCATAGAATCATTCAGACTTGTAGGAATTGGAAAACCCACCATCACATTCTTAATGGCTTCAGAAAGGCCATTTCTGAAATTTGCGGCCAGAGCACATTCATTCCATTGAGTAAGCACGGACCATTTCCGAAATTTTTGGCAGTACACCTCAGCTTCATCCTGGCCCTGAGAGATAGCCAGTAGAGCTTCTTCTGCCTGAATTTCAAGATTAGGCTCCTCATAAAGCAATCCGAGCGCCAGAAAAAACGCATCAACATCCGCCAATGCCGGATCTCCTGGCGCCAACGAGAAAGCCCAATCCTGAGGGTCGCCACGCAAAAAGGAGATAACAATTTTAACTTGCTGAGCTGAATCTCCAGACGAACGAGGTTTCAAAGATAGAAACAATTTACAATTATTCCTAAAATTCCCAAATTTAAATCGATCTCCAGAGAACAGCTCAGGAATAGGTATCTTAGGCTCAGACATAGGACTGCTAACAACAAAATCCTGAATGCTCTGCACTCGTGCAGCAAGCTGATCCACACGGTCTGAACATTCATGTCTGCAGCAAGCTCACAGCCACTCTGAGAAAAAGGGGAAGGAAGAAAGAGGAGAAAAAAAAAACCTCAGAACTCCTTTTCTTTTAATCCCACTTCTGCAATGCATTAACTATTTAGGCCTGGCATACTGTTATGATCTCAATGGCAAGGGATCACAGAGATTAAGCAAAGTCTGCAAACATAAATACCAGCTCATAGGGAAGTGGTAACTAGGCTGACCATATAGCTGATCCTAGCACAAACACTAACAGTAGCCAGGGAACGTGCCTACGTTGATCCTAGACGTCTCGCGCCAGCCGGAGAACTAACTAACCCTATCAGGGAAAATAAGACCTCTCTTGCCTCCAGAGAAAAGACCCCAAAGAAATACAAGCCCCCAACAAATAATAACGGTGAGGCAAGAAGAAAAGACAAACGTAAGAATGAACTAGATTTTAGCAAAGAGAGGCCCACTGACTAAATAGCAGAAGATAGTAAGATGACTTATATGGTCAGCAAAAAACCCTGCAAAATATCCACGCCGAATATCCAAGAACCCCCAAACCGACTAACAGTGAGGGGGGAGAATATCAGCCCCCTAGAGCTTCCAGTGAAATCAGGAATCATTTTGTACAAGCTGGACAAAAATAAGAACAATGCAAATAAACAAAAGTAAGAAAGCAGGACTTAGCTTATCTTGCAAAGAACCAGGACCTGAAGACAGGAGCAAACAGAAATGAACTGATTACAACGATGCCAGGCACTGGACTGAGAATCCAGGAAGTTTAAATAGCAACACCCCAGGCCTAACGAAGCAGGTGAGTACAAACCTGGTAAAAGACAATCCAAGTGCCAAATCACTAGTGACCACAAGAGGGAGCCAGGAAGTATAGTTCACAACAGATCTCTCCTTCACCTCCCACATACAATCTCTTGCCCGCTCGTGCCGCTTACACCTAAAGAACATCTCTAGAATATGCCCTTTTCTCACCATGGAGACAACAAAAACTCTCACTGTCGCCCTAATCCACTCCCGTCTGGACTACTGTAACGCTCTATTAATTGGCCTCCCCCTCACGCAACTTTCCCCTCTCCAGTCTATCCTTAATGCAGCAGCCAGGGTCGTCCATCTGGCTAATCGTTACTCGGACGCGTCCGCTCTTCGCCAGTCGTTACACTGGCTGCCCATTCATTACAGGATACAATTCAAAGTACTTGTTCTCACCCACAAAGCTCTCCACAGTGCGGCACCCCCTTACATCTCCTCCCTCATTTCTGTCTATCGGCCTAGCCGACCACTACGCTCTGCAAACGACTTTCGACAAACCTCTGCACTAATCCGTACCTCCCACTCCCGACTCCAAGACTTCTCCCATGCTGCGCCAATCCTCTGGAATGCTCTACCCCAAGATATTAGGACCATCCACAACTTGCATAGTTTTAGGCGCTCGCTCAAAACTCATTTGTTCAGAGCGGCCTATCACGTTCCCTAATCAAACTCATTTTATGTTTGTGTGTGTAGCCCATTCACTATCTCCATCTACCCCCCACCCCCTGAAGATGGCTGGACCATCATTGTAAATACATCATTGTAAATACACACCTGTACTTTGTATCTCCCCATCTCATTGTAGATTGTAAGCTCTCACGAGCAGGGTCGTCTTATTTTGTTTTATTTTGCTTTATTACTGTATTGTTAACATTGTTACCCAGGACTGTTGTGTTTGAAACTGTTAAATTGTAAAGCGCTGCGGAATATGTTGGCGCTATATAAATAAAGATTTATTATTATTATTATGCCTGACAGCATTAGTTCCCTCATTAAGGTGAGAGCCACAGAGCCCCAAAAGGACGACACTTACAATACCATAAAATAAAGATTGCCTCAGAGCTTAAAACAATGACTGCCTCAGTGCCCTTATTAGGACTCATTCCCACTTGCGATGAAATCGGACGAATGCAATCCGATTAAAAATCAGGTTGCATTCAGACCAATGTTATTGTTTCATTTTGTGTTCATCTGCATTTTTTTTTTCCAGCTCGGATCAAATCACAATCGGACTGGAAAAAACTTGCAGCATGCGGTGATTGTAATCAGAATTTGCATCGCATCCCGCAATAGAAGTCAATGGGTGCGAGAAAAAAATTGCACAGCACTCAGACCATGCGAGTGGTGTCAGATTTTTATACACTGATCTCCTTGGCAATTCATGTGCCGCGTACAGTAATATCACAGCGCGACAGGTTAGAATAGAATAGATACAATATATACACATAGAATATATAGATATACAGTTGTCAGTGACACACACACATATATATATGTATATATATTACATAAATAGAAGAAAAGCTGGCAATTCATCTGCCGTGTACTGTAAAATCACTGCAGGAGCCAACGAGAGAAGAGATGGATTACATACAGTGAATACACATAGAATAGGTAGTTATGTAGATGTCAGGGACATATACAATTAGTACAGTGTGTGTGCAAATTACTGTACATATATTTAATAAAAGATTTTTTCTGAAAAAAATGGCGTGGGCTCCTGTGTAATTTTATTAACCAGCAGAGGGAACGCCGACAGCTGGGGGCAGATGTTTATAGCCTGGGAAGAGGGTTATACTCATGGAGCTTCCCAGGCTATTAAGATCAGCTCACAGCTGTATAAGTAGCCTTTACTGGCTATTAAAATGGTGGACCCCCCAAAACAAATTATGTGGGGTCCCCCTATAGTTAATAACCAGCAAAGGCTATGCAGACAGCTGCGGGCTGAAATTAGTAGCCTAGGAAGGGGCCATGGATACTTTGCAACCCCCCAGGCTATAAACATCAGCTCTCAGCCACCCCAGAAAAGGCGCATCTCTAAGATGCGCCAATTCTGGCACTTAACCTCACTCTTCCCACTTGCCCTGTAGCGGTGGCAAGTGGGGTAATAGTTAAGGGGGTTGATGTCACATTTGTATTGTCAGGTGACATCAAGCCCCGAGGTTCGTAATGGAGAGGTGTCAATAAGACGCCCCATTACTAACCCCATAGTCACATTGTATGAAAACACAGACACCCTGAATAAAGTCCTTTAATTGAAAGAATGACACAGACTCCTTTAATAAATCTTAATTAAACCATACTCTAATTAAGTATTGACGTCAGAAAGGTGAAGCAAGTTCACTGGCTGTGAACTCGCAGGACCTGTCTGATGGCACAGCGAGCAGGAGAACTTTCTCATACTCGCAGTGCCCTCAAACAGGGAATAGGGGTTCACAGGTAGACACTGAGCACAAAGTATGGCTGTATGGTCGCATCATGCAACCATGTAGCCTGCCATCTAGATGTAGCACAGCTGGACCAGTCATGGGACAAATGGATTAAAAGCATCTCTGCGGAAAGGTGAGGAATATTGTTATTTTTTATTTCTAACTCTTTTGCAGATGACAAGGGCGTTGAGGGAATGGGTGAGGTTGTAAGTATGGTTTAATTAAGATTTATTAAAGGAGTCTGTGTCATTCTTTCAATTAAAGGACTTTAGTCTGGGTGGCTGTGTTTTCTTTTCTTATACTTGGATCTTTTATAGCCCGAGTGGCTACAGTTATTTATTCTTCCAACCTGGACACAGTCTGATGTTCCTTATCAAACAATTTTTTAATTGAATTTTTGAAGATCTTATCGGGCTTATACAATTTGCAAATTTGGTGGTGGAACCTCCTATCAAAACTTGTTTTCATTCCTATTTAGCACCATAAATGGATACCTGTTCTACTATAAGGGTATGTGCACACATTGCGGATTTGGATGCGGATCCGCAGCGGATTTGACGCTGCGGATTCGCAGCAGTTTTCCATGCATTGCACAGCACCATGTAAACCTATGGAAAACCAAATCCGCAGTGCACATGCTGCAGAAAATTCCACGCGGAAATGCTGCGGTTTATTTTCCGCAGCACATCAATTTTTTTTATTTTTTTTTTCCTTAATTGGAATACGCAGGTGTAAAAACGCAGGTAAAATCCGCAGTAAATCTGCGGTAAATCCGCAGGTAATCTGCAGGTAGAACGCAGGGTGTTTTACCTGTGGATTTTTCAGAATCTGCGTGGAAAAATCAGAAATGGAATCCGCGACGTGTGCACATACCCAAAGACCTTTTTGATGTGTGAATCAGTGTAAACAATGAGAAATTTGCATACTAATGAAATGCCTCCATTCACAATGCAACCAAACCCATAAAGCCTCCATATCCGTTAGGGTATGTTTCCATAGTCAGTATTCGCTGCGAATTGGATGCTGCGTACAGCCGCAGCGTCCAATCCGCAGTGGCCAGATGTTACAGCATAGTGGATGGGATTTTATGAAAAGAGGGTATTCCAAGGGGGAAAACTAACAGAAGACCATTCTTGGAGGGAGATGCTAAAGGAGCATTCTAAAAGGACAATATTAAGAAGAGATGCCTGGGTGTGTGATAAGGGCAACTGAAGGAACAAGCTTAAAGGGGTCCTCCATGTATGTGATAAAAATGGAAGCCATCACATATTTCAAGTTACAACCCATCTTATCAGGACGGGTTGTAGCCTGAAAAAAATATACCAAGATAAAGAAACTATTGATGGCATCGCCTGTAAAGCAGAGCCAGCTTAAATAGGGAAAGAGGAGACGACTGGTTCTCCCACATGTGACTAAAAGAATGGGGTCCCAGTGCGACCCACTGGGTATCACGACCATGACTAGCAAATCAGAAAACAATGCAACTGGTTCTGACTTTTTGCGACTTGCATGTTGCAGTACATTGCAGGTCCATGGCAGAAATGCGAACACAGAGGACTGTGCAGGCTAGTCACGCATTTTCCTATGGTCCCCACCCAGATTTTCAAATGATGTTTTCTCAGAAATGGTGCAGAACTTCAGAAAAAGACATATCTGGCCGATTCCAGTATCATGTTCCTATTAAAGTTGTTACATCTTAAGGGTGGAGAAGACAGTTCAGGAGAGGTATGGTTGAGCCGCCATCCCGATCTATGCTTTGTAACAAAGGCGACCTGGGGAGATAGTCATGGGTGAGTTCACTAAATCACAGTCAGTGAGCACCCCGGCAACTTGTACATGGGGAGATAAGTGACGTCTTGGTCCTGCGGTACGGTCGGTTACCTCTGTTTCACGTTCACTTTGGTTGCTGGGGACCAAATCTCAGGAAACACCACAAAGCCGCAGTTCTGTTCCAATGGTCAAGCTTTACTGAACAATCGCACCACCGGTGACACAGTACAAACCAAGCAATGTTTTCCTGCACTTTTCCTGCTGTCTCCGTATGTTACCCGCCACCAGCTCCCATCCTGGTCTGAGACCCCAAGTTTCTCCTGGGGACAATCCCGACAAGCCGCTGCCCGTCCTCACTGCCCATCAGTCCAGGGTAGTCATTTATCCCCACGTCCGGGGAACCCTCTCTTTTCGCTGTTGTGCATGTCTCGCCCTGGGCAAGCCTGCCCGGGCTCTGCCTTCTATACAGGAAGTCCTTTCTCTATATCCCTGGGGCTTGTCCTCTTCTAACTCCTTCCAACTATTTAACACTCTATATCCAACTCTTTCCCTAAGCTAAAACACCGCACATATTATAATACAGCACATTGCAATAACATTAATAAATGACAAGGTACCGCACGTAAGACAGGTGTACAGAATCCACAGGGGGACAGACACCTGACGGACCCCGTCACCTCCTTACACGTTGGCCCATGCTACTAGCAGAGGTAGCTTTAACTCTGCAGCATTGGATGAGCACCGGGGCACTGAAGATGACCGAATCCAGCAATTTAGCCACCTTAGGACTCATGCACACGACTGCATTTTCAGTCCAACTGCTATCCAGTAAAAAAAACCGGATTGCACGTGGACCAATGTTATTCAATGGGGCAGTGCAGAGGAACAAGGTTTTTTACTGACTGAATCTGCATGAGAAGAAAAATTGCAGCCTGCTTGATTTTCCTGTGAAAAAACATCCCAACGAAGGAATTCAATTCCGAAACGCGGGTCGGGGTGTGCCCTCCATTATTTTTGCACACTGCACCATGCACTATGCACTTTGATTACTGTATGGAGGTTTTGTCACTTGATTAATGTATGACACTCCTGCACTTTATTCCCACAAAGGATATATATATATTTTCTTTCTCCGCTGTGTTGATTTTTGTGGTACAATTTTAAGTTTATATTCAATTATATTTTTTTCACTTTATTTATGGAGATCTATAATATCCTTATTAGGAGCCTATTTTTATGGCCTAATATAAGTATGTTTTATTTTTGGTCCACTATTTACAATATTGACTACATTTATATTTTAATATATTTTTTATATATTAATTGTCCTGATATGTGCACACAATCGATTTTAATTTATGTATAACTGTTGCTAATACTCAATTAAGATATATATTTTAACTATATAATCTTGTTCGGATTTTCATGGTTTACTCCATAGTTTTGGTGGTTAGTGTCTTTCTCCCTAAGTGGTCACCACTTTTTTGTTTTAGCACTGGGGACAGTCTATTACATCTTCTAATGTACTGTATAATTAATACCCTATATTTACAGTTACACGTACAGTATATTGATCCCTAATGTGTTACTATACTATTTAAGTCTATGGGAGAGCAGAATAAAAATCGGATGCTATACAGAAACACAGTATAATATCCGATTTTATGGATACTTTACAGTTCTGTAACATCGGAAACTGTAAATGGTCCTGTAAATGATTAATACCTACTGTAAAACAAAAATGGATTATACACGGATGACAAATGAGAAAAAATTATCCCCTCTTTGCTGGATGAAACGCTCAATGATTTTTTATACTGTCTTGTGACCCTAAAGGCACAGGGCTTACAAGCTGCACAGCAAACAACTTGTAAGTGCTCGCTCCATGCCTAGGAGACTGGCCACTACTGACAGACAGGAGTGGAGGCTAGTAACCTTGGCAACAAACAGAAAACTATAAAATCCCTTAATTCATGAGAACAAAGGGGCAGCACGGTGGCTCAGTGGTTAGCACTGCAGCCTTGTAGCGCTGGAGTCCTGCGTTCAAATCCCACCTTGGACAACATCTGCAAGGAGTTTGTATGTTCTCTCCGTGTTTGCGTGGGTTTCCTCCCACATTCCAAAGACATACTGATAGGGAATTTAGATTGTGAGCCCCATTGGGCACAGGGATGATAACAGACGCGGATTCTTTACTGTAAGAGCAGTGAGACTATGGAACTCTCTGCCGTATGAGGTTGTAATGAGTGATTCATTACTTAAATTTAAGAGGGGACTGGATACCTTTCTGGAAAAGTATAATGTTACAGGGTATATACACTAGATTCCTTGATAAGGCGTTGATCCAGGGAACTAGTCTGATTGCCGTATGTGGAGTCGGGAAGGAATTTTTTTCCCCAAGGTGGAGTTACTCTTTGCCACATGGGTTTTTTTTGCCTTCCTCTGGATCAACATGTTAGGGCATGTTAGGTTAGGCTATGGGTTGAACTAGATGGACTTACAGTCTTCCTTCAACCTTAATAACTATGTAACTATGTAACTATGTGTGCAAACTGTAAAGCGCTGCGGAATGTTAGCGCTATATAAAAATAAAGATTAAAGAGGATTGTTAGTAAGATCTGCTTTTCTTCCACAAGCACTTTTACCCATTCAAGGAGATGAGAAGACCGCTTTGTCGAGATTAAAGAACCTGTCATAAAAGTGTTGCCTATAGCAACAAAAGGGCAACTTTCAGGTTGTAGGAACCTGCACTGATTGGTTGCTATGGGCAACAAAGTAAGTTTATTTTTATTTTTTTAGAAAGGTTTCCCTAAATACGTCCCACTGTACCATAAAATGGGCCTGACTAGCGATTTACACTACAACGCGAGTCTTCGTGTGACTTATCAATGGAAAATGCAACGTATAAGGCTTCTTTCACACTTCAGTTGTTTGGCGTCAGTCTGTTCCGACAGTGACGGATCCGTCACAACTGTTGAGAAAACGGTTCTAACGGATCTGTTTTTTTGACGGATCTGTTACTTGGGGGTTGTCTGGGAAAAGTATCTACTTTTTGGAGCATGCGCAATTGAAAAAGCGGATTGGAGCAACGGATCCGCCGAAATGACGGTCGTGACGGATCCGTCGCCCATTCTATGGAATGGCGGACGCGATGGATACGTTGCGAACCGCCATTTCGGCGCAGACAACAAACGTTATAATGTCCGTCTATGTCTAGATGACGTCCGCCAAATCTCGACGGATCCGTCACATGGCGGATGGAACGGACGACCATCCGCCACAATCCGTCGCTAATGCAAGTCTATGGGAAAATAGCGGATCCGCAAAAAAAAAATGGCGGATCCGCTATTTGAGGAAAACGGCGGATTCAAACTGACGCCAAAAGACTGAAGTGTGAAAGAGGCCTTACAGACAACAGCCTGAGCTACGTCCACTTTACAAACAGCCACCAAAAATGTTGTAGAAGCAACACACGGAGCAAAATCTGCAGACTATAATGTAATACTATGGTGTCAAATGTTAAAAATATTAAACGAAAAACATGGCGCCCACTACATGCGTTCCACTGAAGACGAGGCCCGACACGCAAGCTAGTCACATGACCTGATACGCAGGTGTCTCCACCGCTCGGCGCTCTAGCCAGTGTTTTGTCACGTCTCTATGGCCGCAGGCTGATGACGTCATAGGCAGCAGGGTTGCAGAGTCACCGCCGGGTGTTCTGCGCAAACAAGGAGTCTCCGACGAGGACGGTGCTTAGTGTTTGTCTCACCGTCACCGGAGAGAACGTGGACGGAGAGAGGGAGCTGGCCCTCATGGTAAGTGGGGAGGCTGATGAAAACGCGGGGAGGCTGGGCCTGGGGGCAGTGTGGGTGTGCCTGAGGGGAGTTCAGGGGTCCTTACCTCTTGGCCCCCTGAGTCTGGTGCAGGATAGGGTGACTGCTTCTCGTGGGGACAAGAGGTTGCTGCTGGCCCTTTAATAGAAATCCATTGTGATTATACCCTTAACCCTTCGCAGCCAGTTTGTATTTTTTTTTTTCACTTTAGTTTTTTCCTCCCCTTTCAAGAACCATCACTTGTTTACATCTCCGACCATATAGCCGTATGAGGGCTTGTTTATGTGGGACGAGTTGTAGACGAAATATACTGGGTAATGGAGAGGGGAAGGAATCCAAATGGGGAGAAACTGAAAAAAATACAATTACTTCATGCTGGTTTTTGGGTTTTATTCTTATGGCGTCCATTGTATGGTAAAAACAACTCTGACTCCTGATTCTCCAGGTCAGTGCGATTACGGCGATACCAAACTTGTATAGATTTTTTTTATTATTATTTACATGAAAGGGTTGGAAAAATATATTTGGTTTGTGTCGCCAAAATGGGCTCCGACTCCATAGCCCTGGTCTCCATAGTCTAAGACCTGGTACTAGTTTCATTTTTCCGCTGATTGAGCTGGGAGAGTGCTTGTTTGCTTGACGAGCAGATGGTTTTATTGATATAACAATTTGATCTGTATTTTTTTATGGAGAAGCGGTGACCAAAAACTTTCTTTTTTTTTCCCCTCGTTATGGTGTTTACCAATCGAGTTAACTGATTTTATGTTTTGATATGACTTGCAGATGTGGCGCAACAAAATGATTTTTTTTTCCCCTATATTTTTAGGGTGGGTAATTTGAACATGGTTATTTTTAAAACTTTTTTTTTTCCATTTAGTCCTCTTAGAGAACTTTTAGTCTATCGCTTATACTGTATGTTGGCGCAGTCTTGCAGTATATGGTGTGTAAATCATGGTCCTATTTAAAGCTCTGCGCATAGCTGACCTTTTTAGATGAGTAGCAAGATGGCAGCAACGGGGGCCTTCAGCAGAACCTGTCTGTCATAGTAGCCAGTTGGGACCCTGTGATTGCATCATAGGGCACCAATGGGAGCCGGGATGCACGAGCATTGGCGCGCTCCATTTAAACACAGTTGCCAGAAATTGACACGCTACATATTATATAGCGCTGTGTACTTACAATTGAACATTTTGACTTTCTACCCAGTAAATTCTTCTCTTTTCCATTAGGTGTATGACTTCACATGATTAAAAACAGATTATCTGAATCCTTCGAAGCTCTGTGTAGGAAAAGGAAGTCTCTGTTTCCCTTGCATGACTCATCATTAATACTACAATTTTGCTCACTGCAAAGTCCCTGGCAGCCCAGCTCCACCGCCTTTTGAATTCCTGACTCAGCTGCTCCGCGCCTCCCCCTTACCAAGGACTTTGCAGGGAGTAGAATTATAGTTCTAGTGATGACTCGTTCAGGGAAAAGAGACTTCCTGTATCTACATAGAGCATAGAAGGATTCAGTTAGGTAACGTTCACATTTGCGTTGTTGGGCGTAGCGTCATCGACGGATACCGACACATGCGTCATGCGCCCCTATCTTTAACATGGGGGGCGCATGGACATGCGCCGGTATGCGTTGTCAATCGTTTTGTGACGCATGCATCATTTAGGCGCAACAGTCAGGGCGCAGCCGACGCTACATGATGCAGTTTTTTCTGCGGCAAATTTCATGTTAACGTCGAACGCATGCGTCACAAAATGCTGCGTTGTGTATGCGTTATGCGTTGCGTCGACGACGCTGCGCCCAACAACGCAAATGTGAACGTAGCCTTAGTCTGTTTTTAACCCCTTAATCCCATATGACGTACTATCCCGTCGAGGTGACCTGGGACTTAATTCCCAGTGACGGGATAGTACGTCATATTCGAGCCGGGTGTCAGCTGACTATCGCACCTGACATCCGGCACTATGTGCCAGGAGCGGTCACGGACCACCCCTGGCACATTAACCCCCGGAACACCGCAATCAAACATGATCGCAGCGTTCCGGCGGTACAGGGAAGCATCGCGCAGGGAGGGGGCTCCCTGCGTTTTTTCCCTGAGACCCTCGGTACAAGGCAATGTGCTCACCTTGCACCAAGCGTCTCCACCCTGCAGGCCCCGGATCCAAAATGGCCGTGGGGCCACATCTGGGTCCTGCAGGGAGGTGGCTTACCAGCACCTGCTCAGAGCAAGCACTGGTAAGCCTGCAGCCTTGCATGTCAGATCGCTGATCTGACACAGTGCTCTGCAAAGTGTCAGATCAGCGATCTGACCCTATAACATGATGAATTCATGAATAGCTGGTTTTTGGTCATTCTGCCTCTCAAAAATTGGAATAAGGCTACTTTCACACTAGCGTTAACTGCAATACGTCGCAATGCGTCGTTTTGCCGAAAAAAACGCATCCTGCAAAAGTGCTTGCAGGATGCGTTTTTTCTGCATTGACTAACATTAGCGACGCATTTGCGACGCATTGACACGTCGCAACCGTCGTGCGACGGTTGCGCCGTGTTGTGGCGGACCGTCGGGAACAAAAAACGTTTTTGCTCCCGACGGGCCGCTTTTTCCGACCGTGCATGCGCGGCCGGAACTCCGCCCCCACCTCCCCGCACCTCACAATGGGGCAGCAGATGCGCTGGAAAAATGCATCCGCTGCCCCCGTTGTGTGGCGCAGAGAACGCTAGCGTCGGTAACCTCGGCCCGACGCACTGCGACGGGCCGGGCCCGACGCTAGTGTGAAAGTAGCCTGAGAAGCCATCAAAAAAGTCACGTGCCCGAAAATGTTACCAATAAAAACGTCAACTCGTCCCGCAAAAAACAAGACCTCACATGACTCTGTGGATCAAAATATGGAAAAATTATAGCTCTCAAAATGTAGAGATGCAAAAACTATTTTTTGCAATAAAAAGCGTCTTTTGGTCTGTGATGGCTGTCAATCATAAAAATCCGCTAAAAAACCCGCTATAAATTGTAAATCAAACCCCCCCCTTCATCACCCCCTTAGTTAGGGAAAAGTAATAAATTTAAAAAAATGTATTTATTTCCATTTTCCCATTAGGCCTAGGGATGGGGTTAGGGTTATGGTTTGGGCTAGGGTTAGGGTTTTAGTTAGAATTGGAGGTTTCCACTGTTTAGGCACACCAGGGGCTCACCAAACGCGACATGGCGTCCAATCTCAAATCCAGCCAATTCTGCGTTGAAAAAGTAAAACAGTGCTCCTTCCCTTCCGAGCTCTCCCGTGCGCCCAAACAGGGGTTTACCACAACATTTGGGGTATCAGCGTACTCAGGACACATTGGACAACTTCTGGGGTCCAATTTCTCTTGTTACCCTTGGGAAAATAAAAATTTGGGGGGCTAAAAAAACATTTTTGTGGGAAAAAAATGATTTTTTATTTTCACGGCTCTGTGTTATAAACTGTAGTGAAACACTTGGGGGTTCAAAGTTCTCACAACACATCTAGATAAGTTCCTTGGGGGGGTCTAGTTTCCAATATGGAGTCACTTGTGGGGGGATTCCACTGTTTAGGCACATCAGGGGCTCTGCAAACGCAACATGACGCCCGCAGACCATTCCATCTAAGTCTGCATTCCAAAACGGCGCTCCTTCCCTTCCAAGCTCTGCCATGCGCCCAAACGTTGTTTCCCCCCACATATGGGGTATCAGCGTACTCAGGACAAATTGCACAACAACTTTTGGGGTCCAATTTCTTCTCTTACCCTTGGGAAAATAAAAAATTGGGGGCTCAAAGATAATTTTTGTGAAATAATATTATTTTTTATTTTTACGGCTCTGCAATATAAACTTTTGTGAAGCACTTGGTGGGTCAAAGTGCTCACCACACATCTAGATAAGTTCCTTAGGGGGTCTACTTTCCAAAATGTTGTCAATTGTGGGGGGTTTCAATGTTTAGGCACATCAGGGGCTCTCCAAAGGCAACACGGCATCCCATCTCAATTCCAGTCAATTTTGCATTGAAATGTCAAATAGAGCTCCTTCCCTTCCGATCTCTGCCATGCCCCCAAACAGTGGTTTACCCCGACATATGGGGTATTGGCGTACTCAGGACAAAATGTACAACAACTTTTGGGGTCCTTTTTTCCTGTTACCCTTGGTAAAATAAAACAAATTGGAGCTGAAGTAAATTTTGTGTGGAAAAAAAAGTTAAATGTTCATTTTTATTTAAACATTCCAAAAATTCCTGTGAAACACCTGAAGGGTTAATAAATTTCTTGAATGTGGTTTTGAGCACCTTGAAGGGTGCAGTTTTTAGAATGGTGTCACACTTGGTTATTTTCTATCATATAGACCCCTCAAAATGACTTCAATTGAGATGTGGTCCCTAAAAAAAAAAAAAAAAAAAAAAATGGTGTTGTAAAAATGAGAAATTGCTGGTCAACTTTTAACCCTTATAACTCCCTAACAAAAAAAATATTGGTTCCAAAATTGCACTGATGTAAAGTAGACATTTGGGAAATGTTACTTATTAAGTATTTTGTGTGACATATCTCTGTGATTTAAGGGCATAAAAATTCAAAGTTGGAAAATTGCGAAATTTTCAAAATTTTTGCCAAATTTCCGTTTTTTCACAAATAAACGCAAGTCTTATCGAAGAAATGTTACCACTATCATGAAGTACAGTATGTCACGAGAAAACAAAAGTCAGAATCACCGGGATCCGTTTTAGCGTTCCAGAGTTATAACCTCATAAAGGGACAGTGGTCAGAATTGTAAAAATTGGCCCAGTCATTAACGTGCAAACCACCCTTGAGTCTTAAGGGGTTAATTGCTTGATGTCATAGACCTAATAGAAGAGAGAATAATTATCTGGGTAGAAATGCAAAATGTAAGTACACAGCACCATATAATAACTGGAATATATTAAGAGGATAAAAACTTTGATTGGAGTGCTTCTGTATTATACACAATACATACTGCGTGTTGTGGAGGGAGCTCAACTCCTGAGTCCTCTGCACAAGAAGTCACTCTTGCAATCATGTGCGTGATATTATGCTGAGAAGTTAAAAGGGAGCTCCAGACTTTCATGTGAAATAATTGAAACAATCTCTTATCAAAGCCCAAAAATGGCTAACAGCTGGAAATGCAATAATATAGTAATGCAATATTCTTTTGCCAACCCTTTGCAGTTCTATGTGTTTTCCTGCAGCGATAACATGACTTTCATCCAAATGAAGGCTGCAGCTAGTCACTGGCCTCTGTCACGTGTTCTCCATGCTAGCATTGGCTGCCAGTGTCGTGGCTGTAAATAATGTCATTACTGAGAGGAAGTACAAAATGATGGCTGGGGACCACCAGACTGGAGCTGTGGGGAGGATATTTATCAACGTCACAGCTGTTCAACAAGTTTTAATAATATTCAGGATGCCCCCTTTAAAGAGACTCCATCAGCACAGAATGACTGTTCAAACAAAGGACAGGCGCTCGGTGCTTCATGGTGGTGCTAAACATTTAACTACATCTTCCCACCTGCTTGTTTTCCATCTATCTCCGATCTAGCCAGAGCTGTCAATCAAATAAGTGGGGAGGGATGGAGATGGTGGGAAGATGTATATAAGTGATTGGCCTCGCCATGAAGCAGTCATTCTGTGGTGACAAAGTCCCTTTAACAACTTGTCGCTCCACACAGCTGTATGTCTGCTTTTGCAATGCCTTGTGAAAGTATTCACCCCGCCACTTTGGCGTTTTTTGTGTACTTTGCCATCTCACAACCTGGAATTTCAGTTTTTTAGGACTTGTGTCAATACATGCAAATAAGACAAAATAACTGTAGACGTCAGTGTGCATAACTATTCACCTCCCCCCAACTAAAGTCTGTACTTTGTAGAGTGTCCTTTTGTGGCAATTATAGCTACAAGTCAGTTTGGATAAGTCTCTGAGTTTTCCAAATCTTGCCACAGGGATTTTTGCCCATTCCTGAAGGCAAATCTGCTCCAGGTCCTTCAAGTTAGATGGTTTCCTCTGGTGAACAGCAATCTTCAAGTCTAACCACAGATTCTCAGTTGGATTAAGGTCTGGGCTTTCACTAAGCTACTCCAAAACATTTACACGTTTCCTCTTAAACCACTCTAGTGTTGCTTTAGCAGTGTGCTTTGGGTTATTGTCTTGTTGGAAAGTGAACCACCGTCCCAGTCTCGAATTACTGACAGACTGAAACAGGTTTTGCTCAAGAATATCCCTTTATTTTGCACCATCCATCTTACCCTTGACTTTAACCATTTTTCCTGTCCGTGCTGCCGAAAAAAAAAAACTTCCCCCCAGCATGATGCTGCCACCACCATGTTTCACTGTGGGGATTGTGTTGTTGGAGTGCTAAGCTGTGTTGGTTTGGCACCAGACATAGCGTTTACCTTGTGGTCAAAAAGGAAAATTTTGGTCTCCTCTGACCATATCACCCATAGCACCAATCATGGGCGCTTAACCCCTGTGATGGAGCTGTCAATAGTGATGGAACTTCAAGGTGCATCGCCGAGGGAGGGAACTCCCTCTGTGCTCCCATTCTCAACACGATCACGCTGTGCCAATGGTTTCCCTACTGACCCCGGACTGAAAGATGGACGAGCTGACACGCCTCCTCCCTGCATGTCAAACGGTGCTCTGAGGGTACGTTCCCACGTTCAGGATCTACTGCGGTTTTGACACTGCAGAATGTTACCACCTATGATGCAAATTAGCGGACATGCATTTACATTTTTTACACATGGGTATTTTCCTCATTAATGCAAGTTTATGGGGAAAATTTTCATGGGTACACGCAAGAGAAATTGACATGTGCGGGTGATCTGTAGGTTCACATAGACACACAGTGGACATTGGATTTCTAGATCTTCTGTAACATCTGGCCTCTGCATTTTTGATTCTGCATAAATTTGCAGCGTCAGAATCGCAACAAATCTTGATCATGGGCATGTACCCTAATGCTCTGCAGTGTAGAAGCATTGCAGTGGATTCGATCATTGATCTGTCACTATACAGTTGATGTCCCATCCTGGGATAATGTAAAAAAGTTAATAAAATTTGTAAAATAAAAATAATCACAAAGTAAAGAACAAATAAAAAGAAATATAAATCCAATAAATACCTTTTTAATTATGTTAAAAAAAATACACATATTTGGTGTCAACGCATCCGGAAAAACCCGACCTATAAAACTGCCCCATTAGTTAACCCCTGTAGTGAACACCATTAAAAAAAAATAGATGAGGCAAAAAACTATGCTTTATCATCATGCCACTGAACAAAAAGTGGAATAAAATGCAATCAAAAAACAAATGTAAATAAAAATGGTATCTCTGGAAATATTATCTTGTCCCTCAAAAAACCGCTCAGTTAGCGGAAAAATATTAGTTATAGCTCTTACAATAAAGTGATGCAAAAATAAGTATTTTTCCTATAAAATAGTTTGTGTAAAAGTGCCAAAACATGAAAACCGGTATAAATGTGGTATCGCTGTAATCGTACTAACCCAAAGAATAAAGCTGCCTTATCAATTTTATCACACGCGCAACAGCACAAAAAAAATTCTGAATGTTATTTTGTTAAAATTTCTGCTTTTCCAAAATCGAAATAGAAAGCGATAAAAAAAATCATGTGCCAGAAAATGGTATCAATGTAAACATCAACTTGTCTCGCAAAAAGCAAGCCCTCACATGACTGTTAGCCAAAATATGAAAAAACTATAGCTATCAAAATATAGGGATGCAAAACTTCTTTTTGCAATAAAAAATCGTTTAGTGTGTTACAACAGCCAAACTTAAAAACCCTATAAAAATCTGATCTCTCGAGTCTCACCGACCCCAGAAATAGTCATCTAATCACTCATACTGCGTGAGAAACGGCATAAAAAAATTAATAAAATCAATACTTCACCTGCTGTTGATTTGTTCATTCTGCCTCCCAAAGATTGCAGCAAGGCTTGGCGCACATTTATACAGTGCTGAGCGCTTACGCCGGGATTTACGTCTGTTTAGGCATGCATAAAAGCGCAGTCTGCCACAGTTTTGTTCACCTCTAAAATGAAGGATAATGCTGAACCAGAGTAACTCTGTTGCCTCTTTATAGTGAATAGATCCATTGGAGGTTTTGTCACGTCACTCGGAAATTTAGATGTAAACCCCAAAGTAAGGGTATGTGTAGACAATTAGTAATTGCTGCGGGCTTGATGCTGTGTACTTATGCAGCATCAAACCCTCAGTGGCCAGCTGTTACAGTGTAGTGGATGGGATTTCAAGAAATCCCATGTCCACTATGCATCTACAGACGGCCGCGGAGACTGACGTGGTGCGTTTTTCACCTAAAGAATTTATTGAATGTGGTGAAGTGAACGCATTCGGATTCACCTGCGTTCAATAGACGGCAGCGCTTAGGACGCAGCGAACATGCGCTGCGATCAAAGCACTGCTACTTTTGGATTGTGTGCACCCGGCCTAAGTGCTCAGCGCCGGATAAATGTGATCTCAAACGTTATGTAAAATGTTCCCGACAAAAGCTATAACTCAATGCACAAAAACAGCAAGTTCCCCCTTAGGTCTGTCATCTGCCACTGGAAATATATGGGGCTTCCACGTTACTGGTACTACAAAGGCTCTGTAAAAGCGCTGCGGCTCCCCCCCCAAAAAAAAAAAAAAAAAAAAGCAAGTTCAGCAAATTTTGTGCTCCTAAATCCATATGCCTTCCCTCTCTTCTGAGCTTGGTGTCTTTAAATCGCTGTTACGGTATGTGCTCATGTAGAATGGAGCTCTGCGGATTTTTCCGCAGCGGAGTTTAGAAATCCGCAGGTAAAAGGCACTGCGTTTTACTGTGGATTTACCGCGAATTTTGTGCAGACTCCACCTGCGGTTTTACACCTGCTCCACAATAGGAATCCGCAGGTGTAAAACCGCAGGTGGAGTCTGCACAAAATCCGCGGAATCGCACAAAGAATTGACATGCTGCGGAATCTAACCTGCAGCGTTTCCGCACATTTTTTTCCGCAGCATGTGCACTGCGGATTGCGGTTTCCATAGGTTTACATTGTACTGTAAACGCATGGAAAGCTAATCCACAATGTGTGCACATAGCCTTAGAGTACACACGTTTGGCAGTTCTGTTTGAAGCACAGAGAGCATCATGAAGACCGTGATACTGTTGTGGAGAAGTTTAAAGCCGGATTTGGATACAAAATGATTTACAAAACTTTAAACATCCCAAGGAGCACTGTGTAAGCGATCATATTGAAATGGAAGGATTATCATACCACTGCAAATCTACCAAGACCCGGCCGTCTCTCTAAACTTTCATTTCAATCAAGGAGAAGACTGATCAGAGATGCATCCAAGAGGCCCATGATCACTCTGGATGCACTGCAGAGATCTACAGCGGAGGTTGGACAGTCTGTCCATAGGACAACAATAAGGCCATGTTCACACAGTGCGTTTTTTACTGCAGAACCGCAGCGGTTTTGCCGCTGCGGTTCCGCAGCTGTTTTCCATGCAGGGTACAATACAATGTACCCCTATGGAAAACAGGAACCACTGTGCACACGGTCCTGAATTTCCCTTAAAAAGCCGCGATGAATCGGTGCGGGAAAAAAGAAGGAGCATGTCACTTCTTTCCCCGAAACTGCAGCGGTTCTGCACCCATAGACCTCCATTGTGAGGTCAAACCCGCAGTAAAACCCGCAGATCAAAAATATATCTGCGGGTTTTATTGCGGTTTGTGGTGCAGAACCGCTGCAGCCGGAAGTGCGGGGAAGCGGCCGGAAGTGCGTGGGCGGAAGTGCTTGGGCGGAGAGACATGGAGGCGTACCGTCGCATGGGGATCGTGTCAGCCGTTTGATTGAATTGGTATGTGTGTGTGTGTGTGTGTGTGTGTGTCCCCATGCGACGCTAGTGCCACCATTGTGCTAAGTCGCCGTATGGGACTACTCCCATCCGGTATTAGGATGGGAGAGTTGTCCCTGTGTCCGGCGACTTAGCACAATTGTAAAGTTACACAAAACACCTACACACAATACACATACATGACACACAGTACAGTACATACAACACATAACATAGAGTATATACTCACCAACAGCACACTTGTAGGCGAAGCCCTCGATCCTCCAGGAAAAAATCACAAAATAAAAAATCAAATTCATACTCCCTGTCCGCAGAATCCATAAAACGAGTGTCCCACGCCGATCCCCTGCTCTCCGGCGATACACTGCCAGGAGCGAAGCTCCTAGCAGTGTATCGCGTACTGTTCCGGAGTTCAATGACTCCGGCGTCTCGGTTAACGGCAGTACAGCTGCGTTGAACTTTCCCACGCAGCACTGCCGTTAAGCGAGAGTGCTGGGGTCAATGACCGCCGGTAAACTCGCTCGCGCATGAAAAGTGACACACCGACAGGAACTATGGCTCCTGTCAGTGTGTTGCTGCAGCCGTGGAGAGCAGACATATCTCTGGATGTGTCTGTTCTCCATGGAAAATCTTCGTGGGATACGTGGCACTTAAATACGTGGCAATTAAATACGTGACACGTGGCACTTAAATACGCGATACGTGTCACTTAAATATGTGGCACGTGGCACTGAAATACTTGATACGTGGCACTGAAATACGTGGCACTGAAATACGTGGCACTTAAATACGTGGCACTGAAATACGTGATACGTGGCACTGAAATACGTGATACGTGGCACTGAAATACGTGATACGTGGCACTGAAATACGTGATACGTGGCACTGAAATACGTGGCACTGAAATACGTGGCACTGAAATACGTGGCACTGAAATACGTGGCACTGAAATACGTGGCACTGAAATACGTGGCACTGAAATACGTGGCACTGAAATACGTGATACGTGGCACTTAAATACGTGGCACGTGGCACTGAAATACGTGATACGTGGCACTGAAATACATGATACATGGCACGTGGCACTTAAATACGTGATACGTGTCACTTAAATATGTGGCACGTGGCACTGAAATACGTGATACGTGGCACTGAAATACGTGGCACGTGGCACTTAAATACGTGGCACTGAAATACGTGGTACTGAAATACGTGGTACTGAAATACGTGGCACTTAAATACGTGGCACTGAAATACGTGGCACTGAAATACGTGGCACTGAAATACGTGGCACTGAAATACGTGGCACTGAAATACGTGGCACTGAAATACGTGGCACTGAAATACGTGGCACTGAAATACGTGGCACTGAAATACGTGGCACTGAAATACGTGGCACTGAAATACGTGGCACTGAAATACGTGGCACTGAAATACGTGGCACTGAAATACGTGGCACTGAAATACGTGGCACTGAAATACGTGGCACTGAAATACGTGGCACTGACATACGTGATACGTGGCACTTAAATACGTGGCACTTAGGCTATGTTAACATTTGCGTTGTGCGCCGCAGCGTCGGCGCCGCAACACACAACGCAAACAAAAACGCAGCAAAACGCATGCACAACGCTGCGTTTTGTGCCGCATGCGTCCTTTTTTTGATTGATTTTGGACGCAGCAAAAATGCAACTTGCTGCGTCCTCTGCGCCCGGATGCGTGCGCTGCAGTGACGCATGCGGCGCAAAACGCAAGTGCGACGCATGTCCATGCGCCCCCATGTTAAATATAGGGGCGCATGACGCATAGCTGGATAGAGCTGGATCCGCGGGCTGTGATCTGGCCTACGCTCCGCACTCTGCGGAGCGCTGTCATTCAAAACACGTCCACTCATTTTGGTGTTTAGTCCCAAAATGGAGGATGGAAGAAGAAAAGGGTTGGACAAGGAAATGACATCATTTCTTTTTTTTTTTTTTCCCCCACTGCAGTTAAAGCTTTATTTGTGTCAAACACAGACAATCTGCAGAGAAAACTGCATAAAAAACCGCACTAAAAACCGCATCAAAAACGCACCAAAAACGCACCAAAAACGCACCTGCGTTTTCTGCCAAGAGCTGCGGTTTTTGGCCTGAAAAAAAAAGGATTGAAATCAGGATCGTGTGAACATACCCTTAGTCGTACACTGCACAATTCTGGCCTTTATGGAAGAGTGGTAAGAAGAAAGCCATTTCTCAAAAAGTGTTGTTTAAAGTTTGCAACAAGCCACCTAGGAGACACACCAAACATGTGGAAGAAGGTGCTCTGGTCAGATGAAACCAAAATCAAACTTTTTGGCAACAATGCCAAACGATATGTTTGGCGTAAAGGCAACACAGCTCATCACCCTGAACACACCATCCCCACTGTCAATCATGGTGGTGGCAGCATCATGGTTTGGGCCTGCTATTCTTCAGCAGGGACAGGGAAGATGGTTAAAATTGATGGGGAGATGAATGGAGCCAAATACAGGACCATTATTGAAGAAACCCTGTTGGAGTCTGCAAAAGACCTGAGACTGGGACGGAGATTTGTCTTCCAACAAGACAATGATCCCAAACATAAAGCAAAATCTTCAATGAAATGGTTCACAAATAAACGTATCCAGGTGTTAGAATGGCCAAGTCAAAGTCCAGACATCAATCCAATCGAGAATCTGTGGAAAGAGCTGAAAACTGCTGTTCACAAATGATCTCCATCAAACCTGGCTGTTTGCCAAGGAAGAATGGGCAAGAATTTCAGTCTCTCAATGTACAAAACTGATAGAGACATACCCCAAGCGACTTGCAGCTGTAATCGCAGCAAAAGGTGGCGCAACAAAGTATTAAGTTAAAGGGGCCGAATAATATTGCACGCCCACTTTTCAGTTTTTGAATTTCCACAAAAATTTAAAATAACCAATAAATTTCATTAAACTTCACAATTGTGTTCCACTTGTTGTTGATTCTTCACCACAAATTTACATTTAGTATCTTTGTTTGAAGCATGATATGTGGGAAAAGGTTGAAAAGTTCCAGGGGGGCGAATACTTTCGCAAGACACTGTATGTAGTCCGCAAACTATTCTGGCAAAATCTGTGCTCCAGGAGGAAAATGGCGCTCCGTCCCTCACGTGTGTTTCGCCATATGGCTAAGCAGTACTGCACAGCCACATACGGGGTATTTCCACATACAGCAGCAATTGTGGGACACATTTTAGTACCATTTGTGCCCATTTCCAAGTGTGAAAAAGTAAAATCTGGGGCTAAAACAACATTTTGGTTCTAAAAATGTAATTATTTTTTCTTCACCGCCCAATGGTATAAAATTCTGTGACACACCCGTGGAGTCAATATGATCACTGCACCCCAAGGTGAATTTATTGAGAGGTGTTACTTCTGCTGTTCTGGCACCTCTGGCTTCCAACGTGACATGGCACCCTCAAACCAGTCCAGCAAAATCTGAACTCCAATATGGCGCTACTTAACTTCTGAGCTTTTTGCCAGAGTTGCTGTTTTTCAGTTGCCGCACTTCCACCAGAAATTCAATAAAAAGCAATTAAAATGTTGCACGTCCCCCAAAATGGATTCAATAAAATCTACATTTTGCCACTCTAAAAACCAAGCCCTCACTCAGCTGCATTGATAGAATAAATATAAAATTACAAGTCTTAGAAAATTGCAACACAAACCAAATGTTTTTGTGGTTTTTTTTGTTTTTTTTCTTCAGAATTTTTATTAACTACTAAAATATGTTTGTGTGTTATTGTATTTGTAACTAACCTGGAAAATCCTGTTCCCAGGTAATTTTTACTGCACAATCCATGCTATGAAAACGCCCTGTATAATGCTGAAATTGCGTTGTTGTTTTTTTTTTTTTTTCTTTTGCACACACATACGCACTTGGAATTTTCCATCACTTTCAGTGCATTGTATGGCAAAAAACAAGTCCCATACACGGATACGTCAACAGAAAATAAAGTTATGGCTCTTGGTAGAAGGAGTGGAAAAAACAAAAGTTAAAAGGAGTTGGCCACTACTTTTTTTTTATTGATTTCCTAGACTCAAGTGTGGATTAAATGAGGAATCGCATGACCTTAGTGTAAGCATAGGCATACATTAAGCTGAGCGTTTGTGTCCTGAGACTTGCAGCTGACATATAGCCACGTGAAATAGTGTGAATTAGCCCTTGGGGAACCCTTTTAAAAACTATAATGTCAGACTCCGTAAATGATTGATTCCTTAGACCTGTTGCTTAGCTACAGAGTATACAGCCTGTGGGTGACAACCCCTGATCTGCGCTACATGCTTTATATAGAGATCTGTAACTTTCTGTCCCAGGTTCTACCTGTCACTTGTCCTGTGGTGTAAACAAGCCGTAGATTGTGACCATGACCAGTCAATGGATTTCTGCCCTCTGGAGGGTATATCTACCGCCCTTACAGTATTATTTTCTCCCTGAAAGTCATGCTATGCATAAACCTGATTGGCTGTTGGCAGTGACTACGATTCGCGTGCGTACATCTCTCTAGTAGCTTGGGTCTCGTCACTTGACCTGCCGATGGCACTATATATATATATATATATATATATATATATATATATATATATATATATATATATATATATATATATTTATAATGCTGGGGGCTGGCTGTACCTCTCTGTGACTTTCTGTATATCAGATGATGGGGCTGGCCGTACGTGTCTGTGCCTTTCTGTATGTATGAGATGGTGGGGACTGGTAATACATTTCTGTTCCCTTTTGTGCGTTCTTTGGATATTCCACTTGTTTTCTACCTCACATAGACAACTTCTCCTGAGTGCAGCTTCAGCTGGCTGTATTAGGCCGCCGGTCAGGTGTAAAGAGACCCTAGTAATTCTGATCACTGCTGCACCACTGGTGGATATACCGTGTGTAGAAACTCCTTTTACCTAGCCTTTCCAGTCTCTTGAATATCAAATTCCTCTAGTTATTCAGGGGTATACTCCCTGTTCAATATTTGTTAGATTGTCCTTTAAGACGTACATAGTCTTATTTTGCCAAAATCTCTGTTCTGTGTGTTGACTCTAAGTTGGCATGACTAGTGGGCATGATTCAGCTTCTGCGTGACTCATGCAGACACTAAAGTGCTATAGACCTCACGTCATGGTACCATCAGGTGCGTGTAATATACATCTGACATATGCTTTTGCTTAAAGGGAACCTGTCACCTGAATTTGGCGGGACCAGTTTTGGGTCATATGGGCGGGGTTTTCGGGTGTTTGATTCACCCTTTCCTTACCCGCTGGCTGCATGCTGGCCGCAATTTCTCTGTCCTCCGGAGTACACGCCTGCGCAAGGCAATATTGGGCTGAAAATCTTGGCTTATACTCGAGTATATACGGTAGTTGGGGACACACAGGGTTAATAGCAGCGGTAACGGAGTGCGTTACACCGCAGCCCGTTACCGCTGCCATTAACACTGTGTGAGCGGTGACTGGAGGGGATTATGGAGCTGGCGCCGGGCACTGACTGCAGGGGATTAGGGGAGGGACTAATCGGACCGTGCCCGTCGCTGATTGGTCGCGGCAGCCATGACAGGCAGCTGCCGAGACCAATCAGCGATACGGCATTTCCGTGACGGAAGTTGAGGACAGAAAGACGGAAGTACCCCTTAGACAAAAAAAAATAAAATATATATATATATCTCTATCCATTTAGTATCTGAGAATAACCCTCCATCAAACTCCACCGCACCCAATCGCACCACAAATACTGGTTGATGACTACCTCATGCAGCATTTATCTATCCCCCACTCCCTCAAGATGGCTGGACCTTCATTGTAAATAAGCCCATACTCTTTCTCCCCCCCACCTCATTGTAGATTGTAAACTCTCACGAGCAAGGTCGTTTTATTTTGCTTGAATTGTTGTATTATTTTTAACGTTGTTACTTATGACTTGTGTATGAACTGTTAAACTAAAGCGCTGCGGAATATGTTGGATATATATTATTCTTTGTTATTATTGCTGTATGCAGGACTGTGATATATGTGGGACTCCATCATGGTTGTTCAGTCATTTTGTAACCCAGGACTGACTTTTGGCTCCTCTTTTTGCTTTCCTAACAAATGAGTAAGCAGCTGTTCACATTTCAGGGTTCTGTTGTCAAGTGTGAGTGAGGCCTTACTAGGTGCTGGAGGGCTGCAGGTGAATGAAACTGGAAGCGTACTGGGGCGTGTGAAAGCTGCATGGCCGTTAATGGTCAGTCTGCTCGGCGCAGGTTTTTCAGCTGTCTTGGAAGCCACTCCTTGCGGCCTTTACCCTTAAAGATCTGTGGAGCACGAGATCAGTACAGGTTTTTAGTCCTTGCCTGTACATAATCTCTGTTAATGATTATGGCTTACAGCCAAGGAAAACCCAAAAGTCATTATCTCAGTAAATTAAAATAATTAACAAAAAAACACCTGCAAAGGCTTCCTAAGCTTTTAAAAAGGTCCCTTTGCCCTTTTCAGTAGGCTCCACAATCATGGGGAAGACTGCTGACTTGTCAGATGTCCATAAGGCAGTCATTGACACACTCCACAAGGAGGGTAAGCCACAAAAGGTCATTGCTAAAGAAGTCGGCTGTTCAGAGTGCTGTATCCAAGCATATTAATGGAAAGTTGAGTGGAAGGAAAAAGTGTGGTAGAAAAAGGTGCACAAGCAACCGGGATAACCACAGCCTTGAAAGGATTGTTAAGAAAAGGCCATTCAAAAATTTTTGGGAGATTCATAAGGAGTGGACTGCTGCTGAAGTTATTGCTTCAAGAGCCACCACACACAGACGTATCCAGGACATGGGCTACAAGTGTCGCATTCCTTGTGTCCAGCCACTCATGACCAATAGACACCAGAAACGTCTTACCTGGGCCAAGGAGAAAAATAATTGTACTGTTGCTCAATGGTCCAAGATGTTGTTTTCAGATGAAAGTAAATTTTTGCATTTCATTTGGAAATCAAGGTCCCAGAGTCTGGAGGAAGAGTGGAGAGGCACACAATCCAAGCTTCTTGAGGTGTAGTGTGAAGTTTCTACAATCAGTGATGGTTTGGGGAGCCATGTCATCTGCTGGTGTAGGTCCTCTGTGTTTTATCAAGATCAAAGTCAGCACAGCAGTCTACCAGGAAATTTTAGAGAACTTCATGCTTCCCTCTACCGACAAGCTTTTTGGAGATGGAAATTTCGTTCTCCAGCAGGACTTGGCACTTGTCCACACTGCCAAAAGTACCAATACCTGGTTTTAAAAACAACACTATCACTGTGCTTGATTGGCCAGTAAACTCGCCTGACCTTAACCCCATGGAGAATCTTTGGGGTATTGTCAAGAGGAAGATGAGACACCAGACGCAATAACCCAAATGAGCTGAAGGCTGCCATCAAAGGAACCTGGGCTTCCATAACACCTCAGCAGTGCCAAAGGCTGATCGCCTCCATGCCTTGCCCACATTTCAGTAGGCCAACATTTCGGATCTTAAAATCATTTTCCAAGCTGGTGTTATGAAGTATTCTAATTTACTGAGATAATGACTGGTTTTCATTGGCTGTAAGCCATAATCATCAACATTAACAGAAATAAGCACTTGAAATAGATATAGATTGCCTAAGGGGTACTTCCGTCTGTTTGTCTGTCTGTAACTTCATGTTTCCGTGCGGCACTGATTCGAGATCACGTAGCAGTCTCACGAGATGATGACGTAGCGTTCTCGTGAGACCGCTACATGATCTCGACTCATTGCCGCAATGCATTCTTGGGACCGGAGCGTGAGGAGCATCGGTAAAGGCCTCGGTTGGATCCGGGGGCCGGCGGAAGGTGAGTATATAACTATTTTTTGTGTTAATTTTTTTTTTTTTAACAGGGATATGGTGCCCACATTGCTATGTACTGCGTGGGCTGTGTTATGCACTGCGTGGGCTGTGTTATGCACTGCGTGGGCTGTGTTATGCACTGCGTGGGCTGTGTTATGCACTGCGTGGGCTGTGTTATGCACTGCGTGGGCTGTGTTATGCACTGCGTGGGCTGTGTTATGCACTGCGTGGGCTGTGTTATGCACTGCGTGGGCTGTGTTATGCACTGCGTGGGCTGTGTTATGCACTGCGTGGGCTGTGTTATGCACTGCGTGGGCTGTGTTATGCACTGCGTGGGCTGTGTTATGCACTGCGTGGGCTGTGCATTCTAGAATACCCGATGCGTTAGAATCGGTCCACCATCTAGTTATATATATTCTTCAAAAGCAAGACCAAAGTGGCTGCACTAGAGGGTTTGTTTATTCACCATTACTCTGATGAACTGTCCTTTTACACTGAATAAATAGCATTATTTTCCAGCATAGAAAATACAAGTCGGTTCTTTGTGTGAAGAAAAATAATTCGGCACTCACCAAATGGGTTGATTATTCCAAAGTCCTTTTTGTTTCATCCAAGTGAACAAGAGACTTTGTGTGGGATTTGCGAGTCAGGGAGGCACACCTGGACCCGTTAAAGCGCTCGCTGCGCGAAACGGCCGTCGTCCACCTGCACTCTCCCTGACTGCCTCCCTGACCCACAAATCCCACACAAAGTCTCTTGTTCACTTGGATGAAATAAAAAGGACTTTGGAATAATCAATCCATTCGGTATATATTTCTTGCGTACACACATCTCGTGTGAGAGGGGTTGACACGTTTAGCTGCTTCTTTGGGTAGACACAGGAACCTTTTGGTGGTGAAACACTTGCTAGTTTAGTAACGTCGGCATACACCAAGGCAGGGTGCAGAAAAACAAAAGCGGAGCCTTCCTGGCTTAACGAAAAACAAAGCAAAGTATCACAGAGTCCTTTCTCTGCACGTTTCAACCTGCAGTTAAAGGGAACCTGTCACCTGAATTTGGCGGGACAGGTTTGCGGTCTTAAGGGCGTGGTTTTCGGGTGTTTGATTCACCCTTTCCTTGCCCGCTGGCTGCATGCTGGCCGCAATATTGGCTTGAAGTTCATTCTCTGTTCTCCGTAGTACACGCCTGCGCAAGGCAATCTTGCCTTGCGCACGTGCAGTATGCTTTGCCCAACTGCGGGCAAAGCCGAAAAGCATTAGTGCCCATGCGCCGGCGCACTATGTCCCGGAACACAGCAAAATACTTCCGGGACATAGTGCGCCGGCGCATGCGCACTAATGCTTTTCGGCTTTGCCCGCAGTTGGGCAAAGCATACTGCGCGTGCGCAAGGCAAGATTGCCTTGCGCAGGCGTGTACTATGGAGGACACAGCATGAACTTCAATTCAATATTGCGGCCAGCATGCAGCCAGCCAGTAAGGAAAGGGTGAATCACACCCGAAAACCCCGCCCATATGACCGCAACCCTGTCCCGCCAAATTCAGGTGACAGGTTCCTATTAACCATCTCAGCCAGTGACTCTTTCAGAGTGTGTGTGTGTGCGAGAAACTGCCCTCTCCTGGATAACCTGTGTGTAGGCACATATGATGAGACAAGTGTGCAGCTGGCTCCCACTGCCATACTACTGATTACCGTAGTTTGTGGCCACAGATGACTCGGACTCCTCGGCTGAACTAAGCAACGTGATCCCCAAAGAAAGGCCGCAGATGCACTCACTTAAACTGCCCTCACTGTTGTGTTAATGAATACTGCGGGCAAATACCGTCGTGCCAAGCCTTATTACACTGGTAATTGTACAGTACTATCTCAATTTCACTGATCTCGACATTTGCACTTTCCATCCCCCCCAAGAAACCGAAATCTTAACACTGGTATTAGGATGTTTGTTGCTGTGATGCCAGGCACTACCCAGTGTCCCTAATGCACCAGTCTCTGCAAACTCTCACACTAGAAGAATTGTCTGTGTAAATTGAGCTGAGTTGTCTATTTTGGGGCAACAGCTGATACACCGTCTGATTGTGAGTAGGAAGGGGCAGCTGTGGAAGAAGTGTGCTGCTCCACTTTGTCCAAAATTGATTGTACTGAATCAGTGGGGCTACATAGAAATGCATCCATTAGGACAGTCGTCTCCAACTTTTGTATGTTAAGAGTAACATTCAGCTCTGAGAGATGGCCGTGAGTCATATTCAGAGCCCCCTGACAAGGTACATCAGCGCTCTCTCCCTCCATAGATGAACCCATAGGGCCACAATACCGGTATAATGACAGCCAAAACTTCACCACAGAATGTACACGAAGACCTTATACCACCTTGATTATAACCAGTATACATCTAGTGGTTCCTTTCCCTCATTATCCCCCACCCAGCTTTACCCTTTGACTGGCAGGATCATCCTATGTCCAAATTACCACATATATTCCTGCTAGTATTTGCACATCCAGATCTGTTCAGCACAGGGCTACTCACAAAAGACGCCATCTGGAGACCTTCTTTTTTATAGCTGTTTGCTCCCAGCTGGCAGGCGTGTGCGAGCCACACATCATGGGCCACTAGCCACATGTTGGGGACCCCTGCATTAGGAGATAGCAGGGCATCGCCCTATTGCCACTGCCGCCTTGACCTAGTGGTTGGACCCCCGCTGGTCAGACACTGATGCCATCTGCTACTGGTATGTCTCCAATGTTTATAATGAGACAGCCCGTCAATAAGCAGGTGCTCACTATGTGGAAATGTAAATGTGTCTGATGAAGCCTTCATAGGCGAGGAGTATTTCTGGTTACATAACTAATAAGGATTACCTAATGAAAGCTGTATATTTACAGCCGTGACTCACTAACTTTCCTGCTATTTCAGAAAAAAGCAAGTGGTGCATAGTTGTGTAGGAATGTGTACTTACGATGCCGTGTGCATCAGTGATACGTATAAAGAGGCCTTCCGATTTTATAGAAAGATTGTAATCTGAAAAGTCCTGCTACTTTTCGCAACTGTAGTGTGAATTTATTAAACTCTGGTAACTTTTGATATTTTAACCCTAGTCTAACACCATTTCCCCCCCCCCCCCCCCCTTCTTTACTTTATACTTTTTCCTGACAATCCGCTATTTATGTACAGCGCAAGTAGGATCAGGAGTTGGGCCTGCACCTCGCCCAGATAGCATCTGCAAGTAACTACAGCAATCTAACTTAGGTTCTGATTGCTGCTGTTAACTACAGTACTTGCATGCCCCCTTGTCAGTCTCTTGACTGCAGCATTTAGGCTATGTGCACACTTCAGGATTTCTGGCAGAAATTTTCCTGACAAAATCCGGACATTTCTGCAATCCGCATGCGTGTTTACCGCGTTTTTGATGCGTTTTTTTTCCCAATGCATAGAATAGCGGGAAAAACGCAAAAAAAACGCAAAATTAATGAACATGCTGCATTTTTGTACCGCAATGCGTTTTTTTCGCGAAAAAAAAATTGCACCATGTGCACAAAACATGCAGAATGCATTCTAAATGATAGGATGCATAATGTATGCGTTTTAATGAGTTTTTATCTCGAAAAATCCTGAACGTGTGCACATACCCTTAAGGTGAGCAGTTCCATGCGCTGTGCTTCATAGCACAGTTGTGCTGCAGTATATAAAACCCATGATCTGCGTCCAAAGCGCTGCCAATTTCTGAACGTCTGCACATACTCTTATACCTAATACATCTCACAGCTGATGATTTGATACAATTGTATGTAGTCTGGACAATCTCCTGTGAGCTGTACACATGGGCTGCAGCAATCTCTGAGCTAACTGGTTGTTGCAATGTATCAGTGTAGGTAAAATATAGACTATTTAGGTGACAGGTTGGTCGCTAGACTGTAGTAGACGTTCCTTCAGTACATGCTCCACTTTTTAAGGCTACGTTCACATTTGCGTTGTGCGCCGCAGCGCACAACGCAAACAAAAACGCGGCAAAACGCACGCTAAAACGCTGCGTTTTGCGCCGCATGCGTCGTTTTTGGCCGAAAGTTGGACGCAAAAAAAATGCAACTTGATGCGTTTCTTGCGTCCAACGCTTGCGGCCATGCGGCGCGAAACGCAGCACAACGCATGTCCATGCGCCCCCATGTTAAATATAGGGGCGCATGACGCATGCGGCGCCGCTGCGGCGCCCGACGCTGCGGCGCTGACCGCAAATGTGAACGTAGCCTAAGCTAGGCATTCCGTCAGTATTGGAAAAATTTACTCTTACAGATCAGGTCTGTCTGCGTGTTACATATTATTACACTACTTTTTACCAATGGCTGCTTGTAAAATGTATAGCTGGCCACTGCACCTTCTGAAGCAGGACGCTCTTAAATTCTAATAGACGTGGTCTTCATGTAATGCATGTGATGATGAATTACACGTCTTCCTATCTGACACTCGGATGTAGCGTACTGCATTTCCACAAACCGTGTCAGCTGATCCTAATGGGCCCTAAATACATGTTGGCGTTATAAAGGACTGGATCCAAGGGACATTCATTAAGTGTGCAGGAAAGATGATTGTGACGTCTAAATACGAAAGGGTTCTTTGCAGTTAAAGCAATCAGAATGTGGCATGCCGGACCACAAGAGGTAGTAATTGTAAATACTATTTTAGCATTTCAAAAATATTTATACTACGTAAACCATGAATGTAGATCTGGTGCAGAATGTGGAATTTTATGGGCTAGACTAGTCATTTTTCAACGTATGTAACTAAGTGAAGGTGACAGCCCCCTTGGACAGGGCTAGAGATATGCCAGGTATCATTTCTGTCCACTTGGATGGCAGCTATTTGGGTGACACACTGTTCATTCTGGGTTGTTAATGGGTTGATTTGGATTTATCAGTCCCTGTTGGAACATTTAGAGATGGATTTGTCTTAATGTTCTGGGTAACAGGCAGTCAATAAAAGAGCACTTGTCTGCCGCTGGCTTAAACTAGGAGGATTCATCTCATGAGACTGCCAGCATCTGTCACGTCGTAGGCCTGAACACACAGACATGTTCATCCCATGCAGCGGCTGCTTCGGGTCTGTGTATTGCTCAGGACAAAATGCAGCATTGTTTTAATCATTTTATAGCAGAATCTGTATGAAATAGACACTTCTTTGTCTCACCGCCCTCCCTGCTGTTATATTCTAGATCTCTACTGCAGTTCTTGCCTTCACATCTGCCTGTGAGAGTCAGTGATGGAGTCAGAAGCCAAAGATGGTGACGAGGACAACCTTCAGAGTGCATTTAAAAAGCTGCGGGTCGATGCTGAAGGGTACGTCATTCCACCGCTCTCCAGCTTTCCTCTCTGTCGTGTGCAGAGCGGAGTCCCTTTTGCCTGGGAGACATCACAATGTAGCTAAATATACCAAGCTGCGTCATTTCACCATACAGACGATTTAGAGATGTGGCTGATAAGTACAGAGGAGTTCTGCACAGATAGTGCAGCATAACAAAATGATACTGACATTTGTAAAAGTAGCTGTTGGTGTAAACCAGAAGTCCCCAGCCTGCTGAACTACAACTCTCAGAATGCATTGCTTGCTGAATAATGTTTTTCTGCAAGTTCTCCAAATTTTTCCCCCTCTAGATCTGTCCTTGATCTGTTTTAGCTATGTCGGAGAATCCAGACCTTAACCTAAGGCATTTTGTGTTGCAGATGCACAACATCGTTGCGGGGAGCAGACAGCTCTGTTTCAAGATCAGGCGGGAGAACAAACCTCGAAGACGTCAAACCAAAAGTTTTGGGTTCTTTGAAGGAAAGTTGGCATGGGTAAGGCTGCGCTAAAGCGGAGTGACAGCAGGTTACGAGCCGTACAGCTTCTGTTATCCATTACTGTCAGGCCGTATGTGCGCCCTCATGTGGAGAGCTTGGTTAATGTCTCTAACACCACCTCAACTCGTGCAAAGTCTGACCACCATAATGAAGCATTTTGGTCACTTTCCCCTTGAATTTTGTATGCAACGTTGCCCGTCATGAGTTTTATCAGCTGTCAAATTCGCTTGGATTCAGACAAAACTTTGTGTGATGTCAGTGAGCATTCACGCATCTCTATGAACACCCTATAAATACGGCTAAGTGCACATGTCCTTATACACCTATTCTCCTGGATCCAAACCACAAAGATTAACCCTTTGTGTTAGTAAGCAAATAGCTGAGTTTTTTTTTTTCAAGTGTTACCTGTAAGGCTATGCAGAACCCCGTGCTTAGTATTAAATACAATTGAGGTATTATCAAGTGTATTATCTAAATAGTTAAAGTGTTTTACTATAATCCAGTCTAGCCAACGTGTGTGCTGTGATAAGGACACAGAGCTTGTGAAGCTTGTTGGCGTTGCTGGGACATAGTCTGAATAGCTGCAGATTGAATAATCCGGAGGTGATGAAGTACAATGAGGTCACTTTACTATTTGGGAAATCTCTGCAATGCTCTAATTGCCGATGATGTTATTGTTACAGTCTAAGCCATGCCATTTCTTTTAGGCCATGTGCACACGTTCAGGATTGTTAGCGTTTTTTTCGCGTTTTTTTCGCTATAAAAACGTGATAAAAACGCGAAAAAAAACGCTAACATATGCCTCCTATTATTTACAAGGTATTCCGCATTTTTTGTGCAAATGTTGCGATTTTTTCCGCGAAAAAATCGCATAGCGGAAAAAAAAGCAACATGTTCATTAAAAATGCGGAATTGCGGGGATTCCGCACACCTAGGGGTCCATTGATCTGCTTACTTCCCGCACGGGGCTGTGCCCACGATGCGGGAAGTAAGCAGATTATGTGCGGTTGGTACCCAGGGTGGAGGAGAGGAAACTCTCCTCCACGCACTGGGCACCATATAATTGGTAAAAAAATAAGAAATAAAATAAAAAACAGTCCTATACTCACCCTCGATGTCCGGCGCTGTGTTCCCGCCTCTGTGCTGCACGCTGGCTGGTTCCTGTAGCTGGTGTGCGCTGAAGGACCTCGCCGAATGACGTCACTGTCCTGTGATTGGTCGTGAGCGGTCATGTGACCGCTCACGTGACCGGACCGTGACGTCACGGAAGGTCCTGTGCGCACACGCCAGCTAGAGAAAGAGGAACGGACGCCGCTGAGGAGATGTCTGGGTGAGTATAAGCATTTTTTTATTTTTTTTATTATTTTTAACATTCTATCTTTTACTATAGATGCTGCATAAGCTGCATCTATAGTAAAAAGTTGGTCACACTTGTCAAACGCTATGTTTGACAAGTGTGACCAACCTGTCAGTCAGTTTTCCAAGCGATGCTACAGATCGCTTGGAAAACTTTAGCATTCTGCAAGCTAATTACGCTTGCAGAATGCTAAAAAAACGCGAAAAAAACGGAAAAAAAACGCAAAAAAAAAAATGCGGATTTCTTGCAGAAAATTTCAGGTTTTCTTCAGGAATTTTCTGCAAGAAATCCGCAACGTGTGCACATACCCTTACAGTTTTGTGTTTGATAGCCAAGACACTGATCATATATAGATAATGGGTGGGCTTAACTGATTGCTATTTACATGGTGGCGATGTGAGATCTTCTTCACTTCATGTACAAAGTTAACTTGATAATGCACCCTCTAGTGGTAGACTTGTGCATATCTGAGTTAACACTAGACCTATTAAAAACAAAAAAAAAAATCATGTCCAATTCAGCGTATGAAAAATGAAGAAAAAAATAAATAAAACTTTTTTTTCCCTGTTCAACTTGCCACCCTCCTCAAACGAGAAGGTGGCAAAGTTAATGCCGCTAAAAACAAGCTTCTTTATTGGCAGAATGAAAATGACATTACTCTCAAATAAATTATGCAAAAAAAAATGGTATTTAATCACCTTCTTGACATTGGACATCCAGTTATGTCCTATTTATTGTCCCAGTGTATAGTGCGAGGAGTTGAGCCTGGACTATACCCAACATTTGTTCCACAGCTGGCATCTGCAGTGACCAGAGCTTGTTTTGATTGTTGCACTTTAATAACCATTTTAATGCTGCTGTCAATCACTAATAGTGCTACTTAAATGATCGATGAGTTGTCATGGCATCCTGTGGTTGCAGACCCTCTTGTGTCTTTGTCCCTATGTGAAGCCCAGCCTATTGATGGCCTTTTTAGGAGAACAACCTTTTATCCTTATGCTGAAATACAGGTATAGTACAGTAGATAGAACAAGCAATTGGACAATTTCAGGTTCAAGTCCCGGTTTCCCACACCCCGCCCTAATTTTTTTCAATATAATAGTATAAAATATTTTATTTTGTACATTTAATATCAAAGTTTTAAAACCTCCTCTTTAAAAGGGACTATCCTCTTTAAAAGTCTGGTTTATCAATTAATTCATATTGTACATTGTGTAAAGAAAAAAAATACAGAAGTGCCAGAATTGCTTAGTTTGGCACACTTTCCTAAGAAAAATAAAAAGCAATCAAGATGTTGTATGTACCTATCGTAGTATTATTAAAAACTTTCACTCGCCAACCAAAAATCAAGTTCCCTTTCTACAGCTGCGTCATTGTAAAAATGCCACCAATCGTGGAATATGACAGCATAAATCACGTTTTTTTTGTTGCTTAAATAAAAAAAAAAACTTTTAAAGGTATGATATCGCCGTAATTGTACTGACCTGAAGATTCATGCTGCCATGTCATACATCAATATTGATGGGGAAAAGAATAAAAAAAAAAAAAAAGTTTGGGAGAAAAGAAAAAAAGAAATATAGGGCAAAAAAAGAAAATTGGCTTTGGGAAATGGTTAGCAGTGGCTATTGATGTGTATATAAGTGAACTGCAGATTGAGGAGGGTGTTCAGGTATTTTTATACAATGTCCGACTATTTAATTAAAACTTTTTTATTTTTTTTTGTAGATCATCAAGAAAAACCACTAGGGGAGCCGGAAGAACACCACGAAGACGACGCTCGAAATCCCCAGTACTTCACCCCCCAAAGTTTACACACTGCAGCACAAAGACCACGGGAAACTCCCAACTAAAGCACAAGAGCCTTTGCGACACCGTGGAAGGAGGGGCTGCCGGCAGCCGTCTAGCTGTCAGCGACCCTTCCAGCACTACCATCAGTGGCTATAAAAGATTTGGCCTGGAGCCTTCAGAAGTGTCCGCATCGGAAACTACATCTCAAGTGGGCAAGTCGGATTCTTCCTTTCTTCTGGGTAACAGCGGAAACACAAAGGCCAGCCTCCATACAGATTTCCACTCTGTATCTAAGCTCGGCACGGCTGCAAAATGTACTTGCAACGGTAGTGATTGCCAGTGTGACAACTGGCAAAACATGGAAGTGTACTCCTTTTCTGGCTTGCGGGACATGCTTACAGAATGCGAGAAGACGGTGAAGGAGGACTACTCTCAGTCTTTACAAAACAGAACTCAAACATCAGGAAACGTCTCCTCTGGATCTCCCCGGTCCTGCTCCGAACAGGCCAGGGCGTTGGTTGATGATGTAACTATAGAAGACCTCGCCGGATACATGGAATATTACCTGTATATTCCAAAGAAGATGTCACACATGGCCGAGATGATGTATACCTGATGGCTTACCCTTGATGCATGGGAGAAAAGTAATGCATGTAGGTCATCTCTGAGGGATCTCCTTCTGACCCATTAAACCTCCACTCATCACTATTTTGCGGACAGTAAATCCCATCATTGAATTACGTACATGGTTTTATAAGAACGACCAAAAAAAAATAACCAGCCACTTAAAGGGGTTATCCAGCTCTCATCGATTTCACTCTAGGAAGTGTAAGGTGCTGCAGACCTGGCATCTATCTGCACCTTGCCAGGTCTAGAACAGGACGTGTGCATGATGCCTGGCAAATGGCCATCCAGTGCCTCTCAACTCCTGATGTGGAAGTGAATCTGCTGGATAACTCCCGTTAAATGATATTCTAGCTTTTTGCCATACCATAATGTCTCTGTTAGCCACATTCTCCTGTGCCAGTGGCCACACTTGATGTCACCAGCTGAGTAGTTGCATGGAAGCAGCTGTCTCCACATATCTTAGGGGTGGGGTAGTGCTGATTCCGAAATTCCTAAAATACGATTGTGGTGGTGGTGGGCAGGGGTGGGTTAATTGGAAGAAAACACTATCATGCAGTGTCATGGGCAATCCTTATGTTCATCGCAGTGTTACATGAATGTCAGTCATGTTAGGTAACATTTTGTGTGTTTGACAATAGGAGAAGTAGGCTCAGGATTGTGAAGTGAGAATGGCTTCTATTTAAGGTAAGGCAAAGCGGTGCCCCTGTTGCAGTGATCGTTCCAGCCAATGTATTGAATCGTTTTTGAGCTCGCAGTTACGGCTCGGTAGAGTATTGTTGGCTAATAAACATTCATTGAAATTACATCCGCGTCTCGTACAGTGTCATTCACTCACTTTCTTTCGAGTCATGTTAAACTGAATAGTGCATGGAAGATGGTGAAAGTATGTGGTCTCCTTTTCTGCTTTTCAACCCCATTGTACACTCCTCCAATAGTGAAACTGCAAAACCAAAAAATAAAAGTTGTGGAACTTACATGATAGATGAACTTGTTACTGATATGCAAATGATGAAAAAATGGAAACTAAATATTAAAAACATCTACATTTATTCAGTATGGAGTGTGAGCGCTATGTGCAGAAATTTGCAATTATCTATCTTTATTTGTTTTTTAATTTTTTTTTATATAGCGCGAACATATTTTGCAGCGCTTTACAGTTTGCTCACATTATCATCACTGTCCCTGATGGGGCTCACAGTCTAAATTCCCTATCAGTATGTCTTTGGAATTATACACCTTTGTGACTCTCAGTGAAGTTATTAATGAGATATATTCTGCCATGCTGAATGCACTTGGTAATGGAAGTCATCAAAATCCGCTGCTGGCAGTTCCCTTTGCCATTGCCGACCAATGATGTCCTAGATCTGCTTGATGGGAGACAATGGCGTTCCCCACGTGGTCTCCAGAGCAATCTATGGCTACTTCTGTGTCCAAGGCTCGTAGGCCAGTGTCATGCCAACACCTTCTGATGGTTTGCGTAGACGCTGTTTATGCTATGTTTATGCTTGGTTTGTGACGTCTAATTTTACTTGCAGCACAGAATGCATCACCGTGAGCCATTGTTTGAATATGAAGAGACCACTTGGGCAGGCAATGCCATGAATGTGAGACTATCACAGCTATTCTGCTTCTGGGATAATGGTGTAGGGGGTATAATGTACGTTATCCAGACCCCTCTAATCTTTATTCCAGCTACACATACAGCTTGCCATTACACTGATTTTGTCGTGGAACCAGTCATCCGGCCATTTCTCCAAAGTAACCGAGATGCTGGTTTTCAACACAAGAATGCCAGGCCACATGTTGCTAATGCTACAGTGAGCACCCTGTGTGGCCAAAATCTGCTACCATGACCTGCAGCGTCTCGAGACTTGCTTATTATCAAGCACATCTCGGACACCATTGGTATGTAACTGCACAGGAGCTGCCAGCAGTATATCTTGATGATTTTCCCAAGTGCATTCAACAAGGCATAACTTTCCTCAGACATCCACTAATAATCAGGCATATAACTGGGCTCACACTCTATACTGAATAAATCCATATGTGCTGAAAATGCCTGATTGACATGGACAGTAACAGTCTGTCCATCTTCTGATTTTCATGACTTTTCCTTCTTGGTGTTGCAATTTACTCCTTTGTCCAAAGCTGTGGACTGTAAACTTTCTGTGGGTCTGAACTCTTCACTCTGCTTTCCGAGGAAAGCCTAATAGAAACAAAGATTGATGTTTTGGCTAATGGACTTAATTTTGTCCCTAGTTAGAACTTCAACCTGTTTCATACTATCCAAGACGTTAATAGGTTTGCGTGCCTACTGACTGTTTCGGGAGACAGTTTTCAACATATCCTTGCAACCTACAGTTTTGTCTGATGTGTCCCCCTCTGCTAGTACCAATGAACTTTGTGATAAAGTGTTCAAGGAGCAGTATGTCTTGCTATCTCTCCAACAGTTACAAAATGAACATGAAAATTTCCACTGTCCTATTCTGATATTGTGGTAAATATGAAAAACCCAACGTTTTACCATCTGCAATCCAGGGAACCAGCTCTGGACCTTTTCCAAACAATTTTAGAAAGTAATTAAGATTATTATTAAACTGATGAATGCGAATAATGAAGGTGAACAGCAGCTAGAAGAAAACTTCAGATTCAGTATGTTTGAGATGGAAGGCCACAGACCTGTAACTGAGGAACAAACAGATATTACAGAAAAACAGCAAAATTAGATGACATTGTTGAAGCTTCTTCAAAGCTTTCTCATATTTATCACATGCGCTGTATGGTGCACACGTTGCAGCTGGCAATAAGAAGTAGTCTGCAAGAGGGACATGGTGGAACTCTGATTAGCCAAGTGAGGAAATTGGTTATTGCTGCCAGAACCCCTAAAATTGATTCCATCTTGAAGAGACGTGCTGTCTTATTATAGTGAATGGATCCCTCAGGGGTTTCATCTGTCATGTCACTTGGAGATTTAGATGGAAACCCCAAAATAAATGCTCAGTGTAGAGTGCCGGATATATGCGAACCTAAATGTTATGTAAAATGTTCCCAATAAAAGCTTCAACTCAATCGAAAAAAAAGGCAAGTCCCCACTCAGATGCATCAATGGAAATATCCATGTTACTGGTAGGACAAAGGCTCTGGAAAAGCAAAATGGCTCCTTTCCCCTCAATAGAAATTCAGCAAATTCTGTGCTCCCAAATCCAAATGCCCCCCTCTCTTCTGAGCCCCACAGTGTACGTAAACCACATATAAAGTCCAGATGTTTGGCATTTCTGTAGTAATGAGAGCCTGCCAAGTTAAATGTGCATGTCTCCAGAGGCATGAGCTAGGCATAATGTACTGGTCACTACAGCGTACTGGTCACTACAACGTACTGGTCACTACAATGGCAGTTTGTAATTTTCACTCGGCAACATCCAGTACTGCTTGTTTCTGGAAAATACCGATGTATTCAAAATAGTCACTACATCTGTAGATAAATACCCAGAGGGGGTATAATTTCCAAAATGGGGTCACTTGGGGGGGATTCTGCTTTTCTAGTAATTCGGTGCTCTGTATATGGAGTCCGCAATCTATTCTAGGAAAATCTGCACTCAAGGAGTTCAGAGTCTTTCCGTGTGGCTAAGCAGTACTGCACAGCCACATATGGGGTAATTCCACATTCAGCAGAAATTGTGGAACAAATTTTGGTGCCATTTTTACCCATTTCCCAGTATGAAAATGTAAAATTTGGGGCTAACACACAATCTTGGTAAAAATGTAAATTATTTTATCTTTACTGCCCAATGGTATAAATTTCTGAGACACACCTGTGGTGTCAATATACAGTAATCACTGCACCCCTAGATGAATTAATTGATAGGTGTAGTTTGTAAAATGGGGTCACTTACGGGGTTTTCTACTGTTCTGGCACCCGAGAGGCTCTACCAATGTGACTTGGCACCCTCAAACAAGTGCAGCAAAAATCTACACTGTTATTTATTTAATCGTATGAACATATATTTTAACATCATGAAATGATGTAAAATATATTGACCAAGAGATCTAGATGTAATTTGATTGTTTGGTTGTCAAAATTGTTAGTCCTTTAGCGTTACCCAGGGTGCACCACGTGGAGGCGGACTAACGTTGCACCCCAAATTTGGGGTAACTAGCTGTTTCCAGCCAGCTAACGCTTGGCATGCTCATTGCTATCTAATTAACGCTGCTAGTGATTAAACTAAAGTAAATAATGACCACATTCAATAGCGCTTACGCAGGTGGTAGATTAACTTAAAATGAAGTTAATAACAATAATAATAATTAAAAATCAGAATAATACTAATGCATTTTATTCAGTGTAAAATCAAAAGCAAACTGGATTTGTGTGGTAATGTGTGGGGACAGAGCCTCGTGTGGGGATGCAGCCTCATGTAATGTGGGAGAACGGAGCCTCGTGTGGTAATGTGTGGGGACGGAGCCTCGTGTGGTAATGTGTGGGGACGGAGCCTCGTGTGGTAATGTGTGGGGACGGAGCCTCGTGTGGTAATGTGGAGGGACGGAGCCTCGTGTGGTAATGTGGGACGGAGCCTCGTGTGGTAATGTGTGAGGACGGAGCCTCGTATGGTAATGTGTGGGGACAGCCTCGTGTGGTAATGTAGGGGGGCGGGATTATGTGTGGTAATATGGTGGGGGGCAGGATTATGTATGGTAATGTGGTGGGGGGCGGGATTATGTATGGTAATGTTCTGGGGGCGGGATTGTGTGGTAATGCGGTGGGTGGGATTATGAGTGGTAATGTGAGGGGGATTGTGGTAATGTGGGGGCGGGATTGTGTGTGGTAATGTGGTGGGGGCGGGATTGTGTGTGGTAATGTGGTGGGGGCGGGATTGTGTGTGGTAATGTGGTGGGGGCGGGATTGTGGGCGGGGCGGAGCTACTGTGCAGGGGGCGGTATTAGCGAGTAATCATGATGCTATATATATAGATAGATAGATAGATAACTCTGGAACGCTTCAACGGATCCTGGTGATTCTGAGATTTTTTTTCTCGCGACATATTGTACTTCATGATAGTGGTTAAAATTTCTTCGGTATGACTTGCGTTTATTTGTGCATAACATGGAAATTTGGTGAAAACTTCGCAATTTTCAAACTTAATATTCTCCTTCGCCTCAATGGGGGACACAGACCATGGGTGTTATGCTGCTGCCACCAGGAGGCTAACACTAAGTTAACACAAAAAAAAGTTAGCTCCTCCTCTGCAGTATACACCCTCATGCTGGCTCCAGGAGAACCAGTTCTTAGTGTCCGTAGGAGGCACGTGGGTTCGGTCTAAAGACCAAAAGCTCTTTATTTTATTTTTAACCAATTTTTACATTTTTCCAAGTGGAATGAAGGGGCGACGGATCCTTTCAAGGTTCCAATCTCCCCGACCCATCAACAGGCGAGCACAGGGAGTGTTGCCTCTCCTGCGATGTGAGATGCCATGCCTGGGCTGATTTTTTTTTATTTTTATTTTTGGGCGACGGGTCCCTTCAAGGGCACCGATCTCCCCGCACCCTTTGCGGACCAGCACATGGAATGTCACCTTCATATATCCTCTTCCGCAGCCAGGCTTAATGCCGGACATTCAGCCCTGTCGCATCTTAGGGGATTTAACCCCTTGGATGTACAGTTGTCCCTTCATGGTGTCCGAGCAGCCCCCACTGCACCACCACTGTTAAAGCGGATGGTACAAGAAGTCGGACGGTCCCTCTCCACCTCCCTATTAAAGGGATGGTGGATTGAGGGTTACCCCTTTATCCCTGCACTGTCCAGGACCAGAAGCAGAGGACCTGCTAATATTGCTGGCTTACCTGCCATCTGGCAGCTTCTCTGGGAAAGTGCCGGGGATGAAGGGCTCCATACAGGCGGTCTGGGGGCGGCGCTGGATAAGGGGACCCATCCTGACAACGGGGGCATGCATATGGCCCATTCCGGTATCGGTGCTGCAACCCCAATCCCCACCCATGCAATGATGTGCTGCAGAGGCTCCGCCCATCTTTCCTGGCGCTTCTCGCACAGAACGAGAAGCGCCTCTATTCTCGGTGGCCATCTTTCTCCCCTCACGACCGCCTCAGGACACACAGACTGCTTTTGGGATCCTGGCAGCAGGTGCTCACAGCGCAGGGGCTATGCAGCTGGAGAGCCACGCAGGAGGAGCATGGGATATAGATTTGGGTAAGGGACATCCTCCCTGCTATAACACTTTTCAGGAGTTACCCTTTTCAGCAGTCCCTTTTATCGTAGGACGACATAGAAGGGTACATCATGTTCCAGCCTAAGGCATCTAAAAAGTCTAACAAGACTATGGCAATCTTTTTTTACTTCATGCTCCTCCTTCCAGTCTGCGTTTCCTAAGGCTAAGAGTTCGCTGCACTGCAGTGTCTGTGATCCTAAATGCACTCAGGAGCCCTCTGCCACCACTGAGCCCAGTGTACCTAGTCGCACTGAGTGGGCTTTATCACTGTCTCAATCCATGGCTTCTCTGGCCAAAGCGATTGAATCCCTCTGTGAACCTTTAGGGGACCGGAGCGTTCGCAGGACTGATGTAGACGGATCCTCCCCAAGGCGGGAGCAGTCGGTTGGCAGGGGCCAAAAGCACTCTAGAAGCCTAAAGGTGCCTAGAAAACGGATCTGTAGCACGTCTCCTGAGCAGACACATGCCTTGACACCTGAGAGCTCCGTTTCTCGCTCTCCCTCTCCAGAGGTCAGTAGCGAATGCGAATCTGAGTGTGAATCTGATGGTTCCTTAGATCCAGATTCGCCAGATTTTCAGGAAACTGTCGATTCGCTGATTGAGGCTGTCAACCAGACTTTAAAGGTTGAGGAAGATTCCGGCTCTGCTCCGTATCAAACCGTGCCCTTTCAGAGGACTAAACGTGCTTTTAAGGCATTCGCTACTCACCCTGAGTTTCAGGCCATAGGCACAGAGAACGACCGGATAAACACTTCCCAGCACAAAGGCCTCTTGAAGCAAAGTATCCTTTCTCAGCTGATCTGAAGATAGATTCGGCCGGATGGCTCATCCATCAAAAATCCCACAGACCGTTAAATAGAAAATTTGGCTTGCTCTGTCTTTGAGACCTCAGGTTCAGCTCTCTTTCCATCCTTCACTGCAGCATGGGTAGCTAAGGCTATGGTCCTCTGGTCGGAGACCTTAGCTAATTCACCTTGGAGCAGTAATCTTCCTCCAGAGGGATGTGGCAGGCTGTGCTGCTCTGTCTGCAGCCAACGCCGTCACTATCAGAAGAGCTCAAAGGCTCAGAAAGTGGAAAAGCAGACTGCATCAAAGTCTCACTTCTCTTCCTTATCAGAGTGGCCACTTATTTGGAAAGACGCTGGATCAGCTTATTTCCGATGCTACGGGAGGAAAGAGTAAATTTCTTCCCCAACAGAGACTTAGACGTCCCTTTCGGAGACAACAACAAAACAGTTTCCGTTCCTTTCGCTCCAATCCAGGCTGGTCCACTCCCACTACTTTTTCCAGCTCAGGTTGTTCTCCACACAGAAATGGAGTAGCTCAGGTCTCGTACAGACCTAACCGGCACTGGAAATCTCAACCCAAACAGTCGATACCTAAAGGACCTAGGTCTCAGACATTTTCCTCCCTCTGACTACTTGTGCTATCCGGGCGACACCAGCAGGGTAGGTGGCCGCCTACTTCTGTTTTGTCAAGCCTGGCTTTCCGTCGTCTCCGACGAGTGGGTCAGAGACCTGGTGTCATCCGGATACAAGATCAGTTTTGCTACGCGCCCCCCATCTCATTTCTTTCCCTCCCATTCTTCCTCAGAGGCAAGGGCAAAGGCTCTTTCTGTCCCAGAAAGTGAAAGGTTTCAGGGTTTCTAATCGAACCTTTTTGTCGTCCCAAAGAAGGACGGAAAGGTAAGACCCATACTAGACCTCAAACTTCTAAACAAGTTTGTCAAGGTCTACCATTTCCGCATGTAATATCTGCGCTCAGTTACCACTTCTCTGGAAGAAGGGGAATTCTTGGCCTCAATCGACATCCAAGACACTTACTTGCATATTCCGATTTTTCTCACCAGAGATTCCTGCGCTTTGCCATTCACAACCAGCATTTTCAATTCATGGCCCTGCCCTTCGGCCTCACTACAGCTCCCCGAGTGTTCACAAATGTCATGGCGGCTGTCATGTCCATCTTGCACTCTCGGGGCGTGATCGTTCGGCCCTATCTGGATGACCTGTTGATCAAAGGTCCATCTTTCCACAACTGCACGGAGTCCGTCCGCATCACTTGCGATACCCTTTCTCATCTAGACTGTCTTGTAAACTTAAGTAAATCCTCCCCTGTCCCAGCCCAGCAGATATCCTTTCTAGGGATGACCCTGGACTCCTCTCGGGGGTTAGTAATTTTTACTCCAGGCCTAGGCCTTCAACAAGGAGCCCGCGCACTTCGTCAATCTTCCTCTCATTCCATCTGGTTTGCCATGAGGGTACTGGAAAAGATGGTGGCCGCAATGGAAGCTGTTCCTTTTGTGCAACTGCACCTTTGTCCCCTGCAGCATTGTCTCCTGACAGCTTGGGACAGGAACCCGTTCTCCCTCGACCGCAGGTGCCAGTTATCACTGGAGGTCAGACAGGATGGTGGATGTTGAACTCTTACCTCAACCAGGGGAAGTCTTTTCTCCCTGTTCAATGGCTTGTGGTGACTATTGATGCCAGTCTTTCTGGCTCGGGAGCAGTCTTTCGTCACCACACTGCTCAGGGCCGCTGGTCAATTCGAGAATCGAAGCTACCAATTAACGTTCTGGAGATCCATGCTATTCGGCTGGCCCTTCATCAGTTCCATCATCTTCCAGCGGGTCGCCCCATCCGTATTCAATCGGACAATGCCACGGCAGTGGCATTCACATTCATCAATCATCAAGGGGGCATCCGCAGCAGGGCAGCCATGTCCGAGGTAACTCACATCCTACAATGGGCAGAGAACAACCACTCGGTAATCTCGGCAGTGCACATTCCAGGCGAGGAAAACTGGATGGCGGACTTTCTCAGCCGTCAGGGGCTCACCTCGGGGGAATGGAAGCTTCATCCGGAAGTCTTCAACCTGATGTGTCTTCGCTGGGGGATCCCAGATGTGGATCTGTTGGCGTCCAGACTGAATGCCAAAGTTCCTCAGTTTATAGCGAGGTCTCGAAATCCAAGAGCAATCAGAGTGGATGCGCTGGTTCTTTCATGGTGCCAATTCTGTCTTCCATACATTTCCCCCCGCTACCATTACTCCCGAGAGTAATCGGGAAGATCAGAAGATCAAGGCCGGTCGCTCCTGTCTGGCCACGCCGAGCGTGGTTCACAGAGTTTGTACGCCTCATCGCTGACATTCCCTGGCGGCTACCGGATCGGCCAGATCTGTTTTCCCAGGGCCCGATTTGCCACCAGAAGTCAGGGGCCCTGTGTTTAACGGCGTGGCCGTTGAATCCTGGGTTTTGACCCTGGCTGGGTTTTCTCAGCAGGTTGCTTCCACTATGATTAGTGCCCGTAAACCCACATCGGTATGCATTTATCACCGTACCTGGAAGACATTTTTTGCTTGGTGCAAGGATCGTGGTCTTTCCCCTCTCGTCTTCAGTTCTCACCATTTTAGAGTTCCTACAGGCCAGTCTGAACTCCGGTCTGGCACTCGGCTCTCTCAAGGGCCAAATCTTCGCTCTATCGGTTTTATTTCAAAGACGATCATGTTAAAACTTCAGGTTAAGACCTTTCTACAAGGGGTGTCACATGTGGCATCTCCTTATTGCATGCCCTTAGAGCCTTGGGACCTCAACTTGGTACTGAGTGCCCTACAGGAACCCCCCTTTGAACCGCTTCAGGACATTTTGTTGGTTTTTCTATCCTGGAAGGTTGCCTTCCTTGCTGTGATCACATCAATCAGATGAGTTTCGGAACTAGCCGCCCTGTCTTGTAGGGCGCCTTTCCTTAATTTCCGTCAGGACAAGAGTGTCCTCAGGCCACACACATCCTTTTTTTGCCAATAGGCATCTCGTCCTTTCGTCTAAACGAGGACATTGTCCTCCCTTCCTTTTGTCCGGCTCCTTTTCACAGGGTAGAAGGAGCTCTCCACTTTCTGGACTTAGTCACAGCTCTGAGAAGGTAATTCTTGAGGACTGCATCCTTCAGAAGGACGGATGCTCCATTCTTCTGGAAAGTCAGAGGAAGGGTCTTGCCGCTTCAAAGGCCATGATAGCCAGGTGGATTCGTTCCACCATCCAGGAGTTATACTGAGTCAGAAGTCAGCCCATCCTAGCAGGGATCTGAGCACACTCCACTCAGGCAGTGGGGGCTTCCTGGGCCATTCGGCATCATGTGACTGCGGTGCACGTCTGTAAAGCTGCGACTTGGTCCAGTTTACATACATTGGAAAGGACTATAATATTCACTCTCAGGCTTCAGCGGATGCGAGTCTGGGCAGAAGAATTCTGCAGGCAGCGGTGGCGCACATCTAGGCATTTGTTACATGAAGCCTAATCATTTTTTTTTTTTTTTTGTAAATCTGTTTATTACATTTTTTTAAATTTTTTTCCGAAACAAACAATCAGTGGTAACAAAATGATTATGTAACCCAAATCCCACCCCATGCCCTCCCCTCCCAAAACCCTTTCTCTGCATGCGCACAACCATCTAAATGTGTTATGGAATTGGTGAATTGCCACCTATCCGCTGTAATAAATACCATTGGGTGTTTTCAAATTGTGCTTTCAGCTTTTCCCTAGTCTCCAGAGGAAGAGACGGAATGAAAGTAGACCAAGTGGATAGGAATCTGCCTGACATCTTCTCCCTATTGGTCAATGCGTCCATCCACTCCATTCTAAATATGAATTGAATCTTGGTGCGGATAAGAGAGCGATGGGATTGTTGGATTCAACCATTGATGTAATATGCTCTTCCTGGTCGCCGAAGGAAGCCTAATCTTTTGTAATGTTTTCCCACCCAGGGACTGCTTTTGGACATCCTATGGTCTGCGTTCCCCAATGAGGCGAAGGAGAAACATGGATTTTTGTGTACTCACCATAAAATCTTTTCTCCGAGCTACTCATTGGGGGACACCGCACTCACCCTGTTAGCCTAATGGCTTATATGGCTTTAGCCTGTTCATTAAGTTGTCATGTTATACTCTTCTATGTTGTTAATGTTTTTTCCTACTGCTTTTGCAGTGAATTGGTTCTCTTGGAGCCAGCACAAGGGTGTATACTGCAGAGGAGGAGCTAACTTTTTTGTGTTAACTTAGTGTCAGCCTCCTGGTGGCAGCAGCATAACGCCCATGGTCTATGTCCCCCAATGAGTGGCTCGGAGAAAAGGATTTTATGGTGAGTACACAAAAATCCCTGTTTTATGCCCTTAAATCAGAGAGATGTCACACAAAATAGTTAATAAATAACATTTGCCACTTTTACAAAAACAATTTGTTGTGCAATTTCTCGTGAGCATGCCGATACCCTATATTTGGGTGAAATATACTGTTTGGGCACATGGCAGAGCTTGGAAGGAAAGGAGCGCCATTTCACTTTTAAAGTTTGCTGGAACTGGAATAATTAGTGCACACCAGGTCATGTTTGGAGAGCCCTCCATGTGACTAAACAGTGGAAACCCCCCCATATGACACCATTTTGGAAACTAGACCCCTTTGGGACCTTATCTAAATGTGTATTGAGCACCTTGAACCCCCAGGTGCTTCACAGAAGTTTATAACGTTCAGCCGTCAAAATAAAAAAAATCACATTTTTCCCACATACAGTGTGTACGGAAAGTATTCATACCCCTTTAAATTTTTCACTCTTCGTTTTATTGCAGCCAATTGGTAAATTCAAAAAGTTCATTTTTTTCTCATTAATGTACACTCTGCACCCCATCTTGGGTGAAAAAAAAACAAATGTAGTTTTTTGCAAATTTATAAAAAAAGAAAAACTGAAATATCACTTGGTCCTAAGTGTTCAGACCCTTTGCTCGGAAGCACCCTTTTGGGCTAGTACAGCCATGAGTCTTGATGCAACAAGTTTTTTCACACCTGAATTTGGGGATCCTCTGCCATTCTTCCTTGCAGATCCTCTCCAGTTCCGTCAGGTTGGATGGTGAACGTTGGTGGACAGCCATTTTCATGTCTCTCCAGAGATGCTCAATTGGGTTCAGGTCAGGGCTCTGGCTGGGCCAGTCAAGAATGGTCAAATGACAAAAAATGGACTGGAACATCAAGCCTACTGTGAATAGGTGCATACCAGGAGGAGCTACCTCCATATACAATATACAAAAAAAGGCTGCACTCTAACATGCTAAAGCATGTCACTGTGAAATATATGAAATATGAATAGCAATATGGCTTTTGAATATTAGGAAAAAATTGATGAGACGCTTAGCATAAAATTCAGCCAAATTATATCTGTATCATCAAGGTGGTCTCAAAAACTGGTTGGTACCTACGTGTGTGTTTTCCTAATATTCAAAAGCCATATTTCTATTCATATTTCATTTATTTCACATTGACATTCTTTAGTATGATGGAGTACAACCTTTTTTTGTATATTGTATATGGAGGTAGCTACTCCTGGTATGTACCTATTCACACTAGTCTGGATGTGCCAGTTTTTTGTCATTTGTTAGCTTACTGACCGAGCACTCCGCCCTTCAACACGTGATTTTAATTTAAGCAGGTTCCTACTTACCCTTAAATGCAGGCATTGCTGAGAGACGTGTCCACATTCACCCAGGAATTCAGACCTCAGCCTAAGGCCGGGGTCACACTTGCGAGTGCAATGGGAAAAACACGCACGAGTCTCTCGCCTCAATACCCAGCACTGCCGCCGGCACTCGGGACTGGAGCATTCAGCTGCATAGAAATACATGCAACTGCACGCTCCGGTCCCGAGTGCCGGATATTGAGGTGAGAGACTCGAGTGAGTTTCTCGCATTGTACTCGCAAGTGTGACCCCGGTCTAAGAGAGGTGTTTACACATGTAGGTACCCATCAGTTTTTGAGACCACCTTGACGATGATTGATGGGCAGATATAATTTGACCAAATTTTATGCTAAGCATCTCAAAATGTTTTTCCTAATATTCAAAAGCTGTATTGGTATTCGTATTTCATATATTTCACATTGACATGCTTTAACATGGTAGAGTGCAACCTTTTTTTGTATGTAGTCAAGAATGGTCACTGAAGCAACTCCTTTGTTATTTAAGCTGTGTGCTTAGGGTCATTGTCTTGTTGGAAGATGAACCTTCGGCCAAATGTGAGGCCCAGAGCACTCCGGAGGAGGTTTTCATCCAGGATATTTCTGTACTTGGCTGCATTCATGTTTCCTTCAACCAGTCGTCATGTCCCTGCATCTGAAAAACACCCCCATAGCATGATGCTGACACCACCATGTTTCACTGTTGGGATTGTATTGTGCAGGTGATGAGCAGTGCCTGGTTTTCTCCACACATACCGCATAGAATTATCACCAAAAGGTCTATCTTCATCTCAACAGAACAGAGAATCTTGTATCAGACCAGAGAATCTTATTTCTCATAGTCTGGGAGTCCTTCATGTGTTTTTTTAGAAAACTGTGGGCTTTCATATGTCTTGCACTGAGGAGAGGCTTCCGTCGGGCCACTCTGTTATAAAGGCCCAAATGGTGGAGGGCTGCAGTGATAGTTAACTTTGTGGAACTTTCTCCCATTTCCCTACTGCATCTCTGTATCTCAGCCACACTGATCTTGGGGTTCTTCTTTACCTCTCTCACCAAGGCTCTTCTCCCACAATTGCTCAGTTTGGCTGGATGGCCAGGTCTAGGAAGACTTCTGGTGGTCCCAAACTTCTTCCATTTAAGGATTATTGAGGCCACTGTGGTCTTGGGAACCTTGAGTATTGCAGAAATTCTGTGGTAACCTTGGCCAGATCTGTGCCTTGCCACAATCCTGTCTCTGAGCTCCCTTGGCCAGTTCCTTTGACCTCATGATTCTCATTTGGTCTGACATGCACTGCGAGCTGTGAGATCTTATATAGACAGGTGTGTGCCTTTCCAAAACAAGTCCTATCAGTTTAATTAAACACAGCTGGATTCCAATGAAGCAAAGGATCTGAATACTTATGACCATGTGATATTTCAGTTTTTCTTTTTTATAAAATTTTCTACATTTATGTTTTCCAGTCAAGATGGGGTGCAGAGTGTACATTAATGTGAAAAAAATAACTTTTTTGAATGTACCAAATAGCTGCAATGAAACGAAGAGTGAAAAATTTAAAGGGGTCTGAATACTTTCCGTACCCACTGTATGTGTTCACCCTCTATGTAATAATATCTCCATCCAGGCACCTTCCTGTAATTACGTCCCCTATCCTCGCCCCCTTCTTGTATTAATTCCTTCATCCTAGACCTCTTCCTTTTATAATGCACCCTGTCCTGGGTTTCTTCCTGGTATAATGTCCCCCTTTATGGGCCCCTTCCTGGTATTATATGCCCTATCCTTACCCCTCCAAGTAATAATGTCCCGCATCCTGGACATCTTCCTGGTATAATGTCCTATGTACTGGGCCCCGGACCTTTCCTGTAACAATGCCCCCCATCATTGGGCCTTCCTGGTATAATGTCCCCCATCTTATAACAATGTCCACCATCCCATCCTGGGTTTTTCCTGGTTTAGTGACCCTAATCCTGGTATAATTACCCCCATCCTGAACCCATTCCTGGTGTAATATCCTCCATCCTGAGCCCCTTCCTGGTATAATGACCCACATCCTGGGCCCCTTACTTGTATAATATCCCCCATCTTGGGTCACTTTCGGGTATAATATCCGTTCTGCAACTGTTTTAAAACAGAAAAAAACTAAACTATTCTTCTTAGTTTCCTCCGCTCCCAGAATGTGTTGCGTCCTTTTCTATAGCCTTTGGCTGACTGTCATGCCAGCCATGGGCGGCACATGAGATCACTGCCATGCACCACTCATGACTGGTACGCCAACGTCAGCTGCAGGACTCTCATTGGCTGGTGGCATGTATTGTAGTTCAGGGAGCTGATGGGTCTCTGCGCCACTTCAGCTGAATGTGCATCCTTGGAGGCACATCCAGCTGAAGTAGGTGCTTGGGTCAATGAGCCTCTTTCCCACCTGGGCCCTGTCACGATCTCTGCCCCTATATTGTGCTGCTCTCAGATAGGGTAACAAAAATCTGGTGACCGATTCCCTTTAATGGCTGTTACAGAGAGTACCAATTAGAGACTGGTTTATAGCAAGCGTCAATGCTCCTAACTGATATTAAAGGATTTTTGTTTTCCAAAACAATGCTACACCAGTCCATTCGATGTAAGTAGCAGTACAGCTCAATCCTATTCACTTCAATGGAGCTGCAATGCCAGACATAACCTGTGGACAGGTGTGGTGCTGTTTTTAAAAGGAAAAAAGAGACACCTTTTTCAAACACCCCCCCCCCCCCCCCCCTCCTTTATCTAAAAAATCTAGGAATAAGGCTATGCAATGTAATTCTAGTGTCCATGGAAATGTAATGTAAGAATTGATAATAATCTGCCCACGGTCTAATTTTATATCACAAGATAGGCTGGAGGGCTTTAAACTCTTAACTAATCCTGTCACCAAATTAGACCCTGAGAATGGTGACCGCAGTGGTCTCCTTACACGTCTGTACCCATTGAGGTGATTGTTGCCAGCTTGGATTTCACCACCAGAGGGTTTACCAAGCAGAGCTGAGCAGATAATGCCCTGGGAATGTTGAGATGAACAGGTGCTTCAACCCCCAACTCCTACGACATCCACTCACATTATTTTTACTTCCTCTGCTGATAGAAGACACTGTTGTTGGTTTTTTTTTTACTTTGCCACAGAGGGGTTAATAGCCAAACACCTGTCTCCATGTCCAGAAAAATAAGGTCCCATGTCCCAGCACAGTTACAAAAAGTTACATCATTGAGAATGGAATGGGTGAGTCTCAACACATCCCCTAAAACCCAGCACAATTAACCTCTTAGTGACCAGGCCTTAAAGGGAATCTGTCACCAGGGTTTTGCTACACAATCTGAGTGCAGTAGAATGTATAGAGAGAGACCATGATCCCAGCGATCCGTCACTGGGCTGCTTGCTGTAGTTTTGATAAAATCACGGTTTTATCAGCAGATTATGATTATAGGACTAGTAAGCCTGCTGCCCAGTAGTCCTCCACATTCATGAACTCTGTGTAACCCTACCCCCAGCACTGATTGGCATCTTTCTGCCTATGCACAGTGTACACAGAAAACTGCCTATCAGTGGTTTGGAATAGGGTTATACAAGCATTCAGAGAACTGGTAGATCTACAGCATTTTATACAAAATGAAGCAAATGGCCCAGTAAGTGACACATCCCTGGAATCAGGCTCACTGCTCCTACATCATGCAACTGTCAATTGAAATAATAAAAACTTAGTGACAGATTCCCTTTCAGGCCCAGTTAGGCTTAGTCACTAAGGGGTTAATTGTGTCAGGATTTGGGGGATGTGTTTCGACTCACCCCAGACTAGACAGCTCTGAAGTATTAGCATAAAGTCCTTTATAGACTATACATTCCATTGTCAATTATATAACTTTATTTCCTGTTTTTATCTTTTCAGGAGCCATATTTTGTTTTTTTATTGACATGGCTGTATGAGACTTTGATTTATGTGAGAGAAATTGTATCATTGTTAGCGCTATTTTGGGGTACACATAAATTACTGTGCCTTTTTTTTTGCATAATTTGTCCCTAGAGATCATATAAGGGCTCTTGGAAACTTCTTTTCTTCTTTGTTCATTTTTCACCACTGTAACTAGAGCATCCATAGGAGTCCCAGTTGTAGGGGAAATCAGCCATGTTTGACACTGTAGGCTTTGTTTGGGGTCTCCAGATGTCTTTGGCTGATTCATCAACTGTGACTTTTTCACAAAAGTAAAAAAAAAATTTTGATCAAATGTAGCCCAGCGTCCACCCTGAAGTGATTTTATATACTTCTGGAATGGCACAAATTTTACATAATCTTTTTGGAACATGCAACTTTTTGCACTAAAGCAATGGTCTCCAACTTTTCTGACCATGAGAGACAGATTCAGCTCTGAGAGAGGGTCCAGCCATTTCTGGCACTCAACCTCGCTCTTCCCACTTGCCCTGTAGTGGTGGCAAGTGGGGTAATAGTTGGGGGGTTGATGTCACCATCAGGTGACATCAAACCCTGAGGTTAGTAATGGAGAGGCGTCAATAATAAATAATAAATAATAAAACAGACACCCAGAAAAAAGTCCTTTAATTGAAAGAAAGACACAGACTCCTTTAATATTCCTACGACCTCCGCTAATTCCACCGAAACCCTTGATCTCCTATAATAAAAGTAAAATAAAAAAGCAACATTCATTGAGAGTCTCGGCCATAAGAAACCACAGCTATTAGCAAGTTATCTCCTATACTGTAGAGGGGGATATTTTGTTATTTTTGTAATAACCCTTTAAATGGGATTGACCTGCAATACCAGATGCATCCTATACATTAGAGAGGAGCTGCATTTGGAAAATAATCTGTGTTTACACCATAAAATTGTGAATTATAACAAGGCGACAGTCATCACTGGTTCTTCCATTTTCCATCCCACTTGTGCCGTAAGCTGCTTCTAAATGGAGAGTGTAGTATAAAGTTTATTTTGTGAAGCGCATTCTGTAGTAAAATACATGGGCGGCCGGGTCACTGAATCATTTCTTCTATTTTAGGAATCGTGTTTCATAACTGGAAAAAGAAAAGTTCTTAAAATAAGTCGCAATAAATTGTGATAGTCGTTGTGTTAACGCTTTGCCACTGCATGGAACTTATATGGTTTCTCCACATCGGATGAACTTTACTTGCTACATGGGTCTTTTGATTTGGTCAAGTCTGTGTATGACTGCTCAATTTGAGGTATATATTCATGTCAATGAGTTGTCTGAGTGATAAGACAAGACAGGGCGTCCAGAATAAGAGGTGTTCTTTGTAACCAACTTCTACTCTGGCCAACAGATGAGAATCCAAGCTGGACCAAGCAATTCTACAGATGATAGAGGGACATTGGACATTCTGTCCTGAAAAGTTATTTATGTATACTTTTATCTATTGACTTGTAGACTCAGCTGTAAATTTTTTCTCAATATCTTCTACTCAAGGATGTCTACTCTGTGCCTCTGTGCCCTAACCCCTCGGATGAGTTGCGCACTGGCAACTCTTGCCTTCTCTGCTACCTGATTCTCAAATATAGAGGTAAAGGAGTGGGGGCCTTGTATCAGCCCTTTTATTTTTTAGAGGATCTCTGGCTTGGAGCATGACGAGTTTTCAACAATACATTACCAGAGGTGGTTGTTCTAAATTGTATGCCTCTGGTAGATTGTCATAGAGAATGCTAATTTAGTCCCCTCCATCATTCTAAAAATCCAATTTGGGACTCCTAGCAGTAGTAATCCCCATAATTCTAAGGGACTCACAATATAAACCAACAATTCTTTTCCAAAGATGTACAAAGGGGTGACCACCTGCTGAAGTCTACACTGCTAGTGAGCCCAAATAATTAGCATTGTTACTTGGGAATTGTACAATTTATTTTATTTCGCATTGCATGGTGGTAGAAGCTGTCACAACTCAGCTGTTGGGTGACCGGGGACCAGGGGCTCCTTCCCTGTCCCTAACACCCTAGATCGCCCTATTCCCCAGGATTCTTCTGAAGGTGTAGATGCCGGGGTCGCCACCCTTGCCTTATCTCCTGAATCAGCCCTCCGTTTGTTCTCTTCCCCCATCCAGGGAAGAGGGGCACTGTCTTGCACCACAGTACACCAACCCAACAAATAAGGCACCATGAACAAGGGGTAACAGAAAATACCAAGCATACAAATATTCACTCACATATAACAGAGGAATGAACTGGGTAGTGGAGGATGGGACAAAACCAAAGTTAGAAGAGGGAAGAGAATTATCACACTTACAAACCCAGGCAATAGTCACAAATAATTCCTCCAAACTACTTCCCATATAAGCACCTTTCCTCCAAGTCATGCTGCATAAGCTAACTCTGACATGGGTTTCAATCAGGACCCAGATTATAAAGGGGATGGGAGTGGCTAACTGAGCACAGCTGAGGGCTCAGACTCCCAGAGCTTCCAACATGGCCGTTAGCCCCTGTTCTGTCAAAAGAAATAAACACCATTTAAAAAGATGGTGAACTGCTTCTTTTCAGCGCAGAAGTAGGAGCAATCAGACGCTGGCTCCTCTCTGTTGCAGTGACCCCGTGACAGAAGCATTATATTGCATTGCTATTTAGGTATCTTTATGGAAGGGTAGATGTAACTGTACAGTTCTTTAGTAAGAAGCTGCACAACCTCTGTGCACTACTGTACAGTCTCTACCAATCATCATGCATGTCATCAGCGAGACATACATAGGCCTCATCCTTGATCTTGCAGGTACAAGAGATCTGCTTCTGCTATCAGGAGCGTTTATCGGTGATTGAGAGCCACACTCCTGCACTAACAGCCAGGATCCCAGTCATCACCTCAAAAATAGCGATAGCCAACTGATTGTCCCTGGGGACTTAGAATGATTCAAAATAAATGAAAATCAAGCTATAAAGCACTAAATAGAAAAGTAAAAGAAAAAAGCAAAACACAGAAAGTGAAAGAAAAAAAACTAATTAGTCTGTTATTTTTAACACCAAATATCATAAAGAAGAATTGTCAGAATTGCCTTTTTTATGCAGCCCTCCACACAGTAGACTAATGTTGGCCGAACCCATCAATGTTGTGGGATCAGCGGACAGTCTAATGTTTATGGGGACCCCTGACACCATCTGTCAGGGAAGCTAATAATCTGCCATGCCCTATTTTGGACAGCCAATTATTTTATTCTTAAAAAAAAAAAAAAAAAAAAAAAAAACACTGCCAGAGATGTCTGGCAGTTGCTCACTCAGAGAACACAAAAGGACTCGGCAGAGAGCGCACTGCTGTGCACAAAAAGAGTTGGAGAAGATAGCTGTCACTGAACAGTCCTCTGACAGTTCTCTCTAAAGTGTGTGGGACTTTGGGATGTGCTGGCTACCTCGGTGGAAATAAAAAAAAAAAAAAAACGCATAGCTTTTTATGCATGGTAATAAAATGAGAAAAAATAAAAAACATTGCATTGTTAGGTATGAAACTTGTTCTTTATTTTCATTTTATATTTTGTATTATTTGTGAGCCTGGTCATGTGAGCTTCTTTTTTTTTTTTGTATTGTTGTTCTTTTTGTATATTTTGTATTGTGTGACAGATATTGTATTACTCTCTTTTTAATTCTTTTGGATGTTGCAATATTGCATTTCATTATTTATTTATTTTGTAGTCATTCACTATTAAGACTATGATCCAAAAAGTCATCTTCAGTGTCACATACACACACGGCATGAAAAATTCCCAATCAGCCAGCAGATCTATTTTAAGTCCCCCTCCTTTTCTTAGCAGGCCGCCCCTGTTCTCCACTAGTTCTGCACTGCTCTGAGAAGTAGCCATTGAGCAGAGCTGCGATTGGGGTTTATTTTTGGAACAGCTGGGATGCAATAGCCTTGTTAGGTCTGTTCTAACTTTCACTCATCTGCAGCCCTCACACACTGGGAGCCGGGGACTCTGCCCTGCTCCTGCCTGGGCAGAAAGAGGGAGTCTTGCCGCGAAAGGGAGGGGGGTTCATATCCAGGACCACCGGGATGATATCATGATCAATAAGTGCCAAATAATGCAAGGATATGGACGGACTGCTGGGCAATTTAACCCTTTCCAAACTTTGATACAACTCAGGCTGAAGATATCCAATCAGATTCCCCATCTCTACACCGTGAGAACTAGCACAGGATTCCCAGCAGCTATCCCATACAAGCTTTATTATAAGGCTTCGTAACACCCCTCCGAATCCTGTGCTTTAATGAGAGTTTTTAATCTCATGTCGTCCACGGTGATAAATTATTCAAATTTGCGTTAATTTAATTCTTCATTTAGAAAAAAAAATTACTAATTTTATTTTTGGGCACAGAAGGCACTATGAGCGGCGGTCGGTTTGATTTTGATGATGGAGGAGCTTACTGCGGCGGGTGGGAAGGTGGGAAAGCCCATGGTCATGGTATCTGCACAGGGCCAAAAGGCCAGGGCGAATACTCTGGATCTTGGAATTATGGATTTGAGGTGGTAGGGATCTATACTTGGCCCAGTGGTAATACCTACGAAGGATACTGGTCTCAAGGAAAAAGACATGGCTTAGGTATTGAAACCAAAGGACACTGGGTATACAAGGGTGAATGGACTCATGGATTTAAAGGAAGGTACGGAGTCCGTCAGAGTATGACAAGTGGAGCCAAATATGAAGGAACATGGCAGAGTGGACTACAAGATGGATATGGTACTGAAACATATGCAGATGGAGGTAAGTGATTAAGGATGAATAACCTATAATTATGGAGGGAGCTGGATTACAGATTTAAGAAGGCCATCCCATGAAATGTATATTCTAGTTATCCCGATATACGTATTAAATGCAATATATTCCCTAATGTGTAGTAAGTGACTAAGCAAATGTGGAGCACTGTGTCTGGTCCTGTGTACGGTGAGGATACTGTTATGTCTGTGAGTCTTGTTCTATTAGGAGTTTTCCCCATGTTTAAGCTGTTACAAAATTTCTTCTGTTATTTTATCCAACACGTTTAATAATGGTGATGGCCCATACTAATCCTATAGAGAAGGGTGGGATGGATAGCTGCGAGACCACAAACGCCACTATTTAAGGGGTAATAATGAGTGAATAGGTAAAATCCAACTTGTTCAATTTTTCTTTGTTCGAGGGTCAGGTAGCCTCCATAAGATATTAGATGGTCAGCAAATCCCAAATATATCTATCTGTGAGATGTTCCAAAGTCTACTGACTATTGTGAGCTCCAAGAGACAACACAACCTCCATACTAAAGGTAGACGTGCACTAATGGCCATTGTTCACTTGGCCAACCGTTCATTCAGCCATCAACCACCTAATTACTTCCTTCTGAAGGCTGCAAAAGATGGATAATTGCTCTCAACCTATTCGTGCTTGGAAAGTAAGAATAAAAATTTATGCTGAAGAAAGTGTCCTAAGGGTTCCACTTTGACCTCTGCCCACCAAAAGTACTTATGCTGCATTACAAAAATGGAAGAAACATGGGAAATGAGTGACCCCCCAAAAATTAGCAATTCAATTTGGTAATGTTTCCTTATTTCATTATATCACCAAATGGCCATCAAAACTTAATATTTTTAGCTAAATATCTATGAGCACATGGTCATTCATACTTGTCTAACACTTCGCATGTAAGCCGACAGTGGTTATAGTGGGCAATGGATTGGCAAACAACTTCACTTTGCCAATTGGCATCAGCCTTGGGAATGTTCAATTGTTTACGGATATTTCCTAAAAATCACTCAAAGTTCACTAAACTTTAAAACCTTACTGTGTAGACACTTATAAGACGCTAACCTTTATAATAAGTATATTGCACATTGCATGGAATCTAGGTTTACACATCAGCCTTAAGAGCACACTGAGATATCATACTTGTCATATGGGGCTCCTAATAAATTGTGCTCCCTGGCTTAATTTTTTTACTATCCAAACATAAAACTATTTATAACTTATACTTTCCATGAGGTTCTATTAGGCAAAGCTTTAGGGGGCTGTCCGGTGGAACTAAGTCTGGTGATAACTTATTGATCAGTGGGGGGTCGACTACTGGGATCGTCACGGATCAGGATAATGGGGCACTTCTATTCCCATTAGAATAGAGCTGTAGTGCTCATGCTCAACTATCTAATTATTCCCTATGGTCCTGCTGAGCCCTGCATTAGGGTTTTTTGGCAGCCCCATAATGAATGGAGCTGCATTGCTCATGCTCAATCACCTAATTCATACCATATGGGCCTGCCGAGTGATGTATTAGTTTTTATGGCAGCCCATAGAGAATGAATGGAGCGGAGGTCAGGCATCCAGCCTGCTGTTCCATTTTATAAAATTACCCCTTTGGAGATATAAATTCCTAGTTCTGCTGCTCGGTGTGGGTCTCAGGGGACGATCCCCTACAATACATAAGTTATCACCTATCCTGCAGTTAGATAATATTCAGTGTGCAACCTTTTTAACTCTACTGGGTTGTAGTATACAATCTATATTGAATGGCTTGAGGAGCAGTATTTGACCAAGTCATTTTGTGTGAAGTTTGTATACCTCCCACCTGTAACTGTGTTGTTTGCATGGAGTTGAGGAGTTGCCAAGCAAAGCACCTGGTGGCAATCAATGCCCATAGACCAGCCATCTCATTCCTGTGGCTCTCCAGTTGTTAAGAAAAACGACCACTGGCAACAAGTTACAATTGGGAGTTTTGCAGCAGCTGGAGAACAAAGATTAGAGGCCCTTGAATTAGACTACATTTTAAACATTTTAGTCCACTCACCACAGTTAACAGCATCTATGAACAAATGGTTCTTTACTGTAAAAATGACCAAAGTTCATTGATTACCCTCCGTGGACTGAGCATGTGCATTAGAATGAGGTTGTTGAAACTAAGTGTGCTCAGAGTTTTTATCCAGTTGATGTCCTTGGAGTTGAGCTCTACAAGCAGAAGACGTGCAATTTTCTCCAAGTAGTGGTCGCTGCTTGTGTGCTGGTGGACCCAACAGACTGGATGGAAATTGATTAGTACATTGTGGGTATACCAATCTATTGTCTCAAATAGGCCACAAGAGACCATAAACATTTTAAAGATAAATTTAACTGATTTGGAAAGTCTTTTTCAAAGAAGGCAAAGTTAATATGAACTGGTCCTTGAGCTTAGCTACATTAGGACCTTTGCGACTTATTTGCTCTGAAAAAAGGTAATCATGATAGCAAACTAGTTGTGCCGGAGATTAAATGGCAGATGTCTCACCTCAGTTATTATTTGTAAGATAATCATTCCACCTTAGACTCACTAACATTTGACCAGTTATACATCGTGTACTCTCCATCATCGGAATATCTTCTCACTGAGCCAAGGTTATTGTGGAGATCCATGAGCGCTAATGCCTACTAGTTCCTACAATGAAGAGGGTACATTCAGACAGCTGTGTCTGCGAGAGCAGCTGACTGCGATCATACTGAAATGGGGCATACTATTACTACCTCTAGAAATTGGGAACGAGGGAAAGGTCTCAGACTCAAGATTATTAGGGGTCTTGGCCCTCAGACTCCTACTTTATGCAGGTTCACATCAGGCACATTCTGTAGTATTGCTGAACTCTAATGGTATCTTTCTGGAGTCAAACTGCTTTACTTGCGACTAAATGTTTTTATGCCAATGACTGGTCTGATCATATTTCAACACATGCAGGTGCCAAACAAAATGCCACTAGTAATTGGCAATACAGTCTTTCAAACAGGTATTGAATCCTATAATATATCTAAGGACATGGAGTCAACCTACTAGCCAGATGTGTAATATGAAGCTCTCAGGCACAGATGCAAAATCTATTAAAGCCTCCTCCCCAGACTGTTGAAATGTCATATTCTCTTACGTAGTAGAGGGGCCACAGAGCTACCTCAAGCATCAGGGCCTGGGTGAGACTACAACCTCAACACCCCCAAAAAACCACACCCATGCTTCCAAAAGTTCAGTTCATTTTCAACAATGTGCCCCCATTGCTCCACCATCTATAGGGAGTTGTCCTCTTGGGCACTTTTCTCACAGCATATGTAGGTGCAGGACTCTTACAGAGCTACAGGTTAGAGACCCCAATATACAGATAATTCAATAATGAATGACGAATGTGAATATGACCTCTTCTTCTTATAAATAGGAGATAATTCACCCTGAGCTTTACAATCAGTCAACAGAAATATCAGATCACTGCTCAAACTATTCAGGGGATCAGCTGACCTGAAATGAGCTGGTTCAGCGTTATACAGTGGGGGTCCAGTAAGATATTATTTCTACTGCTATGTGCTACAGTATGGGGTGTGGGAATATGATATGTCTGGAGTACTGAGCATAGTTCTGACACTTTATATTTATAATTTGTGTTATGCTAAGTATATGGAGAGCACCATCTAATAAATATGGTCATCTACAACTTCTGTTTCTTGGATGCCTTCACGCCAGTGAAGTATGTTGGTGTCTGTTGGACTTCTGACTAGAACTAAATTTAGGACAATGGTCCTTATGTGCGTTAGAAAAATTCTGTACAATTGTGGTCGGGCCATCGCTGAGGAATAAGTGGTGCGTTATTTTTTAAGAAAGGCTGCTTGAATAATACGTAGGCGTAATGAAGGAGGGATTGTTCTCCAAGCTTCTACGAATTGGCAGGGCTTCAACAATGGTCAGTGGAACCATTTGATAGAGCTGGTCCCATAACCATACTTCATATACGAGCTGTGAATAGCTCATTGTGTACTAATGCATGCCAGTGTTACCGGAGATATGAGAGAATTATTATTATTAATTGTAACGGTAACTGTTATTATTCAGTTGTCATCTGAAAATTCAGTATACACTGCTTCTACAATAATACTACTACTATACCAGATACTATCCTACCATTAGTACCACCATCACTAGAGTTTCCATTTCTACTATACTACTATTATTGATACAATACCTCCAGTACTACTTCCAACACCAACAATAATAAACTACTACCACCACCTTCGTTAAAACTATATTACTACTATTACTGCTACCACCAATGCTACTATATTACTACTGCTTCTAATATGATAATACCATCGCTATTTCCAGTTTCCCTACTGCTACCACTACTACATTATCGTTACACTAGTACTACTGCTCTTAATACTACACTACTACTACTATCACCAATGCTACTTCTATACTACTACAGCTCCTAATACTATTACTACCACTACCACCACCATTATTATTTTTACAACTACTTCTGCTACTACTTTCACCACCACCATTACCATACTACTCCTACAATGCTACTTCCAAAACCACTACCATAATTATTACTACCAATAATAATATCATCACCACCACCACTACTGCTACTATGCTACTACTCTTACACTACTATCACTTCTAATATTATAGTACCACTACCACTACTACTGCACAACCTGGCACAGCCATGCAGATGAGAGCAGCAGAGTCTTGTACGTTAGTTAATGATAGGTAGCATGCCCTTTGTGGACTGTGGGGGGTGTCACACTAACTTACAGATCATACATACATTGATAGCTTATCCTAGGAGAAGCTATAAAAATTCAATCATAGTAAATGTTTTTAAGCAAAAAAAAAAGTACATACACATCTTTGATTTTGTGCTGAAAAATGAGAAAGCAGTGAATGGGTTTTCCAGGATACATTGATAGGTCATAACAGTGTGATCTGGGGGTCTTAATATCTGAAAGGTGAACTCATGTTTATATGACTGCATCTGGTACTGCAGCTCTGTCCCGTGCAATGAGCTGTGACTGATCTAGTACTGGACACAGCCATGTGAGTGATAAAGTACTGTGTCTTGAGGGTCATCCCTTCATTCATTGGGAGCTAGATTATACATTCATAGTTTAACCCAATTAAGTCTTGCAAAGTTCTGTCGCCTTTTATACCTAAAAAAAAAAGCTAAATACAAGCTCATGTCCTATACTAATCTGGCTTTTAATAGACTGAAGGAACACAGAACACCAAAGGTGGACAACCTTTTTAATAAGTTTACTTTAGATATTTCAATGGAAAAAGAGATTAAGATTGTTTTCTTTGTTTTTTCTTCTTGTCTTCAGGAACCTACCAGGGTCAGTTTGGAAATGGTATCAGAGAGGGCTATGGCGTGCGTCAGAGTGTTCCATATGGAATGGCTGCAGTTGTTCGAAATCCTTTACGCACCTCCCTGACTTCCCTTCGCAGCGAACACAGCAATGGAACATTGGCCCAGCACGATGCTATGTTGACTTCTCCAGATAATATAGTGTCTCCAACCATCACGAGAGGTGGCTTCGCTCTTTCACTTTATGCAGACGCAGAAGCCCTCAAGGCGCAAAAGACAGGTTTTTTCAGAAGAGGTTCCTTGCTAGGTAAGCTAAGAAAATCTGATTCTAAGACATCACTTTCATCTCAAAGAAGTAAACTGAGTTTTTTGAAGAGTGTTAGTGGTATGAGCTCTGGAGCTAGTGATGCCACGTCTACTGTAAGTTTTGGAGATGGGACTGAACCAGAAGAATTTCCACCAGTTGAGGCCGACATTGATGCCACCACCACTGAAAACTACATGGGTGAATGGAAGAAAGACAAGAGATCTGGCTTTGGAATCAGCGAGCGCTCCAGCGGGCTGAAGTATGAGGGAGAATGGTTGGACAACCTGAGGCACGGCTATGGTTGTACCACCTTTCCAGATGGCACAAAAGAGGAAGGAAAGTATAGGAATAATGTTTTCATTAAAGGAATGAAGAAGAGAGTGATCCCCCTAAAAAGTGCGAAGATCAGGCAGAAAGTAGACAGAAGTATAGAAGGAGCACAGAGAGCTGCTGCCATAGCTCGACAGAAATCAGAGATTGCTGCATCCAGGTAAGATGATACAGAAAAATATAACTTTTTGTTCATATATTCTTTGGGAACAGAATGCTATAATGGATATTTAAATTGTAACGTTACATAAATATGTTCTCCCCCATACATTGGTTTTCCTGTTTGACTATTAATTGAGCATTGTCGAGTTTCAACATCCTTGAGGTCCACCAATCTTCAGCTCCATCATACTTGAGATTTACAATGTTCACCATGTGCTTGTCATAGTGTTACCTTGGTTATTAGCATTTCTGAATAGTAATATGGTCATTTTTTAGAAGAGTCACAGTAAATACATAATTAAATGACCCCTTGTAGGCGGTGGCATGCTGGAGTTCTGGGTCACCAAAAGAAATGATACTTAAACTCCATCCTCCAAACTACATCCAACCCTTAGGCAGTTATTACTTTGCGTTTTACCCTATGGTCAGTTGTTCCATCAGGACTTAAGTCTGAAGCTCTGGAAAACTGGATATGGATGTTTGCACTGAAAAGGCCATTGACTGTAATGGTACAGACTGAGTCACTATGTGCTCTACTGGACATCATCTTCGGCTGTATCCGCCTATTTGATGTGGGCTCCAAGATACAGTCAACATAATGTCAGACAGAGCACACAGTAACTCCGTCTGCATCACTACAGCCAATGGCCCATCAGCACATCCACAAGAATCTTGTTTTCCAAAGCTTCAGATATAAGCCCTAATGGAGCCACTGACCATAGGTCTAGTTCACTGCCTTAATTGCATCATAATCTTTTCACTTTCATTGTACATACAGGGCACATCAGCAGTAAGATCTAATAAGGTTTTTAGCAAACAAACCCCAGTGTTAATTAATGGACTCCAAAGTCACCTACAAATAGTGGTCTTCTGCTTGACGTTTGAACAAACTGTTGTATTAGAGCCTGGGGCCACCGTCTCCCAGACACTCTAGGGCTAATTTCATATGGTGCTAAATAACCCATCAGTATATTCTTGAAGTGATGGAGGAAACCAGAGTACTTAGAGGACCCATTTAAACATTGGAAAGAACTATTTTGTGCTTTGGTTGAATTCAAACTTAACCTAACCACTGGGCCACTATAAAATGTGTACTTAGTGCTCAGAAGAAGTATTGAAGGCGAAAATCAGCCTAGCCCAATATTGGTTTTGTATTTAGTGAAACAAGGAGTACTACAAATACAGGGGAGCTTTGCTACTTTTGTTCATTGTGCGCCATAGGCTGCCATCAAACATGGCAACATCTATGAGAAATCTGTAAGTTCTCAGAAGAATACGCCAATATTTTCTGTCTGGGAATAGCTGTATGGTGCATTTGGGGCTATACTGTGCCTCCAATTTTATCTAAAGGTATTCAGTGGTCTTTATTGACATTGAACTCTATGGCTTTCTTAAATGAATGCTGTATCATTCTTCTTTATGGTATAACACAGAACACTACTGTATATGGCAGTACATTGGTGGCTTATAGATCAAAAGGACTCCATTTACCACTCTACGGGTTCTGTCTTGTACAGGAAAGTAGCTAGATTAGGTTCAAAGGTATTAGAAGTTTTTTGAGTCCTGGTCTCTTAGGGCGCCATGGTAAGTGGGCCCTGTTACAGATTTTGCATTGGGGCCAGGCGCGTCAAGTTACACCCCTGGTTGCATTAGACTGGAAAGTTTGTAAAGAAAAACAGGTGGACACTCAAGATCTTCTTGAAAATCAAAGTAATTGGAGATCAGGAAGTCTATGTGTAGAATGTGTCTAGTGGTTAAGCAGGCGCTTGGTATGAAGATGTTGATGGATGCCGATAGAAAAGATTTCCATAAACTTGCCAAAAAGCATAATGAACATTAAAGTGGTTGTCTAGGTATAAAAAAAACAGTTGCTTTCTTCCAGAAACAGTGCCACACCTGTTCACATAAGTTATGTGAGGTATTGCAACTCAGCTCAATCCCATTCACTGAGGATCAGGGGTAGCGCTGTGTTTAAAAGCAGCCTTTTTTTATTTTTTGAAAAAGGACATTTGTACATTTGTATTTGTGTTCTTCAGGGCTTTAATACATGTCCTGGAGATGCTGAGGACATTCGGGGATGTATCAGGTCATGCACAAGTGATGCCATTTCTTTTAACGTCTCTGTCAGAAGTTTTCTTAATGGAAATATTTGGCTGCAACACTTATTCCACACAGTAAGAGAAAAACATAGCGTTCCACCGGCTGATGAAGAGCAGACCATGTTTGCTCTTTGTTAGAGACTCTAAGGCCGGAGTCACACTAGACCGTAATACGGGCGAATGCTATGCGATAAAAAATTGCATAGCACTCGGACCAATGTTAATCTATGGGGCAGCTCCCATCATCCGTTGTTTTCTCGGCCGTATTATACCTGCGAGTGAAATCACAGCATGCTGCGATTGTCACCGTATTACGCCCTAAATACGCCAATGCAAGTCCATGGGTGCGAGAAAAACTCGCACACCACACGGACCATCAGTGTGACGTGTGAGAAATATGCACGGGTGTTCTATAGAAAAGCCGGCAATTCAGTGCGGTGTACAGTAAAATCACACTGACAGGTTAGAATAGATAAAATAAATGTCTACACATTATATAGGTGGAGATATATATATATATATATATATATATATATATATATATATATATATATATATATATATATATATATATATATATATATATATATATATATATATGTTTCATACAGCGCTGGATAGCAAAAAAAGCCAGTAATTCAATTGTCGGCTTTTGCTAAATCCTTACCGAACCCGACAGGATATGAGACATTTTTTTACTTACAGTAAACCATTTCATATCTGTTATATTTTTATATATCCCTCGCTAATAATGTTAGTAGTGTGTGTGCAAAATTTGGGAGCTCTAGGTGTTAAATGAAAGGGTTAATTCACGGAAAAAACTGGCGTGGGCTCCGACGCAATTTTCTCCATCAGAGCGGGAAAGTCAGTGACTGAGAGCAGATATTAATAGCCTAGAGAGGGACCATGGTTATTGCCCCCCCTGGCTAAACACATCTGCCCCCAGCCACCCCAGAAAAGGCGCATCTGTAAGATGCGCCTATTCTGGCACTTGGCCTCTCTTCCCACTGCCCTGTGGCGTTGGCATATGGGGTAATAAGGGGTTAATATCACCTTGCTATTGTAAGGTTACATTAAGCCTGGTTATTAATGGAGAGGTGCCAATAAGACACCTATGCATTATTAATCCAATAGTAGGAAAGGGTTAAAAATACACACACACACATTAAGAGTAAAGTATTTTATTGAAAGAAAGAAACACACAGGTTTTAAATGTTTATTGTACGCTCAATCCAACCGAAGACCCTCGTAAAAAAATCCAAAATAAGAAAGCAACAATATCCTATACCTGTCCGCCGTACAGTCAAGTCCCATGCTGTAAATCCATCTCAAGGGGATAAATACATTTACAACCAGGAGCGCTGCTAATGCTGCCGCTCCTGGCTGTAAAAGACTGGGGAATTAATGAAATACAGGGGGCGGAGCTTCGGTGACTAGCGGTGACGTCACCGAAGCTCCACACCCTGGGGGCGTGAACTCATATGAACTGTAGCGTGGGAAAATATTCTGTGCCTTTTCTGGGGTGGCTGGGGGCAGATGTTTTAGCCAGGGGTGGCCAATAACCATGGACCCTCTCTAGGCTACTAATATCTGCCCTCAGTCACTGTCTTTCCCTCTCTGGCAGAGAAAATTGCGCGGGAGCTCACGCCAGTTTTTTTCCAGTGAATTAACCCTTTAATTTAAAACCTAGAGCTCCCACATTTTGCACACACACACTACTAACATTATTAGTGAGGGATATATAAAAATATAATGTATATGCAATGGTTTACTGTATGTAAACCATGTCTCATATCCTGTCGGGTTCGGTAATTATTTAGCAAAAGCCGACAATTGAATTACCGGCCTTCATGCTATCTAGCTCTATATGAAATATAAATATATATATATATATATATATATATATATATATATATATATATATATATATATATATATATATATATATATATATATATATATATACACAGTATGTGTCTCACTGACATATATACAGTGTATATATATGTGTGTGTGTGTGTATGTATATATATATATATATATATATATATATATATACTGTATATCTGTTTTCACAAATATTTGAGCCCATTGATCCATTATATGTCCATTTTGCAAGCCGATGTGGAAAATCTCGCCGTACGGATGCCATACGGATGACGCACGGATACTTTTTGTAGAAAAAATTGCATCCTCGCATTGAATACGGATGACATACGGATCACTGTTCATGAACATTTCTGCGTATCTCAGCCGTAAAAAACGGACCGTATTTTTATACGTTAGGTGTGACACCGGCCTAAAGCTTTTCTTCTCCCAGTTGGGTTTGTCCAAATGCACAAGACTTATAGAACGATTGGACACGCTGATGTTGCTCTTTTGTGGATTTTCAGACTTGCCATTGATTCAGCATTCAGTATTCTCTCTCCCAGCCCTTATTATTTGGGAATGATCATCTTCGAGGATGTCGTGATAGCTCGTGGTTTCACAAAAATTTTTTACATCTACAGGTTGGCAACCAAGGATCTAGATACCGAATATATTTTGAGATATTATTGAAGAGGATAACCAGGCAAAAATATCATATAAGATTACATTCCCTTCAAACCAGCATACAGCGTTGATTGAATGAGACGTCTGCAGGAACTTCAGTGGCCAAATATAGATTTCTGGAGGCACAGAGGTCATCGGGTGTACAGACCATATACGTCTCCGATTCTGACTGAACACAACTGCACAATCAGTAAAATGCAAGTGCAAAAATATATACAAGATGTAGTGGAAGAAAATCTGTAGATAAAAAGGTCATATCAAATTAGTTTTAGTATAGATATAGGGTTTCTTTGTCTGGCACTTTAGAGGCATCTCTGTAGCAAGCACTCTGAAAGGCATCTCCGTGGCACATACTCTACCGGGCTTTAGTTGACAGACAAATTAAGGGTATGTGTCCACAACTTATTTTAGACATTTTTGAAGACGTCCTGATATGGACGTCTTTTGCAGCAACTTTTGCTGGTAGCATTTTTTTTTATATTCCATATATCACATAGTGGCGGCTTTCAAGCGGAAGCCACCAGAAGTGTGGACCAGTCATTTAATTTATCCGTTTCCAGCTTTCAAAGCCTGAAGTGGTTACACAAAGTTGCAAAAGAAGAAAACTATACACAGCAAGTTGTTTTGACATTTCAGTACATATGTCCATCTTTTTGAAATTTTTTACCACTTTTTCAGCAGGGTTCCAGGCAGGGTCGTACTGGCCCACCGGAGAACCGGAGGATTCTCCGGAGGGCCCAGGCACTGACACCTGCTGGCGTATTGGCCAGCAGCTGGCTAGGGCCCCACTGCTCCAGGGCCCCCCCAGCCAGTGGTGTGTCACTAACACCCATCTGCTATGGGGCTCCTGAGTCAAGGGTGCCCTCCCGGTGTCAGAGAGCAGCAGCTGGAGACAGTCCCTGCTGCTAAAGAGAAATGAATATTCACGCCCTTGGGCATGGAGAGGAGTGAATACTATTTCACTTTAATAGCGGGCAGCGTTAGCCACAGGCTGAGGCTAACACTACCCGCCGGTGCTGCTGAATCGGGGCCCCGGAGGTTGACCCCTTAAGGGCGACGAACCCTGATTGTGATCCCTGCAGCTTGGGACCGGAGCGGAGCTGCAGGGATCCGACACCTTCCTGCCCGCCTGCCCGGCACTTCTTGTCTGACTCAGCGCGGCTGGATGACGTAATCATTCAGAGTGGCTGTTTCAGAGAGGAAGCTGCCGGGATGTGCTGTGGCTGCTGGGAATGTGCGGAGAGGTGTTTCGGTGCTGTGTGTGTGTCTCTGCCTGCATGTTGTGGCTGTGTGTGTATGTGCTGCAGTGCTTTGTGTGTGTGTGTGAGAGAAAGTGTTGCGGAGCTGTATGTGTATAGTGGTGTTGTGTGTGTGTGTGTATTGGAGATTGGCAATGATGTGGGTAATGGGGGTGGTGAGGGAGAAGGCAATGATGGTGTTGGGGGAAGCAATGATGGTGGTGGAGGGAGGCAATGATGGTGGTGGGGAGGCAATGATGGTGGTAGGGGAGGCAATGATGGAGGTGGTGAAATGGGCAATGATAGGGTGGTGGGGGAGAAAGCAATGATGGTTGCGGTGTAAAGGGCAAAGATGGTAGTGGCGGAAAGGACAATGGTGGTGGGGGAGGAGGCAATGATGGAGGTGGTGGGTGAGAAGGCAATGATGGAGGTGGTGATGAGTACAATGATGGGGTGGAGGGGAGAACAATGATGGTGGTGGAGGGGGGCTGCATTATACCCTTTCAGGGGGGTTGCATTATACCCTATGACGGGCTACATTATAATTCTGTGGGGGCTTCATTATTCTCTCTGGGGGCTACATCATACTATATGAGGGGAGCTGCATTATGTCCTATGAGGGGGCTACATTATATTCTTTGGGGAACTGCCTTATGAGGGGGTTGCATTATACTCTGAGCAGGCTACAATATATTCTGTGGAGGGGCTGTATTATATTACATGTGGGGGGCTGCATTAGTCTCTGAGGGAGCTACAATATATTCTGTGGAGGGGCTGCATTATACTATATGAGGGGTGCTGCATTATGCCATATGAGGGTGCTACATTATATTCTATCCGGGGGCTGCATTATACCTTATGAGGGGGTTGCATTACATTTTGTGGGGTGCTGTATTATAACCTATGAGGAGGGCTGCATTATATTCCATGAGGGAGGCTACATTATATTCTATGAGGGGGTTACCCCAACCCCTGCTACATACCGTAATTAAGATGTTTACTACCTTATATTATACCCTGATATTAGCGTGTTTTACCACACAATCGATGGTCTTGAATTTATTTCTATGTAGCTACATAGTGGGCCCCAAGAATGATTTTCTCTGGTGGGCCCAAGGTGCTCCAGCTGGTTCCTGAAAAAGACTTTGTGTACGCATGCCCTAAGGGCGACAGTCACTCTAGGGGTCATCTCTGTTGCAGGCATTTTTGATGCCATCTCTGTGGATGACACTATTGGAGGAATTTCAGTGCCAGGCTCTCTAGGAGGCATTTCTCTGATAGACACTGAGAGAGGCAGCTTGGTGGCAGTCATTCTGAGGAGAAACTGGCAGGCATTCTGGTGGCATCTGCAAAATGTCTTCAAATAGGTCATCAAAGTCAGATCGATTGGCCTGAATTCTTGCAACTCAGCAATGAGCTGTTAGTAGGATCTGCAATGCTACTGGATTTAGTCAGAGTATAGAGGCGGCAGTTCTTGACTGCTTCAGCCCTGCGTCCATTTAAAATGGGTCATAAATAGTGTAGTCCTGGACAACACCTTTAAGTAGATAATGGTAACCACAATTAATACCAACCCAATTTCTTTTAAAATAATATTTCCACGGGTTCAGTCAGCAGACAAACAGACTGTTGCATGGATTGTCTCCTCACTTGTTACACCATTATTTGTGTATGGAGCATCTATTGGGAACTTTTTCCTTCTTTTCCTTTTAGCAAAGTAGAGCCATTGCATTTGTCAGTAAAAGATCAAGTAGTGACTAAAGCTTTTCATGCACATTAGATAGCCGAACCATCGTTCAGTTGACAGTTATCGCTCCCAAATCCTCCATAAACACAAATATGTATTCTGTATGAGAAATCCAATGTCACTTACTCTCTTACTTCTGAAGAGAACAAACGTTTGGCTGGTGAAATTCAACTTGCTGGATCCTTCTCTCCACCAACATCATCTGTCGTGAAAAAGTCGAGAGGCCTCCAGATAGCCGATCTTGTGGATATTGACTGGTTCAGGCGAACTTAGTTTAGCTTATAGGGATCCTTAAAAAGTAGCCATCATTGTAATTTTTATTTTATAAGTCAATAGTACACAAGTAAATAAGAAACCTTGTAATATATCTTATTAGAGACATTTTTGTCTTTCTCCTCTTGGAATGATTTTTCTCTCTTAATTCAAAGGTAAAATCTGTATTCAATTAAGACAGATTACCACATTACTGAGATAGGGGATGACAATTGGTGCTTTTAACATTCTATGGAGGAAGGAGGAGCTAGAGGCTGACCGGGACATCCTGCTGCAAGTTCTCTGAAACATCAATTATAATTTTCTACAATACTTTGGTAGTTGGAAAGCCTGTATTCACTAAAACACACTTTAAGCATGAATTGAGAATTTTGGAGCTGCAGAATGACACTCAGTGCAGGACGAGAGATAGGAGGGTATCAATGGGGGAGCCTTTTGATTGGCTCAGAGTGCCCAGTACACTAGGAAAAGCCCGCCCACTCAACAATTATGCAGGTAAATAAAAAGATCAGAAAAGACACTCAACATTTCTAGGTGTACTCCATGGGTAGCATAGTGGCTCAGTGGCTAACACTGCAGCCTTAAAGCACTGGGGACCTGAGTTCATATCTCACCAAAGACAACATCTTCAAGGAGTATGTATGCTCTCCACATGTTTGCGTGGGTTTCCTCCGGGTTCTCCGGTTTCCTCTAACATTCCAAAGACATACGGATAGGGAAGTTAGATTGTGAGCCCCAGTAGGGACAGTGATGATAATGTATGTAAATGATATGATAGGTATATGATAGCACTATATAAGCATAATAATAAACTAAAACACATGTACATTTTGCCTAGAGAAGAATTTTTATTTTTCTAATGAATTGTGCACTTTGAAAAATTGAAAAGGACATTGCCTTTAAATAATGATAATTTTTATTATTTGATTTGATATTGATTTAGCCTTATCATAAGTGATTGTGTATATGATGTAACACAGTATGGCAGTACAATGATTTAAAAATACCAGTTTTACTAGACTGGCATCAGCAAAGGCACATATCTGCTTTTATAATATTTCTTTTGGCATGGACATGTGCCCTAGTGGTGGGATGCTGCCATTGGCCTAAACATCGATACTTGATGAATTGATGATTTCTGGCTGCAGAGGCTTCTGTATCAAGTGTCACAAACAGATCCATTTGCTCTCAAAATAGATGCTCCCTGTGTCAGTTCGACTCCCGGCTGCTTTTTGTCAAGGAGCTCTATTGCACTTTGTAGTGAGATTTGTAAAGTGCCAGTGGCCATTTCTTAGCACAGAAATGTCTTTAGTAGCCAAAGAAGTTAGCAGCATTTTAGAAAGACTGTGAGTCAATGCAATCTCTTCTATACGTCCTTTTTCTTCCTACGGCCATGCTGAATCGGCACTGTGGCTCCTTCACTGTGGCTCCTTCACTGTGGCTCCTTCACTGTGGCTCCTTCAATCTCAGGATCGGTAGAAGTCCAAAAATATCATAACGTAATGGCATGTCCTAGTAAAATGCCTTTCTTCATGAGATAGAATTACCACTTGAGGATTAACAATTTGATGCCCTAATACAGAGGATCTATGCGTCCATCTACCACCATCTACCGCCACTAAATGGCCCCTCGAAGTGGTGATCATGGGGACCACTCAGGAGAACTCAACTGTAAGTCATTGGAGTTTATAGCGCTCTGGTTGTGTCCATTGTTTGAATTGATTTGGAACTTAGAAACAGAAAAAGCCCAAAGGATGTGTAAATACATTCAACAGAGGTGGCCATTTACATTAGATGGTTATCAGATGATTGATATTTCAGAAGATCGGTTTGCTGAGAGCTATCTTGGCCATCTCTCACATACACAGGAGAACTTGTTTGGCAAAGCGCTCTTGTGTTCTCTGTAAGTTAGACATTGCCAGATATGGCTGGCAACAACTTGTCTCTGAGAGAGCAAAGCAATAGGCACCCCCAAATTAGAGATGCTCAATAGACATATCCCCCAACCATCAGTCAGTTGGTGCCCCCAATCTTTTTAGACTGTCTGCCGAATTCATCGTTATCGGCATATTCGGCCTACAATAGTCTAAGATATATGGAGCCTTTAGTCCTCTCCCATCTAAGCATACTAATGATGAGAGGTGTCAATTATCCTAATACAATGGGTATACTTTCAAAATATGGAAGGTCATTCACACACTATTGGTAAATGGTGGCAATAGATGTTCTACTTATGGATCACAAACCTACATAATGTTTTATTAACGATGCTGAACCTCACCAAGATCATTATATCTCCAGTGATGACCACATCGCATGTACTGTATTTGAAGTATGTGGTGTGTGGATATATATATATATATCCCCTGGGTGCACTTGGACACCTTGGAATGTGCGGGGTGTGTCTAGGTCTCAGCAAGCTGATGAGGTGGCACAAACTGTTCAGTTCCAGTTTCAGGTTGCAGCAATGTGCATCGGAATCGTTACTCGAAGTGGCAGCCTCCTCTCAACTATATTATCTTTTGACAGTGACATTTTATACCATGGGAGGCTACAGTTATGTAGAGATTCTCTGGGCATATGCTTGGTCCATACAGAGAAATTAATAAAAGAATCAACGTCACCATTATTATAGACATTGGCTTTATTGTAATTGTACTTTTCTCAAATCCAAACCACTAAATAAAGCAAGGACCTTTTTTAACAATTTTCTTCAGTTCAACCAAATTAATCATCTGAAATGTCAATGTCTAGCTACTATTGGGTGTGAAATATGCATGTCAGGTGGTGCTTTTCTGGATGTAATGAGAGGTCATAGACAGCCATACACAGTAGGTAAATGTTGGGTGACCATATAACGTGTTTGGTGGCATACCAACTCTATACAACTTGGGGGAAAAGAAGAGTAGGATGTTTGTTTTCAAGGAACTTTCACCATTAGGAACACAGGCACAATTAGTCATACATACTTGTGTATGGGGGTCAGGTGTGGCCAACATCCATCTAAAGTGTAGGTTGTCTAACTAGTTTGGATTTGAATGCTGGTAAGCAACCATATGTGAATCTACAGAACAGTCCCTTCACATTGCTAAAGGCAACTATGGGTTTTTTGAGGCAAACACCAATGGGAGCATCTGAGGCTGGGGTCTTTTAGGGGCATCTGTGGAAAGCACTATAGGTGATCTGAGGCTCAGAAACTGACATAGTTGCATAAATTGTAATAGACATGAGTCATCAAGTTCAATCGGTCTCCTATACTTCTAAGGTTGTTTGATGCAGACACTTTAGGGGTATCTTAAGCAAGTATAATGGTGGTGACTGTGGCAAGCACAATGAGCGCATAAGAGACTATGGCACTTAATGAGGCACACATCTTGCACTGTTAAGTGAACGTCTGTAGCATACTTTCATGATGGTTGGCGCAAGTAAAAATCCAAAGTTCTCGTGAATTGGGCTATATACATGATCATTCTTTAATCCACAGAAGAATAGCTCCATTGCTCTTCACAGATTCAGAAGTTTAATTAGGTTTCTCACTCCCCCCAACCAGATAACTGTGCTGATGACTAAAGGGTTTACGAGAAAAGTCCAGGCAGTTGTGGAATTTACAAGATATAGACGCGGTCACCTCATATCTATGCAAACAATGTCCTTCCACTGGTATGAAAGTGACGGCAACGAATGAGACAAGTGAGAATATCCATGGCTCGGGCTCTGAGCTAATGAAACTGGGAAAAGAGATCAAACAATTTCAGAAAAGAAATGTTTATACAGGAATCTAGAGACACAGTGACCTTACAACTATCTGAAAGTATATTAAAAAATCTTTAGGAATTTTTATTGTATACAATTCATAGTCATGTAGTCCTTGGTCTACTTAGATCTTACATAGGAAAAAAGTGACATTTTATGAAATGGTTATAGCAGAAACCCTCATAGTCCTAGTGGCATTCATAAGCTGATTACTGGCATCCATGATCTTGGGTGCTAGCTCCTCATTCAGCCTTAATTCGAACAAGGTCTTCAACTTTAGCTAGGAGAACTATGGAGGCATTTAATAGGACCGTTGTACTTTATTGGCATAAGATTCTACTGATTTATTAAGATTTGCTCACCTCTTAATAAATTGGGTACATTGCATGCCTAACACTTTCTCTTGAAACCTATAGTAAATTTGTCAGGCTACGCATGGCTCCACTCTGTTTTCGCTAAGCTCTATTCACTTATTTTAACTTTTTGTTTAGTATTCTTTTTTATTATTATTCTTTATTTAAAATGCAAATTTAGCTTAAAAAAGTCACAAATGATGACATACAAATGGAGTGTGCCATAATTCAGTTTTTTTTTTACACCAGAGTAGCTAAAAACACTATAATTGATGTCCTCTTATGTTCCTATTGGTCATATTATAGCCAAAATTGGGTGGCAACCTCATGTCTCATCTCATCTCCTCCTGGGAGGTGACACTTGCTAAGAATGATGTATACTATACCATATTTCCAGAGGTTTTAGGATTTCCAGAAGTTTGATGGCCTCCAAAAGATTGAGGATCATATGTCTTTTTAAAGGGAACATACCATCAGAAAATGTCCTATTGTTTACCATAAATGTTTTATGTGAAATCTAACTTTCAATGTTTTTTTTAAGGTTATCACAACTTTTAGTAGGGAAGTCTGGAATCAGTGTGCCCCTCTGGCCAAGGGCCTTTGGATACTGCCTTAATGCCCAAATTGTCAGTTCATGACTTTCAATATTTTTGAATCTATGGGAAATTGTATGAAAGGCTGTTTAATATGGCTGTCAAAGTTTTTGCATAAGGCAAACACCACTAGATAAAAATCACAAGGGTCACCATGCCGATCCCACTGAGGATTTTGATGTCATCCACATAGCAATTCCCCATAATGACATTACTATTGCAGCATTCCCTTTTATTCTCTAAAGTTATACAGTATATGGAATGCTCGATGAGTAAAGGAGGTCATTCTTATGCTTGTGTTAATTATTATTTTATCAATTTCTTATTAAATGAGCTCCAGGAAGCTTCATTCAGACATCATTTCTTAGAAACTTCTTTTCGAAAGCAGCGCCCCTCTTGTCCACAGGCTGTGTGTAGTGTTTCAATCTTCTATTCAAAAGTGATTAGCTGCAATACCAGACAAAGCCTGAGGACACATGTGGCGCTGTCTCTAGAATTAAAGGACTTTGTTTTTTTTCTAATCCTTTAATAAAAAGTGAGGTCTTTATAGAAATGATAGGAGTTTTAGACAGGTAGTGCCTTCTTCTTCCAGTACCAGGGACCTAGTCTCAGGCTGCACCTTCAGAAATCTGTATAAGACACTTTCTTCTCAGATTGTATGTACGGTATTAGTGGCTTTGGATAGAAGAAGGAACTTGGCTCCCAGCTGTCACACTCTCTCGCCGCTCTGATAAACCAATGCTGTGCAATTCCTTATATAGTCAGGGAGTATGTGCTGACTGCAGCGAGCCCAGGACGTCACTTATACCATACACCAGGGTCCCTGCTGGAGGAGGCATTCCCGCCACCTGATGAAATGTAGATACATATACTGAGCAGAAGGAGACATTAAAAAAGGTCTGTTCACATTGGGATTTTGTTTTAACCATCAGTGCCTTGGTGGTGGTGTAATATATCATCAAAAATTGTGTCGACCTAGGATATAAAAATGCACAAAAACAGACCAAAACCAGACATATATACATATTGTCACAAAAAAGGGTATCTCTAAATAAGGTGGATCGTCTAAGCCCCAGGTCCGGGTGAGCACACAGGCCATAGGCGTCGTCGGGCAACAGATGGGTGAGGCAGACAGGAGACTGTTAGCAGACAGGAGGCCGTTAGCAGAGGCACTGTAGGCCACAGGAAGACAGGTAACTGGGAACTGGAAACCACCAGCCAGAGATAGACCAGAAACAGATAGCAGACTTCCTAGAAGCTGCAGGCAGACCAAGAGATGTCTGGGAGACCACAGACATGCAGCGGAGTTATTGGAAGCTGCGGGCAGATTCTGGAGACCACTGTAGGCAGGCATGAGATGTACTGTAGACTATAGTCAACCAGCAGAGCAAATCAAGGTGGACCGAAACTCCAAACTCCAATGGCCCCCCGAGGAAGCCCACGTGAAACGCGCGTTGAGGCTGGAAGCCTGGAGTCACACAGGGATCCACATGGGTAAAAACCACTCTTGAACCAGTTACTTTACTGTCAACCTTTTAAAGGCATACTAACATGACTATTAATCTGGATATACTTTTTCAGGAACATGAATCCCCTGATCCTTACACTATAGTGCTATGTGTTGACCCTCACACTCACTTTACCGGAGTCTTTCATGATCTACCCTAATGCCATTCTATTAAAATTAATTCTGGTTGAATTTTTTTAAAATCAATGTTGTTGTATTATGTATCAATAAAGATATTTGTATTTACTATAGACAGACTGTTTTGACTCCATGTCTTTCAGTTTTCAAGTGTATTAATAGAAGTGTTCTGTCGTCCTAAGATATCTCCCTATGTAGCTATTAGGCCCTTTATTATAGTTCTTGAGATGATTGTTGCTCTGATCTATTTGTTTCTACTGAGAGAAGGAGGTTGTTGGCCAAAACCTACGATACATGAACCCATCCATCCTCCCTTCAATATGGCGCAGTTGTCCTGTCCACTTGGCAGAACCCCCCCCCCAAAGTATGATGTTTCCCCCACCATGCTTCACCTTTGGGACGGTGTTCTTGGGGTTGTACTCATCCTTCTCCTTCCTCCAAATGCGGCAAATGCAGTTGATTCCAAAAAGTTCTATATTGGTCTCATCAGACCGCACGATCTTCTTCCATGTCTCCTATGGATCATCCAGATGGTCACTGGCGACTTTCAAACGGTCCTGGACTTTTGCTGGCGTGTGCAAGGGGACCTTGTGTGCCCTGTAGGATTTTAAATGATGACGGTGTAGTGTGTTACTAACGGTAATGTTTGAGACTGTAGTCCCAGCTCTCTTCAGGTCATTGACCAAGTCTTAGGTACTTCTGGACTGATTCCTGATCTTTCTCAGAATCCTCTCTTCTCCAATGAGTTTCTCACCAAGCTGCTTGCCTATTGTCCTGTAGCCCATCCCAGGCTTGTGCAAGTCTACAATTTTGTCTCTGGTGTCCTTTGACAGCTCTTTGGTCTTGGCCATGCTGGAGAGGTTGGAGTCTGATTGATTGAATGTGTGAACAGGTGTCTTTTATATATGCAGCGCCCCAGAGTCCTGGTCGTTGCAGTACTGTGGCTCCGCCACTAAGGGGGGCTATGGTACGTCTGATGGCACTGAAGGAGTTCATCTGACCAGGTATCACATACACCAATACATTTCACAGTCGGGCCTCCAGGGGGAGCTAAGGGTGCTATTTATTAGGCCACTCCTCACCACTGTGGGTAAACTGGGGGTCAGGCAGGAAGTTAGTTGAGAAAGCTGACTGGGTTAGACCAGACAACACCTGGTGGCAGATGGTGTTGTGGGGGAAGATTCGGTAGGGTCCCTGTCAGGTTTGGGACCCTGACAGAGGCCTGGCTACAAGAAGGGACGTCACGGGACCGTGCCTGCTCAGCATAGCGGCGGTGCCCTAAGAAAGGAACAGAAGCGAGATATATTGTGCTGAGTGAGAAACGAGATCAAAGCAAGAAGGAGAATACCAGTAGGAGTCGTTCTGTAAGACCGAGGCAACATCCTACTGAGGCGCACAACCGGCGGCCGGAACGCCGAGGAAGTATTACTATATTCAGCTTCAGGCAATACTTCAAACCAACGGCAGGACAGTCAGTCATAGTCGGGCTGTCTCACCTAAATCACCTATGCAGTCTTGGGGGGCAACTTGTGGAGAGGGGCGACTCTAGGGTCCCGGAAGAGCTCCGAGCCTACCCATCATACGGGTGCCGTCCTAACCGTAACATCAGGGAGGGACGGAGGATTAGCAGAACATCATCTAATCGAGTTGTGAGGGAACTTAAGAAACAGACACAACAGTTGTGGGGACTTTCCGTAAGCACAGCAGGGAAGGACCACAACACATAGCGCTAGCAGGTAGGCACAGATTTCCACCTGCAAAGAGAACTCTGGAGGTGCCATCGGACCGGCCGGACTTGCGCAGCCTGGTGAACCGTATTCAGGACTGAGGACCCAGAGACCTTCAGTAAAGAGGTAAAGAGACTGCAACCTGGTGTCCTCGTTATTTACTGCACCGCACCACCAGCACCATCCACATCTATCATTTACTGTACGCCCCTCAGCAGGGTCACAGACCGGCCCTGCGGCAGTGGGGGCGCTGCATATAGGTAACGAGTTAAAACAGGTGCAATTAAGACAGGTAATGAGCGGAGAGAAGGAGGTCTTCTTAAAGAAAAACTAACAGGTCTGTGAGAGCCACAATTCTTTCTGGTTGGTAGATGATCAAATACTTATTTCACGCAAATTAATTATGTAAAAATCATACAATGTGATTTTCTGGATTTTTTTTTTACATTTTGTCTCCCGCAGTTGAGGTATACTTAAATACGATAAAAATTACAGACCACTCTATTTTTTTGTAGATGGGAAAACTTGCAAAACTGTCAGTGTATCAAATACTCATTTTCACCCCTGTATATAGAACCATTAATTCCACAGTGCTTAACAGACATTTTCGCACTGTCCCCATAAGGGCTCACAATCTACAGTAGATTCCCTATCAGTCTTTGGAGTGTGGCAGGAAACCGTAGTACCCAGATGAAACCCGCACAAACACGGGGAGAACAGGAGAGAACTCCTTGCAGATGTTGTCCTTGGAGGGATTTGAAACTATTACCCCAGCGCTGCAAAGCTGCAGTGCTAACCACTGAGCCACTATGCTGCCTGTATTACATATGTATGATGTTATACATAGATGCATAACCATATGTACACTTTTATACACACACAGACACACATGTTATGCACAGACATATACACAATGCACGCATATTTATAGTCACACATTTACATGTGGTCTTAACAGTCATCGCTAACCACATACATATGCGAACAGACATGTGAAAAAGATACATGCACAATAGAACACATTTAAAATTATGTACGCAATATCAAACTTAAACGCATACACACATATACAAAAATGTCCACATACATTACATATACACACATACACACATATACAAAAATGTCCACATACATTACATATACACACATACACACATATACAAAAATGTCCACATACATTACATATACACACATACACACATATACAAAAATGTCCACATACATTACATATACACACATACACACATATACAAAAATGTCCACATACATTACATAGTAGTCTTAGGCAAAATGAAGACCGCGCTCACGGGATATATTTAAAATGGTTTATTTTAGCCTACGCGTTTCAAGAGCGTTCCTGCTCTCTTCCTCAGGGCATGTAATACATAACACAATATGGAGTATATTTATAGAAAAGACAGGAAGGGGAGGGGCGACAATGCCCCTATATTATAGTACTTGAACTAGTTAAAAACATATATATATGGTAATACAAAGGCAATACACATTAATATCAATAACCTAAAACGAAAATTTATTAAAAAGACAAATAGAAACATGAAAAGATGAAAAAAATGATTAAAATAAATAAAAAATAAACTGGGAGCTGAGTATAAAAAGGCAGGGATCTCAGGTAGCACAACAAGTATTCGAACTGGGGACCCTTGTATGGTAATTCTATTATTTAAGCTCCTCAAGTCATTGTGCCACCGGTTCCTGATAGGTTAGAGGATGTCTGCTATTACATTTAGCCCTTCAGGTTCAAGGGAATTCAAGGTGTATATCCAATAAATTTCTTTCCTATTAAGTGACTGTGTACGATTAGAAACATGTGCAGGAACGTGATCAATGGGGTGAACATGAAATAATAAAGGATTACAATTATGTGCGATATTGAAATGTCTAGAAAGACCATGTTTTAGATAACCTGTTTTAATATTGTGTCGGTGTGAGTTCATACGGAGGTGGAGTGGTTGTGTAGTCCTACCAACATATATCTTGTTGCAAGGACAAGTGATAATGTAAATAACAAAGGAAGTGGTGCAGGTGAAGACATGACTGATTGGAAAAGAATAAGGAAAGGAAGGATGTTTGAATCCTGTACTGGTATGGGCTATAATACCACAACATAGACATTTTTTGTGAAAACATTTAAAAATCCCTGGTTTTTGTGCAACAAATGATTTTTTTCTTTCATCAAGAAGTCTGCTGGGAGCCACATACATTACATATACACACACCATACACACACTGTAACATACATGCACAATATTAAACATATATGCACATACATACTCATACCTTCCAACGTTGAAAAATAGGAAGAAGCAATGTGTTTTTTTGACTGTCACACTACTAATCCAGTTCTTTTTGTATTCCCACACAGTAAAATAGCGCTTTCAATGCCCCGCGACACAGTATGATGCCCCACAATGCCCCCACACATAGTATGATGCCCCAACGCTTCCCCCAAACATTGATGCCTGATACTGCCTCCTCCAACACTATAATGTGCAACCACAGTGCCTCCCCTCCATACGCACACTATGATGCACACACAGTACCCCCTTCCTTCAATCACACACAGTATGATGCCCTCACAGTGCCTCCCTCCCAGTATGGTGACCCTTCAGCCCCTCCTAGTAGGGTACTGGCTAAAAAAAAAAAAAAAAAAAAAAGAAAAGGATGCACAAGCAAAGACATGCCACTGGTCTCCGGGGACAGTTTCCTAAATCTGGGAACATTCTGCCGGATCTGGGACTGTCAAGGAGGTATAGTCATACTCTATATATACACGTACAAACTCAATACAGACATACATACACATTATACATACACTTGCATGCACAAAATTACACAGAGTCGTGTGAATACACAATAGCTGAATTCACAGAGAGAAATACTTACACATGCATTCACAGGATCACACAATATTATACATACGCACAAATAAATATATGGCTGTTACATTTCGCTGCAATCCATCTTTCTTGGATTCCAGAAAGGTAACTACCTAGTTACACACCTCTATGGTTTGAGGCAGTGGAGAATATTACTGTAAGACTGAACATTGCTATTCAGGAGTCGACTAGAGCTGGGTGACAACCCTGGTGCTTACTGGTGAATCGTTAGGCACCCAGCTAGGGTTTATATATCGGAGACTTTTTATTCTACATGGTACAATGTCTGATTGCCCGCGCATGAATACCTTGTGTTCCTAAGCGCATGGTGTAAAATAACTATTTACAGCTTGTATCTAGTGAAGACCTGGGGTCATGTGTGTATGGACTCAGAGGGCTTAATTCCTAAATCACTGGCTGTCTGCTCATGACTCACTCCACTGTTTTCAGTAGCTGGATAGGAGTTGGCGTGACTCCCATTGACCCTCATTGTAACAAGCTTCACTTTAGTTTCCTTTTAAGGGGATAATCCACATCCAGTGATATCTAGAAGTTTGTAGTTCACACCTAGAGGTCACTGTTGATATCACTGCGCTTATATGTGTGACACCAGAATGTATGGGCTCTTCATGTACAGGGTAATAGGACTGTAGAGAGTCACCTCCAGGCCTTGACACTCTTCATGGGATACATGGACAGACATCAGCAACAACTGTTTCTGATACTCAGTACATCTATGATACTAGTACCAATGGTGACAATTCAGTAAACTCCCTAATGGTGCGTTCCCACTGAATTTATTTTGGGGGGGGAGAGTTTTGGGAGCAGAAAGACTATGTGCACACAACGGGCTCCATACATCAAGACTAGTGTTGTTCACTTCGGTCTTGATGCTATAGTCAGACACTCCTGGTTCATGAATCTGGATCGTCTCAACAAGTGGTGTGCACCTTTGTGTACACCTCGATACAAATCCTACTTCAGAAACTGCTGGAGTAAGATTTGCGGCATAGCAAATGCATCCACTTGTCATGAATGTGATGTCCTGCCCAAACTCTGTTTACTTTGTTGGATCAAAAATGGCATGAGAATGGCAAAATATTTTAAAATTTGATTGGGTCAAAAAGATGCGACATTTCAAAACTTTTCACTCTAGAACACTGGCCTGAAAGCTTTGGTGAATCGGATGGGCCCATTGCCTTTTTCAGGCGGATTCCGCTTGGAACCTGCCTGAAAAAGTGTCGTAATAGTGTCCCATAAAATGAACATCACGCACAGAAATGTCAGAATGATATTGATGTGGATATGTTCCATCTTGTGTACCGTAACTTCTTTTACCAGTTAATTCTTCTGAGCGTTTACAGTGAAAGACACCTACGGTAGAGCCAGTATGAGAACGATGGCAAAGTGACCGGCGAAGCCGCCTCAGGGAAATGACTGCCAACATTTTTCCTGGGAAAAGTCGGTGGATGTGTTGGCATCTAAAAGATTCCACGTGCACATACCATAAAAACAATCGCTTCAGGAAACTCTCCATTGTAAAACTGAGGGTATGTACACATGATGTCTTTTTCAGGTGGATTCTCAAAAACCACTATCAAACCTCGAAAAAATGGACATAATGCACAGCAATGTCAAAACGTCATTGCTTTGCACAGGTTACATCTTATATCTCTTTTTTCAACTGATTCAGGGTGTGGAAACACTAAAGCGGTTAAAAGAAGTGAGATGTTCATTCTTTGGACAGCTTCAGCTGACAATCTGCCCGTGGTCTAAACTGAGAGTATATAGCAAAATATTCTGCCGCATGAAAGATGGCAACGTTTTTTTTTCCTGAAGTGGCTTCACCAGGGGAATCTCGGCGCTGCGTCAGCATCTAACAGACGCCATGTGCACATACCATAAATACTCCCCAAAAACGCAAAACTCCTCAAAAACTTGGAGGTTCTGCTCAGTTTTTGTTCCAAAATTTGCAAAAAGACTCAGCCTTTGGGCTCTTTTCCATTTGTGAGAAACACGTCTGTGTCTCGCATGTGAAAACCAAGCTCTGGCGCCGGCACTTTGGAGCGGAGCATGTAGCTCCATGTGTTGCTATGCGGCCGCACGCTCCGCTCTGGAGTGCCGGCGCAAGAGCTTGGTTTTCACATGCGAGATACGGACGTGTTTCTCGCAAATTATTATTATTATTATTATTATTATTATTATTATTTATTGTTATAGCGCCATTTATTCCATGGCGCTTTACAAGTGAGGAGGGGTATACATAATAACAAGTACAATAATCTTGAACAATACAAGTCATAACTGGTACAGTAGGAGAGAAGACCCTGCCCGCGAAGGCTCACAATCTACAAGGGATGGGTGAGAATACAGTAGGTGAGGGTAGAGCTGGTCATGCAGCGGTTTGGTCGATCGGTGGTTACTGTAGGTTGTAGGCTTGTCGGAAGAGGTGGGTCTTCAGATTCTTTTTGAAGGTTTCGATGGTGGGCGAGAGTCTGATGTGTTGTGGTAGAGGGTTCCAGAGTAGGGGTGATACGCGAGAGAAATCTTGTATGCGATTGTGGGAAGAGGAGATAAGAGGGGAGTAGAGAAGGAGATCTTGTGAGGATCGGAGGTTGCGTGTAGGAAAGTACCGGGAGATGAGGTCGCAGATGTAAGGAGGAGACAGGTTGTGGATGGCTTTGTACGTCATGGTTAGGGTTTTGTACTGGAGTCTCTGGGCAATGGGGAGCCAGTGAAGGGATTGACAGAGGGGAGAGGCCGGAGAATAGCGGGGGGACAGGTGGATTAGTCGGGCAGCAGAGTTTAGAATAGATTGGAGGGGTGCGAGAGTGTTTGAGGGGAGGCCACAGAGCAGAAGGTTGCAGTAGTCAAGGCGAGAGATGATGAGGGCATGGACTAGGGTTTTTGCAGATTCTTGGTTGAGGAATGAACGGATTCGTGCAATATTTTTGAGTTGAAGTCGGCAGGAAGTGGAAAGGGCTTGGATATGTGGTTTGAAGGAGAGATCAGCGTCAAGGATTACCCCGAGGCAGCGAGCTTGTGGGACTGGGGAGAGTGGGCAGCCATTTACTGTAATGGATAGGTTCGTTGGGGGGGTCACGTGAGATGGGGGAAAGATGATGAATTCTGTTTTGTCCATGTTAAGTTTCAGAAATCTAGCGGAGAAGAAGGATGAAATAGTGGACAGACATTGAGGGATTCTGGTTAGTAGGGAGGTGATATCTGGTCCAGAGATGTAGATCTGTGTGTCATCAGCATAGAGGTGATACTGAAAGCCATGAGATTCTATGAGCTGTCCCAGGCCAAAGGTGTAAATGGAGAAGAGCAGGGGCCCAAGGACTGAACCTTGTGGGACTCCGACAGATAGGGGGCGAGGTGAGGAGGTGGTGTGTGAGTGGGAGACGCTGAATGTCCGGTCTGTTAGGTATGATGAGATCCAGGATAGGGCCAAGTCTGTGATGCCAAGGGATGAGAGGGTCTGTAATAATAGGGAATGGTCCACTGTGTCAAAGGCAGCCGACAGGTCGAGGAGGAGGAGCAAATGGAAAAGAGCCCTTTTATTAAGCATCTTTTGCTAGCATTGTTTGATTGTTTTCTGAGGAGGCAGAGCGTAGGCACTAGGAACTGTTTTCTCTGCCGACATCTCATTCTCTGTCGACATCTCTGCTGACATTTCATCACCTGACATCTGCCCCTAACAGCAGCGGATGGAATCGCCATCCACCCGTGGCTGTTAACATGTTAAATGCCGCTGTCAATCTCTGACAGCGTCATTTCACACGAACTCGCATCACTAATCCCACCCATCAATGCCCATTTCACATGACCGTGAATTGCCAATGGCTTTGACAATAACAACCCCCCGGGGTCTGCAGCAGACCCCTGTGTTCGTCACTGCCGGATAGCTATGAGCACTGCCCCATAGCAAGTGAGCTTTTTTTATGCTACACAGAGCAGGGTTGGAGCAAGGCTATTAAAGCAAGTAAAAAGTAAAAAAAAAGTTTTTTAAAATATAATATATATATATATATATATATATCAAAGTTCAAATCACCCCCCATTCAAAATAAAATAATAACCCCCCCCCACATATTTGGTATAGCCACGTTCAGAACCACCTGATCTACTGTATGAATATGTACAGAGAATTAATCCGATCGGTAAGCGGTGTAACGAGAAAAAAGTCAAAATGCCAGAATTGTTTTTTTCTTCGCCGCAATATTGCATTAAAATGCAATAACAAGCGATCAAAAAATCATATCTACACTAAAATGGTATCAATAAAAACATCAGCTCGACACACACAAAAGATAAGCCCTCACCCAGCCTCAGATCTCAAAAAATGGAGACACTACGGGTCTCGGAAATGAACCTATACATGTTTGGTATGTACGAACTCGTTATGACCTGGAGACTCATAATGGCAGGTCAGTTTTAGCATTTAGTGAACATGGTAAAAAAAACAACATCTGTGGAATTGCAATTTCACCACATTCGAATTTTTTCCCCCATTTTCCAGTTCAATGGTGTTGTTCAAAAGTACAACTCATTCCGCAAAAACAAGCCCTCACATGGCCATATTCACAGAAAAATAAAACAGTTATGGCTCTGGGAAGAAGGAGAGCAAAAAACAGAAACTCGAAAATGGAAAAACCCAAGGTGGTTGAAGGGGTTAATGGTTGGTGAGATGTTCTTTTCCTGAAATTCTGTGCCCATATTTCTCCAGGCATACCTTTGATCATTGTGGCAAAAGAGTTCTATTTTAACTTAATCAGTCCACAGGACTTGTTTCCAAAATGCATCAGGCTTGACAAGATGTTCTTTTGCATACTTATGATGCTGAATTTTATAGTGAGGACGCAAGAGAGGTTTTCTTGTGATGACTCTTCCATGAAGGTCATATTTGTGCAGGTGTCTCTGAACAGTAGAACAATGTATCATAACTCCAAAGTCTGCAAAATCTTTCTGAATGTCTTTTGCAGTCAAGCGGCGGTTCTGATTTGCCTCTCTAACAATCCTACGGGTAGCTTTTTCATCTTCAGGGTGCTAGGCAGCTGCTTAGAAGAACGCATGGCTGCAGTTTTTTTTTATATAATTTTAGAGGAGGCTAGGTTTCTTATAAAGCTGGGATATTTGCATCACCTGGCCTTTCCTAACAATGATAGTGAACAAGCCATAACCCGAACAGGATAATTAAGGTTTGAAACCTCCACACCATCACACCTCCTCCTCCATGCTTCACGGTGGGAACCAGGCATGTAGAGTCCATCCGTTCACCATTTCTGCGTCGCACAAAGACACGGTGGTTGGAACCAAAGATCTCAAATTTGGACTCATCAGACCAAAGCACAGATTTCCACTGGTCTAATGTCCATTCCTTATGTTCTTTAGCCCAAACAAGTCTCTTCTGCTTGTTGTCTGTCCTTAGCAGTGGTTTCCTAGCAGCTATTTTACCATGAATGCCTGCAACACAAAGTCTCCTCTTAACAGATGTTGTAGAGATGTGTCTGCTGCTCGAACTCTGTGGCATCGACCTGGTCTCTAATCTGAGCTGCTGTTAACCTGCGATTTCTGAGGCTGGTGACTCAGACAAACTTATCCTCAGAAGCAGAGGTGACTCTTGGTCTTCCTTTCCTGGGGTGGTCCTCATGTGAGCCAGTTTCTTTGTAGTGCTTGATGATTTTTGCAACTGCACTTGGGGACACTTTCAAAGTTTTCCCAATTATTCGGACTGACTGACGTTCATTTCTTAAAGTAATGGTGGCCACTCGTTTTTCTTTACTTAGCTGCTTTTTTCTTGTCACAATAAAAATTCTAACAGTCTATTCAGTAGGACTATCAGCTGTGTATCCACCAGACTTCTGCACAACACAACTGATGGACCCAACCCCATTTATAACGCAAGTAATCCCACCTATGAAACCTGACAGGGCACACCTGTGAAGTGAAAACCATTCCCGGTGACTACCTCTTGAAGCTCATCAAGAGAATGCCAAGAGTGTGCAAAGCAGTCATCAAAGCAAAAGGTGGCTACTTTGAAGAACCTAGAATATAAGACATAATTTCAGTTGTTTCACACTTTTTTGTGAAGTATATAATTCCACATGTGTTAATTCATAGTTTTGATTCCTTCAGTGTGAATGTACAATTTTCATAGACAAGAAGGTGTGTCCAAACTTTTGGTCTGTACTGTGTGTGTGTGTGTGTATGTGTGTATATATATATATATATATATATATATACTGTATATATACACTGCTTAAAATAATAAAGGGAACACTTAAACAACAGAATATAACTCCAAGTAAATCAAACTGTCCACTTAGGGAGCAACACGGATAATGAATTTCACATGCTGTTGTGCAAATGGAATAGACAACAGATGGAAATTATTGGCAATTGTCTAGACACACTCAATAAAGGAGTGGTTCTGCAGGTGGGGCCACAGACCACATCTCAGTACCAATGCTTTCTGGCTGATGTTTTGGTCACTTTTGAATGTTGGTTGTGCTTTCACACTTGTGGTAGCATGAGACGGACTCTACAACCCACACAAGTGGCTCAGGTAGTGCAGCTCATCCAGGATGGCACATCAATGCGAGCTGTGGCAAGGTTTGCTGTGTCTGTCAGCGTAGTGTCCAGAGGCTGGAGACGCTACCAGGAGACATGGAGGTGGCCGTAGGAGGGCAACAACCCAGCAGCAGGACCGCTACCTCAGTCTTTGTGCAAAGAGGAACAGAGGAGCACTGCCAGAGCCCTGCAAAATGACCTCCAGCAGGCCAAAAATGTGCATGTGTCTGCACAAACCGTTAGAAACCGACTCCATGAGGATGGTCTGAGTGCCCGAGGTCCACAGATGGGGGTTGTGCTCACAGCCCAACACCGTGCAGGACGCTTGGCATTTGTGTGGCGCCCCAGGGTCCTGGTCGTCACAGTAGCATTGCTTTCCTCATGGTAAGAGTGATGTTATGTTTGGAAGCGATGAAGGATATCTTTTATCAGGTAACCACCATACACACAACATGTTCACACTCCAGGCCACAAGGGGGAACTTTTGATCCTATTTCTAGGTGACTCCCTTATATATATATTGTGGTTTGGTGAGAAAATTCAGTTCAGAAAGTGCCAGGAAGCAGACTGGAGCAGTCTGAGGCAGGAAGAACATATGAAGGGGCCGTGTAGTCTGAAGTACTACAGCTCCTGGAGAAAGGGACATACAGAAAGCCAAACATTGTTCAGTGAGCGTGCAGGAGAGCGAAGCACAGGAGAGTAACATCAGGGGAGACCAGTTAAGAGAAGGCTGCCTCCCTCTGATGTGCAGATAACCAGTAGCCAGACCATCGAGGTTGTAAGGGACTCTATGACTTACATCAGAGTACCGGCAGGACAGCTGAACTGCAAGTTACCTGTCCGCCACACACCTGAGACACAGTAACACATAGAGCCCGGGGCGTGCTGGAGCCCCTGTAAAAAGGCTCGAGTCACCTGTCATACAAATATTGTCCTATCCTATATGGGGGACAGACAGAACTGCGAGGACCTTATTTGAAGCCATAGGCAGTAAGGGACTACAACACCACCGCGCTAGAGGAAGGCTTTTAACTCCACCTGGTAAAGGGGAATCTGGATTCGCTTCCAAGCCGGCCGGACCCTGTCTGCCCTGTGATCTGGTACCCTGGACTGTGGCTGCCTGAAGTCTTCAGTAAACCAGGTAAAGAGACTGCAAACCGTGTTCTCGTTCTTTACTGCGCCATTCACCATCTTCCATCTACACACCGGGAGCCCTGGGGATACACTTCATCTGTGGGAAGCTATACCATCTAGCTAACATAACATCACCCCAGAGGACCCCTTAAAGCAGCGTCGGTCCCAACTGACCAAATACCACAGGTGGTGTTACGAACATAAACTTTATTCAATTTCCCCTTTTACATAGGCGCCCAGGGCCACAGACCGGGTTGCCACCGTGACATCCCCCTGGGAACACTGGACCCAGTATCGGGTACCCCACGGCCCTGGCGGGTGACTCATGTGCCACAGAACACCAGGATTGGCAAATTCGCCACTGGCGCCCTGTGCTCATCACAGATGAAAGCAGGTTCACACTGAGCACATGTGACAGAAGTGACAGAGTCTGGAGATGCCGTGGAGAGCGATCTGCCTGCAACATCCTTCAACATGACCAGTTTGGCAGTGGTTCAGTAATGGTGTGGGGTGGTATTTGGAGGGCTGCACAGTCCTCCATGTGCTCGCAGAGGTAGCCTGACTGCCATTAGGTACCGAGATGAGATCCTCAGACCCCTTGTGAGACCGTATGCTAGTGTTGTTGGCCCTGGGTTCCTCCTAATGCAGGACAATGCCAGAACTCATGTGGCTGGAGGGTGCCAGCAGTTCCTGCAAGATAAAAGCATTGAAGCTATGGACTGGCCCGCTGATTACCCATACCTGAATCAGATTGAACACATCTGGGACATCATGTCTTGCACCATCCACCAACGTCACGTTGCACCACAGACTGTCCAGGAGTTGGTGGATGCTTTAGTCCAGGTCAGGGAGGAGATCCCTCAGGAGACCATCCGCCGCCTCAACAGGAGCATGCCTAGGCATTGTAGGGAGGTCATACAGGCACATGGAGGCCATACACACTACTGAGCATCATTTTCTTGTCTTGAGGCATTTCCACTGAAGTTGGATCAGCCTGTAACTTCATTTTCCACTTTGATCTTGAGCATCATTCCAACTCCAGACTTCCGTGGGATATAAGGATATAAGTTGTGATTTAAGTTGATAGTTTTTAGGTTTTATTGTTCTCAACAAATTCCACTATGTAATGAATACATATTTACAGCTGAAATATTTCATTCAGTGATATCTGGGATGTGGGATATCAGTGTTCCCTTTATTCATTGAGCAGTGTGTATATATATATATATATATATATATATATATATATATATATATATATATATATATATATATATATATATATATATATATAGTTTTTTTTGCCTAAAATGCAAGTAAATGTGTTCTATTTAACAATGGTAATTTTGACCAGGGTTGCCCAAACTTTTACATGCTAGTGTATATCTTTTTTTATTCATATGCACCATATAACTACTGATATAAACTCCAGACACAAAACTTTTAATTAGACAATAGCACCATCAAGCGGTTATAATATCCATGGTCGGTGTCAGACCATAAGATCTTTATACTTCTATAAAATTAACAGCTTGTCTACATTTTCAAGTTTCATTCAATGACAACTGGCAAAGTTTTGGGCAGATTTTGCGGCACAAGTTAGTGCCAATAATTTAGTATGAACTTTCATATCCTAAATTAAAGAGAACCTGTCAGCTTGGAAACACCGAGCAATCTATGGGCAGCATGATCAAGAGGAGGAGTAGCTGAGAAGATTGATATACGGCTTTGTCAAAAAAGATTCAGTATTTTATTAATTGAAATCTGTGCCCATTCTGGTTTTAGGAGTACAGTGGGTGGTCTTAGTGATTGGCAGTCTTCCTAATATAAGTGTGCTTATGGAAATAACTGCTAGTCACTGATTAGGACAGCCCACTTAACTGCTAAGACCGGAAAGATCATGGATTTCTATGAATTAAATGAAACTGTATTTCAATCTGCTCAGCTCTTCCTGCTGTATAACATGCATCTGACCAATCAGACAACATGCTTTTTTTTTTTTTACAGATTCCCTTTAAGGCCACGTTCACACGTTCAGTATTTGGTCAGTGTTTTGCTTCAGTATTTGGTCAGTTTTTTACCTCCGTATTTGTAAGCCAAAACCCATTTCTATTATACTTTTTCCTCTGATTGCTCCTCTCCTGATTTTGGCTTACACATACTGAGGTAAAATACTGACCAAAATTGAATGTGTGAATATGGTCTAAATCAGACAGGTTCCATTACTCCTTAGATCCCAGTCTTAACCCCTTAGTGACAGAGCCAATTTGGTACTTAATGACCAAGACAATTTTTACAATTCTGACCATTGTCACTTTATGAGGTTATAGCTCTGGAACGCTTCAACGGATCCCACTGATTCTGAGATTTTTTTCGTGACATATTGTACTTCGTGTTAGTGGTAAAATTTCTTCAATATGACTTACGCTTATTTATGAAAAAAGCGGAAATTTGGCAAAAATTATGAAAACGTTGGAATTTTCAAACTTTTAATTTTTGTGCCCTTAAATCAGAGTCATATGGCACAAAATAGTTAATAGATAACATTTCCCACATGTCTACTTTACATCAGCACAATTTTGGAAACATAAGGGTTAAGAGAGTTGACCAGCGACTTATTTTTCTAACAAAATTTACTAAACTATTTTTTTAGGGACCACCTCACATTTGAAGTGAGTTTGAGAGGGGCAATATAACAGAAAATATCCCAAAGTGACACCATTCTAAAAAACTGCACCCCTCATGGTGCGCAAAACCTCATTCAAGAAGTTTATTAACCTTTCAGGCGCTTCACGAGAACTAAAGCAATGTGGAAAGAAAAAAATGAACATTTTACTTTTTCCAAAAATTTTTTACGTTGGAACCAAACTTTTTTATTTTCACAAGGGTATCAGGAGAAAATTGACCACAAAATTTGTTGTGCAATTTCTCCTGAGTACGCCGATAACCCGTATGTGGGAGAAAGCCACTGTTTGGGTGCATGGCAGAGCTCAGAAGGGAGGGAGCACCGTTTGAGATCAAAATTGGCTGGAATAAATGGCAGGAGACATGTCGCGTTTGGAGAACCTCTGATGTACCTAAACAATGGAAACCCCCCAACACACCCTTAACCCTAATATCATCCTTAACCATAACCCTAACCATAACCCTAACCCCAACACCACCGTAACCCCAACACCACAACCCTAACCCCTATCACAACCCTAACCCCAACACATCCCAAGCCCCAACCCTAGCCCAACCCTAGCCCTACCATAACCCTATCCTAGCCCAACCCTAACCCGTAACCCTAAACCCATCCCTAACCATAACTCTAACCACAATCCTAAACCCAACACCATAGTAACCCCAACACCACAACCCTAACCCCATCACAACCCTAACTCCCAACAAAGCCCTAACCCCAACCCTAACCCTAGCCCCAACCCTAGCTCTAACCCCAACTTTAGCCCCAACTCTAACCCTAGCTCTAACCCCAACCCTAACCCTAATGGAAAAATGGAAATAAATACATTTTTTATTTTTTTTTATTTTTACCTAACTAAGGGGTGATAAAAGGGGTTTGTGTTATGGTCTGGTGATGTAGGAGCGACATGCGACTAGCTCTGAGCAGGTGGTAACTATACAGACCGCAGTTCCTGATCTTAACACAGACACTAGCAGTAGCTGTGGGATGTTCCTGTCACTCCCTGGACACCTCGTCACAGCCGGAGAACTAGCTACCCCTAAAGGTAGAAACAGGAAAGCTATCTTGCCTCAGAGAAAATCCCCAAAGGATAGGACAGCCCCCCACAAATAATGACTGTGAGAGGAGAAGGAAATGACATACGTAGTATGAAACAAGATTTAGCAAAGGAGGCCACTTCTAGCTAGATAGAATTAGTACAGGACAGAACACTGTAATAAAAACTAGAAAAAGTACACCGCAGAGAAATGCAAAAATCTCCACACCTGACTAAAGGTGTGGAGGGCAAACTCTGCTGCCCAGAGCTTCCAGCTTAGCTGAATAGGTTCATACTGATAAGCTGGACAAATGAGCAAAACATAGAAAGTGCTGAACAACAAAGTCCACAACAAGTGAACTGCAAAAGGACAAGCAAGGACTTAGCTTTGCTGAACTGGTCAGAGTGTCAGGGAAATCCAAAGAGCCGTGACTCCAGGCTGGAACAATTGACAACTGGCATTGAATGAGGGAACAGGCAAGACTAATATAGCTGAGCCAGAAAGACGATCAGTGAAAACAGCTGCTGATGCTAAATCCCATAAGCAGCCATACCACTCAAAACCACAGGAGGGAGCCCAAGAACAGAATTCACAAAAATGCCACTTACAACCACCGGAGGGAGCCCAAGAGCGGAATTCACAACAGGTTTGATTTACTATTTTTTTTATTTTTTGATCACTGTGATAGAACCTATCAAAATGAACCAATAGTAGAAATCTCTAATTGTTGCCGGGTGGCGGCTGGCAGATCTCGGCGGGCGCACTGCGCATGCTCCTGCCATTTTCCTCCCGGAAGAAGATGGCGAGGGCTGGGGGACACAGCCGAAGGGACCGGGGGACACCGGAGGTACCGGGGGGCTGAGGGGACCCCATTTCTCTCTCCTCTGATGTGCTAGATCATATCAGAGGAGAGAGAAATAAATAGGGAATCTGATTTTTTTTTGCGGTCGCTTATTCTGTGAATTACGGTGATCGCAACACTGGGGTTGGTAAAAATTATGTTCTCCGGGGTCTCAGCTTTCCCTGGTAGAGGAGACCCCAGAGATTTTCCGATGCTGGGGGCGCTATAATCTTATTTCTCAGTGCTGTTAAAAAGTGGCGCTGAGGAATAAGTATCAGCGGTCATTAAGGGGTTAAGCCTTTCACCTAGCCAAAGCAGATCTCATACTTTTCATTGACGAGGGGCAACACCCTGAAACACCGTGTGTACAAACTGAGATTTTGGTTTGGCTTTTATCCTCAGTCATGTGGCAAGGCTCGATAAAGGGTTGATATTGAGTTTTAGGATTGCTACCTCCAATAGGTGGCACTAGAGTTCAAGTCCTCTTCCTCTCTGAAGAGGCAATTGGCATATTTAATTTCCTAGAGGAGCATGCATGGCATATAAGTCTCTGCACGCTGACATTCCAGGCCTGGCACGCAACTCTCCAGAAGGAGAAATTTTACCCCTTAGATCCCAGGTTCCTTCCAGGAATCCAAAACAGAATTTCGTTAAAGTGTGACTGTTGTTTTAGGAAGGAAAAATTGCAGCAGAATGTCTGTCTGCCTCCTGCTCCTCCCTCCAACTCTCCATGGAATCTTAGAAGCACCAACTGTCATTTCCTTTGTCAGTAATGAGAAAATTAGTCATCACTGAATACAAATTTTACCTATGAATTTAGAGTGAAAGATCAGTTTAGGAGGAGAGAAAAAAAGCTCATTTCTGTGATAAGATATATTACAAAGTTACTTATTTTCATGTGTACGATTGATCTACGAAGCAGAAATTAAAACGACAATTGCTCTGTAGAAATGAATTAAAGAGGTATACTTATATTATATAGCAATTCTCCATTTGCTCAGGAATGGTTAGCCATGATGAAGAAGTTGGAAACTTTTAAACGCTTTGACTAATATACTGCATACTTTGGATTCTTGTCTCTTCATCATCCTTCTGATAGCAGCGCAGTTTTAACCAATTTGTTTCCAGTTCTCCAACTTTATATATTATATGTATGGATGTAGAATGGTTTCCGACTCAGGAATGATGAAAGGAAATGGTTACATGCAATTAAATAACTTTACTCACATGGAGGCAATGAGCGTGATGGTTACACAGGTGCATATGAGGCAACAAGCTTGATTGTTTCAAAGTCCCATAAGAGACTTCCTACCACCAATTCACCGGCATCTACAGGCACTATAGTCCTGAAGAAGGGCGTTCTAATCTGTCTGAAACGTTGTTGTCAGGCTATCCATGATGGTGAGTAAGATAAATGTCTGAAAGTGCAAAAAGTTCAAAGTTTGTATTCCTTATCTTTATGTGATTAAGTCCTGGCAACTTAGTGCACATTAATCATTTAGGACATAGTGAAAAACCCACTTCTGTATAGGCAGTACCCAGCGATATCCTGCAATAGGAATTTATTGACCCAGGTTGGATCTGCCATATATTTACTAGCCCCTCCACTCACGTCACTCATGCTGTACATCACACATAAATGACACACACCTTTTGCAAATTTGTAGCATTGCTTAACACAATAAATGGCAAAGTGTGGTATATACACTGGTGTGAATTTACCTATTAACCCATTGTGGGACAATGCATTAAATAACCAACCAACCAACCAACCAACCAACCATATAATTCATGTATGGTCTCGGACTGCCAGTAGAGGGGCTACCTTAACTCAGAGGTTCTCCGTTCTGATTAATACAAGTGAATCTCAGGCAGGGAACCCTACCCCCCAATATGATATTCCTATCAGGATATATGGACAGGGGCAGGGGAGTAACTACAACAGGTGCAGGGGTTGCAATCGCACCCGGGCCCTGGAGCCTAGGGGGCCCTAAAAGTTCCTTTGGCCTATAGAAAAAGACTATTGCTATAAAGTTTTGCATCGAGTCCCATGAGTTTCAAGTTACGCCACTGGACAGGGGGCATATAGCTAAGTGTTATCTTATTAGATTATTAATATTTTCTGATGAATTCTAGTTACATAGAAAACATCTGTTGATGATGACATAAATCAATGGTCCAAAACATCTAGAATGATTCCTGCAGTTCAGCACTAGAGGGCAGTCTTCTACTGTATACAGGACCTGACACTACCATATATATTATTATTCTGTCCATTATAGGCAATTTTCAGTGTCTGTAAATAAGACATAGACTAGGTAGAGAGCCGGGTTGCTTTACATAAGTATGACACAAATAAGCATTGATTATATTTAATACCATTTCTAGAAGCAGAGCGTGGATGAATATTGCACATAGTACATTGTATGATTGCGGGGTGACTCACTCAGAAGAGTAAATTTACTAAATTACAGATTTATACACAATTCCACAGCCTGTAAATTATACTATAAATAATGTTACAGAGAACCCCTGCCCACTGTATTCTATGGGTTAACCTTTGCAATATCATTCATTTCGTATGAATACAATAAGGTGTCCACCCTCAGGCACCAGCCTACAGTTCTTTGGTTGATGTCATCTACATGAAAAGTTAAGTCACTGTGCACAAAAATTACATTTTTTTCTCCTGTACTTTCTGTAACCAGCATGAAAAAGCGCTCCATAAACTCTAAAAAGAATGAACATAAACATTTATATGTAAAAGCGATTTGCTGTTAATATGTTCATATATTCAGGCTTTGGAGCTTTTTCTTTTAACCGCTTTAGGCTATGTGCACACGCTGCGAATTGGCCACTGCGGATTCGCAACAGTTTTCCATGAGTTCACAGTACCATGTAAACCTATGGAAAATAAAATCCGCAGTGCACATGCTGCGGAAAAAAACGCGCTGAAACGCTGCGTTGTTAATTCCACAGCATGTCGATTATTTGTGCGGATTCCGCAGCGGTTTACACCTGCTCCATAATAGGAATCCGCAAGTGTAAAACCGCAGGTGGAATCCACACAAAAACCCGGTAATTCCGCTGTAATTCAACACTAAATCCGCAGTTTGGATTTACCAAAATCAGTGCGGAAAAATCCACACACCTTTCCGCAGTGTGTGCACATAACCTCAGGTTTCCAAAGATGCAAAGTGGTAAAAAAAAAAGTGACCTGACCATTCTTCAGGCGGCTTCCACTTGGGAGTCGATCACTAGTTTATACAAGTTAAAAGAATAGTAAAGACATTACAAAAAACTCTCACAAAATGACCAAAGAGATGCCAGAAATGATTCCTCAGGACAAAAAAAAGCAGACGTGTTGTGACAGAGCAGAATCCATTTTGTGTCTGTGGGTTTCCATCTTGTCTTGTAACCCCTGTGCCATGGCGATCAAATAGCACTGATGGGTGGGAAGTTTCATGTTTCTATTCACACCCTAAAGTTCCCATTGTCTTATAGTTCAGAGGGAACTTTATTTTTGTCTGCTATAGTAGTAGCTTGCATGTGCTAATAAAGCAGAAGTCCTGAGTGCACCATAACAACAATGGTTTCCGCTGCTGAATCCACCTGAAAAACGTATAGAGAAATGTGCAAGAGAATAAACATCTGCAACTCTATAGAAAAACATTCTGCTGTTCATATGTTCAGACTTTTAAACATCTTTCTAGCAGTTTCCTGAAGCTGCTTCACTAGTGGCTTTGCAGTCATCCTTGCCGTGGCTCCACCAGTGTTGTATTTCTCTATGTACTTTGAAGTACGGGGAGTGGGTGGCTTTTGAGCAGAAGCTACTTGAACCTCTTCAGGGTTTCCGATTTTTGAGCTTTTAGTTTCAATAATTTTTATTTTCAATAACATAGCAATTGAACAACAGTTTCCCTTACAAGGGAGTTCAATAAGCTTAAAGCTGAACAAGGTGGCAAAACCATACATATATTAACTCAAATTCAAAAATACAAATATGACAAGACAAGGACATGGGGAGACATAAAAGAGGGAAAGTGGGGAGGGAAATGAGATACTGCACTTTATTTCATGGTAAGCTATAGTATATTTACCAGACAAGGTTGTACTATGTTCCGTTTTATGAGATCCGCCTCCCACCTCCCCGCACCCCACCCCACGCCGGCTCAACCCCAGTGTTACAGAATCTCTCACGGAACAATAGAGACTCAAATAGATAAAGTCAAGGTTTGTTCAAGATTTAAGTTCGTGTTAAGATCCATCCACGGTTTCCAAATTTGGTAAAAGGCCTCCCATAGATCTTCCCTAGTCGCATGTATACGTTCATATAAAAGGATTGAATTCATTTTATCTCTAACTGCCTGGACAGAGAGAAACGGCGACCTCCAGCTGGTAGCTATATGTAGCTTAGCGGCCATAAGCAGCTGGGTTATCAGTCTGTGAAATTTATTAGTAAACCCCGGGTATTTGGCTCCCAAGAGGAAAGTGGCCGGGTCAGGTTGTATTGTCCCGCCGTACATTTTTCCAATTATTACTCCTACTTCTTGCCACATAGCCGAGGCTATCGGGCATTCCCACCAAATATGTTTCATATCTCCCACTGCGCCACATCCTCTAAAGCATTTATCTGAAATGTTGGGGTATATAGTGTGAAGTCTACTTGGAACTTGGTATGTTCTGTGTAGGACCTTAATGGATGTCTCTGCCAGGGAGGCTTGATGACTGCCCCTGGAAACTGTGTCACAGCATCGTCTCCAATTTTCCAAAGACAATTGGATACCCAGATCTTCCTCCCACTGTGTCATGTAATGTAATTTGTCAACTCCATGTGCCGCATTGAGGGATCCGTATAGCAGAGAAATAGTTCCCCTTCCCAGTGGGTCATCCATGCATCTCTGTTCAAAGTCAGTCGCGCGAAAAGGGATTTTCCGTTCCAGGAACTGTTCCGCAAAATGGAAAACTTGATAGATACGAAAGGTTTCGCTAATGGGAGGATTGTATTTATGGAGGAATTCGTGTCTGGATAAAATTATATTAAAGGGTGAGCATAGGTGCTTTAGAGTAGTAATTCCGTTAACTTTCCACCATGTAAAAGAACGTGGGTCAAGTCCTGGTGGGAACATGGGGTTACAGAAGAGGGGGGTCAGTGGGGCGGACTCAGATTGGAGTTCAAATTTAAATCTTTCCTTCCTCCAGAGGATTAGGGAATGTGCTGTGAAAGGTGCTGCAATGTGTAGACCTTTTGGTAGTTTTTGTGTGGACCACATAAGGCCCGACAAGGAGAACGGAGGTAAGAGGGACGATTCCAGGTCGACCCATCTTGGTGCACGGTTGGCGGCGCAGACATTAGTCAATTGGGCTATCTGAGCCGATTTGTAATACAGTGTGAAGTTAGGCATGGAAAGCCCCCCCAGTCTTCTATGTATGAACATAGTTTTTTGTCGGATTCTGGGTTTTTTCCCCTGCCAAATAAATTTTGAGATCATGGAGTGAACCTCGCGTAGGGTCTCATGGGGCAACGGTATGGGGAGAGAGCGAAATAAGTACAGAAATCTAGGCAAAGAGACCATTTTAATTGCATGCAACCTGCCCAGCAAGGTCAATTTCATGGCAGACCATCTAGTTAAGTCAGCTCTGAGATTTTTTATTAATGGGAGATAATTCCACTTAAATAGGGTCGACCTATGAGAGCTGAGGTTGACTCCGAGATAAGTTATATAATGTTCATTTTTTGTAAATTTGAACTGGGATATAATATTTGTTTGCATGTCCTTAGTGGTGTTAAGAAATAGAGCTTCGGATTTGTCAACATTAATTCTGAGTCCTGAGATCGACTCAAATCTACGTAGGACTGAAAATAAATTTGGGAGAGTGGTGAGTGGGCTGGATAGAGTCAGTAGTAAATCGTCCGCAAATAAGCTTGCTTTATATTGTGCATCAAGTCCTACAGGTCCAAGTATGTTTGGGTTAAGCCTTATTGTCTCAGCTAATGGTTCCATGGCCATGGCAAACAGGGCTGGAGAAAGTGGGCAGCCCTGTCTCGTCCCCCTTTGTATATTGATAGGGGCAGGTTTAGTTGACGGGAGTTTTAGGTAGGCTGTTGGACTGTCATACAATAGTTGAAGGCATGAAACAAGGGTGCGAGGGATGCCAAATCTGGTTAGGACCTCAAATAGGTAGGGCCATGAGACCGAGTCGAAAGCTTTTTCTATGTCCAAAGCTAGTAGTAGTAGGGGATGTTTATGGTAGTTTGCTGAATGTATAATATTTAAATTCCTTCTAATATTGTCGGGACCTTGTCTATTAGGTATGAACCCCACTTGGTCTCGGTGGATAAGGGTAGGTAAAAATTTGTTGAGCCTAGTGGTAATGATGGATGTAAAGAGTTTGAGATCAACATTTAGCAACGATATAGGTCTATAATGATTTTTGAGCTTTTGAGGAGACATTCCACTCAGTTTCTGAGCTAAAAATTCAACAAAAAAAACTGAATGTGCATATAGCCTTAGACAATGTTCGCACTGATTTTCTATTCAGGATTTTAAAAAACTAAGCAGAAACTGCTTCAGAAAACTATCCCTTTTGGGAAGGGTTTATGGAGTTTTTCTTTTTCTGAAGCATTTTCTAAAGACATTTTGAAGAGTTTTGGGAATTATTTTTTTCCTCAAGTTTTTTTGCTGCCTGTTTATAGGATAGTGCCTAGTTTGGAGAGATATCCTTCAGGATCTGTTTCAAAGAAGTGGCACAGACTTTCTTTTTCGCAATGGAGTTTTTCACAACAAAACTCACATGAGCAGGAAAATAAAATTGCCATAGAAATGAATAGGAGGAGTTTTCCAAGAGTTTTTGAAGCTGTTTTTGTGGAGGATTTTTGAGAGTTTCCCCTCTAAAAACTCCTGAAAAAAATAAAATAATTGTTACCATAACCTTATGGAAACTAATCCATGCCATGTCAGTGGATCCACTTTTTAAGCAAAGGAATAAGCCTCTAGGCTTCTCTCTTTGGTGGCAATCCTCACCCTCTTTCTGAAATGGCAGTACTACATGCAGCGCAACCTTTGCTACAAATGAGCATCAAGTCAGAACTCATCATCGCTAATGGCATTCTCATTAAGCATATTAGTCTTTGTGGTACTTCTTCCATATTATCTATTTGCCCTGAAATCCCCATTCCCTCGCAGCACACATTCGGCATTTCACAGCAATTTATTACACATTTCTCACAACAGTCACAGAAAACACAAAAGTAAAACATTAATAGATTTACAGTGCAAAGCTAACTATAATGGTCCCATGCTACTAGCGATGGCGTATTGCTGACGGCACGTGGCGGGTAAAGCACAACATATGTCAAACATTTCATGGCATATAACAACACAACTATGATATTTGCATGGTAATGAGGCAACATAATCATAACCAAGGTGACATCAGTCCAGAGCAAATCTAAACATACCAGTGGGGTTTAAGTTGTACATATAATTTTCTGTATTTTTGTAAGAAGGTGGTGGACCCTTGTATACCATATCTCTATTACCCTAGTAGTGCAGTGTTGTAGCTTAGGCTACTTTCACACTTGCGTTTTGTGACGTACGTCGCAATACGTTGTTTTGGAGAAAAAACGCATCCTGCAAAGTTGCCCGCAGGATGCGTTTTTTCTCCATGGACTTGCATTAGCGACGCATTGCGACGTATGGCCACAGGTCGCATCCGTCGTGCGACGGATGCGTCGTGTTTTGGCGGACCGTCGGCACAAAAAAAGTTACTAAGGCTACTTTCACACTAGCGTCGGGCTCGGCCCGTCGCAGTGCGTCGGGCCGAGGTCACCGACGCTAGCGTTGTCTCCGCTGGAAAAATGCATCCGCTGCCCCATTGTGAGGTGCGTGGAAGTGCGGGGAGGTGGGGGCGGAGTTCCGGCCGCGCATGCGCGGTCGGAAAAAGCGGACCGTCGGGAGCAAAAAACGTTACATGTAACGTTTTTTGCTCCCGACGGTCCGCCACAACACGGCGCAACCGTCTCACGACAGTTGCGACGTGTGGCAATCCGTCGCAATGCGTCGCTAATGTTAGTCAATGGAGAAAAAACGCATCCTGCAAGCACTTTTGCAGGATGCGTTTTTTCTGCAAAACGACGCATTGTGACGGATTGCAGTTAACGCTAGTGTGAAAGTAGCCTAACTTTTTTTGTGCGTTGCGTCCGCCATTTCCAACCGCACATGCGCAGCCGAAACTCCGCCCCCTCCTCCCCAGACATTACAGTGGGGCAGCGGATGCGTTGAAAAACTGCATCTGCTGCCCCCGTTGTTCATTTATTTCTCAACGTGCGTCAGTACGTCGGGCCGACAAAAGTAGCCTTAGTGTCACTGATGACTTTGTAGTGCAGTGTCCTGTCCGTAGTGACCTAATAGTGTAGTACTTTGTCCCTAGTACAATATAGTGTAGTATTTTCTTCCTAGCGACCTAGTGCCCTAACAGTGTGGTGCTTTGTGCCTGGTGACCTAGTGCCCTCCTACTAGTGTATACCACATTTTAGTGTTCCCTTTATTTTTGGAGCAATATATATATATATAATTAAGTATACAATCAGCACTTGGGTACAGACCAGCTAATACAATAATGACCATATTTTCATATTATTTAACATAAAATAAGTTAACCATCAATTTCCCTTCCCTATAAACTGATCACATATATTTTAGTCCTGGACAACCCTTTCAATTTAAAGGGAGTCTGTCAGTAGCATCAACACTCCTAAGCTGTCTATATCAGCATGTAGGACATAGAAGGTTGAATAAAATGATACCTTGATATCTACGATTCAGTGTCTTATTCCAGAGAGATCCACATTTTTTCTCAATATGTAAATGAGTAGTTAATATCTATGTCAGCAAACGATTGGTGAACAATGGTAGTGACAGCTATCTCTGAATGGGGCAAAGGAGTGTGACGTCACAAGGTACGGAGGCCTGGAAATGCCAAAAATCCAACCCATTTCATGGGTTGTCTAACGGAGAGGAAGTTAAAAAAAAATAATTTCTTCTCTGTGTTGGTGCCGGTGTGCCACCCCCTGGAGCCCGGCACCCCTAGGCACGTGCCCTCCAGTGCCTAGTGGCAAATACGGCCCTGGGGGCATGTCAGGTCAGGAGTGCTGTAAAGACAGTGAGTTGCATTGATATGTATGAGTTAGTGGACAAATGCATCCAAAAGTGATGAAAATAACTCTATATCATTAATCCGTAACTTCATCTGTAATGGTTGCACCTGACAATATGCTAGAATTTTACAGAATGACCAGCTTTATGATAGTACCTGGACAATGGCCAATCATTCTTAGGTTTAGCAAAAATGTAGCCTGTAAATGCTGCTAAATATCTAAATGATTGTCCTTTGTACTGCCCTGTGCTTGTGTGCTGTGGCCGGCGGTTAACAACAACGGCACAAATTCCTCCAGCCCCGGTAATAAAGAGTAAGATCAATCAGGAGCCGCAGCTCCGACATCTGCACCTGTTTCAGTGCCAGTCACTAAGGGAGGTCATGCTGGGAGATTACATTTGAAGAGGTTATAAGGCCTCTGGAAACAATGCTGCCTGCATATGCCATACAGATTAAGTAAGGTTGCACTCATTCATTTTCTAAAATTCACATTTTCATATACCCTACTAGGGCATTCTGAATGAACACATGAAGGGGACCCCAATTCTGGTCCCTCAACTATTAGCCAGAGAAGATCACGGCTAGAAATAGTGTCTCTCTCTCTGGAGGACCTGACATGTCCATCCATATTTCAATGGACTTTGCGTAATACCTCATTTGGCCTGTGGTGGCACTGCCGAGATATTTGATGTCAGGCTCTGCCACAGTTTATGGTTGATAAATAAGGTTTCCGGCAATGGGACACACTGTGATCTTCTTAAAGGCGATGTCCACTATTTGAACTACCCCTTCTTACTTCTTTATTCCCCAGCGATAAATAATAAGACGCTCACCTCCAGCACCAGTGTTGTTTCAGCAATGATGACGACCAGATCTCTCAGCGGTTGTATGACATTGTTATGCCACGTAAGCACTGCAGTTAATAAGCGCCTGCTCACACTTCCTTTGGACGTCCAAAGGAAGTGTGATAATTGCAGACCATTAGCAGCCGCTGATTGGCTGCAGCATTCACGTGGCCTAAAAATGTCACATGAGCCTTAGGCTACCTGGAAGACATAGCTGGAACAGTGCCGGTGCAGGAGGTGAGTATTCTATTTTAATTTTACCCCAAAGAGTAAACTATTTCAGAAGGGGTTAACTATGTAATTGATAATCCTTTTAATATTCATAGACCAAACAAAACTGAAATGGGCAGAGAAGACTGCAGAGGTGTAAAGGTTTATGCAGATATCAATTCTGAGATCATTGTATGACGAACTGCGCAATCTTCCTAAAACCATTAAATGTAAATGACACTCGCAGCGTGGTATCAGAGCCAGTAACTAGTGTAAATCTTGTATATCCCCGATTCTACCCCTCAGCTTCTCAGGAATCTGGATATTGAGAAAATGCGTCCCTTCAGTCCGTATTAATAGAATCAGCTGTTAGAAGAGGCATTAAAAGGGAATTCCAGTGGACAAACATATATTTTAATGAGAGCTTGGGAATGTGTCTTCTGAGCGCTGCTTTTCCTTAGGACATGTGCACATCATTGTATTTTCCGTCCAAGTGCGATCTGAAAAAACATTGGATTACACTCGGGCCAATGTTATTCTATGGGGCCATGCACATGTCCGATTTATGCATCGGGCTGAGACTCAGCACGTCTAGTTTGATCCAATTATCAGAACGAACTCAGCCATGCAACTCAATGAATACATGGAAAACATCGGACTGCTATCGAATGACATCTGAGTGCAGTCTGATTTCTGCACGCTGACAGAATGGAGAAAATGGAGAAAATGGAGACAGTTTTTTCCCATCTCCTCATCCGAGAGAATCGGATCACACTGTGATCACATGCCGCTCAACTCTGATGAGAGTGTGATTAGCATAATTGACCTGATTCTCTCGCTCGCAGTGCCGTCCGAAAGGTCCTGGGAGTTCACAGCCAATTAACGCACTTCACCTAACTGACATCAGCGCGAGCGCCCTTAGAGAAAAAATACATTGATCTGAGCTGCCCCGTAGATTAACACTGGGCCGAGTGGTATTCAATGATTTAAAGCATAGCACAAGGCTGTAGTCTACGGTAGTGTGACTCCGGCCCATCCGACACTTTAACCCTCTAAATCCTGCGATTGAACGTGATTGCAGCATTCCGGGAGCTGGCAAAAGGATGACAGCCCCTCTGCCTTTGGATCGGAGAACCCGCGGAGTGACGCGGGGTCCCAAATGTTGCCATGGTGACCCAATGTCGTCATGACAACATACAGATTACCAGAGCTAGGAAACTTGCTGATCAGGCGCAGTACAAGCGTTCAGCCTGCAAAAAATTATAGTGCCATAGTGGGAAAAAGTAAAAATGTTTTTTTTTTTTTTTTTAAATAATTGTAAAAATATTACAAAAATAAATAAATCAAAACTAATAATAAAAAATCAAAAGATCTTGGACAGTATCTATAAATACTTGTATAAAACCCCCAAAACAATAAAAGTAAAAGCCTCCCAAAAATTGGAATAGAAAGCGTTCAAAAAATATCGTGTGCCCAACAATGGTGCCAATAAAAACGTCAACTCGTCCTGCAAAAAAAAAGCCCTCACAAGATTCTGTGGGTCAAAATATGGAAAAATTATAGCTCTCAAAATATGGTGATACAAAAATTTTTTTTTTTGCAATAAAAAGCGTCTTTTAGTGTATGACGGCAGCCAAACATGAAAACCCGATATAAATCCCGGTATCGCTGTAATCGCCTACCGACCCGAAGAATAAAGTCGCCTAATAACTTATACCGCACGAGGAACGGCGTAAAAAATAAATAAAGCCAATTCTTCACCTGCTGTTGATTTTTTCATTCTGTCTCCCAAAGATCACAGTAAGGCGCACATTTATCCTGCCCTTTGCACTGAGCGCTTCCACTGGGGTTTTCATGTAAATCTCTAAAATACGTGATTCAGATGGAACTTCTGGAGGAAGATTCCCTGTAATGAGGAAGATGGAGGCACTGTGGATGCCGTCTGACCTGTGTCCATCTTTTTAGGATTGCATAAAAGTGCCATCTGCCACAGTTTTGTTCACTTCTCAAAAGAAGGACATAACTGAACAGAAGCCAGATGGAGTCCAGAGTAACTTTGCTGCCTCATTATAATGAATGGATCCCTCGGGGTTTTCATCTGAATCACGTCACTCAGAGATTTAGCTGGAAACCCCAAAGTAAGTTGTCAGCGTAGAGCGCCGGATTAATTTGATCCCAAATGTTATGTAAAATGTTCCCAATAAAAGCTTCAACTCAATCCAGAAAAAAGCAAGCAACCACTCAGGTCTGTCATCTGTTAATGGAAATATAGGGCTTCCACGTTACTGGTAGCACAAAGGCTCTGGAAAAGCAAAATGGCTCCTTACCCGCCAAAAGAAATTCAGCATATTCTCCACTCCCAAATCCAAATGCCCCCTCCCTATACCATATATTGCATCCACGTTTGGCATTTCTGAAGCAATGAGAGCCTGCCTAACTTTCTTGTGCATGCCTCCAGAAGCATGGGCTGGACAAAACATACTGGTGACTGCAATGTACTGATGACTACAACTTACTAGTCACTACAATGCTGCCACATTCAGTTGAAATTGTGGGACACTTCTTGAGTGAAAATGTAAAATCTGGGGCTAAATCAAAATTTTGGTGGTAAAAATGTAGTTATTTTTTCTTCACTGCCCAATGGTATAAAATTCTGTGACACACCCATGGTGTCAAAATGATCACTTTATCCCTAGATGAATTCATTGAGAGGTGTAGTTTGTAAGATGGAGAGTCACTTATGGGGGGTTCTGCTGTGCTGGCATCTCATCGGTTCTCCCAGTATGTCAAGGCACCTGCAAACCATAACAGTAAAATCTGGCGCTCCTTGCCTTCTGAGCTTTGCACTCTGCCTGAAAAATGGACCTTAGTTTGTTGTAAAAACATTTCCTTCTAGCCCTTATAAAAATTAAAAACTTGGGGTTAAAACTAAATTTTAGTGGTAAAAATGTTTTACGGATCTGCAACACAGGACTAAGGTAGAAGGGGGACCCTGCACTAAGACTAGGCTGAAACCCTAGGATGGAGTGGGCGACCCATTCCTTGCGAATAGACCCACCGACGATCCTAGTATAATCTCATGCGAAGACCTATAGATAAGGGGAAGGGGTTCCCTAAAAGAACTAAGGACTGGGTACAAAAAACTGGTTACCTCCTAGTAGAAAACACAGACAAGGCTGCAGAAACAAATAGAAAACAGAAACTAAGGCTAGCAGAACAAGAGGTACCAGTACTGCCCAAATAACACACACAGAACACTAAGCAAAGCACCAAGCTAGAGCTCAAGCAGATTAACACTGTTGTCCAGCAAGGACTGGGAGGCAGGTGCTGGTTAATAAAAAGTGAAACAAACACCTGACCCAAGACAAACCCAGCACCAGAGGAAAAAGACCAGCAGCCAGAGCTCCACAAGAAAATGGTAGATAGTAACAAACTAAACAGATTCTAATAAAATGTAATTTATTCTTTCTTCACGGCTCAATGGTATAAAATTCTGTGAGGCACATGTGGTGTCAATATGATCATGGCACCCCTAGATGAATTAATTGGGGAGTGTAGTTTGTAAAATGAGTTCACATATAGGGGGTTTCTGTTGTTCTGGCACCTCAGGAGCTCTGCCAATGGGACATGGCACCCTCAAACCATTCAAGCAAAATCTGAATATGGTGCCTCTTCCCTTCTGAGCTTTGCACTGTGCTTCAAAAGTAGTATTCCCTCACATATGGGGTATCGGCGTACTTAGCAGAAATTGCACAACAAATTATATTGTACAATTTATCCTGTTTCCCTTATAAAAATGCAAAATTTGGCGCCAAAATAACATTTTTGTGGGCAAAATGTGTTTTTTTTATATTTTCACGGATCAACATTATAAGCTTCTGTGAAGCATCTAGGGTTTCAAGGTGCTCACCACACAACTAAATACATTACTTTAAGGGGTCTAGTTTCCAAAATGGGGTCACTTGTGGGGAGTTTCCACTGTTTAGGCACATCAGGGGCTCTCCAAATGGGACGTGAAGTCTGCTAATGATTCCAGGAAATTTTACATTCAAAAAGTCAAATGACGCTCCTTCCCTTCCTAGCCTTGCCGTGCACCCAAACAGTAGCTTTCTCCCTCATAATGGGTATCGGCGTACTCCGGAGTAGGGTTGAGCGAAACAGATCGAACATTTTCAAAAGTCGCCGACTTTTGGCAAAGTCGGGTTTCGTGAAACCCGACCCGATCCCAGCGTGGGATCGGCCACGCGGTCGGCAATCTTCGCGCCAAAGTTGCGTTTCGTATGACGCTTTCAGCGCCTTTTCTCAGCCAATGAAGGTGGACGCAGAGTGTGGGCAGCATGATGACATAGCTCTCGGTCCCCACCATCTTAGAGAAGGGCATGGCAGTGATTGGCTTGCTCTCTGCGGCGTCACAGGGGCTATAAAGTGGCGTGCACGCCGACCGCCATCTTACTGCTGCCGAGCTGAGCATAGGGAGAGGTAGCTGCCGCTTCGTCAGAAGCAGGGATAGCGTTAGGCAGGGTACATTAACCCCCAAACCGCTTGTGCTGTAGCGATTTCCACTGTCCAACACCACCTTTTCTTTGCAGGGACAGTGGAGGCTAGATTTCTCTTCATCAGCTCTGTAGCTTATTGGGCTGCCCTAGAAGGCTCCCTGATAGCTGCATTGCTGTTTGTACGCTGCTGTGCAAACCAACTGCTTTTTTAAAAGCACAAATCCTGTTGCTTCTTCCTTTCTGCACAGCTATCTTGTTTGTTTGTCCACACTTTTTGTGTGCAGCAGTCCTTTTTATTGCTGCCTGGCATACTTTTCAGAGATTATTGTAGGGAGATAGTAATTGTAGTACAGTCCCTTTTATTTTTTTTTTATTATATATCTTCCAGCCATTTTCTGCCCCTGAAACTGTGTAGTGTAAAACAGTGGGCCTGTATTTTTCTGCACTGTCCCACACCTGAAAAGGGAGATTAATATTGCCAATCAGTGCATCTGCGCCAGTCCTGTCTGTGGTATCTCTGTCAGTCATTTTGTGCCACAGAAACTATACTGTCATACATTGGGCCTGATTTATTCACTAGTCTCCCTCCAAAAAATTAAAATAGAGGGAGAAGAATATTGCCAAATCTGTGCATCTGTGCCAGTCGTGTCTGTGGTATCTCTGTCAGTCATTTTGTGCCACAGAAACTATACTGTCATACATCGGGCTTGATTTATTCACTAGTCTCCCCTTTTTATTAAAAAAAATAAAGGGAGAATAATATTGCCAAATCTGTGCATCTGTGCCAGTCGTGTCTTTGGTATCTCTGTCAGTCATTTTGTGCCACAGAAACTATACTGTAATACAGTGGGCCTGATTTATTCACTAGTCTCCCATTTAAAAAAATAAATAAATAAAGGGAGAATAATATTGCCAAATCTGTGCATCTGTGCCAGTCCTGTCTGTGGTATCTCTGTCAGTCATTTTCAGCCACAGAAACTATACTGTCATACATTGGGCCTGATTTATTCACTAGTCTCCCCCCAAAAATTAAAATAAAGGGAGAATAATATTGCCAAATCTGTGCATCTGTGCCAGTCGTGTCTGTGGTATCTCTGTCAGTCATTTTGTGCCACAGAAACTATACTGTAATATAGTGGGCCTGATTTATTCAGCACTCACCCACGCATAAAAAGGGAGATTTATATTCACAACAAATTAACATACACCTTCTACCTTGTTTTTCAGTACCATATAACGGTTGTTAGTTTGGTTACATTTTCCCAAGAATGAGGAAGGCTGATGGAACAGGTCGTGGCCGTGGGCGGTCATTGCCATCTGGTAATGCTGATGGTGGTGGTGGTGGTGCTGGTGGAGCATCGGGTGGGAGAGGGAAAATCAAAATAGCACCTAAGTCTCGATTTGTTGAGCCAGCGTCATCGTCCGGCTACACAAGGCCTCGAACGCTACCTTTTCTGGGAGAAGGAAAACCGCTGTTAAAGCCGGAGCAGCAGGAAAAAGTTTTGGCTTTCCTTGCTGACTCTGCCTCTAGCTCTTTCGCCTCCTCTTCGGATAGTTCAAAATTGAAAAGTAGCCAGTCGTCGGTGGATGCTCCCGGTCAGGAACAAGTTGATTCCTTGTGTCCTTCCCCCAAAACAACAGTGAAGGATGTGTCAGCCGACACAACAGTTTACTCCATGGAGCTCTTTACACATACCGTGCCTGGGTTAGAAAGGGAAATAGTTAACAGCCCACTGGAAGATGATTCGGACATGGAGTGCACTGATGCACAGCCACAGCTAGATTGTCATGCTGTTCCATCGGCTCACATAACTACATTGCCCTCGCAGTGTACTGAGCCAGAAACTGACCCTGATGAGACGATGGTGCCCATTCCCGAACGTTACAGCACCTTACACGGTGACACAGAGATAGCTGAACATGAGATTGAACAGGAGGTGATAGATGACCCAGTTGTTGACCCAGATTGGCAGCCATTGGGGGAAGAGGGTGCCGCTGGCAGTAGCTCAGAAGCAGAGGAGGAGGATCGGCAGCAGCCATCTACATCACATTTGCATTCATCTGGCAGGCCCGTCTCTGGCCAAAAAAGTTTGGCAAAACCAAAACCATTTTTCGGACAGCGTGGCCATCCGGTTAAAGTAGCACAGTGTGCAATGCCTGAAAAGGTATTCAATAGTAGGAAGAGTGCAGTCTGGCAATTTTTTAACCAAGATCCGAATGATCAGTGCAAAGTGATCTGTAAGAAATACTCAAGGACATTTAGCAGAGGTCAGAATGTCAAAAGTTTAAATACAACTTGCATGCGTCGACATTTAACCACCATGCACTTGCAAGCATGGACTAGCTACCAAACATCCCGTAACGTTGTTGCACCCGCTCACAATGAAGCTAGTCAGCAATGCTACATTCCTTCCCTCACTGTAAGCCCACCGGTTAGAACAACAACAGCAGCAAATGTGGAGGTGTCGTCGCTAGGGCAAAGCAGTCAGGGAATCACAAGTTTATTGGTAGGAAACACAGCATGTAGGCCTACATCGAGAATACCATCACCAACCCTCTCTCAATCCGCCATGTCCACCACCACCACCACCGCAAGTCCCACCGTATGCACCTCGCCAGTCCAGCTCACCCTCCAAGAGACTCTCATTAGGAAAAGAAAGTACTCACCCTCTCATCCGCGTACACAGGGTTTGAACGCCCACATTGCTAGACTTATATCGTTAGAGATGATGCCCTACCGCTTGGTTGAAAGCGAAGCTTTCAAAGCCTTGATGGAATATGCAGTACCACGCTATGAGCTACCCAGTCAACACTTCTTTTCGAGAAAAGCCATCCCAGCCCTCCACCAGCATGTCAAAGACCGCATTCTCCATGCACTGAGGCAATCAGTCAGTAGAAAGGTGCACCTCACAACTGATGCATGGACCAGTAGGCATGGTCAGGGACGTTATGTGTCCATCACGGCACACTGGGTTAATGTGGTGGATGCAGGGTCCACAGGGGACAGCCACAGTGGGACAATTCTGCCTAGCCCATGGTCTAGGAAACAGTTGGCTGTAGGCGTTTGCCACCCCTCCTCCTCCTCCTCTTCCAGTCGAAGCGAAAGCTCATCCACAGAGCGCAGTCGCACGACCACTCCATCCGCAGCTGCCAGTGTTGCACACGAGGTGTCACATTATGGAACAGCTAGTGGTAAGCGTCAGCAGGCTGTGTTGGAAATGAAGTGCTTGGGCGACAACAGACACACCGCGGAAGTTCTGGCCGAGTTCTTGCAGCAAGAAACTCAGTCATGGCTGGGCAGTGTACATCTTGAGGCAGGCAAGGTAGTCAGTGATAATGGGAGGAATTTTATGGCTGCCATAGCCCTTTCAGAACTGAAACCCTTACCTTGCCTTGCTCACACCTTGAACCTGGTGGTGCAGTGCTTCCTGAAAAGTTATCCGGGGTTACCAGCCCTGCTCCTCAAGGTGCGACGACTTTGCTCTCACATCCACCATTCGCCCGTACACTCCAGCCGTAAGCAGAACCATCAGCGATCGTTGAAGCTTCCCCAGCACCGCCTAATAATCGACGTTGCAACAAGGTGGAACTCTACACTGCACATGATTCAGAGGCTGTGCGAACAGAGGCGTGCTGTCATGTATTTGTGGAAGGATACACATACACGGGCAGGCAGTTGGATGGCAGACATGGAGTTGTCTGGTGTGCAGTGGTCGAAGCTCCAAGACCTCTGTCAAGTCCTTCAGTGTTTTGAGGAATGCACACGGCTGGTCAGTGCGGACGACGCCATCATAAGCATGAGCATTCCACTAATGTGTCTGCTGATGCAAAGTTTGATGCACATTAAGGAGCAGGCGTCTGCAGCCGAGGAGGAGGGAAGCCTTGATGACAGTCAGCCATTGTGCGCTCAGGGAAGTCTTGGGGACGAGGTTGCGGACGAAGAGGAGGAGGAGGAAGATGGGGATGATTATTTATGGGAGGAGGAAGCATCTCAGGGGGGAATAGAAAGTCTTGGTGGTGTAAGGTCAGGTACAGGAGACAAGTGATATGGATTTGCCAGAAAGTGCTCCTCAACCCAGCACAAACATTGATTTGACACCTGGAACATTGGCCCACATGGCTGATTATGCCTTGCGTATCCTAAAAAGGGACCCCCGCATTATCAAAATGATGACCGATGACGATTACTGGTTGGCCTGCCTCCTGGATCCACGCTATAAAGGGAAATTGCAAAATATCATACCACATGAGAACCTTGAGCAAATATTGGCTACCAAACAAGCAACTCTTGTAGACCGTTTGGTTCAGGCATTCCCAGCACACAGCGGCGGTGATGGTTCTCACACGAGCTGCAGGGGGCAACATGCAAGAGGTGTTAGAGGGGCACAAAACAGAAGTGGCGTTGGACAGAGGGGTTTTATGACCAGGTTGTGGAGTGATTTCGCAATGACCGCTGACACGACAGGTACTGCAGCATCGATTCAAAGTGACAGGAGACAACATTTGTCCAGTATGGTTACTAACTATTTTTCCTCCCTTATCGATGTTCTCCCTCACACGTCATTCCCCTTTGATTACTGGGCATCTAAAATAGACACCTGGCCTGAATTGGCAGAATATACATTACAGGAGCTCGCTTGCCCAGCTGCTAGTGTGCTATCAGAAAGAGTATTCAGTGCTGCTGGTTCAATACTGACCGAAAAAAGGACTCGTCTGGCTACCCAAAATGTTGATGATCTAACCTTCATTAAAATGAACCAATCATGGATTTCTAATTATTTTGCCCCACCTTTCCCTGCTGACACCTAGCTTTCCTGTAAAAAGGTCTTGCTTTTGGACTCATCTTACTGACTGCTCCAATTTCTCCATTTGCAGCTGCTGTATGTCCACCATAGGCCTTTTTTACACCTCCCTAAATGCGCTGACTCCCCCCACGGGGCCGTGGTCACCACTTGGCGAAAGCACCCGTGCGAGTGCCGTTTGGCTAAACAGGTGGGTGTGCCCACTTTTGGGCGACGGCACTGGCACAGGGTCCCTCATAGTACAATGAAGTGTCTCTGGCGGTGGTGGTGCACACCCAACGTCAGACACACCGTCGTAACATGAGGGGCCCTGGGCCAGTACCGCCCCCCCAGCTCAAACAGTGCTCTACAACTTGCAAAATTACCTCTCACTGCTCCACCACTGTTTAGTCTGTGCTGTTAGTGTAAATCCTTCAATGGCACTGCCAATACCAATTTGTTGACATGATTGTCGATAGTAAAAATATTCAGGGACCCTGCCCTACATTTACACCAGTTAATACTTTGCGCCAACTACCACTGTCTGCAAGTCAGCAGAGGAGCCCACCCCTGTACTTAGGTATGCCACCTGTTTATTTGTGAATTTTTTTGGGGGGCCAGACATTAACCTCACTTTATTATTTTGGCCTACTAACTGTGTCAGACACTCCTCACAGTTGTCCTCCACTGAACAAAGCTAGGTCGCCTGCGTACTCCTGTAACCTATTTTTAACTGCATTTTGCCTATTACTTTTTTGGCTCTACTAACTGTGTCTGCCCCTCGGTGCAATCGTCCTCCGCTGACCACACCAATGCTGCCTGTGTACACCTGTAACCTATTTAAACCTGCATAGAGCCTACATTTTTATTTTAGGCCTAGTAAGTCTGTCTGCGGTCCCTCCTTGCAATCGTCCTCCGTTGACCACACCAATGCTGCCTGTGTAACCCTGTAACCTATTTAAACCTGCATAGAGCCTACATTTTTATTTTAGGCCTAGTAAGTCTGTCTGCAGTCCCTCCTTGCAATCGTCCTCCGCTGACCACACCAATGCTACCTGTGTAACCTTGTAGCCTATTTAAACCTGCATAGAGCCTACATTTTTATTTTAGGCCTAGTAAGTATGTCTGCGGTCCCTCCTTGCAATCGTCCTCCGCTGACCACACCAATGCTGCCTGTGTAACCCTGTAACCTATTTTAACCTGCATAGAGCCAACTTTTTTATTTTAGGCCTAGAAAGTCTGTCTGCGGTCCCTCCTTGCAATCGTCCTCCGCTGACCACACCAATGCTGCCTGTGTAACCCTGTAACCTATTTTAACCTGCATAGAGCCAACTTTTTTATTTTAGGCCTAGTAAGTCTGTCTGCGGTCCCTCCTTGCAATCGTCCTCCGCTGACCACACCAATGCTGCCTGTGTAACCCTGTAACCTATTTAAACCTGCATAGAGCCTACTTTTTTATTTTAGGCCTAGTAAGTCTGCGCCACTCCTTCCAATTGTCCTCCGCCGACCACACCAATGCTGCCTGTGTACGCCTGTAACCTTTTTTAAACTGCATTGAGCCAACTTTTTCGTTTAAGGCCTACTACCTGTGTCTGTCTGCGCCACTCAATACAGCTGTCCTCCTCTGAAAAAAGCTGAGCTTCAATTGTCAGGTTTTCAGCCTATAGGAATTTGAAAACTGCTTTGGGCCTACTAGTTTGGTTGGGGCCTACTAACGGTGTCTGCCGCTCCTTGGTGTTCTCCTGTTTTTTTTTCCTGATCTTCAATCTTCAGGCTTTCGGCCTATATTTGAAATATGAAACTGCATTTGGGATACTAGTTGGGCTGGGCCTACTAACGGTGTCTGCCGCTCCCTGGTGTTGTCCTCCACTGAACAAAGCTGAGCTTCAATCTTCAGGCTCTCATTAAGTAGTTGTTAATATAACACTGCAGTTGGCCTACTAGTTTGGTTGGGGTCTACTAACGGTGTCTGTCGCTCCAAGGTGTTCTCCAGGTTTACTTGCCTGAGCTTCAATCTTCAGGCTCTCATTAAGTAGTTGTTAATATAACACTGCAGTTGGCCTACTAGTTTGGTTGGGGCCTACTAACGGTGTCTGTCGCTCCATGGTGTTCTCCAGGTTTACTTGCCCTAGCTTCAATCTTCAGGCTCTCATTAAGTTGTTGTAAATATAACACGGCATTAGGCCTACTAGTTTGGTTGGGGCCTACTAACGGTGTCTGGCACTCCAAGGTGTTCTCCAGGTTTACTTGCCTGAGCTTCAATCTTCAGGCTCTCATTAAGTTGTTGTAAATATAACACGGCATTAGGCCTACTAGTTTGGTTGGGGCCTACTAACGGTGTCTGCCACTCCAAGGTGTTCTACAGGTTTACTTGCCTGAGCTTCAATCTTCAGGCTTTCGGCCTATATTTGAAATATGAAACTGCATTTGGGATACTAGTTGGGTTTGGCCTACTAACGGTGTCTGCCGCTCCCTGGTGTTGTCCACCGCTGAACAAAGCTGAGCTTCAATCTTCAGACTCTCATTAAGTAGTTGTTAACATAACACTGCATTTGGCCTACTAGTTTGGTTGGGCCCTACTAACGGTGTCTGCCGGTCCTTGGAGTTCTCCTCCACTGATCAAAGCTGAGCTTCAATCTTCAGGCTTTAGGCCTGTATAACATATTAAACTGCATTTGGCCTACTAGTTTGGTTGGGCCCTACTAACGGTGTATGCCGCTCCTTGGTGTTCTCCTCCACTGATCAAAGCTGAGCTTCAATCATCAGGCTTTTGACCTGTATAACATATTAAACTGCATTTGGCCTACTAGGTTGGTTGGGCCCTACTAACCATGTCTGCCGCTCCAAGGTGATCTCCAGGTTTTTTTTCCTGAGCTTCAATCTTCAGGCTTTTGGCCTATATCTGAAATATGAAACTGCATTTGGGATACTAGTTGGGCTGGGCCTACTAACGGTGTCTGCCGCTCCCTGGTGTTGTCCTCCACTGAACAAAGCTGAGCTTCAATCTTCAGGCTCTCATTAAGTAGTTGTTAATATAACACTGCAGTTGGCCTACTAGTTTGGTTGGGACATACTAACGGTGTCTGCCGGTCCTTGGAGTTCTCCTCCACTAATCAAAGCTGAGTTTCAATCTTCAGGCTTTAGGCCTGTATAACATATTAAACTGCATTTGGCCTACTAGTTTGGTTGGGCCCTACTAACAGTGTATGCCGCTCCTTGGTGTTCTCCTCCACTGATCAAAGCTGAGCTTCAATCATCAGGCATTAGGCCTACTAGTTTGGTTGGGGCCTACTAACGGTGTCTGTCGCTCCCAGGTGGATGGACTGTGCCAAGTGTCCATATTCATCTGGACTCTAACTGTGCCAATCTCCTAAATGTCCCTCCACTCCGAATATTCACGTCAAGCATATCGATTCCTTTAACCCTAAACAGGCTACTATCACAGCCATGGAATCTGCTAAAGTGTCGGGGAACAGTTTTCAACAGCATCACATCCTCTGCCGTAGCTGCTGCCTCAATCCCCAACACGTGCTCATGCACACGTACCTTAAGCTGTCTAGTAGTCATGCCGACGTAAATCATATTACATGGGCAGACAGCATAATATATTACGTTCCTGCTCGTACACGTAATACTTTTCTTGATCTTAAATATCTTGGAGCCCTCCTGATTTGTGAAAGTATCCCTGTGGTCCATATTGGAACATACCACACAGTGGCCGCACGGGGCACTTCCACGGCGCCTTTCAATTTGATCTAGGAATGTAGTTATTGGCTCTCCCGTGTAATGGCTATGGACCAGTCGGTCCCGCAGATTACTCGACCTCCTAGCTCTAATAGCGGCCCTCCCTCTCAGGGATAAATCTAGTAATGACCGGATCGGCCTTCAAAATATGCCAAGATCTATCAAGAATCTTCCTCATCTTAGAAAAATGTGAGTGAAAATTAGTGACAAATCTCACTTCATTACAGTCTTTCGATTGGCGTGTCCCATATAATAATTGGTTTCTGGAAGAATGTTTGGCATGGTTATATGCCTTTTTGATCATGCGATTACTGAAACCTCGCTCCCGCAGACATTCCTTAAGATCCTCCGCCTGTTTATAAAAATCTTCATCTGTGGAGCAAAGTCTCCGCAAATGCAGAAATTGCCCGGTGGGGACCGACTGGATCATATGCCCCGGATGGGAGGAGGAAGCATGTAACAACATATTAGTGGAGGGAGGCTTGCGGAAGATATCCGTCTGTATCTCACCCTTACCATCTTTCTTTAACGTTACATCAAGAAACTCTATGACTGAAGCATCACACTTATAGGTGATAAATATATTTTGGTAATTGTCATTCAAGGACCTCATAAATGTATGCAAATCATCACATGATCCCTGCCAGATCAGCAATATATCGTCAATGTACCGCGTCCATGATAGGACATGGCACATCGGCGAGGACTGATCAGGCAGGGTGAGGTTTCTTTCCCACAGCCCTAGGAACAGATTGGCATACGTCGGGGCAAAAGAAGCCCCCATAGCTGTTCCCTGGAGCTGTAGGAAGAAAGACCCCTTGAACACAAAAAAATTATGTGTTAACGTAAAATTTAATAGCTCATCGACCAATTCTCTGATATCACCTGGTAAGTTAGACATAGTTAGGAAAAATTCCACAGCGCGGACACCCTCCACATGCCTGATGCTGGTGTAAAGGGATTCACCATCCCCCGTCACCAGCATCATATCATCCTCCAAATGAAGACCATCAACCTGCCTCAACAATTCTCCTGTGTCCTTCAAAAACGATGGCAACCCCTCAACTAGCGGTTGAAGTTTAGAATCTATCCATCTGTTTGTGTTCCAAAAAGTTCCCTCGACCTAAAATAATGGGGCGACCCGGGGGCGTCCGCGCGTCCTTATGCACTTTAGGCAATAAGTGGAAAGTGGGAACAACAGGATCAGAAACAATCAAGGCACTAGCAAGTTATTTTGATATTGTTCCCACATCTCTTGCTCTGTTGATAATAGACCGTAACTGCAGAGAGTAGGCGGACAAGGGGTTGAACGTAAGTTTTTTATAACAGGTCACATTACCAAGTTGGCGAAATGCTTCCTTTTCATATAAGGCCTTAGGCCATACCATTACATTCCTTCCCTTGTCCGCCGGTTTAAAAACTACATCGGTCAAATTCTGAAGTACACGCAGACGCTCCCTCCTAGTGAGATTATCATCATAACTGTATCGTGGTATTTCAAGTAATTCTTTGCTCACAATCTGTACAAATAAGTCCACATTGGGACATGATGACAATGGAGGAAACTTCTTGGACTTAGGACGTATAGATAATGAGATCTTCCCTCCCTCTGTCGTATTATGTTCAACCGCTAGTTCCTCCAAAGTTCGTAGAGCTACTTGTTCTTCCTCTGTAGGGAACAATTTTAAAAGGTTGCCATAAAAAAAATGTTTTTTGAAAATTAACGAGCGAGCAAATAGATGTAGATCCTTTATTGCTAAAAAGGCATCAAATGATGCAGCAGGTGAAAATGAAAAACCTTTTTCCAAAAGTGTCAAATCAACATCTGTAAACTCGTGCATGCTCAAATTAATTACCTTATTTCCGTAGCGGGTGGACACAGGAGAAAAGTTTGTCCGTCTATAGGGATGAAAGGTATGTTCCCTTTGGTTACGTCTTGTCTGTAGTGTTGAGCGATACCGTCCGATACTTGAAAGTATCGGTATCGGATAGTATCGGCCGATACCCGAAAAGTATCGGATATCGCCGATACTGATACCCGATACCAATACAAGTCAATGGGACACCAAGTATCGGAAGGTATCCTGATGGTTCCCAGGGTCTGAAGGAGAGGAAACTCCCCTTCAGGCCCTGGGATCCATATTAATGTGTAAAATAAAGAATAAAAATAAAAAATATTGATATACTCACCCTCTGACGCGCCCTGGTTGTAACCGCCAGCTTCCGTTCCTAAGAATGAGCGCTTGAAAGTCCTTAGATGACGTCGCGGCCTGTGATTGGTCGCGGAGCGGTCACGTGACCGCAACGCGACCAATCACAAGCCGTGACGTCATCTAAGGTTTTTCAAGCGCTTGAAAGACCTTAGATGACGTCACGGCTTGTGATTGGTCGCGTTGCGGTCACGTGACCGCTCCGCGACCAATCACAGGCTGCGACGTCATCTAAGGACTTTCAAGCGCTAATTCTTAGGAACGGAAGATGCCGGTTACATCGGTAAGGTCCAGGCTGCGTCGGAGAGGTGAGTATATCAATATTTTTTATTTTTATTCTTTATTTTACACATTAATATCGATCCCGATACCGATTCCCGATACCACAAAAGTATCGGATCTCGGTATCGGAATTCCGATACAGCAAATATCGGCCGATACCCGATACTTGCGGTATCGGAATGCTCAACACTACTTGTCTGTCCAGACCCAGATATAATCGATGAGCCAGAAGCCTCTGACATATCACTTATAGAGGAGACGGAAGTATGAGAGGGGGTACGCCTCAACTGATGGCCTTTTGATGTAACCTTCCTCCACAAATATACATGATTACTTTCGTAATCATGACGGTCACAATTTAATTTATTCAATTGAGTGGTCTGAATTTTTTGACCACTGCTTCCAAAGTTTTATCTGTCTGACTATGGAAGGTTTTCAATTTCTCAGTCGTATCAGTCAAACTAAGTTCATCTTCCATAGTTTTGTTTGATGTATTCAATTGGGTAATCAATGTACCGTTATGTTCACTTAATAGCTGCATGAGTATTTTGGAACAAATGTTACACGCCTCCTCCCACCTAGACACAAATCCACAGTCCTCCACCGGGAACGTAGGGATCACTCAGACTCTCAGCCCTCTAGGTATCATATTTTTGATCAAATATTTTTCCAAAAACGTACACGATTCCACCATAATTTCATTCTTTTTATAATCATTTTTGGTAGGACCAGTGCTTGTTCATCCCACTTCCCATCACCACTCTGCTGAATGTTGGACCCTTCTTCCCCAAACACTTGGTCAATATGCGAGAGCCAAGTCTTCTCCTTGGCTTGGAAATCCATTTCAGACCCGAATCCTGTGCAAAGCACAGCAAAGATTAACCATATAAAGCAAATATGACACAGACACATGTTCACAATTATTCGACACATATTAACCCATTTCATGTGTCCACCGGATTACCAGACCTATCATCAAATGTCATACAATACCAAAACGAAAAGAAGATGATCAAAGGTCAAATTTCAAAAAGATCCATACAAATTTTATTAACAAAGTATTAAAATTGCATAACACCAAATTGGGGAAGAAGGTGAAATAGAGCGACATATTCACATAGTGTAATACATGATAAGCGACGCCATCGCCTGGAACAACAGCTTACCTAGGTGATATAAACATATCACCTCCCATGGAGGCTATAGAAGCATGGCAAAAGTAAAAAAAAAAAGTTTTCAAAAATGTGAAAAAAATAAAAAAAATATAAAAGTTTAAATCACCCCCCTTTCGCCCCAATCAAAATAAATCAATTAAAAAAAAACCCAACCTACACATATTTGGTATCGCCGCGTTCAGAATTGCCCGATCTATCAATAAAAAAAAAGCATTAACCTGATCGCTAAATGGAGTAATGAGAAAAAAATTCGAAACGCCAGATTTACGTTTTTTTGGTCGCCACGACATTGCATTAAAATGCAATAACGGGCGATCAAAAGAACGTATCTGCACCAAAATGCTATCATTAAAAACGCCAGCTCGGCACACAAAAAATAAGCCCTCACCTGACCCCAGATCACGAAAAATGGAGACGCTACGAGTATCGGAAAATGGCGCAATTTTGTTTTGTTTTGTTTTTGCAAAGTTTGGAATTTTTTTTCACCACTTAGGTGAAAAATAACCTAGTCATGTTAGGTGTCTATGAACTCGTAGTGACCTGGAGAATCATAATGGCAGGTCAGTTTTAGCATTTAGTGAACCTAGCAAAATAGGCAAGCAAAAAACAAGTGTGGGATTGCACTTTTTTTGCAATTTCACTGCACTTGGAATTTTTTTCCCGTTTTCTAGTACACGACATGCTAAAACCAATGATTTTGTTCAAAAGTACAACTCGTCCCGCAAAAAATAAGCCCTCACATGGCCAAATTGACGGAAAAATAAAAAAGTTATGGCTCTGGGAAGGAGAGGAGCGAAAAACAAAAACGGAAAAACGGAAAAAGCTCCGGGGGTGAAGGGGTTAAGCCAAGTCCTGCTTCCTTGTTTTTTGGTTATTTGTATTGCTCTTATTTTTTGTCCAGCTTGTACTAAATGTGATTCCTGATTTTGCTGGAAGCTCTAGGGGGCTGGTATTCTCCCCCCGGGCCGTTAGACGGTTCGGGGGTTCTTGAATATCCAGCGTGGATATTTTTGATAGGGTTTTTGCTGACTGTATAAGTCATCTTACTATATTCTGCTATTAGTCAGTGGGCCTCTCTTTGCTAAATACCTAGTTCATTCTTACGTTTGTCTTTTCTTCTTACCTCACCGTTATTATTTGTTGGGGGCTTGTATCCAACTTTTGGGGTCTTTTCTCTGGAGGCAAGAAAGGTCTATCTTTTCCCTTCTAGGGTTAGTTAGTTCTCCGGCTGGCGCGAGACGTCTAGAACCAACGTAGGCACGTTCCCCGGCTGCTGCTATTTGTGGTGCTAGGATTAGCTATACGGTCAGCCCAGTTACCACTGCCCTATGAGCTGGTTTTTTGTGTTTGCAGACTTGGTATTTATTGCAGAGACCCTCTGCCATTGGGGTCATAACAGTATGCCAGGCCCAAGTTGAATGTTTAATGCATTGCAGAAGTGGGATAATAAGAAAGGAAATTCTGAGGTTTTTTTATTTTTTTATTCTCTTTCTTCCTCCCCTTTACCTCTGAGTGGCTTAAGCTTGCTGCAGACATAAATGTCCAGACTCTGATTACAAGTGTGGATCAGCTTGCTGCTCGTGTGCAGGGCATACAAGATTTTGTTACCAGTAGTCCTATGTCTGAACCTAAAATACCTATTCCTGAACTGTTCTCTGGAGATCGATTTAAGTTTAGGAATTTCAGGAATAATTGTAAATTGTTTCTTTCTCTGAGACCCCGTTCGTCTGGAGACTCAGCTCAGCAAGTTAAAATTGTTATCTCTTTCTTGCGGGGCGACCCTCAGGATTGGGCTTTCTCGCTAGCGCCAGGAGATCCGGCATTGGCGAATATTGATGCGTTTTTTCTGGCGCTCGGATTGCTTTACGAGGAACCCAATCTTGAAATTCAGGCAGAAAAAGCCTTGCTGGCTATTTCTCAGGGCCAGGATGAAGCTGAAGTGTATTGCCAAAAAATTTCGGAAATGGTCCGTGCTTACTCAGTGGAATGAGTGTGCTCTGGCCGCAAATTTCAGAAATGGCCTTTCTGAAGCCATTAAGAATGTGATGGTGGGTTTCTCCATTCCTACAAGTCTGAATGATTCCATGGCGCTGGCTATTCAAATTGACCGGCGTTTGCGGGAGCGTAAAACTGCTAATCCTCTGGTGGTGTTGTCTGAACAAACACCTGATTTAATGCAATGTGATAGAATTCAGACTAGAAATGAACGGAAAAATCATAGACGGCAGAATGGGTTGTGTTTTTACTGTGGTGATTCTACACATGTTATATCAGCATGCTCTAAACGCCTTACAAGGGTTGTTAGCCCTGTCGCCATTGGTAATTTGCAACCTAAATTTATTTTGTCTGTGACTTTAATTTGCTCATTGTCTTCCTACCCTGTTATGGCGTTTGTGGATTCAGGTGCTGCCCTGAGTCTTATGGATCTGTCGTTTGCCAAGCGCTGTGGTTTTGTTCTTGAGCCATTGGTAAATCCTATCCCTCTTAGAGGTATTGATGCTACGCCATTGGCGGAAAATAAACCGCAGTTTTGGACACAGGTAACCATGTGCATGACTCCTGAACATCGGGAGGTGATTCGTTTTCTTGTTCTGCATAAAATGCATGATTTGGTCGTTTTGGGTCTGCCATGGTTACAGACCCATAATCCAGTCTTGGATTGGAAGGCAATGTCTGTGTCAAATTGGGGCTGTCAGTGAATTCATGGTGATTCCCCACCGGTGTCTATTGCTTCCTCTACTCCTTCGGAAGTTCCTGAGTATTTGTCTGATTATCAGGATGTATTCAGCGAGTCCAGGTCCAGTGCTCTTCCTCCTCATAGGGACTGTGACTGCGCTATAGATTTAATTCCGGGTAGTAAATTTCCTAAGGGAAGATTATTAAATCTGTCTGTACCTGAGCATACCGCAATGCGTTCGTATATCAAGGAATCTCTGGAGAAGGGGCATATCCGTCCATCCTCTTCCCCTCTTGGTGCGGGATTCTTTTTTGTGGCCAAGAAGGACGGATCTTTGAGACCTTGTATTGACTATCGGCTTCTGAATAAAATCACTGTTAAATTTCAGTATCCTTTGCCTCTGTTGTCGGACTTGTTTGCCCGGATTAAAGGTGCCAAGTGGTTCACCAAGATAGATCTTCGTGGTGCGTACAACCTTGTGCGCATTAAACAAGGAGATGAATGGAAAACTGCATTTAATACGCCCGAAGGTCATTTTGAGTACTTGGTGATGCCTTTTGGGCTCTCTAATGCTCCTTCAGTGTTTCAGTCCTTTATGCATGATATTTTCCGGAAGTATCTGGATAAATTTATGATTGTTTATCTGGATGATATTCTGGTTTTTTCTGATGATTGGGACTCGCATGTAGAGCAGGTCAGGATGGTGTTTCAGGTTTTGCGTGAGAATGCTTTGTTTGTTAAGGGCTCAAAGTGTCTCTTTGGAGTACAGAAGGTTCCCTTTTTGGGTTTTATTTTCTCCCCTTCTGCGGTGGAGATGGACCCAGTCAAGGTCCGAGCTATTCTTGATTGGACTCAACCCACGTCAGTTAAGAGTCTTCAGAAGTTCTTGGGCTTTGCTAACTTCTACCGTCGTTTTATCACTAATTTTTCTAGCGTTGTTAAACCTTTGACGGATATGACCAAGAAAGGTTCTGACGTGGCTAACTGGGCTCCTGTGGCCATGGAGGCTTTCCAGGAGTTGAAGCGCCGGTTTACTTCAGCGCCTGTTTTGTGCCAGCCTGATGTCTCACTTCCCTTTCAGGTTGAAGTGGATGCTTCTGAGATTGGGGCAGGGGCCGTTTTGTCGCAGAGAGGCCCTGGTTGCTCTGTAATGAGACCATGTGCTTTTTTCTCTAGGAAGTTTTCGCCTGCTGAGCGGAATTATGATGTTGGCAATCGGGAGTTGCTGGCCATGAAGTGGGCATTTGAGGAGTGGCGTCATTGGCTCGAGGGTGCTAAGCATCGTGTGGTGGTCTTGACTGATCACAAAAATCTGATGTATCTCGAGTCTGCTAAACGCCTGAATCCTAGACAGGCCCGTTGGTCATTGTTTTTCTCCCGTTTTGACTTTGTGGTCTCGTATTTACCAGGTTCAAAGAATGTGAAGGCTGATGCTCTTTCAAGGAGCTTTGTGCCTGACTCTCCTGGAGTCGCAGAACCAGTTGGTATTCTTAAAGAGGGAGTAATCTTGTCAGCCATTTCTCCGGATTTGCGACGTGTGTTGCAGAGATTTCAGGCTGGTAGACCTGACTCTTGTCCACCTGACAGACTGTTTGTTCCTGTTAAATGGACCAGCAGAGTCATTTCCGAGGTTCATTCCTCGGTGTTGGCAGGGCATCCGGGAATTTTTGGCACCAGAGATTTGGTGGCTAGGTCCTTTTGGTGGCCTTCCTTGTCGCGGGATGTGCGGTCATTTGTGCAGTCCTGTGGGACTTGTGCTCGAGCTAAGCCTTGCTGTTCTCGTGCCAGCGGGTTGCTCTTGCCCTTGCCTGTCCCGAAGAGGCCTTGGACACACATTTCCATGGATTTCATTTCAGATCTTCCAGTGTCTCAGGGCATGTCTGTCATCTGGGTGGTATGTGATCGCTTTTCCAAGATGGTCCATTTGGTATCTTTGCCTTAGGGTACCGTCACACATTGAAATTTCCATCGCTACGACGTTACGATTCGTGACGTTCTAGCGATATCGTTACGATATCGCTGTGTCTGACACGCTACTGCGATCAGACACCCTGCTGAGAATCGTACGTCGTAGCAGATCGTTTGGAACTTTCTTTCATCGCTTGATCACCCGCTGACATCGCTGGATCGTTGTGTGTGACAGCGATCCAGCGATGTCTTCGCTTGTAACCAGGGTAAACATCGGGTAACTAAGCGCAGGGCCGCGCTTAGTAACCCGATGTTTACCCTGGTTACAAGCGTAAACGTAAAAAAACAAACCGTACATGCTCACCCGTCGGTGTCCTTCAGGTCCCTTGCCGTCTGCTTCCTGCTCTGAGTGCCGGCCGGAAAGTGAGAGCAGATCACAGCGGTGCTGCGATCTGCTCTCACTGTACGGCTGCACTCAGAGCAGGAAGCAGACGGCAAGGGACCTGAAGGACACCGACGGGTGAGTACGTACGGTTTGTTTTTTTACGTTTACGCTTGTAACCAGGGTAAACATCGGGTTACTAAGCGCGGCCCTGCGCTTAGTTACCCGATGTTTACCCTGGTTACCCGGGGACTTCGGCATCGCTCCAGCGCCGTGATTGCAACGTGTGACCGCAGTCTACGACGCTGGAGCGATGATTATACGACGCTGCGACGTCACGAATCGTGCCGTCGCAGCGATGGAAATTTCAATGTGTGACGGTACCCTAAGCTGCCTTCCTCTTCCGATCTGGTTCCTTTGTTCTTTCAGAATGTGGTTCGTTTACACGGCATTCCTGAGAATATCGTGTCTGACAGAGGATCCCAGTTTGTTTCCAGGTTCTGGCGATCCTTTTATGCTAAGATGGGCATTGATTTGTCGTTTTCGTCTGCCTTTCATCCTCAGACTAATGGACAAACGGAGCGAACTAATCAAACTTTGGAGGCTTATTTGAGGTGTTTTGTTTCTGCGGATCAGGATGATTGGGTGACCTTCTTGCCGTTGGCTGAGTTTGCCCTTAATAATCGGGCTAGTTCCGCTACTTTGGTCTCGCCATTTTTCTGCAACTCTGGTTTCCATCCTCGTTTTTCCTCGGGACATGTGGAGCCTTCTGACTGTCCTGGGGTAGATTCTGTGGTGGATAGGTTGCAGCAGATTTGGAATCATGTGGTGGACAACTTGAAGTTGTCACAGGAGAAGGCTCAGCATTTTGCCAACCGCCGCCGCGGTGTGGGTCCCCGACTTCGTGTTGGGGATTTGGTATGGCTGTCTTCTCGATTTGTTCCTATGAAGGTCTCCTCTCCTAAATTCAAGCCTCGCTTCATCGGTCCTTACAAGATATTGGAAATCCTTAATCCTGTGTCCTTTCGCTTGGATCTTCCGGTGTTGTTTGCCATTCACAACGTGTTCCATAGGTCTTTGTTGCGGCGGTACGTTGTACCTGTGGTTCCTTCTGTTGAGCCTCCTGCTCCGGTGTTGGTTGAGGGCGAGTTGGAGTACGTGGTGGAGAAAATCTTGGATTCTCGTCTCTCCAGACGGAGGCTTCAGTATCTGGTCAAGTGGAAGGGCTATGGTCAGGAGGATAATTCCTGGGTGGTTGCCTCTGATGTGCATGCGGCCGATTTAGTTCGTGCCTTTCACGCTGCTCATCCTGATCGCCCTGGTGGTCTTGGTGAGGGTTCGGTGACCCCTCCTTAAAGGGGGGGTACTGTTGTGAATTAGACTTTTTTGGCTCCCTCTTGTGGTCACTAGTGGTATGACTCTGAGATTGTCTTTCCCTAGTTTGGCACCCACCTGGGTCGTTAGTCCAGGGGTGTTGCTATATGAACTTCCTGAATTCTTAGTCTGGTGCCTGGCATCGTTGTAATCAGTCCTTTCTGTTTGCTCCTGTCTGCTGGTCCTGGTTCATGCAAAATTAAGCTAAGTGCTGCTTCCTTGTTTTTTGGTTATTTGTTATTTGTATTGCTCTTATTTTTTGTCCAGCTTGTACTAAATGTGATTCCTGATTTTGCTGGAAGCTCTAGGGGGCTGGTATTCTCCCCCCGGGCCGTTAGAAGGTTCGGGGGTTCTTGAATATCCAGCGTGGATATTTTTGATAGGGTTTTTGCTGACCGTATAAGTCATCTTACTATATTCTGCTATTAGTCAGTGGGCCTCTCTTTGCTAAATACCTAGTTCATTCTTACGTTTGTCTTTTCTTCTTACCTCACCGTTATTATTTGTTGGGGGCTTGTATCCAACTTTTGGGGTCTTTTCTCTGGAGGCAAGAAAGGTCTATCTTTTCCCTTCTAGGGTTAGTTAGTTCTCCGGCTGGCGCGAGACGTCTAGAACCAACGTAGGCACGTTCCCCGGCTGCTGCTATTTGTGGTGCTAGGATTAGCTATACGGTCAGCCCAGTTACCACTGCCCTATGAGCTGGTTTTTTGTGTTTGCAGACTTGGTATTTATTGCAGAGACCCTCTGCCATTGGGGTCATAACAGTCTTCCCCCATATCCAACATTCTGCCCCGTGTCTCAGTCTGCCCTCATGTCCAGCATTCTGCCCCGTGTCTCACAGTCCGCCCCCATGTCCAGCATTCTGTCCCCATGTCCAGAATTCTGTGCCCATGTCTCACAGTCTTCCCCCATGTCCAGCATTCTGTCCCCGTGTCTCACAGTCTTCCCCCATGTCCAGCATTCTGCCCCGTGTCTTACAATCCGCCCCCATGTCCAGCATTCTGTGCCCATGTCAAGCATTATGCCCCCGTGTCTCACAGTCTTCCCCCATGTCCAGCATTCTGCCCCATGTTTCACAGTCCGCCCCCATGTCCAGCATTCTGTGCCCATGTCAAGCATTATGCCCCCGTGTCTCACAGTCTTCCCCCATGTCCAGCATTCTGCCCCGTGTCTCACAGTCTGCCCCCATGTCCAGCATTCTGCCCCCGTGTCTCACAGTCTTCCCCCATGTCCAGCATTCTGTCCCCGTGTCTCAGTCTTCCCCCATATCCAGCATTCTGCCCCGTGTCTCACAGTCTGCCCTCATGTCCAGCATTCTGCCCCGTGTCTCACAGTCCGCCCCCATGTCTCACAGTCTTCCCCCATGTCCAGCATTCTGTCCCCGTGTCTCACAGTCTTCCCCCATGTCCAGCATTCTGCCCCGTGTCTCACAGTCTGCCCCCATGTCCAGCATTATGTCCCCATGTCAAGCATTATGCCCCCGTGTCTCACAGTCTTCCCCCATGTCCAGCATTCTGCCCCCTGTCTCACAGTCTGCCCTTATGTCCAGCATTCTGCCCCCATTTCTCACAGTTTGCCCCCATGTCCAGCATTCTGCCCCCGTGTCTCACAGTCTGCCCCCATGTCCAGCATTCTGCCCCCATTTCTCACAGTTCGTCTTACCTGGCCGCGCTCCTGCGGTGGGGAAGCTCTCTCCACGCAGCTACAGCGCGCACTCGACGGCGACTGACAATGACATCAGACGCTGGCGGCGACGTGCGTGCTGCGGCTGATGTCAGCTGCCAGCCTCCAATTGGCTGGCGGCTGTTAACTATTGACGTGCGGGTGTGGATCCGCACGTCAATAGTGTTGCCGCAGCGCCGCTAACGACCCGGTTTAGCCTTCCGGTAGGGGCCCGGTGAGCAGATGAGACGCCCGATGCGGGACCCCTCTGCCCACTGGGCCCCATACGCAAGTCAGGGCAGTAATGCCCTGATGGCGGCCTTGGTCATTAATGTGCAAACCACCTTCGGGGATAAAGCGTTTAACAGGTACCTAATAAAATCTGCTCCAAAATAGGCATTATCCAATCAGAAGAGAAATCTGCAATAATGGCCAAAGCCACAGAGCCACAAGAAAAAAACGCTTCAGGAAAAAAACATTCCAAAACTTTTTAGGATATAGAACCTCCTCCAAAATATTGCTCACGTAGTGCACATAGCGTCCTTTTCTTGTGGATTCCGCCTGTAATCCACCAAGAAAAGCGCCAGAAAATCGCTACAAAAATGTACATAATGCACAATTTGCCACACTGCTATGCACAATCTTTAGTCACTTTTTGGTTTTGAAATCTTGAAGTGGTTAAAAGAAGTAACATGTTCATTCTTCTGGTGGCTTAGTTTGGAAGCCGCTCACTTTTATTGTTATCACTGTATGTAAAAGGCGGAAGAGCCAGGCAGAAAGTGACAGCAGAACCACCAGTGAAGTGGCTTCAGGAAAAAAAACGCAAACTTTTCCTTAAGCTGTTATGTCCATTAAAATCTCAGTGGATCCACCAGTATCTTAAAGACTTCATGTGCACATACCCCAAAGTAGGAACATTTCATTAAGTGGTTTCCACCAGTAAACCTGTCCTTTTTAACTGCTTCAAAAAATCTCCATATGCATATTGCCTGACACAATTATAGACAGACTGAAGTATCAGACCAAGGATCGCCATCAAGGCATTACCGGCCTTGCTGTTGTATGGAGCGGTGAAAAGAAGTAAAAATGGGGGCCCGGAACCCAATTCTTGTGCTTCCGCTCTTGTGCTTCAGGGTATAATAACGTAGTGTGAATCTGCAGGCTGCCATTGGTGGTAGAGGGGGCCTTCCTTGGAGCTCCACAGAATGGCCGTGTAGCTCCAAGGGAGTCCCTCTGCCTTTTCTGTGATGCACTGGTGACGGTGTTCACGCGATGATGTGGAGCTGCACCTACAGGGGATCGTAAGAGGTAAGTATGAAAACTTTTTTAAAAAATAAAATGAATAAAATGGGCTTGGGGAGCAAGTGATGATGAATTGAAGGTGTCAGATGGGGGACAGTGAATGATGTATTGAGGAGAGCGAGTGCAAATAATGATGAATTGGGGTGGGGGGCAGCAAATAATCAACCGAGGGTGGGGGATGGGAACAGCAAGTGATAAATTGAGGGTGGGGGACAGAGGACAGCAAATGATGAATTGAGGGTGGGGATGGGGACAGCAAATGGAGGTTTAAGTGTGGGGGGTTGGGAGAGCAAATAATGATGAATTGGGTGTGGGTGACAGCAAATGATGACTTGGGGGTGGGAGGGTGAGGGAAAAAATAATGATGAATTGAGAATGGGGAGAGCAAATTATAATAAATTGAGGGTGGGGGTGAGGAGAACAAATAATGATGAATTGAGTGTGAAGTACAGCAAATTATAATGAATTGAGGGGAGTGGAGAGCAAATAATGATGAATTGTGGGTGAGGGATAGAAAATGGTACTAAATTGAGGGTGGGAGGTGCAAATAATGAATTGAGGGTGAGGGGACAGCAAATGATGACATGAGGGTGGGGGATGAAATAATGATGAATTGAGGGTGGGGAGGAGAGCGAATGATAATGAATTGAGGGTGGAGATAGCAAATAATGATGAATTGAGGGTGAGGTACAGCAGATGATAATTGAGGGTGGGGGAGATCAAATAATAATGAATTGATGGTGAGGGTAGAGCAAATAATAATGAATTGAGGGTGGGGGAAAGCAAATGATAAAATATTGATGGTGGGGAGAGCAAATGATAATTAATGGAGGGTGCGGGTGAGAGAAAATAATGATGAACTGAGACTGAATTATGTAAATGATGATGGTGGGGGTGGGAGAGAAAGAGAACATGACATAATGAATTGGGGCGGAGTGGGCATGTAAATACAATGAATCAGGGGAGTAGGAGGTACAGAGAGGGGGTGATGATGGTGGGGGTGGGAGAGAGAGAGGACATGACATAATGAATTGGGGTGGAGGGGGGCATGTAAATATAATGAATCGGGGAAGTGGGAGGTACAGAGTGGGAGCATTAAGGATGCAGGAGTGTAGCTGGTAATGAATTGAGGGAAAGAGTATAGGTTTTAATTAATTTATATATTGGGTGGGGAAAGTGGCTATTTATAGCTAGTTGGGGTGCAGTGGTGGATTACAATTTATATTTGGAATGGTGGGTTGCATAATAAAAAAAATATAAATTATTGGGGGGGCACGTCTGTATTCAGTTGCGTAGTGTAGTAGTTGGGTAAAAAGTTGGCAATGTGCTCTGGAAGCGGCGCTCTGGATAACTGTGTTATTTTATAGAGATGAGTCCTGGCTGGAAGAAGTGATGGCGGTCAGAGCTTTATGAAGAAGAAAAGCAAAGATGAAGGACTTCAACTATAGACATTGCCGGTGTATTACCTGTACACTTACACTATAAGTCAGTAGTATTAACTGTACACTTACACTATACATTGTATACTATATACAGAACTCCTGTGTATAATGTCACTGGTGATCACTGTATTACCTGTACACTGACAATATATATAGAGCTCCTGTGTATAATGTCACTGGTGATCTCTGTATTAACTGTACACTGACATTATACAGAGCTACTGTGTATAATGTCACTGGTGATCTCTGTATTAACTGTACACTGAAACTATAGAGAGCTACTGTGTATAATGTCACTGATGATCACTATTACGTGTACACTGACACTATATACAGAGCTCCTGTGCACAATATCACCGGTGATCACTGTATTACTTGTACACTGACACTATATACAGAGCTCCTGTGTATAATGTCACTGGTGATCACTGTATTACATGTACACAATATACTACGTACACAGCTTCTGTGTATAATGTCACTGGTGATCACTGTATTACCTGTACACTGACGCAACATACAGAGCTTCTGTGTATAATGTTAGTGTTATATTTTTTTATTTTATTAATGATCAGTATTGTAGTATTTGGTTACTATATGGTGGTAATATGTGGTCTGGTCATGGTGTGGTGTTATTTGTTACTTGTATGCGATATTATTCGGTCACTATGTGGAGGTAATATTTGGTCTGGTTATGGTGTGGTGGTATTTTTTCCTTATATGTGGTATTATTTGGTCACTATGTGGTGGTAATATGTGGTCCAGCTATGGTATGATGGTGTTTGTCCTTTGTAAGTGATATTACTGGTCATCTTAAAAAAAATGTTTGCAACACATTCCTTTAAAGAGAAATAAATAAAAATATACCTTAAAAGAGTATTGGCTATTTTAAGAAATGTTTAATAGATTAGAGTAGAGTGAGTAGGGCCCTGCCAAAGTAGTCTACCTTGTCATGGTGGCGGCTGTAAAAATATTTTGGCCTAACAAAAAGGCTGGAAGGTATGAGGTATGGAGGCATAGATGGGGTGGAGCCTGGACAGAGTCTCAAGACTGCCCCAAAATGTTGCCAGTATCGGGCCATGAAACTCCTGGTGGCAGCCCTCCATCTCTCTCTACACTAATAATGACATGCTAACAGACTTTATTTGGTTTTAGACTTACTTTAATTTTCTGTATTTTTAACAATTTTTTATTATAGTGGTTAACATGAGGTCAACATAAAAACTCCACTCATAACAGTCTATTGAGTTAATGGCTCTTTAAAAATGGATGAGTTGTTCTGCCCAAACATGTTTTTTTATCCAGATTTGGTTAAAAAGATCCCTTGAGATCCCAGACTATGATGATTTTCTATATACCTTGAATATTCTTTGAGCCGCTAAAAAAAACCCCAGCTTTTGATCAATCTCAAATTTTCACTAGCATGTTCTAGTTATTTGCTGTTGTCCTATTAGCTGCCATACTACAATATTTTGTTGATTAAGGTGTTTCCTGCTTTAGAAAGTCACTTAATTCATCGTTGCTTGTTCTGCTTGCCAAGATATAATCATTTCCATGCAGTCCGATTAATTAAAATTCTCAGCTGCAAATTTGAAAGCAAACAAGCCAACAGCGTAATCAAAGCAAGGGAATGTTCAAGAGAAAGCAATTAGAAAATTCTGTGTGATAACTGGAAAAAAAGCTTCCTCTGGCTCCATTCAGCTTCTACAACCATGGCTGTATGACAATTAGTCCCCGGAATGGGATCTATGTATAGAATTGGTTAGTCAACAGCATGACAAACACTCAATGTTTCCCTAAGTTAATGAAGCGAACCTAAACTTCAATAGTTAGAGGAGACGGCACAGGATTTTTCAAAATGTGGCTGCTTTCATTCAAAAACAGCTCCACACATGTCGTCAGGTTTTGTTTGGTATTGCAGCTTTGCACTACTGACTTTATTGGAGGTACAATATTAGAAAACTTTTGAACGGGCGGGGTGCTGTTTCTCAATTTAAGTAAAGAATTTTTGTTTCCAATCAATCAATAAAATGAATAATGATTTTGGCTAGAAAAAAAAGAGTCCACATTTTGGATATTTGCCTTTTCTTGGCCAGCCTTCTAAAAACAAAGATAGGTCAATATTAACTACATGGTGGTTCAACACTCACAGTTATGCTGTTTGCTCTGTTTTATTATCTTCATTCTCCCAGCTGCTTCTCTTCCCCTCTCACAGCATGAATCTTACAAATAGCATTAAAAAACTGCAACATCATTCCCCTCACTCCCCTCTCCATGCCTTTGATAATGATGCCTTAACTGAAACTGTAGATTGTTGGTGGATCTAATCAAAGTGTATGGGTTCTACCGAAATTCAGCAAACATGTATGGAGTTCTTAAAAATTGGTTGAGTTGAGGACCTGCATGGAAGAGAAAAACTATTTTCCCCTTGATATTATTACTACTAGATGGTGGCCCGATTCTAACGCATCGGGTATTCTAGAATATGTATGTATGTATGTGTATAGCAGCCATATAGTATATAGCACAGGCCACATAGTATATAGGAGCCATGTAGTATATAGCAGACAAATAGTACGTGGCCTGTGCTATATACTATGTGGCTGCTATATACATACATACATATTATAGAATACCCGATGCGTTAATACAGGCCACGCAATATATAACAGTGGCCACGCAGTATATAACATAGCCCAAACAGTATATAACACAGCCCACGTACAATATAACACAGCCCACGCAGTATATAGAAGAGCCCGCTAAGTCTTCTGGGTAATTGCGCAATGCGTCTCTGGGAACGGAAGATGGCGGCAGCCACGTGCGGCTCGGCGGACTACGGAGGGTGAGAATAGCAGGTTTTTTTTTTTTTTTTTTATTATTTTTAACATTAGATCTTTTTACTATTGATGCTGCATAGGCAGCATCAATAGTAAAAAGTTGGGGACACACAGGGTTAATAGCAGCGATAACGGAGTGCGTTACCCGTGGCATAACGCGGTCCGTTACTGCTGGCATTAACCCTGTGTTAGTGGTGAGCGGAAGGGAGTATGTGGGCGCCGGGCCCTGACTGCAGGGGAGTAGGGAGGGACTAATCAGACTGTGCCCGTCGCTGATTGGTCATGGCAGCCATGACAGGCAGCTGTCGAGACCAATCAGCGACGCCGGATTTCCGTTACGGAAGTTGCGGACAGAAAGACGGAAGTACCCCTTAGACAATTATATATATAGATTATTTAATGGCGTTTGGCTCAGTCTCAAGCCATTGCGACTTTATGGATGAACTTGTAGGAAGATTGATTTTGTGTAAGTCTAGATAGGACCACCAGGGTCTTCTCCACCATTATCTTGATAGCATCCAGCCATCTGGCTGCTCGTCTTCCACCTTGTTCCTTCTATTTTTCCAAACATGATGTCCTTCTCCATTGATTTCTCTCTTCGTATGATGAGTCCAAAGTCATAGCTTGGTGATCCTTGCTTAGAGAGTGATGTGTTGGACTGATAAAACCACTCAGTTGAGTGTGGGAGGTGTTATTGGAATAAATAGTAATTTACACTGGGGTGCAGTCACAACCTGACACTGCTGCCTTTGGAAGCCTCAGGATACATCATCAATATAAGATCGGTGGGGATCTAACAACTGGCACCAACCGGTCCCATGCACGAGAAATTACTTTTTCTCTTCTATGCAAGTCCCCGAATCAACCAATTCTCAAGCAGCTCATATATATTTGTTTATTGTTGGTGGAACTCATACATTTCGACTAGATCAATCAACAATTTAAAGAAGTATCAGTCAAGGCATTATTAGAGGCAATGGGAAGAGAAAAGTGATGACTATTTGTGAGACTCATGCTGTGAGAGGGGAAGAACAGCAGTTGGGTTCGGAAAGTTGGTAAATCAGAGCAAACAGCACAGCTACTCATCTCTGCACTAGACACATCCTTAAACTATGCACCAAAAAAGCAGAAACAAAAAAACGTAAAAGATGTTGGTTATACTTGTTTAAGACTGGTTGGGAATTTATCTTATAATCTCAGACAAGTCTCTCAAACTTGAATACAGAAATTAAAAAATAATACATACTATATGTATGTATGCATATATACAATAAAATATATACATAGTATACACTATATATACATGGTAATACCAGAGGGATTTTTTCTGCTGCAGAGTTCATGAATGGTAGGATCTATTAGTTATTTCAGGAGTTGGGGTTAGGTGTCAGTATTTTAAGAATGTCCAAGTCATCACTGCTGAGTTCCACTCAACCTTTACGATAATCCCTTGACGTACTTACTATTCCTACAGAAATGTGATGCTTTACATCTTTTCAGTATTGTCCTTGGCTTAGTTTGGTCTCCAATATGGACTGCTGGTATATAGCAGAAACAGGAAAAAAGCTCAGAACAACAAAAGTAGGACCCCATGATTGCAATACTACCACCATATAGGGCCAAGGCAATACTGCCAAATAGAACCCACATATTACTGACATATAGTACCAGAAGAGTACTGCCATAATTTTTACCATCATTTAGTGCCCAAATAATATGCAACCTACAAGTAATACATTAACAGGTTATTTTCATGCTATAAAATGGGCATAGTTAGTGAGCCATCATGAAAATAAGCAAGTTTGCATATGACTTGCTTTTCTATCTGCCGTCATTCTCCTGTTATGATAGCTTTTGTCTTAGATAGGAGACCAGCTGAGCAATAGCTACATTGCAGGCTGAGGAGTCAGCTCTTGAGATCCTAGTCACCTTTCTCTAGCACATCAATTTTTATAAAGAAATTAGCTGCTCACCTTTCCCTCCTCTTCAGATGTGAAGCTGATGATATCAAGCCTCCCTGCACCACGGCTGCTTCCAGAGCAGTTATCCTAATCGCTGCTATTACTTTTTCAAGTTTTCAAGCTATGTGCTTGTTACAAAGACTGTTATCTCCATATGCCAATATAGTCGCAACAGTGCTGACTACAGAATAAGCACTGACAGACCTGAGTTTGGCTTAGCATGATAAATCCAGCTGAAGGATAGTGACCAGAACTGTCATTCAAAGTGGAGTGGCGGGCCCCAGCAACAAGGAAGTGAAGAGACTGGAGGGCTGTTCGCTATTCAAGACAAATGTTGAGAATCAGGAGCAGTCCGGCAGTGGAATATTGATGACTTATTATTGCGTCACATAATATTGATGACATATCCTTAGGTCATCGATATCAGATACGCGGTGCATCCAACACATCAGTAATCTGTTATTATCTGTAGTGGCAGACGGGTGTAAACAATGACTAGGATTAAAAGGAATCTGTTAGGTGATTCCTGTTGCCCAAATCATGGGAAGCAGATGTCAGTTTGGCTGCATGATTGCAGCCTGGTATATTATTCTCTGCAATGTCCTGGAGTTTCAGAGAAGATATTCTTGGAAGATCCAGACAGAGACCATAGAACAGACTAGTTGCCAATGCGAGTCTATGGGTGCGAGAAAAAAACCGGACTCTACAAGGATGTATGTTGTGTGATTTTTACGCAAAAATCTCAACATAACCAGGAAATTGCATCAGCCAATCACAGGAAGTTCACAGCCAGAACCCTCCTGGCAACCAAGAAAAAACCCTAAAACAAATAAATAAAAAGATATAGATAGATGATGAAAGATATTACATATAATAGACTAGATGGTGGCCCGATTCAAACGCATCGGGTATTCTAGAATATATATGTATGTATATAGCAGCCACATAGTATAATGCACAGGCCACGTAGTATATAGGAGTACTACGTGGCCTGTGGTATATACCATGTGGCTGCTATATACAGACATATTGTAGAATACCCAATGCGTTAATATAGGCCACGCAGTAAATAACACAGCCCACGTAGTATATATCACTGGCCACGTAATATATAACAGCCCACGTAATATATAGCACAGCCCACATAGTATCTAACAGTGGCCACGTAGTATATAGCAGCTATGTAGTATATAACGCAGTCCACGCAGTATAGAACACAGCCCACGCAGTATAGAACACAGCCCACATAGTATCTAACACTGGCCAGGTAGTATATAACAGCCACGCGGTATCTAACACAGCCCACGTAGTATTTAGCAGTGTGGGCACCATATCCCTGTTAAAAAAATAAAATAGTTATATACTCACCCGCCGGGGTCCAGCGTAGATCCAGCGAACCTCTGGTGATGCACGCGCGGCTGCCGCCATCTTTCGTTCCCAGGATGCATTGCGAAATTACCCAGATCACTTAGCGGTCTTGCGAGATCGCTAAGTCTTCTGGGTAATTTCGCAATGCATCTCTGGGAACGGAAGCTGGCGGCAGGCGCGAGCTCATCGTCTGACTACGGAAGGTGAGAATAGCAGTTTTTTTTGTTTTTTTTATTATTTTTAACATTAGGTCTTTTTACTATTGATGCTGCATAGGCATCAATAGTAAAAACTTGGTCACACAGGGTTAATAGCGGTGGTAACGGAGTGAGTTACCCGCGGCATAACGCGGTCCGTTACCGCTGGCATTAACCCTGTGTTAGCGGCGACTGAAGGGGAGTATGGAGCAGGCACTGACTGCGGAGAGTATGGAGCGGGCGCCGGGCACTGACTGCAGGGGAGTAGGGAGTAGGGGACTGTGGCTGTCGTTGATTGGTCGCAGCAGCCATGACAGGCAGCTGGCGAGACCAATCAGCGACTTGGATTTCCATGACAGACAGAGGCCGCGACCAATGAATATCCATGACAGACAGACAGAAGGACAGACAGACGGAAGTGACCCTTAGACAATTATATACTGTAGTAGATAAATAATAAAATAGAGAGATATATGTCCTGTATATATATAATTTCACGACCCCCTACATATTAATTCAATCATTTAGTGCCTTTAATGTGGAGTTTATTTCTCAGCTTTTTATACTTGTTTAACCTAATAAATAAATTAATTAAAACTACCATGTGGGGTTCCCCCTATTTTATGAGACCTGCAAAGATAAAGCAGACAGCTATAAGCTGATATTATTAGGCTGGGAAGGTCCATGGTTATTAGGCCCTTCCCAGCCTAAAAATACTTGATGCAGCCACCCCATTGTCCTGGTGTAGTGGCAATGTGTGTAGTGGAACTTGGGGTTGATGTCAGTTGTGAATTGTCTAAAAACACAGCTGTTTTCAAGCCCTGGTGTTAGCAATGGAGAGTTGTCTATTAGAGTTGAGCGAATATATTCGAATTCCCTCATATTCGGCAAGCTATAGCGCTTGCTGAATAAGCTGCAGGGGGAATCCGGCTTCCTGGATCGCTCTGGCTGATCAGCTGATCCGCACCGCAGCTGCCTGTGTCTGGGCTGTGTCACAGTCATGACACATGCATGAAGCGCATCATCTAGTGTTTATCAGACACCCCCATTACTGACCCAGTACTAAAAAGTAAAAAACACACACAAAAATTGTTTATTTTAAAAACACTCTCCGACTTTTTTCCTGGTTCACCAATTTATTTTGAAAAACAAAACCCATGCAGGTCCAACGCAATCCAAGGAATCTGACATAGTCCACAAATGGAAACCTGAAAAATATAAAAAGAGAGAAATAAAAACAAGACATTGTCCCTTGATGACCAATTTATTATAAAAAAAAAAGGTTCCATGCAGGTCCGATGCAATAGAGCGCTTCCCACAACGTTCCTCGATTCTGAGGCTCCATAGGCTTTTAGCGGCAGTCATTTCCAGCTCACGCTGCGCTCTGCATGACCCAGCGACTGTTAAGAATATTACCGTGATGTCACCATTCATCAAAGTCGCCGGGTTATCCTGCGCTATGCTCTGATGAGTGGTGATCTCAGTAACGTTACTACTCTTCACAGTCACCTCGGAACGAGGCTTCATAAGCTATGGACAACGTAATCGGGGAACATCATGGGAAGAGCTGGACTACATTGGACCTCCATGGGACCTTTTATTTTTATAATAAATTGGTGAAAGAAGGACAGTGTCTTGTTTTTGTGTCTGTTTTTCATGTTTCCATTTGTGGACTATGTCGGATTCCCTGAACTACGTCGGACCTGCATGGATTTTTTTTGTTTTAAAATAAACTGGTGAACCAGGGAAAAAGTCGGAGAGTGTTTTTTTTAAATAAACTATTTTTGTGTGTGTGTTTTTTACTTTTTAGTACTGGGTCAGTAATGGGGGTCTCTGACAAATATCTCTCGATTAGTAATACCATGGCTTGATGTCAGCTGTGTTTTAGGACAATTTACAGCTGACATCAACCTCAAGCCCCATTATACCAATTTCCATTGACCAAGGCAATCAGGAAGAGCAAAGACAAAGTGCCAAACTTGGAGCATCTCATGTGATGCTCTACTTCTAAGGTGGCTGAGGTCTGGAATTTTTAGGCTGGGAAGAGCCCAATAACCATGGACTTTGCTAAACTGATAATATGAGCTCACTGCTTTACCTTTGCTGGTTTCATAAAATAAGGGGACCCCATATCGTATTTTTAATTTATTTATTAGATTAAACAGGCATAAAAAGCTGTAGAATAAACTCCACATGAAAGGCCCTAAATGGTGCAATTTTAATATATGTAGGGGGTTGTGAAATTATATATCTGCAGGATATTTATCTATCTATTATAAATCTAATATCTTTCTATCATCTAGAAATTGAACCAAGCTTCTACTCTGTGTCATTAGTTTGTCCACTGTTGTACCTTTCGGGTCCAACCACTAGGATGATGTACTAGGAGAATCGAACAAGCATTATACTGTCCTTACCCAGAACTAGGGCCCAGAGTGGGAATGGTAGTGGCATGAAATAGTGCCTGGTCGTACTTTCATATCTTGCTCTAGGGCCTCGGTTTGGAAGTACCTTCTTAACAAATTGAATGACACTTTCACGTCACCTTCTTATTCCTGTGCAGGTACCTGCAACGGACAAGTGTGATAAATATTTAATGCTTTGGACTTTCAAAATAATTATATTTTATAACTTATATAGAATCTTCACATCTGACAGCCTCTTCTGACCCTGAACTGCTGGAGCAGCTGGGTCCGGCTATATATACCATGCTAGCTATATATAGTGTATGCAGCATTTGTAACAGTAGGGAGCTGGCAGCTGTTGCCTCACAGGGTGAGTAGAAAAAAATGGTCTACAACCTAGTGTTAGATACAAGACATTCCCATAAAGAGTCCTATTATTGGTGCGGTCAAAAACTCAACTACATAATTATCAACACTAAATCACAGGAAAAATTAAGCCCCAGTTAGTAGAGATTATATTAAACCATATTTATTCTTTATTAAATATTGTATAAAAACAGCACAAACATACAAATCAATCAGAGTGTTACAAAAAATATAGGGGTATATTTTATAATTGTAACAAAGGCGACCTGGGTGGTAGTTGTGGGCGAGTTCACTAAGTCACAGTCAGTGAGAACCCCGGCACCTTGTACATGGGGAGATAAGCGACGTTTCGGTCCTGCGGTATGGTCGGTTACCTCCATTTTACGTTTACTTCGGTTGCTGGGGACCAAATCTCAGGAAACACCACAAAGCCACAGTTCTGTTCCAACGGTTAAACTTTACTGAACAGTCGCACCTGTGACATGGTACAAACCAGGCAATGTTTTCCTGCACTTTCCCTGCTGTCTCCGTATGTTATCCATCACCAGCTCCCATCCTGGTCTGGGACTCCAAGTTTCTCCTGGGGACGATCCTGACAAGCCGGTGCCCCTCTTCACTGCCCATCAGTCCAGGATAGTCTTTTATCCCCTTGTCCAAGAAGCCCTCTGCTCTCGCTGTTGTGCATGTCTCGCCCTTGGCAAGCCTGCCCGGGCTCTGCTCTCTATGCCAGAAGTCCATTCTCTATATCCCTGGGGTTTTGCACATCCTCCTCTAACTCCACCCAACTATATACCCCTCTATATCCCACTCTTTCCCTAAACTAAAACACCGCACATCATATTATAATACAGCACATTGCAATCTATTTATATAATTGCCTTGCGATGTTATCATTTCCTGTTTTGTCCAGATGTCACCATATCCCAGAATTCCAAGCGGAGGAAGTTCACCGACCGCCATATTGGGACACCCACATGATGGGTGTCTCAATATGGAAACTGCTGCTGGTACCAACTTATTGCACGGTACCACCAGCGGAACACTGTCACCACGCACACACACAAACACACACTCTGTACATCGTATGCACCACACACACACACTCACGCAGCCTCTTGCACGGTACCACTAGCGGAAAACCGTCATGAACACACTGCCGCCGGGATCATCCGAATGATTCACTGACTGCCGCCATCTTTGTACAGGAGGAGTGCATGCGCATTTTTAATGTGACCATCACTATCTGTCTGCACAAATATGGCAGCGGTCTGATTTACTGTGCCTGCGTGAATTACGTGCAGGTGCAGTGAATCACTGGGCTGATTCCGGCGGCAGATGCGCAACATGTCGACAGGCAGAGGATGGCAGTCACATTAAAAGGGTTTTCCCATGAACGAAAGTTCATTTTAAAAATTGACCTGAAAAGTGTCTGACCATGTACGGAGCATAGCACATCTCCTGGGCAGGGGAGGAAGCAAATGACAATACTGACATTACAGCAGGGATCACAGTGGATTCGTTTCGTGAGGTAAAATATTTCACTGACTGTTTTTAGAAAATATTTTACCTCACAAAATGTATCCTCTGCGATCGCCTGCTGTAATGTTAGTATTGTCTTTTGCTTCCTCCCTTGCCCAGGAGCATGTGATATGTTTGATACACAGTCAGACACAGACAATTTTTTAAATTAACTTTTGTTCGGGGAAAAATCCCTTTAAAAAGCAAATATCAATGCCAACATGGCTCCTAATAAAAAGTACGCCAATGACAATGAAAGGAAAGCCTCAAAAGAACAACGTCGAAGACAATAAAGGGCAAATGAGACTCTTGAAGAGCAACAGCATCGCTGGGACAAAAACAATTCATATAAGCGTAGGCGTCAAGCACATGAGTCCCCTGATGCAAAAGTCATTAGATTATCACAGGATGCCATTAGGCAACAACAGCGCCGCATGCCTGCCCCCATTGTGACATTACCATCCTCCCGATGCGATACCATCAGGCCTCCATCTAGTAACATTAATAAATGACAAGGTACCGCACGTAAGACAGGGGTACAGAATCAACAGAGGGGAGAGACACCTGACAGACTCCGTCACCTCCTTACATTATTACCAATCCAAAAGAATCACTTGTATGTAATTAGTATAGAAATGATTAAATTAATTTTTTATATATATAAAGATCTTGGTACAATAATTAATATAGATACTTGTACTTCAAATTCTTAATGACATATGATAAACCAACGATGTGTCAATTATATACATATATCTCTGCATGCAATATATGTATAGATATTACACAGTATGTATAATGCTATCATACTATGGACACATAGTGTTAAATAAACACCAATGAATACTACACATAGGTGAGGTTATATGACCTTAGAGTACTTACAAGTGATTGCTGGTAAAGTGCTATCTGGGGCTTAATTTTGACTGTGATTTAGTGTTGAATTGAAAACTACAACCTCGTGTCTAGTATTTCTGTCTTACTGAATAGGAGACTATAAGACACTTTTCTACAATTATGTATTTAAATAGGTGGCCTGCTTGGACAATCCCTTAAGTTAGTGCTCCAATTTTCCTACGTATGAGAAAAACAGACTTATTATTTTCATCATAGTTTGATCAGAGTTTGAGCAGAGTGTGGTCCTAAAGTCATCTGTTTTTCTTCAATGTGGAGAAATGAAAAAAAAACAAACATTGTCCACCTTCTCCATTCTGACAGTTTGTGAAAGTCGGACCACTCTCGGATATCATCCGAGTGCAGTCTGATTTTTTTCACAGACCGATTGACTTGCACTTCCAATTTTGATACAACCCTCGGATAAAAATCAGACATGTCTCCGACATTTTCCATGGACCACTTGGTCCAAGGAAAAAAATCGGACATGTACATAGCCCAATAGAATATCATAGGTACGAATGCTATCCGTCATAAATAAGCTGATCACAGAGTATACTGCTGCTGAGACTTCCAGTCTGCGATCAGCTTCAATATGTACTAGCAACATATACTCAGTTATCCTGTAGCGCCACCGCAGGAGAAATTACAAATTACACATTTGTTATGCTCAATGGGCTGTTTCTGTATAATATGTGCAAGTTATGTCATCCAGAGTAGGAGACACTCTTTCAAGCCATTAAAAGATGAAGGTTTGAAGGCCCTGTTTTGATATCTACCAGCCCTTGAATTCCTCTCTTTACTGTGAGCAAGCCCACACAATGATAACTACTGAGTCCTTTGGCACGTGCAATTAAGTGCCTGTGTCAGCAGAGTTAGCATGTTCTGCGCTCCTTGACCCTCTAATGATGAACCCATCAGTCGTGGTGTCTCTTATGTGATGTATACATCAGCCCAACTCTCTTATGTAATGTGTGTATCAGTCCCAGTGTCTTTTATGTGATGTATACAGCAGTCTCAGTGTATCCTATATGATGTATATACAGTAGACCTTCCACTGCTTGAATTCTAAAAATGTAACATGAACAGTGATGAATTTCCCACTGTGAGGAGACATGCAGTGTAATATACAATTGTGTTTGAAAGAACTTACTGCTGAGATCAGTTCTTTACAAAACTTATCACAAAGAGTCAATTGCGCTCCAGATTGAGAGTATCAACAACACCTAACATCACACGTCTCACCATAGAAAAGCAGTTCCAGCCATCGCATTAGGAGTGAGTGATTGGTTTGACCAAATATAGCACGATCATTTTCAAGTTGATAATTTTGTACAGACTGTGATTGATGGTGTAAATATCCAAATTGCCCTTGGCAGAGAAAAGGTTCCCTACCCCTGCACAAAAGGCATATGCACTTTTTTTCAGGCCAGTCTCTGAAAGCCATCTGTAAAAGTGTGTTCTAAATGCTCAAATGTCTGAACATATGAATTTCTAAATAATCACTTGACTCTTGGATGGACTTTAGAGATTTTGCTGATGGAGGTTCTCAATTATTCTTGTTTTTCCTGTGTAAGGGTTTCACTCTCTCTGGTAGGCTTTTGGCATTAGGCCTTAGGTAACAATCATACAGGCAATGCAGTATAGTTCCAAACACATGCAGTTTTTACTGCTTTCGACAGGTTGGACAGCACCAAAACAAACTCATAAACCTAAATCCCTAGCTTTGTCCAGGCACTAACATCCAGTCTGGTGCACAGTCTGTGCGTTCACTAGGTAATACATTCGCCTCTGCTTCATCCAGCAGATGGACACTCTCTCAGGAGACTGACACACACAATTAACATACTTCCTGCTTCTTAGGGTATGTTCCCACGGTCAGTAAATGCTGCGGGTTGGACGCTCTGTACATCCGCAGCGTCCAGTTCGCAGCGGCCAGATGTTACAGCATAGTGGATGGGATTTCAAGAAATCCCATGTCCACTATGCGTGCACCGGCGCCAGCGGCTTCACTGTGGAGACGGACACGCAGCGAGTCTTTCCAGACGGCAGCATGTCTGTTTATCTTACGGAGACACTCAGTCTCTGCAGGTTAAATATCACCGTCCAATGTATTCTACGCAGTGATTCCGCACGGTTCAATGAACACATGTGGAATCCCCTTCATTCAAAAGCAGGCTGCGCTTTGCTTTGGACGGAGCGGACATGTGCTGCGTCCAAAGCGCTGGCTAATACTGACCGTGGGGACATAGCCTAAGAGACACACTGCAGATGCTTCTAATCAAACACTGCAGAGTTTGGATTTAACCCTGTCCTTGCCAGCTATGCTACATCTGCTTTTCCTTATCCCGTCCCACCCCTTTCTTCAGCTTCTTTCTTCCTTCCTTCTCCACCTTTTTATTTCTCTTTCCCTTTTTTCCTCCATATAGATATAATTATCTTATTTATCTGCTTACATGGCATTATTATATCTCTTAATAGTTAGGCGAGGTCTACTTGAATAAACCACTTTAACTTGACTTGTTTTTTGCCGCTGCAATTATACCTTGCCCACTTACAATATAGTCCTTGCCTATTTGCTATTTACATTATTTTATTATTATTTTTATTATTATTATTATTATTTATTTATATAGCACCATTAATTCCATGGTGCTGTACATGATGTCATGAGGATATTTTATTGAGATACTCCAGAATAGCATCTCTTCGGAAAACTTGAAGGATTTTAGATACAGTAGAGGTTAAACTTACAGCCCTATAATTTCCAGGCTCAGAGTTGTCTCCTTTTTAACATTGGCATCACAGTTACTATGCACCAGTCCTGTGGTACAGACCTTATTATGACATCTGTGAATGTTAAAAATAATGGCTTGTTCCTCACATTACTTAAAGGGAACCTGTCACCCCAAAAATCGCTGGTGAGGTAAGCTCACCGGCATCAGGGGCTTATCTACTGCATTCTGTAATGCTGTAGATAAGCCCCCGATGTTACCTGAAAGAGGAGAAAAAGACATTCGATTATACTCACCCAGGGGCGGTCCCGCTGCGGTCCGGTCGGATGGGTGTCTCCGGTCCGCTCCGGCGCCTCCCATCTTCGTTCCATGACGTCCTCTTCGGGTCTTTACGCCGCGGCTCCGGCGCAGGCGTACTTTGTCTGCCCTGTTGAGGGCAGAGCAAAGTACTGCAGTGCGCAGGCGCCGGAAAGGTCAGAGAGGCCGGAGCCGCGGCGTAAAGGCCCGAAGAGGACGTCATGGAATGAAGATGGGAGGCGCCGGAGCGGACCGGAGACACCCATCTGACCGGACTGCAGCGGGACCGCCCCTGGGTGAGTATAATCTAACGTCTTTTTCTCCTCTTTCAGGTAACATCGGCGGCTTATCTACAGCATTAAAGAATGCTGTAGATAAGCCCCTGATGCCGGTGAGCTTACCTCACCAGCGATTTTGGAGGTGACAGGTTCCCTTTAATTTCTGCAATACTCGGGGGATGTATACTATCCAGGCCTGAAGATCTGCCTATTTTAGTGTTTTTGAGGAGAGGCCATACTTATCGCTGGGTTAAGCAAGCGACATTTAGTGGAGAATTGTTAGTATCCCTGATCATGTCATCTGTCATGGGATTTTCTTGTGTAAATAACATAGAGAAAAAGGCGTTTAGCAGATTTCCTTTCCTTCACTTTCTTCCACCATTTCACCCAGAATATTTTTGAGAGGGCAAAAACTATAATTTCTGAGTTTCTTACTGTTCATGTAGTTGAATAATATTTTTGGATTATTTTTACATTACTTTTTGTTTCTCTGTTAATTCTCATTTTATCTTTATATTACAAATGTGTGTTCTTATTTTTGATGTTAACTCTGATTCTAAAAAAACAGATAGAAGATAAAAACGACTCGCTGTCCATATGTTCACGCTTTTGAGCCAATTGTTTGAAAAAGTGATGTTACCATTCTCCAGGCATCTTCTGCTGCATAGACCATCTATATTTTGTAATGCCAGTCAATGGAAAGGCTTATAACATGTCTGGATGTCTTCGTGAACATTTTTTGCTTGCAAATATGTTAATGGTTTCTTTGTTGCTGAATGGAGTTAAATTTAGGGGGGAAAACAAAAGGAAAAAAGATTCCATGAAAACACTAGAAAAGTGCAAAAAAACTGCCAAAAACATTGAAAAAGCACTCAAGAAACAACCAAAAATAAAGCTAAAGAAGAGTATCAGGAAAAAAGCACCAGTGTTCTTTAAAGTATCTTCCTCTTGAAAAACTTGGGGGGTATGCCTAAATGTTTTCTGCACATACCCTACTCACAGTTTTATCTGCTGGAAATCTACATGCTCTCTGGATGCTGAACCCCTTATAACCCCATCCACACCACTAATTGGCAGATTTCTGCCTATGCATTGTATACACAGAAAGTAGCCAATCAGTGGTGGGGGCGGAGTTATACAGGGCTCATTAATATGGAGGACTACATGGCATGAGACTACTAGTCCTCTAGGAATAATCTCAATTATCTCCTGCTGATTAAACAGTGATTTTAATAAAACTACAGCAAGATGCCCAGTAAGTGCCACATAGTTATAATCAGGGTATGTGTGTCTACATTATGGTGCTCTCAGATAAGATGGCAACAACCTTGTGACAGATTCCCTTTAATATTCAGCTTGTGTCTTAAAGAAATAATTAAACTATAGCCATAATCATTTTTGGAGGGATAAATAACCTTTTAATGTTCAGGCTGATTGAATCACCTTAACTCAAGCCATTCTGCTGATTTATTTCATGGCGAGATCCCTAGTGTTGTCCCTTTCAATTTAATGTGCTATATATTATAGTGAGTGTTTAGAAAATCTCGTAAATTTCTTCCCAGTCTCTATTATAAGCAGTTGTTCCCAGTAACAGCAGCAATGTATATATATCTGTCACCGGAGCCTCGTCCCATCTGTGCGTATTGCCGGGTGAGACATATTAATCTATATTTTTTTCAAGATCCAGTTACAGTAGTTTAGCAAAATCAGCCAGATAGGTTCTGAACTGGAGAAATGTGAGTGTAGAAAAATGTAATTAATCTAGCATGTGCTGGATGGCTGAGGCACGGGATTACTGTCCATTTTATAAGATTTAGATACAATCACTATGTATTCTATCTATCTAGCTATCTATCTTAAGATAGAGACATAATTTACTCAATTTTGGATTACCTAGAGAATCAGGATCTGAAAACTTGCATTCTTCTCTATTTATGCACAGTGCTGCTTCAATTTTTCAGTTTTGTCTGTCTGTCTATCTAGCTCATCTGTATCTATCTATCTATCTATCTATCTATCTATCTATCTATCTATCTATCTATCTATTATCTATCCCATATCTATCTATCTATCTATCTATCTATCTATCTATCCATATATCTCATCTGTATCTATCTATCTATCTATCTATCTATCTATCTATCTATCCATATATCTCATCTCTATCTATCTATCTATCTATCTATCTATCCATATATCTCATCTCTATCTATCTATCTATCTATCTATCTATCTATCTATCTATCTATCTATCTATCTATCTATCTCTATTTGATGTCTGTCTAATGATCTTCTATTGATTTTCTACTGCTACCTACCTATGCAGAATAACTATGACTGAAATTCCACTCCGTACATATAAAATGGGTGGCTTCTGTAGCATTCACATGGATTTATGCAAGCCCCATGATACATGGAACAGTTGCAGAAATTTCAGCAGGTTAACCGTAAACTAATACATTGATAGTGAACTACATATTTTGTCTATTTTCATATGGGCATATACAGTGGCGGACACAAACAGAACAATATATGGTCTCTTTGCAGCCCAAACAACGTGTCTGTGACAAAAGTGGCTTACAGTTTTCGAGATGGAAGTGGGTCCCCTTACCTCTTAGGCCCCTTTGCGGCTGCACTAGTATGGCTAACCCTAGGCATATTGACGGATTACATATGCTACTGTATAATAACATAATAAGGTAATAGTCGCATTCATCCCTTTTAATTGCAATCTGAATTAGAAAGTAATATAAAATTAGGGATAAATACGTCATCACTGATGTTATATAAAATTTTTTCATGTCTTAGGACAGCTCATGCCAAAGCCAAAGCAGATGGAGCTGAGCAAGCAGCACAAGCAGCAAACAACGAGTCCAGCATTTCAAGAACTATGGCACGAGAGCTCTCACCAGATTTCTACCAGCCAGGTACATGACGTATATCATGATTTAACACCACTTCTCATTATATGCCATTTTTATACTAGGGTTTTTATGTGCTTCAGGAGCCTCTTTTGGGTCCCTTTGTGCGTTTTCACAATTCTCCATTTCTATTAGACAGCCTCATACATGTAGTTCATACATATTCGTTGCCAAGGAGTTAATAGAAATTAATAGAAATAGAAAGAGAATATCTCATTTTCTTAGGGCCTTCCCCTATTAGCCAGAAAAACTATAAAAAGTATAGGACTAGACTCGTCCATGCATTACACCCCTTTGACTTCAGTAGGAATTGTGTAATGATTCTTGTCACCTGTAGGGGCGCTGCAGGGAAATTGAACACTTCCTGCTGGATTCCCATATAGATTAAATCTGTACTGCGGGATGCCGTGGGATTAGTCTAAGAACGAGGGAGCATTTAGATTGTACAATGTATCATAGAATCATAGAATGGTAGAGTTGGAAGGGACCTCCAGGGTCATCTTGTCCAACCCCCTGTTAAATGCAGGATTCACTAAATCATCCAAGTATGAATTAGATAAAGCTGTAATACCAGACACAACCTATAAATGCAGGTGTTTCATGCAATAAGTCAACTGCTAATAAATATGCTGCATTCACTTTAGGGCCAGAATACATAAAAAGAAAGCTAATGCAAGAAATCATAGAAAATGCAGAACCAATGGAACTGAAAGAGCAAGCCAGTGGTGCCAATCAAGAGCAACCTGCAGCAACGCCTTCTGAAAGTCCTCAAGTACCAGATAAGCAACCAACTTTAGAAGATGTTTCTCCAGTACGAACCCCATCCCCACCAATGGCTGCGACTCCACCAGATGCCAAGAGACTTAGGACAAGCTCCCAAAAGGAGAGGTTATTAACTCCGGGAAACTGGAATGGGGAACATACTCGTGGTGGAAGTCAAGCTGCATCCCCATCTAACAGCCCGTCCAAGCCAAGTAACCAAGATATGACCAGCAAATTTGAAAGCCAGATGAAACCACTTCAACGGTTGGGAAATCAGTCGTCCAATCCAGATGTTGAGTTTCACAAGGGCTATCACAGCTATGCTGTGCGGACCTCCCCAGTGACTCCTCCACTGGATTATGAGGAAAAAGCATTCCCATCACCAGAAGCACCAACCAAGTCAAAAACTCCTGATTTGAAGGAAGGCAAGAAGGACATTTTACCTTCGCAAAAACTCCAAGAACAGAAGGCTGCTATTGAATCCCCCAAAAAAGAAATCAAAGCTAAACCCAGTGAAGACAATAGACTGGATGTGAAGGTTTTAGAAGCCAAGAGCGAGACCAAGATTGTACAGAAATATGAGCCCAAAACTATACAGAAGACTGAACCAAAGGTTGGACAGAAAGCTGCTCCTGCCAAAGCAGAGCCAAAAGGTCCTCCAAAAGCTGTTGCTCCAAAGCCTGAACCCAAAGCTCCAGCAAAGACTGAATCAAAGGCCTTGGTTAAGTTTGAACCTAAGAGCTTGCTTAAAAAAGGTGCCCAAGCTGCAACTGCTGAAAAACAAGAAGAAGAAAATGAAGAGGTAGGCTTGATAAATGGCATGTAATTCAGTTTAACAGGGGCAAAGGCTAAGAGATCTGGCTTGCATATTGGATTTTTTTGCGTATTAGGGGGAGCAATGCTATGCTTTATTAGTGTATTTGACAATTTTATATTATTGTTGTTAATACTGTGACAGCCTGGACTTCATGATCTTTTTCATTACATTGCATATTTAGTTACAGCCTCCTTTTATTATTGATATACTATCCCAACTTCAGCATCATTGTATATTATAGTTGACATATGACATACCTTTGTGGGGGATGTTGTATTGATTTTGCATGTAATAACTATGATATCTATACTGCCAGGATAATATACGGTACTATACTGTTTGCATTTAATACTTATATAATATTTAGTCCTCTGAGTAAAGTGACCCTAAACTCATGGGTATCACTTCCTAAAGATAAAGCTATAACAATTTAATAACTGAAGTATATAGGTATACCCAGGTATATAGGGAGTGTATCAATGTTTAGATTAAAAAATATTTTTTATTGATATACACAGTAAAAACAAGTAAAAAACTCAAGAAAGGTACTGGATAAAGAACTCAGTATCTTTCTTTAGTTTTTTTTACTTGATTTTACTGTGTATATCAATAAAAAAATTTTTTAAATCTAAACATTGATACACTTCCTATATGCCTAGGTATAACTATATACCTGAGTTATTATATTGTTTGCATTTAATGCATGGTGTGTGCTTTTCTGTGTCTATTTTATACATTGATGCTGGAGGTGATTTATGGTTTTTGTACTGACATTTTATAGTTTTTATGGATTGTACATCAATAAAATTTGTCAGATTTTAGGTGTGTGCATCTATATTGTATTTCTTTTTTTTTTCTGTGTCAAAATATAGAAATTGTCTAAGACCGCCAGAGAAAGTCAAGCACGCAACCTCTTCATCTTAGGGGCCAGAGTCTCATTATTAGAATCTCTGGTAGTCCCAGAGGTCAAAAATCCTTAAATAGATAAAATGTTGCCTGCCTGTACCTGAGGAGTATATGGCATACTAGCTACCGGTAATTATTATGGTAAATTTAATGTACAATTTGTAAGCGGCTAGCTTTTAAGCTCCCATCTAGTAGTGGCATAGGTTGGCAACATTTTAATATTTTAAACGGGTTGTTCAGGTATGGCATGACAGTCTGCACTCACTCTATGTGACTCCATACTTGTGAATCCTTACATCATGCACAGTGTACGCTGTCAGGATTCTCCTGTGCCGGTGGGGAGACAGGGTGGTCACGTGACCGCAAATATGTGTTATATATACTTCCAGACAAATTCTGACTAGACACATGAGCGGCTTCACTCAGTTCATTTACATAGAGCGAGGCCAGACACATCTATTCGGAATGTGGCCGGGAGCATGCATATTGCATACATGCTGTCACATGACCGCCCGGTCTTGTCGCCGGCACCGGAGAATCCTAGCAGCGCGCACAGTGCATGATCTATGGATTCACAAGACTTCAACTAAGAACAGTCACTTCTGTGCCAAACCTGGGCAACCCCTTTAATACTCTGGAAATATTATTTGGAACATAGCAAAAAAAGCTTTGATCACTATATTAATCTATGTAGATAAAAAATGGTGATCACGGGTGGGCATTCATTTACATAGTAAAATATAAATATGTGGTTATAATTATATCTCTATTTCTTTGCCAAATTTCTTCTTATAATACTCAGTCCAGGTTACTAATTGTGCCATCTTCTGTTTTACAGAGACCTGATACAATTATGATCTGCATGGTAATATTACTGAATATTGGCCTGTCTATCCTATTCGTACATCTACTGACATGAAGCGTAAGTATTACCTTCAAGAGTAAACAATTAGGACACCTTACATTTTTAAGTAATTTATAAGTAATCTTACACATTAAAACACTAACTTCTCAAAATAAGAAGATTTTTTTCTGGGTTGTCCTATACATAAAATGTCCTGTATAACTATCTAATTTTAAAACCTAACCACCTTCATAATTTGCGTGATTATGAAATTCTGTACCGTTCTTACTTTTTTCTTTTGATGATCCTTTTGAGTCATAGCATTCACTGGGGACTCTTAAATTGGCTGTCATCAGGGGTATAGCCCAGCAGTCACATTATTGGGGAGTGACCACTTCGCCACCCCCTGATGATGTCCCATTTTAGAATCCACATTGAATGCTGAGAGGCAAACGGACCCTCATAGGAAGTAAAGTAAGAACACAGATATAGAAATGAGCTGTATAGCGAACACAAAACATTACAAAAGTGGTCGTGGGTTAAAAATTAATGTTTATACAGGGCAATTTAGGTATCAGACCACAATTTTACGTTAAAAAAATTACTTTAGATTTTCTTACTGTTGGCAGTGGATTAATCTCTGTACTATCCAGCCGTTTAATAATGAATATATGTTTATTCAGGAACAAAGATAATACAGCTTACAACTGACATTCCTTATAGCTTAGGATCTTAGCATCTTGTCTGTCATCTTGCAAACTGAAAGTAAAACTACTTCAGCTACACATAAAAAAACAAAGAAAAAGCAATGTGTGCATATTCCCTAATGAAAATAAATAAGCAAAAAAGCAAGTGCATTAAATAATTAACATAGGGTATTTGGTAAACAATGTTTTTGATTAAAAAAAAGCATAAATCTGTCCCACCGCGACAAGGTACACCCAATTGGGACAGTTACTGTCCCAATTGGGAATACCTTGTCGCGGTGTGACAACTTTATGCTTTTTTTGATCTGTCCCAATTGGGCATACCTTGTCGTGGTGGGACAGCTTTATGCTTTTTTTTTAAATAAAAAAACAGTGTTTACTAAATACCCTATGTAACATTATTTAATGCACTTGCTTTTTTGCTTATTTATTTTCATTAGGGTATATGCACACATTGCTTTTTCTTTTGTTTTGCTTATTTCTATGGCCAGTGTGAACATGCCTTTACCTCATGCATGTTTTCAAGTCATACTCCGGCTCAGTTTTTTGTTTTTCTTCAGCTACACATAGTGAACAGGAACTTCCTGTTTTTTGCTTTTTTAAACAGTGCTTTACTGACAATATTACATTATTGCTGGAGACAGAAACTCATGCACTTTTTTAACAGTAGTAAATGTAAATAGTAGTTGATGTAATATATACAATAATAAGCATTATTCCAACACCCTCACTCAACAACTACTTATCCTGCAAGTCCCATAGTAGTTCTGAATTCTTCAAATTTGGCTCTTGAAAGTGGCTTTGGCATAACATCAGCTATCATCTGGTCAGTCTCGCAATGAGCAAACTCAATTATGCCACGTCCTATCAAATCACATCGGTGATGATGTTTAACATCAATGTGTTTGGTTCTCACATTGATCTTCTCATTGTATCAAGTTTAATGCATCCTTGGTTGTCTTAATAAATCACCATTGGTTGAGTTGATGGCTTACCAAGATTGCCTAATTGGTATAACCAAATTACCTCTTGACTTGTGTAGGCTGCAGACACATACTCTGCTTCTGTAGATGACAAGGCTTCAGACACCTGCTGGACCAGCAAATTGAACTTTCTCCAAGCTTGAACAAATAGTGGATTTATGACCACCAGTCAAATCTGCAGCCACATAGCCTATGAGATTTAGATCTCCTTTTGCAGATATCCGTACATTTATGTCTTGAATCTCTTTCAAAAATCAAAGAACTCTCGTAATGGCATTACAGTACTTTTTGGTGTGGTTTTTCCACATATCTGCAGAGAATTCCAATTGTTGCTATGATATTCGTTCAAGTCATAGTTGCTATGTGTAGAAGTGCTCCCACTGTCTGTCTGTATTTCTCATTGTTAGGTAACAGATCATCTTCTTCCAATTTTAAATAGGATGTTTCCATTGGGGTTGATATACCTTTGGCTTCTGACATTCCAAACTGATTCAGAATTGAGCTGATTTTTGCTCTTTTGTTTAGAAGAAGACTTCTTCTCTTTGGACCTGAATTCCTAGATAATAAGTCACATTTGCAATGTCTTTGATTTCAAAATGCTGATTTAGAATTTTTGTCATCAATCAATTTCTGTTTCTTCTTGATGCACCGTAATCATATCGTCCACATACTGTATAAGAGAATATACGTCCACTTTCCATTTGTACATTTTGTGTATAAACATGGATCTGCTTGACCTCTTTTAAATCCTTCTTACAGTAAAACTGTATTTTGGTGTTCCATGCTGTTGCCAATTGCTTAAGACCATAGAGAGATTTTTGTAGTTTACAAACGGGATTCTATTTACCCTTTTTGATATAACCCGCAGGTTAAGTTATGTACAAGTTCTCTTCAATATCACCATTTAAAAAGGCAGTTTTAATGTCCAAATGTCTGAAAAACATCTTTTGTACAGCAGCTATTGTCATTAGAGTCCTGAATGTGGTCTGCTTAGCAACTTGAGAAAATGTGGAATCATAATCTTCACCATATTTCTGAGAATATCCTTTTGGGATTAATCTTGCTTTAAATCTGTGGACCTTGTGTTCAGAGGCATACTTGGTCTTAAAAATCCATTTGCATTTGATTGCTTTCTTGCCTTGTGGTAGTTTGGTGAGTTTCCAAGTTTGAAGTTGACAAAAGGATTTAATTTCCTCATTAGCAGCATTAATCCACTTCAGTTTTTCATGGAAATGTAGTTGTTGCATCTCATCCCATGACAGCGGCTCTGACTCTGGTAGTGTTTTGACAAAGTAGGATAGACGCTTAGCTGGTATGCCTTTGTTTGATCTTGACAATCTCCTGACTTTTCTGTTGCTTCTTCAGTGGTTGAAGAACCTAACCAAACGTCTACATCTTTTTCTTGTTTTTTTGAAATTGTGACTGAGATTGTTGTTGTTTCAGCTGGACTTCTGGTATGATGTCATGAAACTTGAGTGACACAAAGTGCTCATCAATCACTACATCGCTGCTTATTGTGCCTTAATCCTTTCTGGGTACAGGATTCTAAATCTTTTCTGGGTTTCACTGTAGCCCACCAGGATTCCCTTTTTTGCATGAGATTACCACTTTTACCCTTTTCTGTGGGAATATGTAGAAATTCTTTACTTACGAATTCTTATGTGTTATAGTTAGTTCAGGCTTCTTGCTGTTCCATTGATCAAATGGTGTTTTCTCAGTAGTTTCACCTGGTAGTCTGTTTTGAAGATAGCAAGCTGTCATGATTGCTTCACCCCTAGATGTTGTTGGCAAATCTTCATCAAATAGCATACCTCTACCATTTTCACAAAATGTCCAGTTCCTTCTTTCCCCTACACCATTCTGTTCAGGGTTGTATTGATACAGTGATTTGAAACACTATTCAAATTTCCCTAAAAACGCTTTGTGTCTCAGTACTTGTGTATTCAGATATATTATCTGCACACAGAATTTTCGACATTCTCCCAAATTTCACTTTTTTCACAAAATTCACTTCAGTGAGATATATTTCAGGTTTCTCTGGAGCTTCATCATTGCTCTGAAGCAGATATATGACTGTATATCCCCAATAATCACCAATAAATGTGAAAAAGTATCTCTGCTTTCCAGGAGTTTGAGTACTCATCGGACCACAAACCTTTGTATGTATTAAGTCCAGAAACTGTTCTGATTTTGTAGTTCTATTCTTAGGAAAAGATTTTCTTTACATTTTCCTTTAAGACAGCTAGTACATTTGATTGTCTGATTGCCCAGATCGACTATCATGCCATCATCAAGTGGTTTATTAACTAACTTTTTTATTGGTTCTGGGTATCTATGTGCAAGATGTTTGTGCCATACATGAATACAATTCTTGTGCTGTTCATGTTTAGCAGTGTATACACTTTCCTTGCATTTTAGCTGGTACAACTCATCTTTGATTTTTCCTTCTGCTAGTGTGTGACCTTTTTTTGAGATGATACAACTGCTATCTTTAAATGTAACTTTATTCTTTGTCTCCTGAGTTTCTTAACAGATAACAGATTGCTTTCAAGACTAAGGAGATAGAGCACGTCCTTTACAGGGATCTTTCTGCTTTGTGTTGGGGAGAGTTGACAATTAATGTAACCATCTCCTATTCCTTCTGAATTCATATACTGACCATTAGCCAAGATCACTTTCTCTGACTTACTTTAGTCAAGGTCAGAGAAGAAGCTTCTGTCATTAGTCATATGACTAGCTGGCCAGAGTTTATACACCATGCATGCTTTGATGTATTTGCATTAACAGTAAATGCAGCTTCAGTACTCAAAGTGTCATGTTCTTCAATAATGTCACTTTTAACTCTTTGATCATTGTTTTGCTTTTTTAGCTGATTGATTCTAGCTTTCCATACTCTGCAGTCATCCTATAGGTGCCCTCATTTCTTGCAGACAAAACACTCACATGTTTCCTTCAAATTACATTTTTTGGGGGGTGTAGATCTTTGGTTTTTAAAGAGGATTCTGCTTTAGATACCTCACTGCTGCTTACACTTTCTGTTTTTCTCTTATGCTCATCTACAAGCTTTCTTCTGATGCACTCCAATGTAAGCTCATAATCTGGGCATGCATCTAGTGCAGTTACAAGTGTGTCATAGCTTTTTGGTAGACCACTTAGTAGTAGTGCAGCAATATGGAAATCCTTTAGATCTTCCCCAATTCCCCGCAGGCGCTCTGCAATTTCTAGAATATTTCCTATGTAATCCTGCATATCTTGGCCCTTATCCATCTTAGACTGATACAAATTTCTCATTAAATAGAGCTTATTGCTGATATTTATCTTTTCATGCAGATTCTGCAGCTGTTCCCAGATTTCTTTTGCAGTTTCACATTTAAATACATGCACATGTGATCATTCTCTCTACTGAGGGAGATAGTACTTTGTGATTCTTCTCTACCCAGTCTTCTGGTAGTTGGTCAGGTCTGGACTCCTGTGTGCATTTTCATGCACCTTCTCTTATCAACATCTTTCCCATGAATTTCCAGGATTGGTAGTTGTAGTTAGTCAGATTTGTCACTGTGAACTTAGCAGAGTTGCTGCTGTCAGCCATCTTTGTTTCTTATGCTTAGTACACTTTTGTTCTCTCTCCCCTGTGCTGTTCTCTGTTTCTTCGCTTTTCTGGATCTCTGGGCATATAACCTGTTGGCACAGGATTAAACTCTGTACTGTCCAGTCATTCAGTGACTATGCAGTATATTTATTCAGGAACAAAGATAACACAGTTTACAACTGGTATTTCTTATAGGTTAAGATCTTAGTATCTTGTCTGTCATCTTGCAAAGTGAAAGTAAAATGTGCTTCAGCTACACACAAAGTGAACAGGAACGTCCTTTTTTTTAAACAATTATTGGCATTATAACACTATTGCTGGAAACAGAGGCTCATGCACTAGTAAAAAGTAGTAAATAGTGGTTGATGCAATATATATACAATAATAAACATCACTCCAATACTTACCTTGAGATGCCAAATCAGAATATTATCATAATCTGCAACTTTTCTCTGTCTAACACTGCTTAAAGGGGTAATCTCATTTAGACAACTCTTTTCTATATGCCTTCTTCTTTGGACATATGGATGTCATGGAGGAGCATCCCAAGTTCAAGACCCCCCTCTCAAAGATAAATCTCATAACCACACTGTTCTGGTAGAATTACACTCAGATCTTGTGACTTGTGATTGTGTTCTTTTTCTCAGGAATGACAGATCCTTGGATTTTCCAATCAATCTTTCTGATGCAGGACGAGAAGTTATCAGGAAAAAAAAAGCCGATTTGTGCCTTGACAGACAGTTAAGAAGATGAGTGATATTAGACCGATCCTTCCAAGTTCTATTCCAGCAATTGATTTTACTTCTTTCCTCTGTCGCACTGCACTGAGGTGTTCCACCGTCTTGTTTGCAAAGAAAGAATATAGAGTTGAGGTATATCACAATGACAAAAAGTAAAAAATAAAAAAATACAAAAAGAAAAAAAAGTATCTGTGAATAAGAGCTCAGAAACTTGGGTTTGCGGAGTTCTTCCATGGACACATTGACCACCTGAAGTCATGGAGAGCACTAACCCAATGCACAAGTGTAGCTTTCGTGTTTGGACAGGTTACTGGGTATTTATTTTCTGTGTGCAGGGTGCAGGTTGGCAATTGCCTATTGGAGGAAGCAGACATGTTTACACGTTTTCATGCTATATAACAATGTAACACCATGATCCAACCCCATGTCTTAAAGGATAGAATTTTCTAGATAGACTTTGCATGTGTGACTGGTTTGTCCTAGAGATGTTTTTACAGAATAATACAATGCATACTGAGGTGCACATTGGTGTCTGTTGTAAACGCGTGGGAGAAAAAAAAATAAAAACATTGCACTTTCAGCACATTGAACCCCATATTCCCTGGAATGTTCATTTAATTCATCAGGGGCTGGGATCTGCTTATCAGACAGCTATTGTGGATGTTGCATGGGTTTGGCGAGTAATTATAATTTATTGAGCTGTTTGCCATTCAGTATTTGGTAGCTGGGTTTTGCTGCTTAGATTTTTTTTTATAGATATTTTAGATATATTAGATACATTTCATACTAAGATAGATTAGTAGATGGACAGATAATTGGAAAGGTTATGTTTCTGCTCTAGCTTTAATCCCTAAAAGACTCTAATTATCTGTCTTCTATTAATCTAATCTCTATTGATCTATCTATCTATCTATCTATCTATCTATCTATCTATCTATCTATCTATCTATCTATCCAGCTGTAGATATTAACCCTCAAAGGGACACAAAATATGTCACATATGCAGTGCCAATGTAAATGTTTTTAACGGAGACCTTCTTAAAAATCTTTATGAAAGTAACTATATGGGATCAAAGTTGCTTTTTGATTGACACATGTTTAAGATTGCAACCATCAGGACTGTTTCCACACCAGAATCATTGTGCTTTCCAAGCCTATGACATGTTCACCATGTTGGGTTGTTCCAGTCAGAGCAGGGAGTCTCCGGGAGCTGTGCCTTATAGTAAAGGCTCCAATACACATAATACAAAAGCCTGCCAATTTTGTTGGGATTGGCCGACCATTTAATGTATTGGTCCCTCTCAATTCATCTCTGACAAAAGAGGCCAGGGAAGAAAAGGATCCGACTAGTTGAATTTCAGGAGCTAATCCTTTTGTTCGTTGCGCAGATGACCCACTACCTGAGGAGTTTGGCAGTGGCTTTCCCATAGGCAACACAGGAACGCTCGGCCAAAACAAGCATTCATGTTTATTGGGGAATCGGGAGAGATAGCGGCTAATCTAGATAGACAGCTCCCTTATGCTTATGGCCAACGTTAGACTTAGAAGACCTCTTGTTACAAAGCTTGTGGAGAACAGAAAAAAACTCTACTTTTACTGTAGCCCTTTCCTGCCAGCTCCAGGGAAATTCTCAGACTTATGTTGCCATGTATGTCATGGGTCATCATGACCAGGAACAATTTATTAAAAAATCGGCATACAATGAAAAAAGGGATTGAACAAACTATGTGAGAAAAACATTGTCTCCTACTGACAACACTTACTGTCTCTGTTCTCTGATACATCTATGTTATCACAGACCCTGGGCCTCCAACTTCTACCATTGATATTGTGTTCCACAGACTTGTCTGAAGAAAGACCAGTTGCCCCAGGCAGTGGCATGTAGAATCAGAGGCGTAGATAGGGTTTTGGTTCGGGGGGGCAAAACTTCTGAGTGGGCCCCTAACCAGGTAACCTTGATTACAACTCGGTGACGCGCCCTAATAGTGAAGAAGAACCTCAGCAGATGACCGCTCTGTTACTGAAAATAATCTCTATATAAAGACGAACAAGGATATTACCGCCATATGGTCAGTGGTAGATACCAGTCCTACAGAACATATAAGAGATCACAGCACAGTTACAGATAATGACTTACCGCTGATGTTCTTTCTGATGGAATCGTTCATTTTTCCCGTCTTTTCCATCTGGCCCAGACTGACATGACAACTTCTTCCAGCCAGGACTCGTCTGCAGAGAATACAACAAAGACACATTTAACTTCTCATATTCCAGCCCCATCATCATCTATTCCCAACCTGCACAAACTCATCCTGCTGATACCCCATATACTGAGCCACTGCTGCTGTATGTGTCCCTATTACTGCACCTGATACCCCAATACTGAGCCGCTGCTGCCGTATGTGTCCCTATTACTGCACCTGATACCCCAATACTGAGCCGCTGTTGCTGTATGTGTCCCTATTACTGCCCCTGATTCCCCAATACTGAGCCGCTGCTGCCGTATGTGTCCCTATTACTGCACATGATACCCCAATACTGAGCCGCTGCTGCCGTATGTGTCCCTATTACTGCACATGATACCCCAATACTGAGCCGCTGCAGCCGTATGTGTCCCTATTACTGCACTTACTGTGTGGTTCTCTCTGCCCTCTAAATTCTAAAGCACCCATCTGTAATATAGTAATGCACGGTGCAAGTGCCCCAGAAAACAGTGCCCATATTTTGCCCCCTAGAAAGTAATAATGCCCTGTATGCCCCTTTGATAGTTACAGTAACCTGAGTTTCCCTATAACAATAAGTGCCCACTTTACATTTAATAATGTCCCGAGTCTCCCCCTGTACAGCTCCCCTATACACATCATGATGCTCTCTTATACACAGTATAATGCCCCCTCACTGTATAATACCACCCACACAGTATACTGACCCCTTAGTAGCCCCCAAACTGTTTGATGGCTCCAACACTGTATGATGGCCCCTTCACTGTAATCTCCATACTGTATGATGGCCCCCTAGGTAGCCTCCATATACAGTAGCATAATGCACCAAATAGTCCACAATATAGTATAATGCACTCTCCATAGGCAGACTCTATAGCATAAGGCAGCCCCCATAGTCAGACCCTGTAATAAGGCAGCCCCCACAGGCAGACACTGTAATAAAGCAGCCCCCATTGTCAGACCCTGTGACAAGGCAGTACCCCCATAGGTAGACCCTGTAATAAGGCGGCAGACCCTATAATAAGGCAGCACCCCCATAGTAAGACTCTGTAATAAGGCAGCCCCCATAGTCAGACCCTGTAATAAGGCAACACCCCCACAGTCAGACCCTGTAATAAGGCAGCACCCCTATAGGCAGACCCTGTAATAAGGCAGCCCCCATAGTCAGACCCTGTAATAAGGCAGCACCCCTATAGGCAGACCCTGTAATGAGGCAGCACCCCTATAGTCAGACCGTGTAATGAGGCAGCACCCCTATAGTCAGACCCTGTAATAAGGCAGCACCCCTATAGGCAGACCCTGTAATAAGGCAGCACCCCTATAGGCAGACCCTGTAATAAGGCAGCACCCCCACAGTCAGACCCTGTAATAAGGCAGCACCCCTATAGGCAGACCCTGTAATAAGGCAGCCCCCATAGTCAGACCCTGTAATAAGGCAGCACCCCTATAGGCAGACCCTGTAATGAGGCAGCACCCCTATAGTCAGACCGTGTAATGAGGCAGCACCCCTATAGTCAGACCCTGTAATAAGGCAGCCCCATAGTCAGACCCTGTAATGAGGCAGCACCCCCATAGTCAGACCCTGTAATGAGGCAGCACCCCCATAGTCAGACTCTGTAATGAGGCAGCACCCCCATAGTCAGACCCTGTTATGAGGCAGCACCCCTATAGTCAGACCCTGTAATAAGGCAGCATCCCCATAGGCAGACCCTGTAATAAGGCGGCAGATCCCCATAGGCAGACCCTATAATAAGGCAGCACCCCCATAGTAAGACTCTGTAATAAGGCAGCCCCCATAGTCAGACCCTGTAATAAAGCAGCACCCCTATAGTCAGACCCTGTAATAAGGCAGCCCCCATAGTCAGACCCTGTAATAAGGCAGCCCCCCCATAGGCAGACACTGTAATAAGGCAGCCCCCATAGTCAGACCCTGTAATAAGGCAGCACCCATAGTCAGACCCTGTAATAAGGCGGCACCCATAATCAGACCCTGTAATAAGGCAGCACCCCTATAGTCAGACCCTGTAATATGGCAGCCCCCATAGTCAGACCCTGTAATAAGGCAGCCCCCCATAGTCAGACCCTGTAATAAGTTGGAACCACTAGTCAGACCCTGTAATAAGGCAGCCCCCCCATAGGCAGACCCTGTAATAAGGCGGCAGATCCCCATAGGCAGACCCTGTAATAAGGCAGCCCCCCATAGGCAGACCCTGTAATAAGGCAGCCCCCCCATAAGCAGACCCTGTAATAAGGCATCAGCACCCATAAAAAATAAATAAATAAATACTCACCTCTCTTCTTCCTGGTTCCTGCGCTGCTCCCGCTGATCTCCTGACAGCGGGCGCCGGGCAGTGACGTCATCGCGCCCGCTATCAGTATAGGCGACGTCAGATGCCGACACTGACAGGGGGATGATGGGAGAAGGAGCGCAGCGCTCCTTCTCCTATCAATGCGATCAGCTGTATTGGCTAAATGCCTGGTACAGCTGATCTTCCGATGACAGCGGGGGGCCCACTGCTGGCACCGGGCCCCCCCACGTGCTCAGGGGCCCCATAGCAGCTGGGCGGCAGAGCAGGGAGATCGATTCTCCCTGCTTTGCTGCAGCATGTAACTGTATCGGCGCGCTGGGCGCGCCGATACAATTGCAGTAGCGTAGCTCCGGGTGGGCCCCCTCAGAGCACCGGGCCCGGGGCGCCCGCACCATCTGCTCCCCGGTAGCTACGCTACTGTGTAGAATAGATTAACCCTAAACAGAGATTATAATAAGCCTCCATTATGGTGCCAGATTTTATCTCCCAGGGTAGAAGTGTCTGGTGTTTGCTTTCCACTTCCATGAACCTCTTTCATAAGTAGAATCTTGTTCCATTTTTTTATCTTTAAAGGGTGTATTCCAGGAATAGTTTAATTTTTTTTTACTATGGGCCTAAACACGGATAGTCAGGTAGTTGCTAACTACCTGCTTGTTCTATCTGGCGTCAGTCAGGGAGGTCACTGTCTGCTCCTGAAGGCGATTCAGCTGCTGCACATCACCAAAGCAGCTTCTCCTCTTCTGGTCTACTTTGTCGATGGGGTGAGACTGATGATATCATGCTGATTGCCAGCTGTCTCACCACAGTTAGATAGCGGGGAGCCGGATGTCAATCAACATGAGATCAGCAGTCACATTCCCTCAACAGAGCAAAGCTGATGAGAAGCTGCTGCTACAGTATGTTGACATGATGTTAGCAGAAGCTGCTGAATCACCGGCAGGAGCAGTCTGTGTCGGCGTCGGGCACAATAGGCATGTAGTTAGTAGAGATGAGCTAATTTGATCGGGTCCCTGCTTATTCAGCAAGCTATAGCGCTTACCGAATAAGCTATAGTGGGAACCCGGATACTTGGAGCGCGCCGGCTCCGCAGCTGCGTGTGTCGCCTCTGTGTCACAGTCACAACACATGCATGGAGAACCTGTGTGTTGGGCAATCGGGTTATACAGGGCATTCATCTACAGCAGAGACACCAGGGATTTTATCAAAACTACAGCAAGCAGCCAGTAAGTGACACAACTCTGGAATCAGGGTCTCGGTCCCTATTTTATACTGCTCTGAGATTGCATAGGAAAAACCTGCTGACATATTCCCATTAACTCAATGGAATGGTCAGGGACCCAGAAGTTGGACCCCTATTGATTGGGATTGGCATTTCTTAGCATCGCGTGACCAATTTTCAAGGTGAATATAACCTTTTGTTGACTTTTATCTCCAGCAAAACTGACAAAAATATGTACAAACTTCTCACACAACATGAACGCACCTTGTGAATTATATGAGATAGACATGGATGTGGTGATATTATATGTCAGGATATGTAATCTGGAGATGATGAGGGTCCATGTTGGGGAATATGTGTCAGATCATCATATATTATACACATAGCATGGAACATCTTAGGTTATGTACAGAACTAGGAAATTATGCAAAATATAGAATGTACCTGTTTGCAGGAAATATTATATTGGATGTTGATAAGTTCTATCTGTATAAATGCAAAAAATCTCCGTACTCCAAGAAAATCGTGGTGAAAGCAAGTGAGTTTTATTCACCCATGTCCACTCATTTTTTTTTAAATTTATTTAGCAGGGGATATGGGGTAGGTACCCTATAGCTTGCAACCCCAAACCAGTTTGTATAGTTCTTCTTTATCTTTCTTTCTTTCTTTCTTTCTTTCTTTCTTTCTTTCTTTCTTTCTTTCTTTCTTTCTTTCTTTCTTTCTTTCTTTCTTTCTTTCTTTCTCTCGTTTTCTCTCTTCTTTTCTTCCTTCCTTTCTTTTTCTTTCTTTCTTTCTTTCTTTCTTTCTTTCTTTCTTTCTTTCTTTCTTTCTTTCTTTCTTTCTTTCTTTCTTTCTTTCTTTCTTTCTTCTTTCTTCTTCTTTTCTTTTCTTTCTTTCTTTCTTTCTTTCTTTCTTTCTTTCTTTCTTTCTTTCTTTCTTTCTTTCTTTCTTTTCTTTCTTTCTTTCTTTCTTTCTCTCTCCCTTTTTTTCTTTCTTTGTTTCTCTCTTTCTTTTCCTTTCTTTCTCTCTGTTATTATTTATCTTTCATAACAGATATCAGCATTTTTTAATAACATTTATGATTCCCCCCCCCCCCCCCAATGAAAAAAAAATGGCCTACCAGAACACTGGAGCGGTAAGTGTTGTCATAGGGTCACATGAGACATGTAATTTCATTGAAAATTATATTGCAAATATGTTAAACAGTGACACACTAAATGGGGAGATACTTTGTGATACTTCTACTTTAAAGGGCTTCAAAAAATCGAGTATATACGGTGATGTGTTTATTTACAGACATCTGATACCAATATTTTATGCTGATTTACACCCTCTTTATGTACTCTAAAATTTGTCAAAAAAAATCTGATTTTTAGGTCTCACCTCCCACTATTACCATTTTATGAACTAATTAATATTATATTTATTTTGCATTTTTCTATATATTGTAGTCACTAGTTTCTCAGTATGTTAATCAGTGCAGAGTGTAATGCTAAATATCAGCTACTGATTGGTTATATACTCATGATGTGGCTGGGTGGGTTTATTATATGTCTGCACAACTACTGCATTTCAGATACTGTAATTTTTTTCTTTATGCTTTTTGTGCTATATAAAAAGAAATTGCTTTTTTTTTCTTTAGAATGCATGCTTTAATATATTATTGTAAAATTAGCCCAAAATTTAGTGACAATGAGTTTGCAGGATGACAGTATTCTTTTCTTTTTTTTTAATATGGGGATGAATTACCGGTATGCTTACTTGAAAGAAATTATTTAACCCTGTTACTACCAGAAAAAGATGTATTATTTTGGTTTTATTTGTCAAAACCGTCTAAAGGAGTAAAAAAATGACCTTTTTGCCTATAGCAATCAATCACATTGCAGCATCCCCAACACATAGCAGTATAAGAAATGAAATCTGAGCTCAATTAATTGCTTTGTTCAAAATGGCCAGTCTTGATAAAGGATATCTTGAAAAAAAAAGTGTGCACTGAGTGGTATTGTATTTTTTATTCATTACATGTTTATGCAAGTTAGATTTTTAGTTAGTTTTTGAGGCTTTGCTGACACTGGTTGGACAACCGGACTTATCTCCCAACATTAAAATCCCTATTCAAGATTTAAAACTCTGCCCCAATCTACATGGTAAAGCCCACAAACCTTAAAACAATGACTATTTTGTGGTATCTTTGCATAAGCTCCACCTCTTTCGAGGATCATTTCGCAGGACAATCCCTAAAAAAGCAAGACTGTTGGGAGGTATGTACATTTTTTTAAATTATAGTAAATATTGCAAAAAAGTTTTGAAATACTGTAAATTAAAAAGCAAACCCTATGATTGAGGCCTATCTATTAGGCCACATTCTCATGTTCAGTATTTGGTCAGTATTTTACCTCAGCATTTATAAGCCAAAACCAGGAGTGGAACAATCAGAGGAAAAGTATACTGTATTTTTCGGATTATAAGATGCACTTTTCCCCAAAAATTTTTGGGGAAAATAGGGGTGCGTCGTATAATGCGGATATACCTTACTGGCCGCGGTGGAGTAGAGTCCCAGGGTCGCTGCTGGAAAAGGCAAAAGTGGAGCGCTGAGATCTCCCGGGATCTTGGTGCCGAGATCTCCTTCTGCGCATGCACCGCCCCCCAGCAGCCATTTTCCCGGAGTCCACCGCATAGTAAACCATGCAGGGGCTCTGGGCTTTCACAAAATGTCGGCAGAGCCCCCGCAGCACCGAACACCCGCAGCGGCGCTCCGCACATCCGAACACACTCTCATCCCAGCCCACTGCCTGCAGCAACGCTCTACTCTTACCTCCTCCAGCAGTGACCCTGGGACCCCACTTCACAGCAGCCACCACCGCTGGTAAGCAATAAGACGCATGGATTATAAGAAGCACCACCATTTTATTAAAAAAAAGTTTTTTTTCCCTATTTTTCTCCTCAAAATTTGGGGTGCGTCTTATAATCCACAAAATACGGTAATAGAAACACGTCATCACCACTTCTGTATTTATCACCCACTCCTAGTTTTGGCTTACAAATACTGAGGTAAAAAACTGACCAAATACTGAAAGTGTTTACGTGGTCGGTCTGAGTCTCCAATTTGTTGTACACTTTTTGCTTTGTGTTTTTTGTCAATGTAAAAAAGAAATTCATTGTGGACAATGGAATGTTTTTGTGACGGTCACATGGCGCTTATATGATAGATTTATAGGAAATGTGAATAAAATGTGCTCAACTGTATTTTTTTTCTTATCATATTGCTTAATAGCTTATTTCAGTGTGAGAATCAACAGAGATTTTTTTTCTGTGTGTGAAAGTCCTTTATTATTCTTTATGTTACGTTATAAATTGTTGAGGTGACATACTATGTTATGTAAATGCAGCATTTTTGGGAGCCTACATGCAATATTACGATTTAAAGGGAACGTTTCATCAGAAAACTCGTTTAAATCAGATTTTTATGCTAACTGTATTTTTGAAAATAATTCAATAATGGTTGTGTTTTTTTTTTTCATATCATGATCTATGTAAAAATAGAAATGTTCACACTTGCCTAATTTAAGACTCCTACTTCCTGCTTGGCACATGTACACTAGCCATTATGAATTTGGATCCTGTGTTACTGTATATAATGGAGTTCCATTTTAAAGGGAACCTGTCACCAGGTTTCCCCATATAAAGTACTGCCAGTACCTGTAAGCCCTGTGTTACAGGATTCTAGAATGCTGAATATATGTCCCCAATCTGCAAGGAGGATAACTGGTCCAATAGGTATCTCTGGTCTTTATCTGGTGCCTCCTTTTTACTTATGATTGCCATCCTCCTTCCCTTCTTCATGTGGATGACGCATCCTACGTTACCCATAGTGTCCTCCATTGCTGTTGAATGGTGATATCAATAATCGGTGGCCGCTGGACCAGATCCCTGTGAACCTCCTCCTACATGATGGCATCCCTGGCACCCCTTTTGATTAATAGGTCCCGCACAATATCATCATTATGGCAGGAGGCACCCATGATATCAGGACCGTGCCTACTAATCAAGAGAGTCACCAGGGATAGTGATTAGTGATGAGCAAATATACTCGTTACTCGAGATTTCCCAAGCACGCTTGGGTGTCCTCCGAGTATTTTTTAGTGCTCGGAGATTTAGTTTTCCTCACCGCAGCTGAATGATTTACATCTCTTAGCCAGCTTGATTACATGTGGGGATTCCCTAGCAACCAGGCAACCCCCACATGTACTTATGCTGGCTAACAGATGTAAATTATTCAGCTGCGGTGATGAAAATGAAATCTCCGAGCACTAAAAAATACTCAGAGGTCACCCGAGCGTGCTTGGGAAATCTCGAGTAAGGCGTATATTCGCTCATCACTAATAGTGGTATCAAAAATTGAAAAAAAAAAAATATCAAAAATTAGATTTAAAAAATACAACTAACATAAAAAGCACATTTAAATAGTAGATAATTTTTTGATCACACGTTCCCAAAAATGTATGGAATTGAGATTAAATGTCTAATTATTTAGGACAGAACAACGAGGGCTTGTGCACACTTTGCAGATTTGATGCATTTTTGCCATTTAGATTTGCTAGCAAAGCCAGAAGCAAACAACCAGAACCAGCAAAGTGAATGAGAATTGTATATAGTGATCCGAATTTCCAACATCATAGTGATCTGCCCTAATCCAAAACTGGCCATACACATTAAAGAAAAGTCACATTAGAGAAAAGTCAAAAAAATGTTAAAGCACTATTCCAGCGTTTTTTTTATATTGCAGTGCTGGAGTAGTATTACTAATCTAAGGTCCCTGCCCAGGGTCTTATACTTACCCACTGCCATCTTCACTTTCTATCGCTGCTGCTCCCATCAGTCTCCAGCAGTTTGTTGACCTGGTGTTTTCTGGGTCTCACAGACTTTCATAAAGAGCTCAAGCTCATGACCGTTACTTCTGACCAGTCAGAAGTTGCTGTCAGAAGATGGCACCACGGGACCGAAGCGGAGCAGAAAGGTGAAGATGGCAGTGTAGCGCCCCCACTGCCGCAGGGCCGAGGGGTACCCGGTACCGGGCCTCTGAGTCTCTGCTCTGGGGTTGTCACGGTGGCTAGACCCGGTCCGTGACCCTGCTGAGGGGCGCACAATGAAAGGTGGTGGTATGATGGTGCTGATGTTATGGTGCGGTGTAGTGCCGGTCGCGGTCAATAACGAGGACACCAAGTTGCAGTCTCTTTACCTCTTTACTGAAGGCTTCTGAGTCCTCAATCCGGAATACGGTTAACAGGGCTGCGCAAGTCCGGCCGGTCCGATGGCACTTCCAGAGTTCCCTTTGCAGGTGGAAATCTGTGCCTACCTTCCTGCGCTTGTGTTGTGGTCCTCCCCTGCTGTGCTTACGGGATAGTACCCCACAACTGTTGTGTCTGTTTCTCGTGTTCCCTCACAACTCGATTCTCATGTTCTCCCTCTACGTCCCCCTGATCTTACGGTTAGGACGCACCCGTATGACGGGGAGGCTCGGAGCTCTTCCGGGACTCCAGCGTCGCCCCACTCCTGTTGTTACCCCCCTGTGTCTTCCTGGGTCTGGGTGAGACAGCCCGCCTGTAACTGACTGTCCTGCCGTAGGTTTGAAGTTTGGCTTGGAGCTCTATACTTCCTCGGCGTTCCGGCCACCGGTTATGCGCCTCAATAGGATGTTGCCTCGTCTTACAGCACGACTCCTACTGGTATTCTCCTTGTTGCGTTGATCTCGTTTCTCACTCAGCACAATAAACCTCGCTTCTTGTCCTTTCTTAGGGTACCGCCGCTATATCGTGCAGGCGCGGTCCCGTAACGTTCTCTCTGGTTGCTAGGCCTCTGTCAGGATCCCACCCCTGACAGGGACCCCTCTGAATCTTCCCCTACAACACCCTCTGCCACAAGGTGTTGCCTGGTTCCAACCCAGTCAGCTTTCTGTCTAACTTCCTGCCAAACCCCCAGTTTTACCAGATTGTGAGGAGTGGCCTAATAAATAGAACCCTTAGCTCCCCCTGGAGGCCAGACTGTGAAATGTATTGGTGTCTGTGATACCTGGTCAGATGAACTCCTTCAGTGCCATCAGACGTACCATAGCCCCCCTTAGCGGCGGAGCCACAGTACTGCAACGACCAGGACTCTGGGGCGCTGCACTCCCCCCTGGTTAAATACAGTACTCCTGGACTGGGAAGAAAACAACAATACATGTCAGCAAAAAGACATACAATTTTGAAAATGCAAGTACAAGTAAACTTTTTAACAGAGCTTCCCTTTATGGGAGGTGAGGACACTTGAACGTTACAAACATAGTTAAATACTTTAACTAACTTACTATAAATAACTTTTCTTACCCAACCGGGTATTCTACTCAGTGCAAAACTTGTGAACAATAATTTAACATTGCCTTTAAGGACGTACTCGCTAAATCCACTAAAGACCTTATATCACATATAAGGCTAATTAACGTTTTTGCATTCTCCTACTTTACGTCTGCAGGACAGCCTGTCCTAACTGCTCCAGACCTACTGCCTCTCCTTTCTGTACAGGACCGCCCCTTTCCGCCCGGGCCTACTGTCCTTCCACTACTATACACAGTATAGAACATATCATTTTTCTTTCAGTTCAAGATCACTGAGTCATCTCTATATGGCTCCTAAGAGGACTCACCATTAACCCCTACGGGTTCACTTCCTGTCCTCATTCTTCTATTAACATTATTAAACATTTCTTACAATCAACCAGTTAGCTACATATAACTTTTACATATCAGCATTATCAGTACTTTCTTTCAAAACATCGTCATTCTTTAAGTGCTTTTGATGAACATCCCCTTTAAGAGGGGACCAAGTCTCTATGAGGTAGTGCAACTTCTCCAGCTGCAAGTCTGTTTGCAGTAAGGACTCCGATGCTGGTTCTGCGACCAGTGTCTTCGCAAAGAGTCCTTTCGCTTATAAAACCAGTAGAGAGCACCTTTAAGAAGGTGCAAACTATTTACAACATTAGTTTTTGAATCATTCACCGTCCATGATTCGGCAGTCCTTTGATAACTGTGCAAAAAGTAGAAAACAAACAAAAAGCAATAGGGATCCCGGGTCAACAAAGGGATCCCTTTAAGAATAACCCTAAACGGGTTTTAGCAGCAAACGGTGAAAACAATTAACTATGTACAATCATTAAAGCATTTTTGCTTACTTATTACTCAGTTTCTGGCAGCCCCCACCGAGGCTTTACCTGGCAGGTGGCCCTCTGCGGCCCGGATAGGCTGGACTCCAAGTTTACTCCCGCGGCCAGGTGTACCCCGTGGGTTCGGGTCTTCTGCACGACCAGGTCGTGCGCTGCGATGAGTGTCTGCATGGGTCGATGGATGATGCTGGCGGCGGCGGCGGCAGCAGCGGCTTCAGCGGCAAGCTCCTCCCCCTCGGTTCGGGATACCGCCAGAACGGCTGTGTAGCACTGCATATCCCGGGCCCACCAGCTGCTCCCCTTTAGGTGCCGGCGATACGTTACCACATCCCCTGGCTTCAGGAAGGACTTGGCGCCGTCTCCGCACAGGCAGGGCTCCACTTCGTCCCGGGTGATGCGGACTCTCAGGGTTGTTCCAATCTCCTGCACGAAGCCCTTTCCTGTCCGGGGCAGGTAAACAATTACGACGCCCCACTTCGGCAGGGAGCCCTCCAGCAGCTCACCACGCTCCTCCCGCTCCACTTCCCGCTGGAACTCCGCAATCAGGTGGTTCCTGTATTCTCCCCAAGGGAAGGGCCCCATGTCTGGCCCCCCGGTTCTTTGGGACCAGGCGGCGGGAATGCTGGGGCACCAGTGGCCGCAGCGGCGGCCGGGTCTGGTGCAGAGGTGAGGCGGTCTCCCTGGGGGTCGCGGCACTCAGTACCCCTACCTGGGGTGACTCCTCCAGCGTCACTCCATTCCCCTGGGGGAGGCACACGGGCTGGGGACCATGCAGGCAAAGGATGCCCCATCGACAGCTCCCACGGATCCAAATCCTCCCGCGGGGGCATATCGGAATAATCCTCTGGTGACGGGGGTCGATGCGGGGCCATCCTTTTCTGCAGGCTTTCTCTGGTCTCCAGTCCCACCTCATCTGAGTCATAGTTTCGTTTCTTCGGTCTCCGCCCGCCATAGAAGATCAGGAGGCGGATCTCCCCTGTTGACGGGCCCGTCCTCAGGATGCAACAATATTTAGACTGGGCGGCCATTGTCTTTCGCGCTCTTCAGCTTGTCTACGCCCACTCCATGCCCCTCTTCTTCTCCTGCGCTCTCCTCAGCGCTGTAATGGCGGATTTTGGCGGTAAATGGCAATACACAGTCCTTGCAATAAGCCACAGTCCAAGTATAATAAATCACAGTTCCAAGGCACACATGACCCGATTCTTCAGGCTTAAGTAGATCCTGTTCGTGACGCCAACTTGTAGCGCCCCCACTGCCGCAGGGCCGAGGGGTACCCGGTACCGGGCCTCTGAGTCTCTGCTCTGGGGTTGTCATGGTGGCTAGACCCGGTCCGTGACCCTGCTGAGGGGCGCACAATGAAAGGTGGTGGTATGATGGTGCTGATGTTATGGTGCGGTGTAGTGCCGGTCGCGGTCAATAACGAGGCCACCAAGTTGCAGTCTCTTTACCTCTTTAATGAAGGCTTCTGAGTCCTCAATCCGGAATACGGTTAACAGGGCTGCGCAAGTCCGGCCGGTCCGATGGCACCTCCAGAGTTCCCTTTGTAGGTGGAAATCTGTGCCTACCTTCCTGCGCTTATGTTGTGGTCCTCCCCTGCTGTGCTTACGGGATAGTACCCCACAACTGTTGTGTCTGTTTCTCGTGTTCCCTCACAACTCGATTCTCATGTTCTCCCTCTACGTCCCCCTGATCTTACGGTTAGGACGCACCCGTATGACGGGGAGGCTCGGAGCTCTTCCGGGACTCCAGCGTCGCCCCACTCCTGTTGTTACCCCCCTGTGTCTTCCTGGGTCTGGGTGAGACAGCCCGCCTGTAACTGACTGTCCTGCCGTAGGTTTGAAGTTTGGCTTGGAGCTCTATACTTCCTCGGCGTTCCGGCCACCGGTTATGCGCCTCAATAGGATGTTGCCTCGTCTTACAGCACGACTCCTACTGGTATTCTCCTTGTTGCGTTGATCTCGTTTCTCACTCAGCACAATAAACCTCGCTTCTTGTCCTTTCTTAGGGTACCGCCGCTATATCGTGCAGGCGCGGTCCCGTAACGTTCTCTCTGGTTGCTAGGCCTCTGTCAGGATCCCACCCCTGACAGGGACCCCTCTGAATATTCCCCTACAACACCCTCTGCCACAAGGTGTTGCCTGGTTCCAACCCAGTCAGCTTTCTGTCTAACTTCCTGCCTAACCCCCAGTTTTACCAGATTGTGAGGAGTGGCCTAATAAATAGAACCCTTAGCTCCCCCTGGAGGCCAGACTGTGAAATGTATTGGTGTCTGTGATACCTGGTCAGATGAACTCCTTCAGTGCCATCAGACGTACCATAGCCCCACTTAGCGGCGGAGCCACAGTACTGCAACGACCAGGACTCTGGGGCGCTGCAGCAGCAGGTATGTATAAGACTACGATTGAGGACCTTAGATTAGTAGCAGCACTCCTGAAATAGAAATGAAGCTGGAGTGGTTCTTTACAGTCAGGCAGAGATTAGACAATCGATTTGCAAGTCCTGGTCTAGCGGTCAGGTCAATATTCTGTTGTTGCCAGATGGAAACCCGGTGAACAACCTTCATTCTGCTCTTGTTTTGAACAGCTTACCTGTATGGCGTCAGTACTGTGATGTGACGCATACAAGATGTGGCACCAGAGCATCTAGTCTAAAAAGAAGCAGACAGGAGGCTGGGCACAGGGCACCCATCTGGTGGCCACAAAATAGTGATGAGGCCTCTGGACCAGGGTCCTATGAATTGAATCCATCTTTAAAAGCCGGTTGATTTTTTTTCATTTCAAAGATCATATGTCCAACAATTTATTTAACCTGTCATCAACTGTGCTCACATTACTCATTAGGGCCTATTCTGTCTTATGCTGTTTGGTGACTTTATTAGATATATCATGCAAGGCTGAGGTAAATGTGCCAGAACAGAATGGTATATCATGGGCTAAACCACACATAATGGCCTCGATACCTCAGAATTTTGTATACATGTGCACCATGTTTGTCAGGTCATGCTTCACTAGTAATGCTATCATAAAAGAATACCAACATTTGTACTGAGATATATCTCGAATGGTCCATATTTGTCCTGTCAGATGTCATTGGACGATGTGCAATAATAAACTGTTGAACGCTCACATTATTTAGTGCATGGTTCTTTCCAAAAATGCAAGATATAACCGTGTTGCCCCTGGATCCATAGGTACAGTAACTGTGTAGTTTGTCCTTCAGCCCGTGTTCCCTTGTAAGGAGGTGGCGGGGACCCTCATGTGCCTTCTCTCTCCTGGACGCTGTTCGCACTTTCACATGCAGCACCTCACTGTGTATAGATACTGTTCATATATTGTAATGTGATGTAATGTTTATATACCATAATGTAAATGTACTGAATGTGTACTGTTTATAGGATTAGGGCTAAAATAGGATATAGGATAATATAGAACCGTTGTGGAGCTAAAATAGAGGGGGGCACAGAGAAGGGAATTACAGCACAGAGCAGGGAAGGATAATTAGGATGCTTCCTGACTTGAGCCAGAGTCCGGGCTGCCAGCCCAAGGGCAGGATCCATGCAGTAAGGCTGGTTTTACACGTCACTGCCTCCGGTATGTGTAGTGACAGTTTTCTCACGTACCAGAGACACTGACACACGTAGACCCTTTAAAATGAATGGGTCTATGCAGATGTCAGCGTGTTTTGACGGACCACGTGTCCGTGTGCAAAATACGCAGACATGTCCATTTTTACCTGGACACACAGCCCGCCAAATGTCCCACACACATGCACACGGAGAACACTGTACACTGTCCTCCGTGCGCACGGCCGTCCGTGGGGGAAGCAGCGCTACTGTAAGGTGCTGTTCCTCTGCATGTGGTGCTTAACCTGGCTTTCATCCATTGTCCCCTGCTGTGTCCACGAGCAGTACAAGCAGGGGACAATGAATGAAAGAAAAAAACGACGTGGCATCCCCCTATATATTACAACCAACCTGGCAAAACTCACAGGTGCGGGCTGCTATTCTCAGGCTGGTAAGGGGCCATGGATATGCCCCCCCCAGCCTAAAAAAAGCAGCCCACAGATGCCCAGAAAAGGTGAATCTATTAGATGCGCAAATTCTGGAGCTTTGCCCTGTTCTTCCTACTTGCCCTGTAGCGTTGGCAAGTGGGGTAATGAGGAGTTAATGTCACCTTCCTATTGTAAGGTGACATTAAGCCAGCTTAGTAATGGACAGGTGTCAATCTTTATTAGTCTGCCATTCCAAGCAAAGCCCTCGATGTCCTGGAAAAAAGTAAAAAAAATAAACCAACAATATACCATATCTGTAACAGTAATCCATATCTAGGGAATTTACAGTTTACAACGGGGAGTGCTGCTAATGCGACCGCTCCTGGCTGAAAACTACTGGTGAATGAATAAAACTCTTGGAGCAGACCTTCGGTGTTGTCACGCGGCACACTTTTGCCACAAGGATGTATCACACGGACATGGACGTGTTTCCAGTCTCCAAAAAAATGGAGATGTTTGGAGAGCCCCTGATGTGCCTAAACAGTGGAAACCCCCCATAAGTGACACCATTTTGGAAACTAGACCCCCTAAGGAACTTATCTAGGTGTGTGGTGAACACTTGTCACCACAAATGTGAGGACGTATGAAACTGACCTAAGAGACAGTGGCAGGCTATGGGGATAAGTTTGTGGGCTGCATTAAGGGGCCCCAGGCTGGAGAGTAGTGTGGATGTGCAGTAGTTCAGCAGGGCCATCCCCAGGAAAGATCCGGGGTCTATGATCGGGGCAGGGGTCGTTAGGAAGGCACTCCCGGCACCTTTCCCAATTTGAACCGGATGAGGGACTGGCAGCGAGCTGGTGATGCACGAAGTACAGATGCGACAAGGATTGTTCACAGAAATGGCAGGGATTACCGGGAGAACAGAAGGAGATAATACAGAGGAAATGGAATCTGCCCGGAAGGCAGGGAAAGTGCAGGATATTCAGCTCTGTGTGAATTGTGCTGCCAAAGTGATGAATTCCCATATTATCAGTAAAGTTTAACTGTTTGAAAAGGACTGTAACTCTTCATTGTTTTATGGAACCTGGAAACCTGAAGCTGGAGTGACAGAGACTGAAGGATCTCCAGCAATTGAAGTGAGTACTCTGCTGCACGCATCACACACACCACAGAAAATACTTTGTATTTCATCTGTGGGGTGCCAGGGTGTGGGAACAGAAAGGTCCGTTGCCACGACTACCACCCTGGCCGCCTTACACCCTCATGAAGCAAATACTGCATTTTTCCATTGCTTTTTTCATACGGAACATCTACACCAAAAAACATTAAATACAGGGAAAAAGCTAAAAAAAAACAAAATAATCATAGAAGATTGTTATTGCATATTATGTAGTGAACACCCGCAGGAAAAAAACGCTGCATTTATGCTATTTGTGAACATGACCTTAAAGGGCCTTTTCTATATACTCCTGTACGTAGCGTCTTTAGGCAAAATACCTGCTATGAGTGCAGCGCCCCAGAGTCCTGGTCGTTGCAGTACTGATGCTCCGCCGCTAAGGGGGGCTATGGTACGTCTGATGGCACTGAAGGAGTTCACCTGACCAGGTATCACAGACACCAATGCACTTCACAGTCTGGCCTCCAGGGGGAGCTAAGGGTGCTATGTATTAGGCCACTCCTCACAATCTGGTAAAACTGGGGGTTGGATAGGAAGTTAGGAAGAAGCTGACTGGGAATCGAACAGGCAAGATCCTGTAGCAGAGGGTGTTGCGGGGAGAGACTCAGGGGGGTCCTTGTCAGGAGTGGGATCCTGGCGGAGGCCTAGCGAACAGAGAGAACGTTACGGGACCGCGCCTGCACCTGATCGCGGCGGTACCCCAAGAAAGGACAAGAAGCGAGGTTTATTGTGCTGAGTGAGAAACGAGATCAACGCAACAAGGAGAAACACCAGTAGGAGTCATGCTGTAAGACGAGGCAACATCCTACTGAGGCGCGCAGCCGGTGGCCGGAACGCCGAGGAAGTATAGAGCTCCAGGCCTTATTTCAAACCTACAGCAGGACAGTCAGTTATAGGCGGGCTGTCTCACCCAAATCACCTAAGAAGACATAGGGGGCAACATTTGGAGAGGGGCGACTCTAGGGTCCCGAAAGACCTCCGAGCCTACCCGTCATACGGGTGCGTCCTAGCCATATCATCTGGGGGACGATGCAGAACATCATAATCGAGTTGTGAGGGAACTTCAGAAACAGACACAACAGTTGTGGGGACTATCCCGTAAGCACAGCAGGGGAGGACCACAACAGACAAGCGCTAGAAGGTAGGCACAGATTTCCACCTGCAAAGGGAACTCTGGAGGTGCCATCGGACCGGCCGGACTCTCACCGCCCGGTTAACCGTATTTCGGACTGAGGATCCTGAGCCTTCAGTAAAGAGGTAAATAGACTACAACCTGGTGTCCTCGCTTATTCACCGCGACCTGCACCACACCACAACATCATCACTCTCCACCTTCATTGGACGCCCCTCAGCAGGGTCACGGGCCGGGTCTAGCCACCGTGACAACCCCAGAACTGAGACAGGGAGGCCCGGAACCGGGTACCCCTCGGCCCTGCGGCAGTGGGGGCGCTCCAACTTGGCGTCACGAACAGGATCCTACTTAAGCCCGAAGATCGGGTCATGTGTGCCTTGGAACTGTGATTGAATTGTGCTTGGACTGTGACTTATTGCCAGTGTACTGCCACTAGCCGCCAAGGGTTCCCCGCCAAAACCCGCCGCCATTGCAGCGTCACAGGGAGCGCAGGGGGAGAAGAAGGGCGTGCCATGGGGGGAGACTACCAAAGCGGCGCCAAAAGCAGCGACCGCCCCCTCCGACTTCGGCTGCGAGAGGACGACCTGCCCAGCATCGGAGGAGAACGGCCCCCTGATTTGCAACGGCGGGAACGAGGTGAAGAGGGAGCTCGACCTTGGAGAAATGGCGGAGCCAGGTGCATGCGTTGCCGCCGAATGCCGGACAGCGATGACGATCAGCAAGTGCCCGAGCGACGGCGAAGTGGTCCCGGCTTGCTCTTACCCACCGGAGGCGGACCCATATCCACCGCAGCTGAAGGATCTGAACTCCTTGGAGCCGTCGGCGGAGGAGCCGAGCCTACCTGTCCCAACCACAGAGCCATGGAGAGCGGAACCACATCAAGAGGCCATCCTGAAGGAACCGCAGTCCGGGCTGCAGCCGACTCCAGTGTCCTTGTCAGCGGAACAGATCGACATAAGTGGAATCGCATCAGGCGCAGGTATGGAAGGCGCACCTGCTCCCCTGACCGATCCTGCTCCCCTGACCGATCCCGCTCCTCGCCCCAGCAATAACCGTTTCCTCTCGGTGGAGCGGGTGATCCTCCCCCCGACACGATGGGGAAGCTGGTGCCTCCACTGCCGACCACAATGGGGGAGCCCATAGATGTGAGCTCAGAAGGGGTGATCCTCCAGTGGGACACCCCCTGGACCGGGCCAGATGGAGCTCGGGAGGAAGGCCTCACCCTTGCTGTGCTCACTTGGGAACAATATAAACAATGCCTGATCCTACATTGGAAAAACCGAAAAGACACAGAACAAACTAGTGCGCCAAAAGTACAACGCCCAAAGCCCGCGCGCGGCAGGAAAGACGTGGTAAAGTGGGGGACTGTGCTGGCCTTTCACCCAAAGCGGGGTTGGGGCTCCATACAGGAACCGGGACTACCGACTGACGTCTTCGTTACCAGTTACAACGTGAAGACTCCCTGCCGCAACCAATACGGTGACCCACTGTTGCAAAGGGGGAATCAGGTGACCTACACCCGTCACCGGGGTGCGCAAGGATGGTGCGCTCGGAATGTCCAACGATGTGGGGCTGAGGGGGTGTCACCTGCTGCCCCGACCATGACCGATCCGGACTTGACAGATCTTGTAACTATCGCCACTGTACGCCTTGTTGCGGCTACCGAGCTTGCAGCCAGGGTTAGTCTTCGAATCCAGACACCGGGTGACCTGACTGCACCCGAGAGACCAACCATTGACACTGACACTACATCAGCCGCAGACCAGGGGCCGAAGCCTGAACGGTCAAGAGGTGCCCACTATCGGCTGATGTAGTGCAACTTACCATGAAGCTATAGATGCCTTATAGAATGTAAATAAGTTAACTGTTCGTCTTTATGTGCTTTTGCTGATAATACCCGTTTAGGGTTAACTCTTAAAGGGATCCCTTCGTTTACCAGGGATCCCTATTATTGCCTTTTTGTTTTTATTTCTCGTTCATCATTGTTGAAAAGAACTGCTGGATCATGAACACTGCATGATTACAAACTCACTGTAAATAGTTTGCACCTTCTTAAAGGTGCCCTCTACTGGTTTTACAAAAGAAAGGACTCTTTGCGAAGAAACTGTTCCTGGAAGCAGTACCGGAGTCCTTGCTGCACACGGATTTGCAGCTTGAGAAAGTTGCACTACCTCATAGAGACTTGGTCCCCTCTTAAAGGGAACTTTCACCCATAGCACTTAAAGTATAATGATGCCTTAAGAGAAATAGTGATAATGCTTACATGTAAAGTTATGTGTAGTTAGACAGTTGATAGTAAGAAATGTTTAATGATGTGTCAGAGAATGACGACAGGAAGTGAACCCGTATGGGGTTAGTCGGTGAGTCCTCCTAGGAGCCATACTGAGATGGCTCAGTGATCTTGAACTGAGAGATGGATGATACGTCCTATACTGTGTATAGTAGCAGAAAGGCAGTAGGCCCGGGCGGAAAGGGGCGGTCCTGCAACAGAACGAGAGGCAGTAGGCCTGGGGCAGATAGACAGGCGGTCCTGCAGATATAAAGATGGAAAATGAAGAAAGGTTGATTAGCCTTATAATGTTTTATAAGAAGGTCTTTAGTGGATTCAGTGTGTACGTCCTTAAAGGCCATGTTAAATTGTTGTTCGGAAATTGCACTTAGGATACCCGGTTGGGTAAGAGAAGTTAGTTGTAGTATGTTATTTAAAAGTATTTAACCATGTTTGTAACGTTCAAGTGTCCTCACCTCCCATAAAGGAAAGCTCTGTTAAAAGTTTACTTGTTTATTGCATTTCAAAAATTGTATGTCTTTTTGCTGACATGTATTGTTGTTTCTTCCCAGTCCAGGAGTACTGGATTTAACCGGGGGGGAGTGCAGCGCCCCAGAGTCCTGGTCATTGCAGTACTGATGCTCCGCCGCTAAGGGGGGCTATGGTACGTCTGATGGCACTGAAGGAGTTCACCTGACCAGGTATCACAGACACCAATGCACTTCACAGTCTGGCCTCCAGGGGGAGCTAAGGGTGCTATGTATTAGGCCACTCCTCACAATCTGGTAAAACTGGGGGTTGGATAGGAAGTTAGGAAGAAGCTGACTGGGAATCGAACAGGCAAGATCCTGTGGCAGAGGGTGTTGCAGGGAGAGACTCAGGGGTGTCCTTGTCAGGAGTGGGATCCTGGCGGAGGCCTAGCGAACAGAGAGAACGTTACGGGACCGCACCTGCACCTGATCGCGGCGGTACCCAAGAAAGGACAAGAAGCGAGGTTTATTGTGCTGAGTGAGAAACGAGATCAACGCAACAAGGAGAAACACCAGTAGGAGTCGTGCTGTAAGACGAGGCAACATCCTACTGAGGCGCGCAACCGGTGGCCGGAACGCCGAGGAAGTATAGAGCTCCAGGCCTTACTTCAAACCTACGGCAGGACAGTCAGTTATAGGCGGGCTGTCTCACCTAAATCACCTAAGAAGACATAGGGGGCAACATTTGGAGAGGGGCGACTCTAGGGTCCCGGAAGACCTCCGAGTCTACCCATCATACGGGTGCGTCCTAGCCATATCATCTGGGGGACGATGCAGAACATCATAATCGAGTTGTGAGGGAACTTCAGAAACAGACACAACAGTTGTGGGGACTATCCCGTAAGCACAGCAGGGGAGGACCACAACAAACAAGCGCTAGAAGGTAGGCACAGATTTCCACCTGCAAAGGGAACTCTGGAGGTGCCATCGGACCGGCCGGACTCTCACCGCCCGGTTAACCGTATTTCGGACTGAGGATCCTGAGCCTTCAGTAAAGAGGTAAATAGACTACAACCTGGTGTCCTCGCTTATTCACCGCGACCTGCACCACACCACAACATCATCACTCTCCACCTTCATTGGACGCCCCTCAGCAGGGTCACGGGCCGGGTCTAGCCACCGTGACAACCCCAGAACTGAGACAGGGAGGCCCGGAACTGGGTACCCCTCGGCCCTGCGGCAGTGGGGGCGCTCCATGAGCATGCTTTTATAGCACTGACTTGCGGTACGCGTTTCTTTAATCCACAACATGTCAATTTCTCTTGAGGTAAATTTGCATTATGTTTGTAGATTTTCCCCGTAGACTTGAATGAGACAAGGAAAATTCATAGGTAAATGGAAATAGTCCACAAATGGAAACATGAAAAACACAAAAAGAGAACAATAAAAACAAGGCACTGTCCCTCGTTTAACAATTTATAAAAAAAAAAAGTAACCTTGCATGTCCAACGTAGTCCAGCGATTCCCACGACGTTCCCCGAATTCGGCTCCAGTGACTGTAAATAGCAGAAACGCTATTTACAGTCTCACAGGGTCTCACAGAATGCAATGTGAGCCAGCAACTCTGATGAGCGGTGACTTCAGTACCCGGCGACAGTGAAGTGTCACTGCTATTTACAGTCGCCGGGGCCGGATTCGGAGAGAGATGAACAGTGTCTTGTTTTTATCTCTCTCTTTTTATGTTTGTCAAGTTTCCATTTGTTGACTACGTTGGATATAAATAAGTGAACCAGGGGAAATGTGGAAAGTTTAATTTTTTTTATTACTGAGTTAGCATTACTAACACCAGGGCTTGATGCCAGCTTTCATCTACCCCAATCACAGCTGAAATCTACCCCAACTACAATTACTCCATTCACCAGTGCACCAGGGCAATCGGGAAGAGCCAAGGCAAATGTGATGCACCACTGCTGGGGAGGCTGCGGGCTGGTAGTTTTAGGCTGATTGGGCCCTGATAAAATAAAAAAACACCAGAAAAAGGCAGAGATGCTTACCTATCCAGGCCTCCAAACAAATGCACTATCAGGGTGCAGTGGACCCGATTAAAGATGGCAACAACATAAGTGCAGCAATACCGATGAAACAAACACTCTCAACCTACCAATTCATGGAGGGGGAGGTTGCTTGGTATATTAGTGCACAAAAGATAATAATCTGTATGCAGCAAAGAATAGTAATAACGGTCCTAGGAGCGCTGGAAATGAGACCAAAACAAGGATTTTAGTGTTGAACCACAACGCGTTTCAATGGTTAAACCATCTTCATCTTCCACCTGATGAAGACGGTTTAACCGTTGAAACGTGTTGTGGTTCAACACTAAAATCCTTGTTTTGGTCTCATTTCCAGGACCGTTATTACTATTCTTTACTGCATTTTGTATCCTCCTAGAAGGTTAAAGGCTGGAGCTGCGGTGGACCCTTTGCTTTTAATTTTAACTGTGACCCTCACAGCGCTCCCTAGTGACCGCTTTCTTTTCCCTTGAATTTCAATAATCTGTATGCGGCATTATTCACATCCGGTGATGTAGAGCATCTGGCTTACATCCTATTAATGACGCCCATACTCTTAGCTCAGGCGGGCTGCCCAGTGCTACCAAAATGCATCCTGTGTGAACAGATTCCACAGTTTACATAGCCATCTGGACCCAACTGCACCCTGAAAAATAAACAAATAAAGTGCAAAAAACACATATTAATATATGTGAGGTATTAGTTGATATTATGGCCAAAATATGGAAGCTCGCAATCCATGTCAAGGGTCCCTACATTTGTGAGTCCTATCACTAAACATCAAAACAGAGCTCACCAAAACGAAAAGAGGACTTCAAAATCCTCCAAAAATTTTTTCAAAAAACACCAGAAAAATGGCAGAGATAGTTACCTGCCCAGGCCTCCAAACAAATGCACTATCGGGGTGCAGTGGACCCGATTAACCCCTTCATGACCCAGCCTATTTTGACCTTAATGACCTGGCCGTTTTTTGCAATTCTGACCAGTGTCCCTTTATGAGGTAATAACTCAGGAACGCTTCAACGGATCCTAGCGGTTTTGAGATAGCTTTTTCGTGACATATTGAGCTTCATGTTAGTGGTAAATTTAGGTCGATAATTTTTGCGTTTATTTGTGAAAAAAATGGAAATTTGGCGAAAATTGTGAAAATTTCGCAATTTTCAAATTTTGAATTTTTATTCTATTAAACGAGAGAGTTATGTGACACAAAACAGTTAATAAATAACATTACCCACATGTCTACTTTACATCAGCACAATTTTGGAAACAAAATTTTTTTTTGCTAGGAAGTTATAAGGGTTAAAATTTGACCAGCGATTTCTCATTTTTACAACAAAATTTACAAAACCATTTTTTTAGGGACCACCTCACATTTGAAGTCAGTTTGAGGGGTCTATATGGCTGAACATACCCAAAAGTGACACCATTCTAAAAACTGCACCCCTCAAGGTACTCAAAACCACATTCAAGAAGTTTATTAACCCTTCAGGTGCTTCACAGCAGCAGAAGCAACATGGAAGGAAAAAATGAACATTTAACTTTTTAGTTACAAAAATGATCTTTTAGCAACAATTTTTTTATTTTCCCAAGGGTAAAAAGAGAAACTGGACCCCAAAAGTTATTGTACAATTTGTCCTGAGTACGCCGATACCTCATATGTGGGGGGAACCACTGTTTGGGCACACGACAGGGCTCGGAAGGGAAAGCGCGCCATTTGACTTTTTCAATGAAAAATTGGCTCCAATCTTTAGCGGACACCATGTCGCGTTTGGAGAGCTCCTGTGTGCCTAAATATTGGAGCTCCCCCACAAGTCACCCCATTTTGGAAACTAGACCCCCCAAGGAACTTATCTAGATGCATAGTGAGCACTTTGAACCCCCAAGTGCTTCACAAATTGATCCGTAAAAATGAAAAAGTACTTTTTTTTCACAAAAAATTTCTTTTAGCCTCAATTTGTTCATTTCCACATGGGCAACAGGATAAAATGGATCCTAAAATGTGTTGGGCAATTTCTCCTGAGTACACCAATGCCACATATGTGGTTACAAACCACTGTTTGGGCACACGGCAGGGCTCGGAAGGGAAGGAGCTCCATTTAACTTTTGAATGAAAAATTAGCTCCAATCGTTAGCGGACACCATGTCACGTTTGGAGAGCCCCTGTGTGCCTAAACATTGGAGCTCCCCCACATGTGACCCCATTTTGGAAACTAGACCCCCCAAGGAACTTATCTAGATGCATAGTGAGCACTTTGAACCCCAAGGTGCTTCACAAATTGATCCGTAAAAATGAAAAAGTACTTTTTTTTCACAAAAAATTTCTTTTAGCCTCAATTTGTTCATTTCCACATGGGCAGCAGGATAAAATGGATCCTAAAATTTATTGGGCCATTTCTCCTGAGTACACTGATACCTCACATGTGGGGGTAAACCACTGTTTGGGCACACGGCAGGGCTCAGAAGGGAAGGAGCGCCATTTTACTTTTTGAATGAAAAATTAGCTCCAATCGTTAGCGGACACCATGTCGCGTTAGGAGAGACCCCGTGTGCCTAAACATTGGAGCTCCCCCACATGTGACCCCATTTTGGAAACTAGACCTTCCATGGAACTAATCTAGATGTGCGGTGACCACTTTAAACCCCCAAGTGCTTCACATAAGTTTATAACGCAGAGCCGTGAAAATAAAAAATCTTTTTTATTTCCTCAAAAATTATTTTTTAGCTCGCAATTTTTTATTTTCACAAGAGTAACAGGAGAAATTGGACCCCAAAAGTTGTTGTCCAGTATGTCCTGAGTACGCTGATACCCCATATGTGGGGGGGAACCACTGTTTTGGCACACGTCAGGGCTCGGAAGGAAAGTAGTGACGTTTTGGAATGCAGACTTTGATGGAATGGTCTGCGGGCATCACGTTATGTTTGCAGAGCCCCTGATGTGCCTAAACAGTAGAAACCCCCCACAAGTGACCCCATTTTGGAAACTAGACCCCCCAAGGAACTTATCTAGATATGTGGTGAGCACTTTGAACCCCCAAGTGCTTTACAGAAGTTTACAACGCAGAGCCGTGAAAATAAAAAATCATTTTTCTTTCCTCAAAAATGATGTTTTAGCAAGCAACTTTTTATTTTCACAAGGGTAAAAGAAGAAATTGGACCCCAATGGTTGTTGTCCAGTTTGTCCCGAGTATGCTGGTACCCCATATGTGGGGGTAAACCACTGTTTTGGCCCACATCGGGGCTCGGAAGGGAAGTAGTGACGTTTTGGAATGCAGACTTTGATGGAATGGTCTGCAGGCGTCACGTTGCATTTTCAGAGCCCCTGATGTGCCTAAACAGTAGAAACCCCCCACAAGTGACCCTATTTTGGAAACTAGACCCCCAAAGGAACTTATCTAGATATGTGGTGAGCACTTTGAACCCCCAAGTGCTTCACAGAAGTTTACAACGCACAGCCGTGAAAATAAAAAATAATTTTTCTTTCCTCAAAAATGATGTTTTAGCAAGCAATTTTTTATTTTCACAAGGGTAACAGGAGAAATTGGACCCCAATAATTGTTGCCCAGTTTGTCCCGAGTATGCTGGTACCCCATATGTGGGGGTAAACCACTGTTTGGGCACACGTCGGGGCTCGGAAGCGAGGGAGCACCATTTGACTTTTTGAACGCAAGATTGGCTGGAATCAAAGGTGGCGCCATGTTGCGTTTGGAGACCCCTGATGTGCCTAAACAGTGGAAACCCCTCAATTATAACTCCAACACTAACCCCAACACACCCCTAACCCTAATCCCAACTCTAGCCATAACCCTAACCCCAACACACCCCTAACCACAACCCTAACCCCAACACACCCCTAACCCTAATCCCAACCCTAATCCTAACCCTAACCACAACCCTAACCCCAACACACCCATAACCATAACCCTAACCACAAGCCTAATCTTAACCCTATTTTCAACCCTAGCCCTAATTCCAACCCTAACTCTAATTTCAACCCTAACCCTAAGGCTATGTGCCCACGTTGCGGATTCATGTGAGATTTTTCCGCACCATTTTTGAAAAATCCGCAGGTAAAAGGCAATGTGTTTTACCTGCGGATTTACAGCGGATTTCCAGTGTTTTTTGTGCGGATTTCACCTGCGGATTCCTATTGAGGAACAGGTGTAAAACGCTGCATAATCCGCACAAAGAATTGACATGCTGCGGAAAATACAACGCAGCATTCCCGCCCTGTATTTTCCGCACCATGGGCACAGCGGATTTGGTTTTCCATAGGTTTACATGGAACTGTAAACCTGATGGAACACTGCTACGAATCCGCAGCGGCCAATCCACTGCGGATACGCAGCCAAATCCGCACCGTGCACACATAGCCTAATTCTAAGGCTATGTGCACACGCTGCAGAAAATGCTGCGGATCTGCAGTGTTTCCGCAGCTGCGGGTGCGCAGCAGTTTCCCATGAGTTTATAGTTCAATGTAAACCTATGGGAAACAAAAAACGCTGTGCCCATGCTGTGGAAAAAAATGCGCGGAAATGCAGCAGTTTACATTCTGCAGCATGTCACTTCTTTCTGTGGATTCCGCAGCGGTTTTACACCTGCTCCAATAGAAAACCGCAGTTGTAAAACCGCAGTGAAATCCGCAGAAAAACCACAGTGAATCCGCGATAAATCCGCAGCGGTTTTGCACTGTGGACCAAATCCGCAGAGGACCAGAATACGTGTGCACATACCCTAACCCTAGTTCTAACCCTAACCCTAACCCTAGTTCTAACCCTAACCCTAACCCTAGTTCTAACCCTAACTCTAACCCTAACCCTAGTCCTAACCCTAACCCTAGTTCTAACCCTAACCCTAACCCTAACTCTAGTTCTAACTTTAGTGGGGGGAAAAATAAAAAAAATATATTTTCTTTATTTTATTGTTGTCCCTACCTATGGGGGTGATAAAGGGGGGGGTTCATTTACTATTTTTTTTATTTTGATCACTGTGATAGGTTTTATCACAGTGATCAAAATGTACTTTGAACGAATCTGCCATGCGCCCGCCATTTTGGAAGATGGCGGCGCCCAGGGAGAAGACGGATGGACAACGGGAGTCTCGGTAAGTATGAAGGGGGGAGATCGGAGCACGGGGGGGGGGGATCGGAGCACGGGGGTGGATCGCAGCATGGGGGGAGCAGACAGGAGGACAGGGGAGCAGACAGGAGGACGGAGGGGAGCGGACCACCAAACGGAGGACTGGGGAGTAGATCGGGGGCGGGGGGGGGGGGGCAGACCAGTATTTCCAGCCATGGCCGATGATATTGCAGCATCGGCCATGGCTGGATTGTAATATTTCACCATTTTCATAGGTGAAATATTACAAATTGCTCTGATTGGCTGTTGCACTTTCAACAGCCAATCAGAGCGATCGTAGCCACGGGGAGGTGAAGCCACCCCCCCTGGGCTAAAGTACCACTCCCCCTGTCCCTGCAGATCAGGTGAAATTAGAGTTAACCCTTTCACCCGATCTGCAGGGACGCGATCATTCTGTGACACAGCATATGCGTCACAGGTCGGATTGGCACCGACTTTCATGACGCCTACGCTGTGTCACAGGTTGGGAAGGGGTTAAAGATGGCAACAACACAGGTGCAGCAATACCAATGAAACAAACACTCTCAAACTACCAATTCATGGAGGGGGAGGTTGCTTGGTATATTAGTGAACAAAAGATAATAATCTGTATGTGGTGTTATTCACATACAGGTGATGCAGGGCACCTGGCTTACAGCCTATTAATGACGCCTATTAATGATGAAGTGTGCAGACTGAGGGCGGTTTCAGGAGCTAAGCCAAGGTTAGTGGTCACGGTGTCTTCACCATCAGAAGTAATCCGGGGAACAGGGTGAGCTAGGGCGCCCCTAGCGTTAGGGACAGGGAAGGAGCCCCTGGTTTCAGGACACCCGACAACAGTCTTGACACTTACATTACTGACAAATTCTCCAGAGTGAGAAACTGAAAAGATCGACAAATATGAACCCTGTGCACCTGCATGGGGACGCTGTGGGCAATGGGGCTTATTCACACCTTAAAATAAAGCTAAAGGGCCATTTACACAGGAAGATAATCAGTAATTAGCATTCCTGGGAAAGCTTGTTTCCTGATTATTGGCCTTTCTAAATAGTCTGCAAATCATCCAGCTAACGACATTTTGAAGGTTATTTAAAGATCATCATTCTTGGCAGCACAATGTGCTGCTGAGGACAATGATATTCTACAGTATTTTCATAAAATGATTGTATTGATGATTGTTCTTAGGGAGAATTAGGTCAAATCGATTTTACAGGATACAGTCCAAACGGCAATGTTAGTAATCTGAAGCCATGGGACAGGAGCCCTAGAAACTACTATCTACCTCCTGGCATCTTCAGCTCTTCTTTTGATTAGCCATTCTGGCATAACATCATTTGTACATCACACTGCAACTATGACGTTGTACCTGTCCGGCAGCTCAGAAGAAGACCCGCATATTCTGGGAGTGATAATGCAGTTCTCATGACTTCTGTCCTTCCATCCACAGACTGCTCACATGGCTGATGGAAAGGAGCCTACTAAACGAGTCACATCACCCCTATACTGTGTGTATGGAAATGTGATGGTCGCCCGGGTTTAAAGAGGCTATTAAATATCCGCCAATTGGTTTGCACGTAGCTGATACTGTAGGAAATGTACTCTGCTTCCCACTGCCTATGAGAATATATGCAGCTGAGTGCAATTTCATTATTCATTTCTATAACCCAAAATTGCTGGTTGATTGGCCACCAGTAATATATTTATGATTTGGTTACAAGGCGGCATGTGTCATGTGACAATTATATTGTGTGCCTCATTGATAGAATACAATGAATTCTTATGGTGAAACTTTGCAATTTTAAAATAACACAAATGCGACATAGAGACCCAAATGTTTTCAAATGTGCTGGATTTTCTTTTTTCTTTATTGCAGGAAAAGGAGACAACACAAAGTTATATTTGTAATACTGGGCGTTTTATTACTTCCTTATTTTCTGTACTTATAAATTTGAGGTTCTTAGTGCACATTTTGGTTGCATCAAATTGTGCAAGCCCATCTGCCAATGACAAGGCGACCTCATCAGATGGGGCCCTACACTAACAGACTATCCTTTTTATTGTGTTTAATACTACTTCATTACTGTTACATTATTATTATTGCTATTATTACTCTTGTACTATGGGATCCCTAGAATTAAAGCTGTTGATCCAGAAGGCGGCAAAAACCCCTCGACACATTCAGCCAATTTGTGTCAAGGAGTAAAATTCCTTCTTGACCCCAAGAAAAAGCGATCAGTCCTAAAACCCTGGATCAAACCTGCTGATGCCTAATAATGTACTATGATATTATTATATTATTTCTAATAATGCTATACTATGTAATTTATATAGCTATTTTATTACTACTACTATTTAAAAAAATATTTATTTCTATTTTTTTAACTTAGTGTTACTAATATTATGATTATTGTTACTAATGTTTCTATTATTTCTCTGTTTACTATTAATTAGATTTCTATTCCTAATGCTATTGATCCAGAAGAAGGCAAAAAAACCCTAGACACTTTCGGCCAATTCATGTCACAGGGGAAAAATTCCTTCTTGACCCCGGGAAAAGGCAATCAGTCCTAGAACCCTGGATCAAATCCCTAAAACCTATTAAAAGTTATTATTATTAATATTTCATTTATATTATAGTATAATGTTATTATTACTTTACTAGAGAAATTATTACTGTTTTATGATCACTAATATTACACTTTATACTATATTATATTACTATTCCACTAGTGCTAATTCTACTATAATCTTACTAATACCTAAGTCCTTATTCCTAAAGGTGTTGATCCAGAAGAAGGCGAAAACCCCTGGACACATTCAGCCAATTGGTGTCTCGGGGGAAAATTCCTTCTTGACCCCGGGAAAAGGCGATCGGTCCTAGAACCCTGGATCCAACCTGTTATTTATATGTTCCTATCATTTTTATACAATTAATATTATAGTTACTGCTCTTATTAGAATATTATACACTATACTATTATTTCTAATATTATGAAAGTCTTTATTATGTTTTTACTACATTTTTTATATTTTAATCTAACAATTACTATTTTATATCTATTCTTTTTATTAGTATTAGATTTGAAGCTGTTGATGTTACTCAGCTTCAGACGTCCATCAGCGTCTCATTGGTTTGAGGAGGATGGTCCAGATGATATTCCTCCTTCCTCTGAGGTTGGTGTTGACATAATGGAGGATGGACCGCTGGCGGATCTTCTGTCTTCGTGCCGGCTGCTTCTGAACTCTTCTTGACAAGTTGCTGTTTGTCTGCACCACTTCTTTTTTCACTTCTGATGTCTTCTCATCTTCTTCTTCCTCTTCCTCTTTGGTGTCTTCTGCCTCATCTTCGTCAAACTCTTTTAACTCCCGATATTTCATTGCATCCTTGGGCATCTCCATCTCCTCTTCTTCTGGCTCCTCTGGTGTCATTGATGTCGGCTCAGGTTTTTCTTCATCCAGAGGAAATGGCAGATATTTCTTCTGAGCTTCTCGGTTGGTCGGCATGAGGCGCTAAGGAAATAAAAGATTCAGTCAGTTGTCTAATGAGATGTTCCTTTACATGTATGGACAGAACATGGACGACATAATATGCGGTATGATCACTGACCTCCATATTGAAGATTGGTGACGGTAGGAATCTGGTGCAGTAGATCAGAAGTTGTTGTTCTCGCTCCTCCTTTGTGCTGGGATAAGCTGGAAAGAAAACACGAGCAGATAAGGGATCAATCACACAATATCCAGAAGCTTCAAATCATTAAAATGACAGGAAAATCCCTTTAACCAAACATCAATGTGACCTGATAGATTCTGAATGATTCTGGGCATAGAAGAGCATACGATCAAATGAAAACGATTTTCTGACTTTCTGCTCAATCTACATTGTGCTGCAATTCTGTGCTGGAATAACAGATGTTCTGGATTATGAAATGCTGGATTAAAGGAATGGCACAATATTTTCAGAATCAGTGGGAAATGCTTTTATTTATAAAATAATCTCACAAGAGAAGTATCCAGGTCCGAACACACATTCCTGGCGGAGGTAGAAGTCCTAAAGAAAACAGAATCCGGTCAGTGTCCAATTATCACTCCTCGGGGTGGAGAACAGGACAAGGGGTCCGGTTATAATGAAGCTGCTGACCCCCAGAGATCCGCGGCTCAATGCCATCCTGTATATATCTTCTGTAGTAGCCATAGAAAAATCTGTGAATCCAAAAAAGATTTAGTTACAGATCTGATAAAGACACAAACACTGCAGCTTTCCCCACATATTCATAGTGAACGTCCCCCCGGTATCGGACCCCATTACACTCATACATTACTGGTGCTTGTACAGTCTCCTGATAGCAGAGGCCCCGGTACAGGTAACGCCACATACAACACATGGTGCACTGGATTGTACTGGCGCCCTGTAAATAAAGGTACATGGCATACAGGTATTTCTGTGCTCTTCATGCCCATAAGTACAGGTACGTCCTCAACAATGACAGCTAAGAAGGCCTCATTACCAGCGCATAAAGCCGGACCCCCGTTAACAGTGCAAGAAAACTAAACCCATTGATATTAGTGGCAGAAAATGTCCCTCAATAAATAATACTGGCAGCAGAGCATCCTGTGTAACCTAGAGATAAACTTCTGCTTTCCTGCAGCCACTAGGGGGAGTACAGTGCACCAGTACATATAATATTGGGATAACTCCCCCTAGTGGCGGGTGACAACTGCCGTAGTGGCAGATTTCTCCTACTCTAAGTTTAGGTGAAATGATAAAATCATCAGCGGATTCCAGATAACAAGAATGAAGCTTCAGGGAGATGAGATAAATCAGTGTCAGTTACAGCAGATGATGGGATGGGATCACTCACCGACATCCATCTTCACCGCTCACTGTCCTGTAACAGACTGAGGATCACTGACAGTTTGCTTTCTTTTCAAATTCAAATGCAGCGATCCTATTGGCTGCTGACTAGTGTTATGGAACACACAGAAATTAAATTTATTAATATGAAGCTGTGGAGATAATCTGGGGGGCACAGCTTTACTTTTTCATGCAGAGGGATTGAAATTTCATGAAATATCACATGAGAACATTAGGGGCCTGATTCATTAAAGGGAATGTGCAGTAAAAAAAAAAATTTTTCAACAATTGAAAAAATGTAAACTGTTAATATTTTAATTTAAAAGAATATATCATTTGTTTTTAATGGAGTAAAATAAATAAAATAATTTAAAAAGTTTTTGTATGTTCCATTACCACTTTTAAACACTAGGGGAGAAGCTGCTGAAATTTGCTATCAAAACCTAATGTACTGCTAGCTGACATTACGACTGCAGTAAAAGTGGGTGGGATCAGCTCACATGTCTGTGATGTCACTCATCTCCTCCCCTTCTGGGTGCTTGCAGAAGGATAAGGAAGGATGGCATTTGGGATTACAGTGGAGCCATTTTTTTGGTGACTGCAAAGTGATACTGACATGTTGACAGTGTCACCGAGGACGGCTGTTAGATACGTGGAGTGTAACACACGCTGGGATTACAAACAGGGCTCAGTGTAGTGTATCACACACGATAGGATTAGATATGTGTGGCCCCAACACCGTTTATGTGTATGGGAGCAGTGGTGTAATGTGTGACCCCGCTCTGTTCACGACTGTTGGAGCTGTAGTGAAATGTATCCATCCACTTAGTGAAAACTGCTCCATCCACTTCTATGAAACCAGTAATGAAATGTGTGACATCCCTCTGGCAACTGTTAGGGGAGAAATGGTGTAATGTGTGCTCCCCCACTCTGTTCACTTCCATGTGAACAGTATTGTAATGTGTGACATCGCTACGTCAACTTCCATAGGAACAGTGGTTTAATGTATGACCTCGCTCTATCCACTTCTATGGCAGCAGTAGTGTAATTTGTGGCACTGCTCCGTTCACTTGTATTAGAGGAGTAGTGTAATGTGGGCCCCCCGTTCAATCCACTTCCATAAGAGCAGGAGCATAAGGATCCTCTACACAATATAATGCACCCTCTCATGGTCTTTCATATAATATAATGTTCTCCTATTGGTCCTGCATACAATATAATATACTCTTATTGCTCCTCCATACAATAATAATCCCCCCCATGGTTTGCCATACAATATAATTCAGCCCCAATGGTCCGCCATACAATGACCCCCACTCCATCCACGTCTATGGGAGCAGTTGTGTAATTAATGGGCATTAGATACACAACGCTGGTATAACACGCATGATGGGTGTTAGATACATGGCTGAGCCAGTGTGATTGTTACACTGCCGTTCTCTGATCACTGCTGCGGTGAGAGCGGTGGGGAGTGGTGATCAGCAGCATGGTATTGTATCATGGTATCAGGCTGCTGATCACCACTGACTCGCCACCGAAACTCATCTCATTCCGGACCTCCGCTCAGCTTTTGCCATATCCCTGCACCTCCTATCATTGCTTGCACTGAGCAATGTGAATGGTGGCATGGGGAAAGTGTAGCTGAAGGCGTAGCCCATATTATAATCCATTATAATCTGCCTATGAGTCCGGGTAATCACCATCTCTTCAACTAATCAACCATTTATTTGCATAGCGTAAACACAGCTTTAAAGTTGATATAATATTAATTCGGCAGTCGCTAAACTGGTCCTCCATACAAAATAATGTCCCACCCATGGTCCTCCATACAATATAATTCACCCTCCACGGTCCTCCATACAATATAATGCACTCCGTATGGTCCTCCATACAATATGACTCCCCATGGTCCTGCATACAATATAATGCACCACCCCTTGGTCCACATACAATATAATATACTCCCTATGATCCTCCATACAATATAATGCAATCCCCAAGGTCCATTATACAATATAATGTACTCTTATTGGTTCTCCATGCTCCTCCATACAATATAATGCAGTCCCCATGATCCTCCATACAATATACTGCGTCCTCCATAGTCCTTCATACAATAGAATGCACTCCCCATGGTCCTCCATACAATTTAAAGTTCCCACCATGGTCATCTATGCAATGTAATGCTTCCCCCAAGGTCCTTAATACAACATAATATTCCCACCATGGCTCTCTTTCATACAATATAATACACTCCACATGGTACTTCATACAATATAATGCACTCCCGATGGACCTTCATACAATAGAATGCACCCCCATGGTCCTTCATGCAACATTATGCTCCCTCCACACAATGTAATGCTCCCCACATGGTCCTCTATACAATGTAGTGCAACCCCATGGTCCTTAATACAATAAAATGTTCCCACTATGGTCATCCTCCATATAATATAATGCACTCTACATGGTACTTCATACAATATACTGCACTTCCCATGGTCCCCATACAATATAATGTACTCATGGTTCCTCCTGCAATATAATGCACTCCCCATGGTCCTCCGTACAATATAATGCACTCCTCATGTTCCTCCATACAATATAATGCACTGCCCATGATCCTTTATACAATATAATGCACTTTATTAGTCTTCCATACAAAATAATGTTCCCCCCATGGTCCTTCATAGAATATAATGTACTATTATTGGTTATTCATACAATATAATGTTCTCATCATGGCCCTCCATACAATGTGATTCACCCCCCATGGTCCTCCATACAGTATAATGTACTGCCCATGGTACTCCATACAGTATAATGTACTCCACATGGTCCTTCAGACAATATAATGCACTCTCCATGGTCCTCCATACAATTGGTCCTTCATACAATATAATGCACTCTTATTGGCCCTCCGAACAATATAATGCATCCCATTGGTCCTACATATTATATATTGCAATACCTATGGTACCCTCCTTACAATATAATGCACTCCCCATGGTCCTCAATACAATATAATGTACTCCTATTGGTCTTCTATACAATTCTAATGTTCCCACCATGTTCTTCCATACAATATAATATTTCCCCCAATGGTCCTCCATACAATTAAATGTGCCCCCATGGTCCTCCATAAAATATAATTCTCCCCAATGGTCCTCTATACAATATAATGTTCCCCCCATGATCCTCCATGCAATATAATGTACCTCCATTGTCTTCCACGCAATATGAGGAGCCCCCCATGATCCTCCTTACAAAATAATGCACTCCCTATAGTACCCCATGTAATATAATGTACCCCCCCATGATCCTCCATATAATATGATGCACCTCCCATGGTCCTCCATGCAATAAAATTAACCCCAATTGTCCTCCATATAATATAATTCAACCCTAATGGTCCTCCTTACAATATAATGTACTCCCCATGGTCCCCCATGTGATGGTGGGAGATGGTATGTGGGTATCATTTTGTTTGTATTAATATTTTACTGATTTGCATGGTGTTCTCTTGTAGGATGAGTTCTTATTTGCTAAATGATGAATAGCTGTTGTTGCCATCTGATATCAGCCCCTGCGACCATCCCCCCCTGACCTGTGAATGAGGAGGGGGACTTTTAAAATATCAGGGAGGTGAGACACAATATCAGATCATGTGTGGAACTATGATGTGAACACAGCACCTCAGAGAAAAAGAAGAGTAAATGGACTATGTTATCCTCTGTCTGCTGGTTTGTTGGACTCTCATCTCCCAGGGCTTTTATCCTGTTACTGAACTGCATTCGGGTTCTGGACTATCTTATCCTTTGTGTGATGGATTGTATATGAACCTTTCATATTTTTGCCTAAATCAAGGACTTGGGATTGTTTACTCTTCTCATGCTCTCTTGATTGTGTGATACTGGAGAAGGACCCAGTGACAACTGGTGGCAGCAGTGGGATCAACAGAGCGTAGCCAAGTGGAGAACCACCCACAGAGTGAGTACAGAAATTGGACTGTATCCAGTTTACAGGAGAGAGCCAGAGACTTGGGCCGGAACTACCAGGGACTGACTAAAGAGGCATTAATTGATCTACTGGTGGGTGCTAGCCAGACTACCTACTCCCATATGTCAGAAGGACCAGTGCAGGAGACGAGGACCCCACCCCAAAAAGCTAGTGGGTGGTGTGGTACGAAGAAGAGATGGCGGTTCTGGGCCCAGGCGTCTCTCAGAAGTATAAGGAGGAGGCTGCTCGCCGAGCATAGCGGAGACAAGAAGCAATGGAGATCGAAATAGGGAGTAATACGATGTGGAGTGTAATTCCCATGATCCGGGAGCCAGAATGTGGCACCCCAGGAGTCCGGGTGCCACAATGGCATGGCATTACCTTCCTCACGGGGAAGGGGGGGTTGATGTCATGCCTGGGAATGAGGAGGGATCCCCTTGGTAGGTAACACAAATATACTCCCATTTGCATCCAAACTCCTTGAGCAGCACGTCCATGCTGAACTTTCCTCTCACTTTGCATCTAACTCTCTCTTCGACAACCTACAATCTGGCTTCCGTCCCCACCATTCCACTGAGACTGCCCTGACCAAAATTACTAATGACTTACTTACAGCCAAAGCTAACAGACAGTTCTCTATTCTCCTCCTCCTAGACCTGTCCTCTGCCTTTGACACAGTTGACCACTGCCTCCTACTACAGATCCTCTCTTCCTTTGGGGTCAAAGACCTCGCCCTATCTTGGATCTCCTCATACCTTGCCAACCGCACATTTAGCGTTTCCTACTCCCATACTACCTCTTCATCTCGCCCCCTCTCTGTTGGTGTCCCTCAAGGCTCTGTCCTAGGACCCTTACTCTTCTCAATCTATACACTCGGCCTGGGACAACTCATAAGGTCCTATGGCTTCCAGTACCATTTATATGCCGATGACACTCAGATCTACCTCTCTGGTCCAGATGTCACCTCCCTGCTCTCCAGAATCCCAAAGTGTCTATCAGCCATATCCTCCTTCTTCTCCTCTCGCTTCCTCAAGCTCAATGTGGACAAATCTGAACTAATTATCTTTCCTCACTCTCGCATATCTTGCCTACCTGATCTATCTATCAAAATAAATGAAATCACACTTTCCCCTGTCCCCAAAATCCGCTGCCTTGGAGTAACCCTTGACTCTGCCCTGTCCTTCAAACCGCACATCCAAGCTCTCGCCACCTCCTGTCGCCTCCAGCTCAAAAATATTTCCAGAATCCGTCCTTTCCTCAACCCACACTCTACCAAAATGCTCGTGCATGCCCTAATCATCTCCCGCCTTGACTACTGCAACATACTCCTCTGTGGCCTACCTTCTAACACTCTCGCACCCCTCCAGTCCATCCTTAACTCTGCTGCCCGTCTAATTAATCTCTCTCCTCGCTACACTCCTGCTTCCCCTCTTTGCAAATCCCTTCACTGGCTCCCAATTTCTCAGCGTATCCAGTTTAAATTACTAACACTGACCTACAAAGCCATCCATAATCTTTCTCCTCCGTATATTTCCACACTAATCTCTCAATATCTTCCCTCACGTAATCTCCGGTCCTCCCAAGACCTCCTCCTCTCCTCCACGCTTATTCGCTCCTCACCCAATCGCATCCAAGACTTCTCCCGAATATCACCCATCCTCTGGAATTCAGTGCCCCAACACATCCGGTTATCCACTACTTTTGGATCCTTCAAAAGAAACCTGAAAACCCATCTCTTCAAAGAAGCTTACAGCCTGTAAAGACCACATGGCCACCTCAACACCATTGGAGCTACTGCAACCCTCAACCTACTGTCTCCTTCCCCATAATCCTGTAGAATGTAAGCCCGCAAGGGCAGGGTCCTCTTCCCGCTGTACCAGTCTGTCATTGTTAGTTTTGTTTACTGTAAGTGATATTTGTATTTTGATGTAACCCCTTCTCATGTACAGCACCATGGAATTAATGGTGCTATATAAATAAACAATAATAAACAATAATAATATACAACTCATTGCTGACTCCAGACCAGAGGGGGGAGCTCTAAACCCGGTTTCAGGGGAGCTTCCCTTTAAGTTCTGGTCTGGAGGTGGGGTTGGTTAGTTTAGTGTGAGACACTGAAGGGAGAGGAAGCACATGAGGAGAGAGACTGGGAATGGAGCTGTAACTGAGCTCTTCCCTGGATAAAGCGCAAAAGAAACCGGACACCAGAGTCCGTGGTTGCATGGGTACTAAGGGCCCAGCAGCTAGAACCGGAGGGGAGGAGATTGCAAGTCTCCTTGCCCATCTAATACCTGGAGGCAGAACAGCAAATCAGGAGCCTGGGGCTGCCAATGAGAAGACAGTGCCTATGAAAGGTTCATGCTGTTAACCATACGGGTTAGGAGCAACAGACACTGAGAGGAACTTGTGTAAAGCTTCAGGCAGCAAGGAACAGAAAATTCAGCACAGAAGGAAGGCCTCTGAACCCACCTGTAACCTGTGCTCCAGACTGCACCTGAAATTCACCAGTAAAAGGTAAAGGAGACTGAAAACCCTGTGTCCTCCAATTATTTCCTGCACCCTCAGTCCTGCACCCCACCAGCTATCATCCCTTACCAACTGCAGCGGTAGCCCTGGGGACTAAGCTCTACCTTTGGGAGCTATACCAACTCTTCTGCAAAACCATCAACCCCAGTGGACCCCTTTAAATAGCGTCAACCATCCCTGGCCGAGTACCACAGGTGGCATCATGAACATTTCTCCATAGGCTTTATTTCCTACTACACTTCATCCCCTTTAATGGGACGCCCAGGGCCATGGACTGGGATCTCCGCTTCCGTGACCACCCTTTTAAGTACCACCGGACCCAGCCCGAGTACCTCACTGTCCTATGGGGGTGAAGTTTACAGAGCTATCTGGGCCCAACTGCACCCTGAAAAATAAATAAGTAAATAAATAAAGTGCAAAAAACACATTTCAATATATGTGGTGTATTAGCTGATCGGTGATGACGTACTATCCCGTCGTTCTGATGTCGGAAAGGGGTTAATTATGGAGCGCCCCCACACCGCCGCAGGGCCGAGGGATACCTGGAGCCGGGCCTCTGAGAGTCTCTGTTCAGTTCTGGGGTTGTCACGGTGGCTAGACCCGGTCCGTGGCCCTGTCTGTCAGTGGGGGACGTCCGGTGATAGAATAGTGAATGATGGTGTAGTTGTGGAGTGCAGGTCGCGGTAAATAATGAGGACACCAGGTTGCAGTCTCTTTACCTCTTTACTGAAGATCTCTGAGTCCTCAGTCCAGAATACGGTTCACCAGGCTGCGCAAGTCCGGCCGGTCCAATGGCACTTCCAGAGTTCTCTTCACAGGAGGAAATCTGTGCCTTCCCCCTAGCGCTATGTGTTGTGGTCCTTCCCTGCTGTGCTTACGGAAAGTACCCCACAACTGTTGTGTCTGTTTCTTAAGTTCCCTCACAACTCGACTAGATGATGTTCTGCTAATCCTCCGTCCCTCCCTGAGGTTCGGGTAGGAACGGCACCCGTTTGACGGGTAGGCTCGGAGCTCTTCCGGGACCCTAGAGACGCCCCTCTCCACAAGTTGCCCCCCAAGACTTCATAGGTGATTTGAGTTAGACAGCCCGCCTGAGACTGACTGTCCTGCCGCTGTTTGGAGTATTGCTTGAAGCTGAATGTTATTCTACTCCCTCGGCGTTCCGGCCACCGGTTATGCGCCTCAGTAGGATGTTGCCTCGGTCTTACAGCACGACTCCTACTGGTATTTCTCCTTTGCGTGATCCCGTTTCTCACTCAGCACAATCTATCTCTCTTCTAATCCTTTCTTGGGCACCGCCGCTACCCGGAGCAGGCGCGGTCCCGTTACGTTCGTTCTCGTTGCCAAGCCTCTGTCAGGATCCCACCCCTGACAGAGACCCTACTGTATCTTCCCCCACAACACCCTCTGCCACAAGGTGTTGCCTGGTTCCAACACAGTCAGCTTTCTCATCTAACTTCCTGCCTGACCCCCAGTTTACCCACTATGGTGGGGAGTGGCCTAATGAATAGCACCCTTAGCTCCCCCCGGAGGCCCGGCTGTGAAATGTATTGGTGTCTGTGATACCTGATCAGATGAACTCCTTCGGTGCCATCAGACGTGCCATAGCTCCCCATAGTGGCGGAGCCACAGTACTGCAACGACCAGGACTCTGGGGCGCTGCACTCCCCCCTGGTTAAACACAGTACTCCGGGACTGGGAAGAAAACAACAATACAAGTTAGCAAAAAGACATACAGTTTTGTTGAGTGCAATAACAGTAAGTATACTTGAACAGGCTTCCCTTTATGGGAGGTAAGGACACTTGAACGTTACAAACATGGTTAAATATCATAGCAACATGCTATAAATAACTTCTTCTTACCCAACCGGGTATTCTACTAAGTGCAAAAATTGTTGAACAGTACTTTAACGTTGCCTTTAAGGACATACACTCTGTATCCACTAAAGACCTTCCTATAATCACATTATAAGGTAAATTAACTTTTTCATTCTCCTTCTTTAAATCTGCAGGACCGCCTGTCCTATCGGCACCAGACCTACTGCCTCTCCTTTCTGTTACAGGACCGCCCCATTCAGCCAGGGCCTACTGCCTTTTCAACTTCTATACACAGTATAGATCCTAACATTCTTTCAATTTAAGAGCACTGAGCCATCTCTACATGACTCCTAAAAGGACTCACTAACTAACCTCTACGGGCTCACTTTCTGTCCTTTGTAACACATTATTAACTCTTTTCCTAAAATGACTAACTTCCTATGGAGGACTCAGGGTTTACCTTCTATCCCCCTTTTCTATCAACATTATCAAATATCAAACTTCCATCTTTACTCTTCTTACTACCGACTATGCAGGACACTCTGTCTACCCCTACGGGCCTACTGCATCTTTCTTTCTGAAAACATCATCTGCATTTCTTTACAATTCAACTAATCAAATACATATAACTTTTACATGTAAGGATTGTCATCACTTTTCGTTCATCAAGACATTATTGCTATCTATCAATCTTAAAGCAATACAGTTCTTCAAATGTAAAATGTGGATGTCCCCTTTAAGGGAGGGGACCAAGTCTTTAAGGGGTAACATTTCTTCTCTGGCTACCAGTCTTTACTCAGCAAAGGCTCCGGTGCGGTATCTTCGCAAAGAGTCTTTAAGTAAAACCAGTAGGAAGCGCCTTTAAGAAGGTGCAAACTATTTACAAAAAAGTTTGTATCACGCACGGTCCATGATTACAACAGTTCTTTCAACTTTTGTGCAAACTCGAAGAAAAATAAACAAAAACACAATAGGGATCCCGGGTCAACAAAGGGATCCATGGAAGAATTAACCCTGGACGGGTTCAGCAGCAAACAGTCACCAAACAGTTAAACAAAGAGAGAACTATTTACATTTTTTTAAAGCATTCATGCTTACTCTTTTGGCGCAGCAGGTGGTTTCCTTCCGGGCCTCACCAGGCCAACGGGCCGCGCTGCCTCACCAGGAAGTGGCTCTGGTCCCAGCAACGACAAGATCCCTCGCCGTGATGCTCTTCTCACCGAGGATCCTGCACGCCCCCAAGGCACATGGTGGGTCCGGGTTCCCTGCTGTTCTGCCGGGTCAGGTTCTTTGGCCTTTTCGGCGGGAGGTTCATCGTCGGATGTTTCAGCGGTGGCCTGGAGCACAACGCATTGCTGGACGCCCCGCGTCATCCAGCCAGCTTCGCCTGTTGCTCTCCTCCACCGGGTGTAAGTCACGGCATCACCGGGCTCTAGGTCGCGAGCAAACCTTCCTCCGCAGTGCTCGACCTCCTTCCGGTCCACATGGACTTGTAGCGGCTCCCCGATCTCCTGGATAACCCCTCTTCCATATCGGGGGTTGAAGGAGACCACCACACCCCAGTGGGACGATGGGACCTCCGCGACAGTGGTCAAATCAATCTGGGCTGCCGGTTGCGGTCGGTTCCGCCATGCAGCCATCAAGCGCCGCAGGTGCTCAGCCTCCGGCAGGATCTTCATGCCCTGTGCCTGCAGCGTACCTCCAGCCACGGCCGGGTGGGAAGGAACAGGGGACACCGGAGATAAGTGGACTTCTGTGGGCCGACCTAGCCGAGCAAGCACGCGAGCATCGGCCTCCACGCGTCGCGCTATCTGGCGAGCCTCGGCTGCAGCTACACACTCCTCTGATGGTGGCAAGGGGGGTCGGCCCATCGGTAGCTCCGTGAGGGTCAGTCCCCGCAACGCTGGTGCATCTGGGGCTGTGTCAGGCGGTGCAGCCTCAGGCTGGATCGGGTCAGTCCCCCGCGGGATTCTCGGTGTCGCCATCTTTGCTCCTTCTTCGATGTCTTCTTCCCGCGGTCTCTTTCGTGGGCGGCCCCGTCTCCATGGTCTCCACCCTCCAAACAGGATCAGGAGGCGGACCTCGGCTGTTGACGGACACGTCCTCAGGACCAAGAAATGTTTAGACTGGGCGGCCATTGTTCTTCGCGCTCTCTAGCTTGTCTACGCCTACTCCACGCCCCTCTTCTTCTCCCGCGCCTCTCCTCAGCGCTGCAATGGCGGCGGTTTTGGCGGTTAATGACACAGCACAGTCTTTCAATAAAGTACAGTCCAAGCACAATAAGTCACAGTTCCAAGGCACACATGACCTGATTCTTCAGGCTTAAGTAGATCCTGTTCGTGACGCCAAGTTGGAGCGCCCCCACACCGCCGCAGGGCCGAGGGATACCCGGAGCCGGGCCTCTGAGAGTCTCTGTTCAGTTCTGGGGTTGTCACGGTGGCTAGACCCGGTCCGTGGCCCTGTCTGTCAGTGGGGGACGTCCGGTGATAGAATAGTGAATGATGGTGTAGTTGTGGAGTGCAGGTCGCGGTAAATAATGAGGACACCAGGTTGCAGTCTCTTTACCTCTTTACTGAAGATCTCTGAGTCCTCAGTCCAGAATACGGTTCACCAGGCTGCGCAAGTCCGGCCGGTCCAATGGCACTTCCAGAGTTCTCTTCACAGGAGGAAATCTGTGCCTTCCCCCTAGCGCTATGTGTTGTGGTCCTTCCCTGCTGTGCTTACGGAAAGTACCCCACAACTGTTGTGTCTGTTTCTTAAGTTCCCTCACAACTCGACTAGATGATGTTCTGCTAATCCTCCGTCCCTCCCTGAGATTCGGGTAGGAACGGCACCCGTTTGACGGGTAGGCTCGGAGCTCTTCCGGGACCCTAGAGACGCCCCTCTCCACAAGTTGCCCCCCAAGACTTCATAGGTGATTTGAGTTAGACAGCCCGCCTGAGACTGACTGTCCTGCCGCTGTTTGGAGTATTGCTTGAAGCTGAATGTTATTCTACTCCCTCGGCGTTCCGGCCACCGGTTATGCGCCTCAGTAGGATGTTGCCTCGGTCTTACAGCACGACTCCTACTGGTATTTCTCCTTTGCGTGATCCCGTTTCTCACTCAGCACAATCTATCTCTCTTCTAATCCTTTCTTGGGCACCGCCGCTACCCGGAGCAGGCGCGGTCCCGTTACGTTCGTTCTCGTTGCCAAGCCTCTGTCAGGATCCCACCCCTGACAGAGACCCTACTGTATCTTCCCCCACAACACCCTCTGCCACAAGGTGTTGCCTGGTTCCAACCCAGTCAGCTTTCTCATCTAACTTCCTGCCTGACCCCCAGTTTACCCACTATGGTGGGGAGTGGCCTAATGAATAGCACCCTTAGCTCCCCCCGGAGGCCCGGCTGTGAAATGTATTGGTGTCTGTGATACCTGATCAGATGAACTCCTTCGGTGCCATCAGACGTGCCATAGCTCCCCATAGTGGCGGAGCCACAGTACTGCAACGACCAGGACTCTGGGGCGCTGCAATTACATACATGTCCAGTAATTTGTACACACACTGTGCTAATTATATTGATCACACACATCTATATATCTAACTATTCTGCATGGTTTTACTGTATGTAAACCATGTCTCCTATCCTGTCAGCTCCTGCAGTGATTTTACAAAAGTCGGCAAATGAAATAACAGCTTTTCTTCTATCTCTCTATCTATGTAATATAAATAAATATATATAAGTGTGTCACTGACATATGTGTATATATATACAGTGGGGCAAAAAAGTATTTAGTCATTCAGCAATAGTGCAAGTTCCACCACTTAAAAAGATGAGAGGCGTCTGTAATTTACATCATAGGTAGACCTCAACTATGGGAGACAAACTGAGAAAAAAAAATCCAGAAAATCACATTGTCTGTTTTTTTATCATTTTATTTGCATATTATGGTGGAAAATAAGTATTTGGTCAGAAACAAAATTTCATCTCAATACTTTGTAATATATCCTTTGTTGGCAATGACAGGGGTCAAACGTTTTCTGTAAGTCTTCACAAGGTTGCCACACACTGTTGTTGGTATGTTGGCCCATTCCTCCATGCAGATCTCCTCTAGAGCAGTGATGTTTTTGGCTTTTCGCTTGGCAACACGGACTTTCAACTCCCTCCAAAGGTTTTCTATAGGGTTGAGATCTGGAGACTGGCTAGGCCACTCCAGGACCTTGAAATGCTTCTTACGAAGCCACTCCTTCGTTGCCCTGGCGGTGTGCTTTGGAACATTGTCATGTTGAAAGACCCAGCCACGTTTCATCTTCAATGCCCTTGCTGATGGAAGGAGGTTTGCACTCAAAATCTCACGATACATGGCCCCATTCATTCTTTCATGTACCCGGATCAGTCGTCCTGGCCCCTTTGCAGAGAAACAGCCCCAAAGCATGATGTTTCCACCACCATGCTTTACAGTAGGTATGGTGTTTGATGGATGCAACTCAGTATTCTTTTTCCTCCAAACACGACAAGTTGTGTTTCTACCAAACAGTTCCAGTTTGGTTTCATCAGACCATAGGACATTCTCCCAAAACTCCTCTGGATCATCCAAATGCTCTCTAGCAAACTTCAGACGGGCCCGGACATGTACTGGCTTAAGCAGTGGGACACGTCTGGCACTGCAGGATCTGAGTCCATGGTGGCGTAGTGTGTTACTTATGGTAGGCCTTGTTACATTGGTCCCAGCTCTCTGCAGTTCATTCACTAGGTCCCCCCGCGTGGTTCTGGGATTTTTGCTCACCGTTCTTGTGATCATTCTGACCCCACGGGGTGGGATTTTGCGTGGAGCCCCAGATCGAGGGAGATTATCAGTGGTCTTGAATGTCTTCCATTTTCTAATTATTGCTCCCATTGTTGATTTCTTCACTCCAAGCTGGTTGGCTATTGCAGATTCAGTCTTTCCTGCCTGGTGCAGGGCTACAATTTTGTTTCTGGTGTCCTTTGACAGCTCTTTGGTCTTCACCATAGTGGAGTTTGGAGTCAGACTGTTTGAGGGTGTGCACAGGTGTCTTTTTATACTGATAACAAGTTTAAACAGGTGCCATTACTACAGGTAATGAGTGGAGGAAAGAGGAGACTCTTAAAGAAGAAGTTACAGGTCTGTGAGAGCCAGAAATCTTGATTGTTTGTTTCTGACCAAATACTTATTTTCCACCATAATATGCAAATAAAATGATAAAAAAACAGACAATGTGATTTTCTGGATTTTTTTTTCTCAGTTTGTCCCCCATAGTTGAGGTCTACCTATGATGTAAATTACAGACGCCTCTCATCTTTTTAAGTGTGGAACTTGCACTATTGCTGACTGACTAAATACTTTTTTGCCCCACTGTATATGTATTCTATGTGTATATTTCTATACTATCTTTTCTATTCTAACCTGTCAGTGTGATTTTTACAGTAGCGGCATATGAATTACCGGCTTTTCAAAGGACACCGGTGAGAAAAAAGCGGACAGCACTCGCATGGTGCAAGTGCTGTGCAATTTTTTTTCTCGCACCCATTGACTTGCATTGGTGAGTCTCATCCGAGATATGCAGCAAATCACAGCATGCCTCACCTGTGACCTGTTTGCTTGTAATCAGTGTGTGTGCATAAAAGCTGAGTAAGTTTCTTGCATCTTTCATCCAGCCACTGACATTTCTGGATTGTGAGTCATGGGGAAAGCAAAAGAATTGTCAACGGATCTACGGGAAAAGGTAGTTGAACTGTATAAAACAGGAAAGGGACACAAAAAGATATCCAAGGAGTTGATAATGGCAGTCAGCAGCGTTCAAACTGTGATTAACAAGCAGAAAATCAGGTGCTCTGCAAAAGCAAAACCACAGTCAGGTAGACCAACAAAAATGTTGTCCACAACTGCCAGGAAAATTGTTCGGGATGCAAAGAAAAACTCACAAGTAACATCAGCTGAAATACCGGACTCTCTGAAAACTAGCGGTGTGGCTGTTACAAGATGCACAATAAGGAGGCACTTGAAGAAAAACGGCCTGCATGGTCGAGTCACCAGAAGAAAGCCATTACTGCGCAAATGCCACAAAGTATCTTGCCTACAATACACAAAACAGCACAGAGACAAGCCTCAAAACTTCTGGAACAAGGTAATTTGGAGTGATGAGACCAAAATTGAACTTTTTAGCCACAACCAAAACATTACATTTGGAGAGAGGTCAACAAGGCTTATGATGAAAGGAACACCATTCCTACAGTAGAGCACAGAGGTGGATCTCTGATGTTTTGGGGATGTGTGAGTTACAAAGGCACAGGAAACTTGGTCGAAGTTGAAGGAAAGATGAATGCAGCATGTTATCCGCAAATAATGGTGGCAAATTTACACTCATCAGCCCGGAAGCTGCACATTGGACGTACTTAGATGTTCAAACATGATAACAATCCAAAACATAAGGCCAAATCGACCTGTCATTGGCTACAGCAGAACAAAGTGAATGTTCTGGAGTGGCCATCTCAGTCTCCAGAGCTCAATATCATTGAATCACTCTGGGGAGATCCCAAGAGCACAGTACATGCTAGACAGTCCAGGAATTTACAGGAACTGGAGGCTTTTTGCCAAGAACAGTGGGCAGCTTTACTATCTATTAAAATAAAGAACCTCATCCACAAAAACCACAAAAGACTACAAGCTGTCATTGATGTTAGAGGGGGCAATACACGGTATTAAGAAATGGGGTATGTAAACTATTGATCAGGGTCATTTGGATGTTTTGGTTTCTCATTATGATTTGAAAAGAGAAACCACAGTAGTTTGACAATAAATGGCGTCACCCAACCACTAGCCATGAGTGGAGGAAAAGCTTTGGTGTTATCTTTCATATTCTCTGAAAAAAGGCCCAAAAAGCAAAAATTCTGCTGGGGTATGTAAACTTTTGAGCACAACTGTATTTCACATATATTTATTTAGCCATCTATCTACCTCATAACTATCTATTTACCCTAAATCTATATATCTATCTACTATAATCTATTTTCCCCATATCTATCTCTATCTTTGCACATCTTTTACACCTAACGATCTGTAATTTGTGTTCTGCATTTTTTTCTGGGATGGGTCACACGGATGACACATGGATGTCATACTGTCATACTGATCCGTGTGCATGTTTGTGATACGTATTGTCATCTGTTCAATGGACATGTCTATGTGTAGGTCACATGGAGACACGGTCCATGTGAAAAACCCGGATATTTGCGTAGCCCCATAGATTATAATGGGTATGCATGTACGTGTCTCTCGTACGAGTGAGAACGGGCACAAACACGTACCAGAAACACGGATGTGGGAAGGTGGCCTAATAGTGTATTCTTCATCACTGTATCAGGTCTGCCCGAAAGTCAAGCACAGCAAGAGAATCTCTTTAAACCGCCAAATGTCCAGAGATATGTCTGAATCCAGTTCCAATTAAGAGAGTTGTAAACTTGGCATATACTGAGTATTACGAGAGAAGGGCAATGGGCTCTTTTAAGAATGGCGATACAAAAAAAAAAAAAGAAAAACTTTTTTTTTTTCACTTATCAGTCTTTGGTAATATTGTTTGGAAATTTGGTATTATTTGTGAATTGAATTAATATGGGAGTTCCTTTAAGGGGGGACTAATTGGTGCATATTCTCAGAGGACCGCTCCTATGAGGTTCATCAGAGCCAGTGCACATACCCAACCAATACTCAGTTGCTTCTCAATATGAACCATCTACAACATAATATGATGCCCCGCAGCACTCCTAGAACATTGATGCCCACAGTGCCCCCAAAAAATAGGATGTTCCCAGTCTCTCCCAACACAGTATGATAACACAGTATGATACACCCATACAGCATGATACCCCTACAGTAACCCTCAGTTCCCCCACACATTTAATAAGTCTTCCACAGTGACTCATCCACAGTGCAAGCTTTGTATTCAACTGTTTCTGCATCCTTAAGATGCAGATACATTTGAAATTGAGATACCAGATGGATGAAAGGGGGTTATGGGAGTGATGCTGGCTGATAGTATTAGAAAAGTTTTTTAAAAAATGGCAAGTGGGGGGCAATCCTTAAGCCCAGGACCTCATTTTCTATGAATCAGGCCAAATATATCATTCCAAGATAGTTCCATTTGCCAAAGATTCATTTCACCTGCTCCACCCAAGAAAATATTGCATTTTTAATGAGGAAGTTCAGCTGTCCACCTTAACCATTCTCTGAAAGACCCTGACAATTCTCTGAAATGCACTGTACCAGTTGCGTTATGCTTGTTTACACTGATCTTCCAATAAATCTAATATTACAAAGTCAAATTTCCTCAAATAACAAACCTGGTTGAGACTTAATGTTGACCTTTTCTAAATATGGATTGTAAAGTGCGCAAACTTCATCATAACTTAACTGCGATAAATATGAGACGCAGACAAGTAATGTTATTGGCATTGACTAACTGTCTGACTCACCCTGAGGAGTCTCGAGATGTTTATAAGAAACAGTGAAATGATCAAGGGTTTGATTCAGAAACCTGTCATACGTAGTGACTGTGGGTCAAAGGTCCCAATAACAAAAACTCAGACTGGAAGATATTTCTTGTCAGGAAAAATAAATTTTACTGTCTCGACCTGGATATTTATGCTTTGCTTAAAGAGTCAAAGTAGAGTGTAAACTGTAGAGAAAATAACAAAATGACTCCCTAGGAGCATGCAAAAAAAAAAATCTAAAATTAGTAGCTTGTATTAAATTAAGATAGATCCCAAAGTTTACTCCTCTGTGGTCCCCATATATCCCAAAGTTTACTCCTCTGTGGTGCCCATATTTTTTGGGCTCCTACTAGCTATTATCTTACGTTTTTGAAGCAATGGGTTGTTTGTTTTTGCTGACAAAGCAATATTCATGCAATCTTCCTTAATTGTGTTGGTTGTTCTGTAGTACCTGTGTCATCCTCCTGTCCATGGCTTGTATCATACAGGGGCGGAAAAGGCCAAAACTTTGATGAACAAGGAGAGATTGGGTGGAAGAGGAATTACATTCAACCTCAAATATATGATGGCTATACAGTAAAGTCCATATATATTTGGACAGAGACAACATTTTTTTAATTTTGGTTATAGACATTACCACAATGAATTTTAAACAAAACAATTCAGATGCAGTTGAAGTTCAGACTTTTAGCTTTCATTTGAGGGTATCCACATTAAAATTGGATGAAGGGTTTAGGAGTTTCAGCTCCTTAGCATGTGCCACCCTGTTTTTAAAGGGACCAAAAGTAATTGGACAATTGACTCCAAGGCTATTTCATGGACAGATGTGGGCAATCCCTTCGTTATGTCATTCTCAATTAAGCAGATAAAAGGCCTGAAGTTGATTTGAGGTTTCGTGCTTGCATTTGGAAGGTTTTGCTGTGAAGTAAACATGTGGTCAAAGGAGCTCTTCTCTTTATGGTAGATTTGGATATTGATATGTCTACCTCCTGGAGAGTGTTGTTCACTTGGTTGGCTGTTGTGAAGGGGTTTCTCTTCACCATGGAGATTATTCTTTGATCATCCACCACTGTTGTCTTCCGTGGGTCCCCAAGTCTTTTTGCATTGATGAGTTCACCAGTGCTTTCTTTCTTAGGATATACCAAACTGTAGATTTTGCCACTCCTAATATTGTAGCAATTTCTCGGATGAGTTTTTTCTGTTTTTGCAGCTTAAGGATGGCTTGTTTCACCTGCTTGGAGAGCTCCTTTGACCGCATGTTTACTTCACAGCAAAACCTTCCAAATGCAAGCACCACACCTCAAATCAACTCCAGGCCTTTTATCTGCTTAATTGAGAATGACATAACGAAGGGATTGCCCACACCTGTCCATGAAATAGCTTTGGAGTCAATTGTCCAATTACTTTTGGTCCCTTTAAAAACAGGGTGGCACATGTTAAGGAGCTGAAACTCCTAAACCCTTCATCCAGTTTTAATGTGGATACCCTCAAATGAAAGCTGAAAGTCTGAACTTCAACTGCATTTGAATTGTTTTGTTTAAAATTCATTGTGGTAATGTCTATAACCAAAATTAGAAAAATGTTGTCTCTGTCCAAATATATATAGACTTAACAGTATATACGGTATATGTCAGCTTTTGGAGAATTGGTAATTTGCACGTTTCATTTTTACAATTGGGTTGCATTAACGATTTTGCACTGTTTGCCTTCTCTAGTCGCTTTATCACATTGCTGGCTGCAGAATGAGTTAATGGGGTTGGCCACATGATTTTTATTTTAACTGATGTTTTGGGGACATGATTAGGACAGAAGAAGGACCTGTCATGTTATGTATTAATAGTTAGTGCTCAAAAATCATGTCCCCAAAACTGGCTAACATCGTTATCTCATTCTGCAGCCGGCAATACACTGTGCAATACAGCGGCTATAGGAGACAAAATTTAAAATGCAACCCATTTACAAAAATGATTTTTAGCCCCAATTGATTGCATTTAGGTAAGAAAAAAAATTATCTCAAAGGTGGACAACCCCTTTACACGGCATTTACACTGGACAATTATCATCACAATCATTTCTAGGGTATATACTCACCCTCGGACGCGCCCTGCTTCTTTCCGGCAGCCTTCCTTCTTAAGAATGAGCGCGTGAAGGGCCTTAGATGATGTCACGGCTTGTGATTGGTCGCGGCCGCTCATGTGACCGCCACGCGACCAATCACAAGCCGTGACGTAATTCTCAGGTCCTAAATTCCTAGAATTAGGAATTTAGGACCTGAGAATTACGTCACGGCTTGTGATTGGTCGCGTGAGCGGTCACATGGGCGGCCGCGACCAATCACAAGCCATGACGTCATGGAAGGCGCTAAACGCGCTCATTTTAAGCAAAGAAGGCTGCCGGTTACCAGCGGCGATGTCCAGGGGCCTCCGGAGAGGTGAGTATATTAATATTTTTTATTTTAATTCTTTATTTTACACTTAAATGTGGATTCCGATATCGATTTCCGATATCGCAAACATATCGGAACTCGGTATCGGAATTCCGATACCAGATTCAGAAGATCGCCGACCTCATGGCCGACCCCACACAGGGGTCGGGTCGGGTTTCATGAAACCCGACTTTGCCAAAAGTCGGCGACTTCTGAAAATGGCCGACCCGTTTCGCTCAACCCTAATCATTTCAAAGAATGCTCCCTTCATGATAATCATGCATTCTAAACAATCTGAAGATCACCTGATAAATGAGCAAAATACTAATCTTTTGATTTGCCCAAAAGGTCATCTTTCTCGGCAGCACATACAGTTGTAGCCAAAATTATTGACACCCCTGCAATTCTGTCAGATAATACTCAGTTTCTTCCTAAAAATGATTTCAAACACAAATTCTTTTTTATTATCCTCATTTAAATTGTCTTAACTGAAAAAACACAAAAGAGAATGAAGCAAAAAGCAAAACATTGATCATTTCACACAAAACTCCAAAAATGGGCCAGACAAAAGCATTGGCACCCTCAGCCTAATACTTGGTTGCACAACCTTTAGCCAAAATAACTGCGACCAACCGCTTCCGGTAACCATCAATGAGTTTCTTACAATGCTCTGCTGGAATTTTAGACCATTCTTCTTTGGCAAACTGCTCCAGGTCCCTGATATTTGAAGGGTGCCTTCTCCAAACTGCCATTTTTAGATCTCTCCACGCAGCGCCCACTCCAGCACTTCCTCTTTCTGATTTACAGGTGCTCTGTATCTCCTCTCTGTGATCCTGGAGGACCGTGACCCGGAAGTCCTTCAGCATTTCTATGTATTTAAGGCGATTCCTTCCTCTGCTCCTTGCCTGTCTGTCATTTGTGCTTCTGTGACTCAGGTCCACTTTTGTCTTTGCACTGCCTGTTCTGAGTCTCCGCTCTGTCCAGCCAGTTCAGCTTCTCTGTCTTTCCCAGGCTTCCTTGTCTCCTCGTCCAGTCCAGCCTTCCCAGTGTCCGCTCCGTTCTCTGTTAGTCTGGTGTCTCTGTCCTGTCCTGCTTCCTTTGTGTCTTCTCCTTCCCAGTGCTCCTTTGTTCTCGCCTGTACTCAGCTCTTAGCAAACAGTACTTCATCTTACCCCGCTCTGTCTGTCCTACGCTCAGCTTCTCTATTTTGTACCTCCTATTACCTGTCTCCGGGTTCCAGCTTCAGCGGCAATAGTCTCCCTTGGGTCTGCCCCTAGCGCTCCCTGTATAGGGGGTGGTCTACCTGGTCAGCTCACCCTTGGGAGGTTCGTTGTCGTGGATCTGTGGGTCCACTCCAGGTGTTCCAAAAGATCTCACAATCTCCTATTGTCCTTCGAGGGAAAATTAAAATAGGTCAGTAACATGATGCAGCTAAGCTTCTGCCACATTATTAGATTAAAAAGGGGGCTAAAATAATAGTGATTTAGTTGGGATGCAGGAGCAGGAAACCACGTAGGGCAAAGTATGTGTAGGAATAATCATTATATAAAGGCTACAAAACGTACAAACGATTTATATAAGTTTTATATAGACTCACTAAAATGTTGATTGAAAAAAATATTAACTTAACAACCTAATATCAGCTCTTGTCTCTCTCTAGTGATCTCATAGAAATGAGTGAACCGATTTGATGCAAATTAAAATCATGTCGAATTTTTAGGAAGTTGCTGGACCTGGTGATTTCGAACAATTTGCAATTCACTTTTGTGTGAATGTGCCTAAAATGACCACATTACACATTTCAGAGGATTCCGTCAGCTAGAAAAAAAACTAATATGACCTTTTGTTAGGGCTGGCGAAATGTACCAAATAATTATAAAGATGGAATAAGGTGTGTTCGCAGCCCGAGGTCCACCGTGCAGAGATGATACCTGCTGCTAGGTAATGGCGGACAGTAAATGGCGGTACAATGAAAACACACATGGGTTAGCTACACCTGGTATAAAGAAAGAGAACCCTGTTCCATCACAGGGCCACAATACCGCAGAGGAAACGCAAGTATAGAGTCACAGAACTCTGCCCCTAGACGCGGGGTTAGAGTCCCTCTAGACCACTTGAGTTCGGCATGGGAACTGCGGTGCCAGGGAAAAATAAATACAAAATAGATTTAGCGCACTGGGTATGCGCAGCGCCACTCTGGCGGACACCACTATCCACCCTAACTAGGGACAGGTAAGCGCACTGGTTGCGCATGGTGCCACACTGGCTAACGCTGCTGATAGACGCTATTAGATTGTGCCTGGTGCTGGATGGCACTAACTGGCGCTAGACAGCTCCAACATTCGTGAACATTCATCAACACTAGGGATGGGTATGATTCAGAGCTTTCACCAGAACAGGCATACATCCACACACACAATAACTGATTTATACTAGCGCATGGCCGTGATGCCATGCAAACCTTTTATAGCGGACGTTCTCCAGGACCTTCCTAGTGGTCCAATAGGAGCTGCTACAGGACCTGAGCATGTGACCCCCAACCTCCAATGAGAGGTCGTCCCTTGGGCATGCTCAGAAGAAGAAATGCAGGACTTAGTCCCAGGAGCGCCTGCTCACTGCTGATCAGTACTGGTAGGACAGCAGTAACCAGCCGCACATTATCAGCTTGAGCCAGACGCTGGTACCGATGTCTCTGCTGAGCAGGCTCCACTGCGGCTGGAGAATGGGAGACCGCAGTGGAGATGGTTCGAGATTCCCCCTGTGCAGCGGCGGGAACTCTACACCTAACACCTTGTCACTTGACAATACAAAGGTGATATCAACACCCCCAACTATCACCCCACTTGCAACCACTACAGGGCAAGTGGGAAGAGTGAGGCTAAGTGCCAGAATTGGCGCATCTTAGAGATGCGCCTTTTATGGGACATCTGAGAACTAATGTTTTTACCCTGGGGGGGAGTATCCATGGGTCCTTCCTGGGCTACTAATATCAGCCTTCAGCTGTCTGCATAGCCTTTGCTGGTTATTAATTATAGGGGGGACCCTACGTCATTTTTTTTAGGGTCCCTCATTTTAATAGCCAGTAAAGGCTAATTATACAGCTGTGAGCTGATATTTTTAGCCTGGGTAGCGCCATGGGTCTTACCCCCCTCCCAGACTATAAACATCTGCCTCCAGCTGTTGACTTTCCCTCTGCTAGTTACGAAAATTGCACGGGAGCCACACCATTTTTTTCCCAAAAATAATCTTTTATTAATTAAATACATGTACAGTAAGCTGCACACACACTGCACTAATTGTATTTGTCACTGACATCTGTATGGCTACCTATTCCATTTTTATTTACTGTATGTAATACATCCCTTCTATCCTGTCGGCTCCTGCAGGCAGTGATTTTACAGTACTCGACATATGAATTACCGGCTTTTCTTCTATCTATTTATCTATGCAATATATGTACATATACAGTACAGACGAAAAGTTTGGACACACCTACTCATTTACAGATTTTTCTGTATTTTCATGACTATGAAAGTTGTACATTCACACTGAAGGCATCAAAACTATGAATTAACACGTGGAATTATATACTTAACAAAAAAGTGTGAAACAACTGAAATTATGTCTTATATTCTAGGTTCTTCAAAGAAGCCACCTTTTGCTTTGATGACTGCTTTGCACACTCTTGGCATTCTCTTGATGAGCTTCAAGAGGTAGTCACCAGGAATGGTTTACTTTTCACTTCACAGGTGTGCCCTGTCGGGTTTAATAAGTGGGATTTCTTGCCTTATAAATGGGGTTGGGACCATCAGTTGTGTTGTGCAGAAGTCTGGTGGATACACAGCTGATAGTCCTACTGAATAGACTGTTAGAATGTGTATTATGGCAATAAAAAAGCAGCTAAGTAAAGAAAAACGAATGGCCATCATTACTTTAAGAAATGAATCTCAGTCAGTCCGAAAAATTGGGAAAACTTTGAAAGTGTCCCCAAGTGCAGTGGCAAAAACAATCAAGCGCTACAAAGAAACTGGCTCACATGAGGACCGTCCCAGGAAAGGAAGATCAAGAGTCACCTGTGCTTCTGAGGATAAGTTTATCCGAGTCACCAGACTCAGAAATCGCAGGTTAACAGCAGCTCAGATTAGAGACCAGGTCAATGCCACACAGAGTTCTAGCAGCAGATACATCTCTACAACAACTGTTAAGAGGAGACTTTGTGCAGCAGGCCTTCATGGTAAAATAACTGCTAGGAAACCACTGCTAAGGACAGGCAACAAGCAGAATAGACTTATTTGGGCTAAAGAACACAAGGAATGGACATTAGACCAGTGGAAATCTGTGCTTTGGTCTGATGAGTCCAAATTTGAGATCTTTTGTTCCAACCACCGTGTCTTTGTGCGACACACAAAAGGTGAACGGATAAACTCTACAAGCCTGGTTCCCACCGTGAAGCATGGAGGAGGAGGTGTGATGGTGTGGGGGTGCTTTTCTGGTGACACTGTTGGGGATTTATTCAAAATTGAAGGCATACTGAACCAGCATGGCTACCACAGCATCTTGCAGCGGCATGCTATTCCATCCATTTTGCGTTTGGTTGGACCATCATTTATTTTTCAACAGGACAATGACCCCAAACACACCTCCAGGCTGTGTAAGGGCTATTTGACCAAGAATGAGAGTGATGGGGTGCTACGCCAGATGACCTGGCCTCCACAGTCACCAGACCTGAACCCAATTGAGATGGTTTGTGGTGAGCTGGACCGCAGAGTGAGGGCAAAAGGGCCAACAAGTGCTAAGCATCTCTGGGAATTCCTTCAAGATTGTTGGAAGACCATTCCCAGTGACTACCTCTTGAAGCTCACCAAGAGTGTGCAAAGCAGTCATCAAAGCAAAAGGTGGCTACTTTGAAGAACCTAGAATATAAGACATAATTTCAGTTGTTTCACACTTTTTTTGTTAAGTATATAATTCCACATGTGTTAAATCATAGTTTTGATGCCTTCAGTGTGAATGTACAATTTTCATAGTCATGAAAATACAGAAAAATCTTTAACTGAGAAGGTGTGTCCAAACTTTTGGTCTGTACTGTATATATATATATATATATATATATATATATATATATATATATATATATATATGTATGTATATATATACACACTGCTAAAAAAAAAAAAGAGAACACTTAAACAAAAGAATATAAATCCAAGCAAATCAAACTTCTGTGAAATCAAACTGTCCACATAGGAAGCAACAATGTTTGGCAATCAATTTCACATGCTGTTGTGCAAATGGAATAGACAACAGATGGAAATTATTGGCAATTATCAAGACAAACTCAATAAAGGAGTGGTTCTGCAGGTGGGGACCACAGACCACATCTCAGTACCAATGCTTTCTGGCTGATGTTTTGGTCACTTTTCAATGTTGGTTGTGCTTTCACACTCATGGTAGCATGAGACGGACTCTACAACCCACGCAAGTGGTTCAGGTAGTGCAGCTCATCCAGGATGGCACATCAATGTGAGCTGTGGCAAGAAGGTTTGCTGTGTCTGTCAGTGTAGTGTCCAGAGGCTGGAGGTGCTACCAGGAGACAGGCCAGTATACCAGGAGACATGGAGGGGGCCGTAGGAGGGCAACAAACCATCAGCAGGACCGCTACCTCAGCCTTTGTGCAAGGAGGAACAGGAGGAGGACTGCCAAAGCCCTGCAGAATGACCTCCAGCAGGCCACAAATGTGCATGTGTCTGAACAAACGGTTAGAAACTGACTCCATGAGGATGGTCTGAGTGCCCGACGTCCACAGATGAGGGTTGTGCTCACAGCCCAACACCGTGCAGGATGCTTGGCATTTGCCACAGATCACCGGGATTGGCAAATTCGCCACTGGCCTGGCACCCTGTGCTCTTCACAGATGAAAGCAGTTTCACACTGAGCACATGTGACAGACGTGACAGAGTCTGGAGACGCCGTGGAGAGCGATCTGTTGCCTGCAATATCCTTCAGTGTGACCGGTTTGGCAGTAGGTGTTGTGGATTCTGTTGGTGGGCTCCCTCTGGTGGTTACTGCTGGTACTGGGTGACTTTGGTGGGTTGCGGCCTTTGGTTTCCACCTGTCCATCAGAGGCTGGGTGTTTCCTATTTTACCTGGCCTTTCTGTCATTTCCCTTGCCGGTTCAATGTGTTCAGATGTGCTCTGTTTGGTTCCTGCCTACCTGCTCCCAGATCTTTCAGGATAAGCTAAGTGCTGATTTTCAGTTGTTTGGTTTTTGGTCCAGCTTGCTTAGAATGTCTCTATGCTAGCTGGTTGCTCTAGTGGACTGAGGTTCTCCCCATGTGCCATGAGTTGGCACATGGGTTCTTGTAATCTCAGGATGGTTATTTTGATTAGGGTTTTTTGCTGACCGCTCAGTCCCCTTTTGTATCATTCTGCTTTCTAGTTTTCAGCGGGCCTCTATTTGCTAAAGCTATATACATCATCTCTATGTGTGTGCCTTCCTCTCATTTCACCGTCAATACATGTGGGGGGCAACTATACCTTTGGGGTTAATTCCTCTGGAGGCAAGTGAGGTCTTGTTTTCTCTGCAGTACTAGTTAGCTCTTAGGCTGGTGCGTGGCGTCTAGAACCAACGTAGGAACGCTCCCTGGCTATCTCTAGTTGCGTTTGTCAGGCGTAGGGCAGCGGTCAGCCCAGGTTCCATCACCCTAGAGCTCGTCCGATATTTGTTATACTTTGCTTGTCCTGTGCTATCCCTAGCCATTGGGGATTCATGACAGTATAGCCGGCCCACAAAGTGTTAATTGTTTGGGCTGAAGCAGGAGGAAAAGAAGTGTTCAAGGAAAATTTTTTTTTTTTTTCCTTCAGAGTTTTGCTGCCTAGCCCTTAATTGCTGTCTAGCTGCTTCTTACCTCCTCTTAACCCTTGAATGGCTCTGATCTTAGCTGTTTATCATGGATGTCCAGAGTTTGGCTTCCAGCCTGAGTAATCTCGCGGCAAAGGTTCAAAACATACAGGATTTCGTTGTTCACACTCCCATGTCTGAACCTAGAATTCCTATTCCAGAGTTTTTTTCTGGAGATAGATCTACCTTCCTGAATTTCAGGAACAATTGTAAATTGTTTCTCTCTTTGAAATCTCGCTCCTCTGGAGACCCTGCTCAACAGGTCAAGATTGTTATATCGTTCCTACGGGGCGACCCTCAGAATTGGGCATTTGCATTGGCACCAGGGGATCCTGCGTTGCTCAGTGTGGATGCGTTTTTTCTGGCATTGGGATTGCTCTATGAGGAACCTAACCTAGAGATTCAGGCTGAAAAGGCTTTATTAGCCCTCTCTCAGGGGCATGATGAAGCGGAAATATATTGTCAGAAATTTCGGAAATGGTCGGTGCTTACTCAGTGGAATGAGTGCGCCCTGGCTGCAAACTTCAGAAATGGTCTTTCTGAGGCCATTAAGGATGTTATGGTGGGGTTCCCTGTGCCTACAGGTCTGAATGAGTCTATGGCTATGGCCATTCAGATTGATCGGCGTTTACGGGAGCGCAAACCCGTGCACCAGTTGGCGGTGTCTTCTGAACAGGCACCTGAGACTATGCAATGTGATAGAATTCAGTCCAGAAGTGAACGGCAAAATTATAGGCGGAAAAATGGTTTGTGTTTTTATTGTGGTGATTCAGCTCATGTTATATCAGCATGCTCTAAACGCACAAAAAGGGTTGATAAATCTTTTGCCATTGATACTCTGCAGTCTAAGTTCATTTTGTCTGTGACTCTGATTTTTTCACTGTCTTCCATTTCCGTCGATGCCTATGTGGATTCAGGCGCTGCCCTGAGTCTTATGGATTGGTCATTTGCTAAACGCTGCGGTTTTAGTCTAGAGCCTCTGGAAGTTCCTATTCCTCTGAAGGGAATTGATTCAACACCATTGGCTATGAATAAACCGCAGTATTGGACACAAGTGACCATGCGCATGACTCCCGTTCATCAGGAGGTGATTCGCTTCCTTGTACTGTATAATTTACATGATGTACTAGTGCTTGGTCTGCCATGGTTACAAACTCATAATCCTGTCCTGGACTGGAAAACAATGTCTGTGCTAAGCTGGGGATGTCAGGGGGTTCATGATTATGCACCTCCGATTTCTATCGCTTCATCGACTCCTTCGGAGATCCCTGCGTTTTTGTCAGATTATAAGGATGTTTTTGAGGAGCCTAAGCTCAATTCGCTCCCTCCTCATAGAGAGTGTGACTGTGCTATAGAATTGATTCCTGGCAGTAAGTTCCCTAAGGGTCGTTTATTTAATCTGTCACTGCCAGAGCATACTGCTATGCGGAATTATATTAAGGAGTCCTTGGAAAAGGGACATATTCGTCCATCTTCGTCCCCTCTGGGAGCAGGTTTTTTTTTCGTGGCAAAAAAAGATGGTTCCCTGAGGCCTTGTATAGATTATCGCCTTCTGAATAAGATTACAGTCAAATACCAGTATCCATTGCCATTATTTACTGATTTGTTTGCTCGCATTAAGGGGGCTAGGTGGTTCACTAAAATAGATCTTCGTGGTGCGTATAATCTGGTGCGGATAAAACAGGGTGATGAGTGGAAAACCGCATTTAATACGCCTGAGGGCCATTTTGAGTATTTGGTAATGCCTTTTGGACTCTCCAATGCTCCGTCAGTCTTTCAGTCCTTTATGCACAATATTTTCCGTGAATATCTGGATAAGTTTATGATTGTGTATTTGGATGATATTTTGGTGTTTTCTGATGACTGGGAGTCTCATGTTCTACAGGTCAGGAAGGTGTTTCAGGTTTTGCGGGCCAATTCTCTGTTTGTGAAGGGCTCAAAGTGTCTCTTCGGAGTCCAGAAGATTTCTTTTTTGGGGTACATTTTTTCTCCTTCTACTATTGAGATGGATCCCGTTAAGGTTCAGGCTATTTGTGACTGGACACAACCTTCATCTGTTAAGAGCCTTCAGAAGTTCTTGGGGTTTGCTAATTTTTATCGTCGGTTCATTGCTAATTTTTCCAGTATTGTTAAACCTTTGACTGATTTGACTAAAAAGGGTGCTGATGTTGCTGATTGGTCTCCTGCAGCCGTGGAGGCCTTTCGGGAACTTAAGCGCCGGTTTTCTTCTGCTCCTGTGTTGTGTCAACCAGATGTTTCACTTCCTTTTCAGGTGGAGGTTGATGCTTCCGAGATTGGAGCGGGGGCGGTTTTGTCACAGAGAAGTTCTAATGGCTCGGTGACGAAGCCATGTGCTTTCTTCTCTAGAAAATTCTCGCCCGCCGAGCGCAATTATGATGTGGGTAATCGGGAGCTTTTGGCCATGAAGTGGGCATTTGAGGAGTGGCGTCATTGGCTTGAGGGTGCTAAACATCGCGTGGTGGTCTTGACTGATCACAAGAATCTCATTTACCTTGAGTCTGCCAGGCGTTTGAATCCTAGACAGGCTCGTTGGTCATTATTTTTTTCTCGTTTCAATTTCGTGGTTTCATACCTGCCAGGTTCAAAGAATGTGAAGGCAGATGCTCTTTCCAGGAGTTTTGTGCCTGATTCTCCTGGAGACACTGGGCCTGCTGGTATCCTTAGGGATGGGGTAATATTGTCCGCCGTATCCCCAGACTTGCGACGCGCATTGCAGGAGTTTCAGGTGGATAAACCGGATCGATGTCCACCAGAAAGACTGTTTGTTCCGGATGATTGGACCAGTAGAGTCATCTCCGAGGTCCATTCTTCTGTGTTGGCTGGTCATCCTGGAATATTTGGTACAAGAGATTTGGTGGCCAGGTCTTTTTGGTGGCCTTCCTTGTCTAGGGATGTGCGTACCTTTGTGCAGTCTTGTGAAGTGTGTGCTCGAGCTAAGCCTTGCTGTTCACGGGCTAGTGGGTTGTTGTTATCTTTGCCCATCCCGAAGAGGCCTTGGACGCACATTTCCATGGATTTTATTTCTGATCTCCCGGTTTCACAGAAAATGTCCGTTATCTGGGTTGTGTGTGACCGCTTTTCTAAGATGGTTCATTTGGTGCCCTTGCCTAAGTTACCCTCCTCCTCTGAGTTGGTTCCTTTGTTTTTTCAGAACGTGGTTCGTTTGCATGGGATTCCGGAGAATATCGTTTCTGACAGGGGATCCCAGTTTGTGTCTAGATTTTGGCGGACGTTTTGTGCCAAGATGGGCATTGATTTGTCTTTCTCGTCTGCATTCCATCCTCAGACGAATGGCCAGACGGAGCGAACTAATCAGACCTTGGAAACTTATTTGAGGTGTTTTGTTTCTGCTGATCAGGATGACTGGGTTGCTTTTTTGCCACTGGCCGAATTTGCTCTTAATAATCGGGCTAGTTCTGCCACGTTGGTCTCTCCTTTTTTTTGTAATTCGGGGTTTCATCCTCGTTTTTCCTCTGGTCAGGGGGAATCTTCGGATTGTCCTGGAGTGGACGTGGTGGTGGACAGGCTACATCAGATTTGGAATCAGGTGGTGGACAATTTGAAGTTATCTCAGGAGAAGACTCAGCAGTTTGCTAATCGCCGTCGCCGCGTGGGTCCCCGACTTCTTGTTGGGGACTTGGTGTGGTTGTCTTCTCGTTTTGTCCCTATGAAGGTCTCTTCTCCTAAATTCAAGCCTCGGTTCATCGGTCCTTATAGGATCTCGGAGATTCTTAACCCTGTATCTTTTCGTTTGGATCTCCCAGCATCGTTTGCTATTCATAATGTGTTCCATCGGTCGTTGTTGCGGAGGTATGAGGTGCCCGTTGTTCCTTCGGTCGAGCCTCCTGCTCCGGTGCTGGTGGAGGGAGAATTGGAGTATGTTGTTGAAAAGATCTTGGATTCTCGTGTTTCCAGACGCAAACTCCAGTATTTGGTTAAGTGGAAGGGTTATGGTCAGGAGGATAATTCCTGGGTGGTCGCCTCCGATGTTCACGCGACTGATTTGGTCCGCGCCTTCCATAGAGCTCACCCTGATCGCCCTGGGGGTTCTTGTGAGGGTTCGGTGACCCCTCCTCAAGGGGGGGGTACTGTTGTGGATTCTGTTGGTGGGCTCTCTCTGGTGGTTACTGCTGGTACTGGGTGACTTTGGTGGGTTGCGGCCTTTGGTTTCCACCTGTCCATCAGAGGCTGGGTGTTTCCTATTTTACCTGGCCTTTCTGTCATTTCCCTTGCCGGTTCAATGTGTTCAGATGTGCTCTGTTTGGTTCCTGCCTACCTGCTCCCAGATCTTTCAGGATAAGCTAAGTGCTGATTTTCAGTTGTTTGGTTTTTGGTCCAGCTTGCTTAGAATGTCTCTATGCTAGCTGGTTGCTCTAGTGGACTGAGGTTCTCCCCATGTGCCATGAGTTGGCACATGGGTTCTTGTAATCTCAGGATGGTTATTTTGATTAGGGTTTTTTGCTGACCGCTCAGTCCCCTTTTGTATCATTCTGCTTTCTAGTTTTCAGCGGGCCTCTATTTGCTAAAGCTATATACATCATCTCTATGTGTGTGCCTTCCTCTCATTTCACCGTCAATACATGTGGGGGGCAACTATACCTTTGGGGTTAATTCCTCTGGAGGCAAGTGAGGTCTTGTTTTCTCTGCAGTACTAGTTCGCTCTTAGGCTGGTGCGTGGCGTCTAGAACCAACGTAGGAACGCTCCCTGGCTATCTCTAGTTGCGTTTGTCAGGCGTAGGGCAGCGGTCAGCCCAGGTTCCATCACCCTAGAGCTCGTCCGATATTTGTTATACTTTGCTTGTCCTGTGCTATCCCTAGCCATTGGGGATTCATGACAGTAGGTCAGTAATGGTGTGGGGTGGCATTTCTTTGGAGGGCTGCACAGCCCTCCATGTGCTCGCCAGAGGTAGCCTGACTGTCATTAGGTACCGAGATGAGATCCTCAGACCCCTTGTGAGCCCATATGCTGGTGCAGTTGGCCCTGGGTTCCTCCTAATGCAGGACAATGCCAGACCTCATGTGGCTGGAGTGTGTCAGCAGTTCCTGAAAGATGAAAGCATTGAAGCTATGGACTGGCCCACCAGTTCCCCAGACCTGAATCCGATTGAACACATCTGGGACATCATGTCTCGCACCATCCACCAACGTCACGTTGCACCACAGACTGTCCTGGAGTTGGCGGATGTTTTAGTCCAAGTCTGGGAGGAGATCCTTCAGGAGACCATCCGCCGCCTCATCAGGAGCATGCCTAGGCATTGTAGGGAGGTCATACAGGCACGTGGAGGCCACACACACTACTGAGCACCATTTCCTTGTCTTGAGGCATTTCCACTGAAGTAGAATCAGCCTATAACTTCATTTACCACTTTGATTTTGAGCATCATTCCAACTCCAGACCTCCGTGGGATATTAGTTGTGATTTGATCATTTTTAGGTTTTATTGTTCAATCTCAACACATTCCACTATGTGATGAATAAAGATTTACAACTGGAATATTTAATTCAGTGATATCTAGGATGTAGGATTTTAGTGTTCCCTTTATTTCTTAGAGCAGTGTATATATATGTGTGTCACTGACATCTATATATCTATATATTCTTTGTGTATATATCTATTCTCTATTCCTTTCTAACCTGTCAGTGTGATCTTATATATATACAGTATATATATATATATATATATATGTGTATATATATGTATATATATATATATATATATATATATATATATATATATATATATATATATATAAAATAAATATATATATATATATATATATATATATATATATATATATATATATATATATATAAAAGCACATATACAGCTCTGGCAAAAATTAAGAGACCACTGCAACATTTTCAGTTTTTGTTTGATTTTTCTCTTTATAGGTATTTTTTTGACTAAATTGTAAATTGTTCTTTTATTCTACAGTATAAACTACTGACAACATGTCTCCAAAGTTCCAGGCAATACATTTTGTATTTATTTTCTGAAAATGAGAAATGGTCAAAAAAATACGTTGCTTGCAGACCTCAAATAATGCAAAAAAAACCAAGTTCAAAATCATTTAGAAACAACAATACTAATGTTTTAACTCAGGAAGAATTCATAAAACAATATTTTGTGGAATAACCATAATTTTTAATCCCAGCTTTCATGCGTCTTGGCATGCTTTCCACCAGTCTTTCACACTGCTTTTGGGTGACCTTATGCCACTCCTGGTACAAACATTTAAGCAGTTCTTTGTTTGATGGCTTGTGACTATCCATCTTCCTCTTGATTACATTCCAGAGGTTTTTAATGGGTTTAGGTCTGGAGATTGGGCTGGCCATGACAGGAATTTGATATGGTGGTCCTTCATCCACGCCTTGATTGACCTAGCTGTGTGGCATGGCGCATTGTCCTGCTGGAAAAAACAGTCCTCAGAGTTGGGGAATATTGCCTGAGCAGAAGGAATCAACTGTTTTTCCAGGATGACCTTGTATGCGGCTTGATTCATACATCCTTTGCAAAGATTAACCTGCCAAATTACAGCCTTGCTGAAGCATCCCCAGATCATCACCGATCCACCACCAAATTTCACAGTGGGTGCAAGACACTGTGGCTTGTACGCCTCTCCAGGTCTCCGTCTAACCATTAGATGACCAGGTGTTGGACAAAGCTGAAAATTAGACTCATCAGAGAAGATTACCTTGCTCCAGTCCTCTATGGTCCAATCCTTATGGTCTTTGGCAAACTTCAGCCTGGCTCCTTTGCTTCTCACTGATGAAAGGCTTTTTTCTAGCTTAACATGATTTGAGTCCTGCCTCTAGAAGCCTGAACTCAAACTGTTCTTATGATGAACTTCACCCCAGCTGCCATTTGCCATTCCTTTTGTAGGTCACTTGATGTCATCCTGCTGTTGCTGAGGGACATTCGAATAAAATGACGGTTTTCCCGTTCAGTGGAGAGTCATTTTCACCCTTTGCTGGTCTGTAGCTTTGTTGTCCCCAATGTCTGCTGCTTGACCTTGTTGTAATGGACTGCCATCTTAGAAATTTTAAGGATGGAGGCAATATGATGCTCACTGTGTCCCTCTGCTAGTAAATCCAGAATTGAGCCCTTCTTTTCCTCACTCAAGACTTTTCTTTTCAACTCCTTTGTCATGGTTAAAGTTATTTATTTATTCCTATTACTTTTGGGATTACTAGCACTTGTTTTGCCATCCAGCTTGTCCTATTGCAAGAGGATTGTGAACCCCACAGCAGTGTTTTTATACTTTCCTTCATTAAATAAGATTTGGTTCTGGTGATCACATAATCAGAAGCAGATTAAGTAGAATGAGGTGTACTCTGGTTGTAATTCAATTGACACTGAACTGGAATGGCTGTCAGACATGTAGAGAAGCTGATTTTTATAAAACTGCAGTGGTCTCCACATTTTTGCAAGAGCTGTAGCTAAGGCTTTGTTTGCATTAAATAGCTTGAAATAGATTGGATTCAGTCATAGGAGACCTCATAGTGTTATACACGTCTTTTCATGGCAAATGAAAGCTTTGCAGTTCTGGGAAATTGAGGTGAATCAATTTGCAATGATTCAAAGCTTTTTGTGAAAACTTTGGCAAAGTCGGTGAAATTGAATTTCAAAACTTTCACTCATCGCTATAATTTTACATAACCCAGATGTAAACACTGAATAAATTCAGAAAAAAATCATTTTATTTTTAACTATCACAATCTGTTTCTCTCTTAAGATTTCCAAAATTAAAAAGAAAAAAAAATGCCGGAGGAAAGAATATATTAAGAAGGAACATATGTGATTTGTATTACACCTCGTAAATTTACAGTGGGATGGGTTTATGCACCCGCTGTTGCTATAACTGTAATAATGCAAGGGAAGGGATGAGGTGGGGGCTTTCGAAGAACTAGTCCAGTATTTTAAGATACAGCACTCTACTATTTGTGAGGGTGATTAACATTTTGTCTATTTGACCAGTTTATTTTAGGAAGTGAAAAAGTAAGTTAACCCTGGGTATAACCTTATACAGTTAAGTAATTTTTGGAGATTTTGTGAGCTCATAACTGTGGTCCAAATATGTCTGGGCTATTTTCAGCAATGCAGTCTGTGTCAGACAGGGTTATAGAAACAGCAATGTAGGAAGATATTTCTCCTCTTATGTTGTTTTAATTTTTTTTATTTTATTTTTAAAATGAAAAAGTGTTTCATTTTTTAAACTTGCATTATATACATAGTTTTTATTTTTGTGCTTTTTGCTGTAAAATGTTGTCTAGGACTAATAGTACAGTGGGCACTAGGGTTGCCAACAGACCAGAAATTCCCAAACAGTTTACAAAAATAAAGCATTTCTTTGATAGTCTGTAAAAAAATTGTTGATACAGCTGTGATGTTTTTGAAGCTGGACAAATCTGTACAGATTATTATGACTGTAATTATCATTTTACAGTTCACAGTGAAGGCAGCTAATGTCTTCATCAGAATTATAAATTGAGAATTAGAATTGTAATGATGATTTCTCATGGCTTTCCAATGTGCCAGTAAAACATATTGTCAGTCTGTGATGTTTCGATAAGCTTCCCATTAAAAAAAAAAAAAGTTAATGACCCTGGTGAGCAGTCTCCGCTCTTTGCTAGTACCTTTAACCCCTTTCTGACATTGAACGGAATAGTACGTCCGATGGCAGATCCCCTGCTTTGATGTGGGGTCCGACGGTGAGCCTGCATCAAAGTCAGGACATGTCAGCTGTTTTGTACAGCTGACGTGTGCCCGCAATAGCGGCGGGTGGAATCACGATCCACCCGCTGCTATTAACTAGTTAAATGCCGCTGTCAAACACTGACAGTGGCTTTTAACAAGCGCTTCCAGCCATCTGGCTGGAAATGCGTGCACAGATGACCCCCTCAAGTGATCGGAGGTCATCGGTGCATTAGCATAACAACTAGAGGTCTCCTGAAGACTCTATGGTTTTTGATGCCAGATTTCTGTGGGCGGCGCTCATAGCAATGCAATAAATCTGCTACATAGAAGACATCTTAGCATCGCTCCTATGTAGCAGAACCCCTTTCAAAATCTAATATATAATTGCCTAGAATACTACTTCCTGCAATTTGTGCCAACTTCCGTGGCTTTGTCCGGAGCTAATGTCCGGAGATAATGTCCGGAGCTAATGTCCGGAGCTAATGTCCGGAGCTAATGTCCGGAGCTAATGTCCGGAGATAAGTGACGTCACCAGTGTCCTACACCCAGGCAGAGCACAGGGGCCCCAGGCAGCATATGGGACCCCAGGCAGAGCACAGTGGCCCCAGGCAGAGCACAGGGGCCCCAGGCAGCATATGGGGCCCCAGGCAGAGCACAGTGGTCCCAGGTAGAGCACAGGGGCCCCAGGCAGCCTATGGGGCCCCAGGCAGAGCACAGGGGCCCCAGGCAGCATATGGGGCCCCAGGCAGAGCACAGAGGTCCCAGGAAGAGCACAGGGGCCCCAGGCAGCCTATGGGGCCTCAGGCAGAGCACAGTGGCCCCAGGCAGAGCACACACCAAATCGGAGGCCGAGGGGCCCCGCCAACCAAATCGGAGGCCGAGAGGCCCCGCCAACCAAATCGGAGGCCGAGGAGCCCCGCCCACCAAATCGAAGGCCGAGCGGCCCCGCCCACCAAAGCGGAGGCCGAGGGGCCCCGACCACCACATCGGAGGCCGAGGGGCCCCGCCCACCAAATCGGAGGCCGAGGGTCCCCGCCCACCAAATCGGAGGCCGAGGGTCCCCGCCCACCAAATTGGAGGTCGAGGGTCCCCGCCCACCAAATTGGAGGCCGAGGGTCCCCGCCCACCAAATCGGAGGCCGAGGGGCCCCGCCTACCAAATCGGAGACCGAGGGTCCCCGCCCACCAAATCGGAGGCTGAGGGGCCCCGCCCACCAAATTGGAGGCCGGGGGTCCCCGCCCTCCAAATCGGAGGCCGAGGGGCCCCGCCCACCACATCGGAGGCCGAGGGGCCCCGCCCACCAAATCGGAGGCCGAGGGTCCCCGCCCACCAAATCGGAGGCCGAGGGGCCTGGCCCCGCCCACCAAAGCGGAGGCCGAGGGGCCCCGCCCCGCCCACCAAAGCGGAGGCCGAGGGGCCCCGCCCACCACATCGGAGGCCGAGGGGCCCCGCCCACCAAATCGGAAGCCGAGGGTCCCCGCCCACCAAATCGGAGGCCGAGGGTCCCCGCCCACCAAATCGGAGGCCGAGGGTCCCCGCCCACCAAATTGGAGGCCGAGGGTCCCCGCCCACCAAATCGGAGGCCGAGGGTCCCCGCCCACCAAATCGGAGGCCGAGGGGCCCCGCCAACCAAATCGGAGGCCGAGGGGCCCCACCCACCAAATCGGAGGCCGAGGGTCCCCGTCCACCAAATCGGAGGCCGAGGGGCCCCGCCAACCAAATCGGAGGCCGAGGGGCCCCGCCCACCAAATCGGAGGCCGAGGGTCCCCGCCCACCAAATTGGAGGTCGAGGGTCCCCGCCCACCAAATTGGAGGCCGAGGGTCCCCGCCCACCAAATCGGAGGCCGAGGGGCCCGCCTACCAAATCGGAGACCGAGGGTCCCCGCCCACCAAATCGGAGGCTGAGGGGCCCCGCCCACCAAATTGGAGGCCGGGGGTCCCCGCCCTCCAAATCGGAGGCCGAGGGGCCCCGCCCACCACATCGGAGGCCGAGGGGCCCCGCCCACCAAATCGGAGGCCGAGGGTCCCCGCCCACCAAATCGGAGGCCGAGGGGCCTGGCCCCGCCCACCAAAGCGGAGGCCGAGGGGCCCCGCCCCGCCCACCAAAGCGGAGGCCGAGGGGCCCCGCCCACCACATCGGAGGCCGAGGGGCCCCGCCCACCAAATCGGAAGCCGAGGGTCCCCGCCCACCAAATCGGAGGCCGAGGGTCCCCGCCCACCAAATCGGAGGCCGAGGGTCCCCGCCCACCAAATTGGAGGCCGAGGGTCCCCGCCCACCAAATCGGAGGCCGAGGGTCCCCGCCCACCAAATCGGAGGCCGAGGGGCCCCGCCAACCAAATCGGAGGCCGAGGGGCCCCACCCACCAAATCGGAGGCCGAGGGTCCCCGTCCACCAAATCGGAGGCCGAGGGGCCCCGCCAACCAAATCGGAGGCCGAGGGGCCCCGCCCACCAAATCGGAGGCCGAGGGTCCCCGCCCACCAAATCGGAGGCCGAGAGTCCCCGCCCACCAAATCGGAGGATAAGGGGCCCCGCCAACCAAATCGGAGGCCGAGGGGCCCCGCCAACCAAATCGGAGGCCGAGGAGCCCCGCCCAACAAATCGAAGGCCGAGCGGCCCCGCCCACCAAAGCGGAGGCCGAGGGGCCCGGCCCCGCCCACCAAAGCGGAGGCCGAGGGGCCCCGACCTCCACATCGGAGGCCGAGGGGCCCCGCCCACCAAATCGGAGGCCGAGGGGCCCCGCCCACCAAATCGGAGGCCGAGGGTCCCCGCCCACCAAATCGGAGGCAGAGGGTCCCCGCCCACCAAATCGGAGGCCGAAGGGCAACGCCCACCAAATCGGAGGCCGGGGGTCCCCGCCCACCAAATCGGAGGCCGAGGGGCCCCGCCCACCACATCGGAGGCCGATGGGCCCCGTCCACCAAATCGGAGGCCGAGGGTCCCCGCCCACCAAATCGGAGGCCGAGGGTCCCCGCCCACCAAATCGGAGGCTGAGGGTCCCCGCCCACCAAATCGGAGGCCGAGGGTCCACACCAACCAAATCGGAGGCCGAGGGGCCCCGCCCACCAAATCGAAGGCCGAGGGGCCCCGCCCACCAAAGCGGAGGACGAGGGTCCCCGCACACCAAATCGGAGGCAGAGGGACCCCGCCCACCAAATCGGAGGCCGAGGGGCCCCGCCCACCAAAGCGGAGGCCGAGGGTCCCCGACCACCAAATCGGAGGCCGAGGGTCCCTGCCCACAAAATCGGAGGCCGAGGGTCCCCGCCCACCAAATCGGAGGCCGAGGGTCCCCGCCCACCAAATCGGAGGCCGAGAGTCCCCGCCCACCAAATTGGAGGCCGAGGGGCCCCGCCAACCAAATCGGAGGCCGAGGGGCCCCGCCAACCAAATCGGAGGCCGAAGAGCCCCGCCCACCAAATTGAAGGCCGAGCGGCCCCGCCCACCAAAGCGGAGGCCGAGGGGCCCGGCCCCACCCACCAAAGCGGAGGCCGAGGGGCCCCGCCCACCACATCGGAGGCCGATGGGCCCCGCCCACCAAATCGGAGGCCGATGGGCCCCGCCCACCAAATCAGGGGCCGAGGGGCCCCGCCAACCAAATCGGAGGCCGAGGGGCCCCGCCAACCAAATCGGAGGCCGAGGAGCCCCGCCCACCAAATCGAAGGCCGAGCGGCCCCGCCCACCAAAGCGGAGGCCGAGGGGCGCCGACCACCACATCGGAGGCCGAGGGGCCCCGCCCACCAAATCGGAGGCCGAGGGTCCCCGCCCTCCAAATCGGAGGCCGAGGGTCCCCGCCCACCAAATCGGAGGCCGAGGGTCCCCGCCCACCAAATTGGAGGCCGAGGGTCCCCGCCCACCAAATCGCAGGCCGAGGGGCCCCGCCTACCAAATCGGAGGCCGAGGGTCCCCGCCCACCAAATGGGAGGCCGAGGGGCCCCGCCCACCAAATCGGAGGCCGGGGGTCCCCGCCCTCCAAATCAGAGGCCGAGGGGCCCCGCCCACCACATCGGAGGCCGAGGGGCCCCGCCCACCAAATCGGAGGCCGAGGGGCCCCGCCCACCAAATCGGAGGCCGAGGGTCCCCGCCCACCAAATCGGAGGCCGAGGGGCCTGGCCCCGCCCACCAAAGCGGAGGCCGAGGGGCCCCGCCCCGCCCACCAAAGCGGAGGCCGAGGGGCCCCGCCCACCACATCGGAGGCCGAGGGGCCCCGCCCACCAAATCGGAGGCCGAGGGGCCCCGCCCACCAAATCGGAGGCCGAGGGTCCCCGCCCACCAAATCGGAGGCCGAGGGTCCCCGCCCACCAAATCGGAGGCCGAGGGTCCCCGCCCACCAAATCGGAGGCCGAGGGTCCCCGCCCACCAAATCGGAGGCCGAGGGTCCCCGCCCACCAAATCGGAGGCCGAGGGTCCCCGCCCACCAAATCGGAGGCCGAGGGGCCCCACCCACCAAATCGGAGGCCGAGGGGCCCCGCCAACCAAATCGGAGGCCGAGGGGCCCCGCCCACCAAATCGGAGGCCGAGGGTCCCCGCCCACCAAATCGGAGGCCGAGAGTCCCCGCCCACCAAATCGGAGGATAAGGGGCCCCGCCAACCAAATCGGAGGCCGAGGGGCCCCGCCAACCAAATCGGAGGCCGAGGAGCCCCGCCCAACAAATCGAAGGCCGAGCGGCCCCGCCCACCAAAGCGGAGGCCGAGGGGCCCGGCCCCGCCCACCAAAGCGGAGGCCGAGGGGCCCCGACCTCCACATCGGAGGCCGAGGGGCCCCGCCCACCAAATCGGAGGCCGAGGGGCCCCGCCCACCAAATCGGAGGCCAAGGGTCCCCGCCCACCAAATCGGAGGCCGAGGGTCCCCGCCCACCAAATTGGAGGCCGAGGGGCCCCGCCCACCAAATCGGAGGCCGGGGGTCCCCGCCCACCAAATCGGAGGCCGAGGGGCCCTGCCCACCAAATCGGAGGCCGAGGGTCCCTGCCCACCAAATCGGAGGCCGAGGGGCCCCGCCAACCAAATCGGAGGACGAGGGGCCCCGCCCACCAAATCGGAGGCCGAGGGGCCCGGCCCCGTCCACCAAAGCGGAGGCCAAGGGGCCCCGCCCACCACATCGGAGGCCGATGGGCCCCGCCCACCAAATCGGAGGCCGAGGGTCCCCGCCCACCAAATCGGAGGCCGAGGGTCCCCGCCCACCAAATCGGAGGCCGAGGGTACCTGCCCACCAAATTGGAGGCCGAGGGGCCCGGCCCCGCCCACCAAAGCGGAGGCCGAGGGGCCCCGCCCACCACATCGGAGGCCGATGGGCCCCGCCCACCAAATCGGAGGCCGAGGGTCCCCGCCCACCAAATCGGAGGCCGAGGGTCCCCGCCCACCAAATCGGAGGCCGAGGGTCCCCGCCCACCAAATTGGAGGCCGAGGGTCCCCGCCCACCAAATCGGAGGCCGAGGGTCCCCGCCCACCAAATCGGAGGCCGAGGGTCCCCGCCCACCAAATCGGAGGCCGAGGGGCCCCACCAACCAAATCGGAGGCCGAGGGGCCCCGCCCACCAAATCGGAGGCCGAGGGTCCCTGCCCACCAAATCGGAGGCCGAGGGGCCCCGCCAACCAAATCGGAGGACGAGGGGCCCCGCCCACCAAATCGGAGGCCGAGGGGCCCCGCCCACCAAATCTGAGGCCGAGAGTCCCCGCCCACCAAATCGGAGGATAAGGGGCCCTGCCCACCAAATCGGAGGCCGAGGGGCCCCACCAACCAAATCGGAGGCCGAGGAGCCCCGCCCACCAAATCGAAGGCCGAGTGGCCCCGCCCACCAAAGCGGAGGCAGAGGGACCCCGCCCACCAAATCGGAGGCCGTGGGGCCCCGCCAACCAAAGCGGAGGCCGAGGGTCCCCGCCCACCAAATCGGAGGCCGAGGGTCCCCGCCCACCAAATCGGAGGCCGAGGGGCCCCGCCCACCAAATCGGAGGCCGGGGGTCCCCGCCCACCAAATCGGAGGCCGAGAGTCCCCGCCCACCAAATCGGAGGATAAGGGGCCCCGCCAACCAAATCGGAGGCCGAGGGGCCCCGCCAACCAAATCGGAGGCCGAGGAGCCCCGCCCAACAAATCGAAGGCCGAGCGGCCCCGCCCACCAAAGCGGAGGCCGAGGGGCCCGGCCCCGCCCACCAAAGCGGAGGCCGAGGGGCCCCGACCTCCACATCGGAGGCCGAGGGGCCCCGCCCACCAAATCGGAGGCCGAGGGGCCCCGCCCACCAAATCGGAGGCCGAGGGTCCCCGCCCACCAAATCGGAGGCCGAGGGTCCCCGCCCACCAAATCGGAGGCCGAAGGGCAACGCCCACCAAATCGGAGGCCGGGGGTCCCCGCCCACCAAATCGGAGGCCGAGGGGCCCCGCCCACCACATCGGAGGCCGATGGGCCCCGTCCACCAAATCGGAGGCCGAGGGTCCCCGCCCACCAAATCGGAGGCCGAGGGTCCCCGCCCACCAAATCGGAGGCTGAGGGTCCCCGCCCACCAAATCGGAGGCCGAGGGTCCACACCAACCAAATCGGAGGCCGAGGGGCCCCGCCCACCAAATCGAAGGCCGAGGGGCCCCGCCCACCAAAGCGGAGGCCGAGGGTCCCCGCACACCAAATCGGAGGCAGAGGGACCCCGCCCACCAAATCGGAGGCCGAGGGGCCCCGCCCACCAAAGCGGAGGCCGAGGGTCCCCGACCACCAAATCGGAGGCCGAGGGTCCCTGCCCACAAAATCGGAGGCCGAGGGTCCCCGCCCACCAAATCGGAGGCCGAGGGTCCCCGCCCACCAAATCGGAGGCCGAGAGTCCCCGCCCACCAAATTGGAGGCCGAGGGGCCCCGCCAACCAAATCGGAGGCCGAGGGGCCCCGCCAACCAAATCGGAGGCCGAAGAGCCCCGCCCACCAAATTGAAGGCCGAGCGGCCCCGCCCACCAAAGCGGAGGCCGAGGGGCCCGGCCCCACCCACCAAAGCGGAGGCCGAGGGGCCCCGCCCACCACATCGGAGGCCGATGGGCCCCGCCCACCAAATCGGAGGCCGATGGGCCCCGCCCACCAAATCAGGGGCCGAGGGGCCCCGCCAACCAAATCGGAGGCCGAGGGGCCCCGCCAACCAAATCGGAGGCCGAGGAGCCCCGCCCACCAAATCGAAGGCCGAGCGGCCCCGCCCACCAAAGCGGAGGCCGAGGGGCGCCGACCACCACATCGGAGGCCGAGGGGCCCCGCCCACCAAATCGGAGGCCGAGGGTCCCCGCCCACCAAATCGGAGGCCGAGGGTCCCCGCCCACCAAATCGGAGGCCGAGGGTCCCCGCCCACCAAATTGGAGGCCGAGGGTCCCCGCCCACCAAATCGCAGGCCGAGGGGCCCCGCCTACCAAATCGGAGGCCGAGGGTCCCCGCCCACGAAATCGGAGGCCGAGGGGCCCCGCCCACCAAATCGGAGGCCGGGGGTCCCCGCCCTCCAAATCGGAGGCCGAGGGGCCCCGCCCACCACATCGGAGGCCGAGGGGCCCCGCCCACCAAATCGGAGGCCGAGGGGCCCCGCCCACCAAATCGGAGGCCGAGGGTCCCCGCCCACCAAATCGGAGGCCGAGGGGCCTGGCCCCGCCCACCAAAGCGGAGGCCGAGGGGCCCTGCCCCGCCCACCAAAGCGGAGGCCGAGGGGCCCCGCCCACCACATCGGAGGCCGAGGGGCCCCGCCCACCAAATCGGAGGCCGAGGGGCCCCGCCCACCAAATCGGAGGCCGAGGGTCCCCGCCCACCAAATCGGAGGCCGAGGGTCCCCGCCCACCAAATCGGAGGCCGAGGGTCCCCGTCCACCAAATCGGAGGCCGAGGGTCCCCGCCCACCAAATCGGAGGCCGAGGGTCCCCGCCCACCAAATCGGAGGCCGAGAGTCCCCGCCCACCAAATCGGAGGATAAGGGGCCCCGCCAACCAAATCGGAGGCCGAGGGGCCCCGCCAACCAAATCGGAGGCCGAGGAGCCCCGCCCAACAAATCGAAGGCCGAGCGGCCCCGCCCACCAAAGCGGAGGCCGAGGGTCCCCGCCCACCAAATCGGAGGCCGAGAGTCCCCGCCCACCAAATCGGAGGATAAGGGGCCCCGCCAACCAAATCGGAGGCCGAGGGGCCCCGCCAACCAAATCGGAGGCCGAGGAGCCCCGCCCAACAAATCGAAGGCCGAGCGGCCCCGCCCACCAAAGCGGAGGCCGAGGGGCCCGGCCCCGCCCACCAAAGCGGAGGCCGAGGGGCCCCGACCTCCACATCGGAGGCCGAGGGGCCCCGCCCACCAAATCGGAGGCCGAGGGGCCCCGCCCACCAAATCGGAGGCCAAGGGTCCCCGCCCACCAAATCGGAGGCCGAGGGTCCCCGCCCACCAAATTGGAGGCCGAGGGGCCCCGCCCACCAAATCGGAGGCCGGGGGTCCCCGCCCACCAAATCGGAGGCCGAGGGGCCCCGCCCACCAAATCGGAGGCCGAGGGTCCCTGCCCACCAAATCGGAGGCCGAGGGGCCCCGCCAACCAAATCGGAGGACGAGGGGCCCCGCCCACCAAATCGGAGGCCGAGGGGCCCGGCCCCGTCCACCAAAGCGGAGGCCAAGGGGCCCCGCCCACCACATCGGAGGCCGATGGGCCCCGCCCACCAAATCGGAGGCCGAGGGTCCCCGCCCACCAAATCGGAGGCCGAGGGTCCCCGCCCACGAAATCGGAGGCCGAGGGTATCTGCCCACCAAATTGGAGGACGAGGGGCCCGGCCCCGCCCACCAAAGCGGAGGCCGAGGGGCCCCGCCCACCACATCGGAGGCCGATGGGCCCCGCCCACCAAATCGGAGGCCGAGGGTCCCCGCCCACCAAATCGGAGGCCGAGGGTCCCCGCCCACCAAATCGGAGGCCGAGGGTCCCCGCCCACCAAATTGGAGGCCGAGGGTCCCCGCCCACCAAATCGGAGGCCGAGGGTCCCCGCCCACCAAATCGGAGGCCGAGGGTCCCCGCCCACCAAATCGGAGGCCGAGGGGCCCCACCAACCAAATCGGAGGCCGAGGGGCCCCGCCCACCAAATCGGAGGCCGAGGGTCCCTGCCCACCAAATCGGAGGCCGAGGGGCCCCGCCAACCAAATCGGAGGACGAGGGGCCCCGCCCACCAAATCGGAGGCCGAGGGGCCCCGCCCACCAAATCTGAGGCCGAGGGTCCCCGCCCACCAAATCGGAGGATAAGGGGCCCTGCCCACCAAATCGGAGGCCGAGGGGCCCCACCAACCAAATCGGAGGCCGAGGAGCCCCGCCCACCAAATCGAAGGCCGAGTGGCCCCGCCCACCAAAGCGGAGGCAGAGGGACCCCGCCCACCAAATCGGAGGCCGTGGGGCCCCGCCAACCAAAGCGGAGGCCGAGGGTCCCCGCCCACCAAATCGGAGGCCGAGGGTCCCCGCCCACCAAATCGGAGGCCGAGGGGCCCCGCCCACCAAATCGGAGGCCGGGGGTCCCCGCCCACCAAATCGGAGGCCGAGGGGCCCCGCCCACCACATCGGAGGCCGATGGGCCCCGTCCACCAAATCGGAGGCCGAGGGTCCCCGCCCACCAAATCGGAGGCCGAGGGTCCCCGCCCACCAAATCGGAGGCCGAGGGTCCCCGCCCACCAAATCGGAGGCCGAGGGTCCACACCAACCAAATCGGAGGCCGAGGGGCCCCGCCCACCAAATCGAAGGCAAAGGGGCCCCGCCCACCAAAGCGGAGGCCGAGGGTCCCCGCACACCAAATCGGAGGCAGAGGGACCCCGCCCACCAAATCGGAGGCCGAGGGGCCCCGCCCACCAAAGTGGAGGCCGAGGGTCCCCGACCACCAAATCGGAGGCCGAGGGTCCCTGCCCACAAAATCGGAGGCCGAGGGTCCCCGCCCACCAAATCGGAGGCCGAGGGTCCCCGCCCACCAAATCGGAGGCCGAGAGTCCCTGCCCACCAAATTGGAGGCCGAGGGGCCCCGCCAACCAAATCGGAGGCCGAGGGGCCCCGCCAACCAAATTGAAGGCCGAGCGGCCCCGCCCACCAAAGCGGAGGCCGAGGGGCCCGGCCCCGCCCACCAAAGCGGAGGCCGAGGGGCCCCGCCCACCACATTGGAGGCCGATGGGCCCCACCCACCAAATCGGAGGCCGATGGGCCCCGCCCACCAAATCGGAGGCCGAGGGTCCCCGCCCACCAAATCGGAGGCCGAGGGTCCCCGCCCACCAATTTGGAGGCCGAGGGGCCCCACCAACCAAATCGGAGGCCGAGGGGCCCCGCCCACCAAATCGGAGGCCGAGGGTCCCTGCCCACCAAATCGGAGGCCGAGGGGCCCCGCCAACCAAATCGGAGGACGAGGGGCCCTGCCCACCAAATCGGAGGCCGGGGGGCCCCGCCCACCAAATCTGAGGCCGAGGGTCCCCGCCCACCAAATCGGAGGATAAGGGGCCCCGCCCACCAAATCGGAGGCCGAGGGGCCCCACCAACCAAATCGGAGGCCGAGGAGCCCCGCCCACCAAATCGAAGGCCGAGCGGCCCCGCCCACCAAAGCGGAGGCAGAGGGACCCCGCCCACCAAATCGGAGGCCGTGGCGCCCCGCCAACCAAAGCGGAGGCCGAGGGTCCCCGCCCACCAAATCGGAGGCAGAGGGACCCCGCCCACCAAATCGGAGGCCGAGGGGCCCCGCCCACCAAAGCGGAGGCCGAGGGTCCCCGCCCACCAAATCGGAGGTCGAGGGTCCCCGCCCACCAAATCGGAGGCCAAGGGTCCCCGCCCACCAAATCAGAGGCCGAGGGGCTTCGCCAACCAAATCGGAGGCCGAGGAGCCCCGCCCACCAAATCGAAGGCCGAGCGGCCCCGCCCACCGAAGCGGAGGCCGAGGGGCCTGGCCCCGCCCACCAAATCGGAGGATAAGGGGCCCCGCCCACCAAATCGGAGGCCGAGGGGCCCTACCAACCAAATCGGAGGCGGAGGGGCCCCACCGACCAAATCGGAGGCTGAGGGGCCCCGCCCACCAAATCGGAGGCCGAGGGGCCCCGCCAACCAAATCGGAGGCCGAGGGGCCCCGCCCACCAAATCGGAGGCCGAGGGTCCCCGCCCACCAAATCGGAGGCCGAGAGTCCCCGCCCACCAAATCGGAGGATAAGGGGCCCCGCCAACCAAATCGGAGGCCGAGGGGCCCCGCCAACCAAATCGGAGGCCGAGGAGCCCCGCCCAACAAATCGAAGGCGAAGCGGCCCCGCCCACCAAAGCGGAGGCAGAGGGGCCTGGCCCCGCCCACCAAAGCGGAGGCCGAGGGGCCCCGACCACCAAATCGGAGGCCGAGGGTCCCCGCCCACCAAATCGGAGGCCGAGGGGCTCTGCCCACCAAATCGGAGGCCGGGGGTCCCCGCCCACCAAATCGGAGGCCGAGGGGCCCCGCCCACCACATCGGAGGCCGATGGGCCCCGCCCACCAAATCGGAGGCCGAGGGTCCCCGCCCACCAAATCGGAGGCCGAGGGTCCCCGCCACCAAATTGGAGGCCGAGGGTCCCCACCCACCAAATCGGAGGCCGAGGGGCCCCGCCCACCAAATCGGAGGCCGAGGGTCCCCGCCCACCAAATCGGAGGCCGAGGGTCCCCGCCCACCAAATCGGAGGCCGAGGGGCCCTGCCCACCAAATCGGAGGCCGGGGGTCCCCGCCCACCAAATCGGAGGCCGAGGGGCCCCGCCCACCACATCGGAGGCCGATGGGCCCCGCCCACCAAATCGGAGGCCGAGGGTCCCCGCCCACCAAATCGGAGGCCGAGGGTCCCCGCCCACCAAATCGGAGGCCGAGGGTCCCCGCCCACCAAATCGGAGGCCGAGGGTCCAGGCCCACCAAATCGGAGGCCGAGGGTCCACACCAACCAAATCGGAGGCCGAGGGGCCCCGCCCACCAAATCGAAGGCCGAGGGTCCCCGCCCACCAAAGCGGAGGCCGAGGGTCCCCGCACACCAAATCGGAGGCGGAGGGACCCCGCCCACCAAATCGGAGGCCGAGGGGCCCCACCCACCAAAGCGGAGGCCGAGGGTCCCCGACCACCAAATCGGAGGCCGAGGGTCCCTGCCCACCAAATCGGAGGCCGAGGGTCCCTGCCCACCAAATCGGAGGCCGAGGGTTCCCGCCCACCAAATCGGAGGCCGAGGGGCCCCGCCAACCAAATCGGAGGCCGAGGGGCCCCGCCAACCAAATCGGAGGCCGAGGGGCCCCGCCAACCAAATCGGAGGCCGAGGAGCCCCGCCCACCAAATCGAAGGCCGAGCAGCCCCTCCCACCAAATCGGAGGCCGAGAGTCCCCGCCCACCAAATCGGAGGATAAGGGGCCCCGCCAACCAAAGCGGAGGCCGAGGGTCCCCGCCCACCAAATCGGAGGCCGAGGGTCCCCGCCCACCAAATCGGAGGCCGATGGTCCCCGCCACCAAATTGGAGGCCGAGGGTCCCCACCCACCAAATCGGAGGCCGAGGGTCCCCGCCCACCAAATCGGAGGCCGAGGGTCCCCGCCCACCAAATCGGAGGCCGAGGGTCCCCGCCCACCAAATCGGAGGCCGAGGGGCCCTGCCCACCAAATCGGAGGCCGGGGGTCCCCGCCCACCAAATCGGAGGCCGAGGGGCCCCGCCCACCACATCGGAGGCCGATGGGCCCCGCCCACCAAATCGGAGGCCGAGGGTCCCCGCCCACCAAATCGGAGGCCGAGGGTCCCCGCCCACCAAATCGGAGGCCGAGGGGCCCCGCCCACCAAATCGGAGGCCGAGGGTCCAGGCCCACCAAATCGGAGGCCGAGGGTCCACACCAACCAAATCGGAGGCCGAGGGGCCCCGCCCACCAAATCGAAGGCCGAGGGTCCCCGCCCACCAAAGCGGAGGCCGAGGGTCCCCGCACACCAAATCGGAGGCAGAGGGACCCCGCCCACCAATCGGAGGCCGAGGGGCCCCACCCACCAAAGCGGAGGCCGAGGGTCCCCGACCACCAAATCGGAGGCCGAGGGTCCCTGCCCACCAAATCGGAGGCCGAGGGGCCCCGCCAACCAAATCGGAGGCCGAGGGGCCCCGCCAACCAAATCGGAGGCCGAGGGGCCCCGCCAACCAAATCGGAGGCCGAGGAGCCCCGCCCACCAAATCGAAGGCCGAGCGGCCCCTCCCACCAAATCGGAGGCCGAGCGTCCCCGCCCACCAAATCGGAGGATAAGGGGCCCCGCCAACCAAAGCGGAGGCCGAGGGGCCTGGCCCCGCCCACCAAAGCGGAGGCCGAGGGGCCCCGCCCACCACATCGGAGGCCGAGGGGCCCCGCCCACCAAATCGGAGGCCGAGGGTCCCCGCCCACCAAATCGGAGGCCGAGGGTCCCCGCCCACCAAATCGGAGGTCGAGGGTCCCCGCCCACCAAATCGGAGGCCGAGGGGCCCCTCCAACCAAATCGGAGGCCGAGGGGCCCCGCCCACCAAATCGGAGGCCGAGGGTCCCCGCCCACCAAATCGGAGGCCGAGAGTCCCCGCCCACCAAATCGGAGGATAAGGGGCCCCGCCAACCAAAGCGGAGGCCGAGGGGCCTGGCCCCGCCCACCAAAGCGGAGGCCGAGGGTCCCCGCCCACCACATCGGAGGCCGAGGGGCCCCGCCCACCAAATCGGAGGCTGAGGGTCCCCGCCCACCAAATCGGAGGCCGAGGGTCCCCGCCCACCAAATCGGAGGCCGAGGGTCCCCGCCCACCAAATCGGAGGCCGAGGGTCCCCCTCCACCAAATCGGAGGCCGAGGGTCCCCGCCCACCAAATCGGAGGCCGAGGGGCCCTACCAACCAAATCGGAGGCCGAGGGGCCCCACCCACCAAATTGGAGGCCGAGGGGCCCCGCCCACCAAATCGGAGGCCGAGGGGCCCCGCCAACCAAATCGGAGGCCGAGGGGCCCCGCCCACCAAATCAGAGGCCGAGGGTCCCCACCCACCAAATCGGAGGCCGTGGGGCCCCGACCACCAAATCGGAGGCCGAGGGGCCCCGCCCACCAAATCGGAGGCCGAGGGTCCCCGCCAACCAAATCGGAGGCCGAGGGGCCCCGCCCACCAAATCGGAGGCCGAGGGGCCCCGCCCACCAAATCGGAGGCCGAGGGTCCCCGCCCACCAAATCGGAGGATAAGGGGCCCCGCCTACCAAATCGGAGGCCGAGGGGCCCCACCAACCAAATCGGAGGCCGAGGAGCCCCGCCCACCAAATCGAAGGCCGAGCGGCCCCGCCCACCAAACTGTAGGCAGAGGGACCCCGCCCACCAAATCGGAGGCCGTGGGGCCCCGCCAACCAAATCGGAGGCCGAGGGTCCCCGCCCACCAAATTATTCTTACATTTGAATAAATAAAGTATATATGGATTCTAGACTCCCGATTCTTTAGAATCGGGCTGCCATCTAGTAAAACAATAAAAAAATGAAACCTACACATATTTGGAATTGCCGCGTTCAAATCTCCCGAACTATCAATAAAAAAAAGTATTAACCTGATCGCAGCGTAGCAAGAAAAAAAATTCCAAACACCAGAATTACGTTTTTTTTGGTCACCGCGACATTGCATTTAAATGCAATAATGGGCGATCACAAGAACATATCTGCACCGACATGGTATCAATAAAAGCTTCAGCTCGGCGCGCAAAAAATAAGCCCTCACCCGACCCGAGATCCTGTAAAATGGAGACGCTGCGGGTCTTGGAAAATTGCACAATTTTTTTTTTTTTTAGCAAAGTTTGGAATTTTTTTTCTCCACTTACATAAAAAATAACCTTGAAATGTTTGGTGTCTATGAACTCGTAATGACCTGGAGAATCATAATGGAAGGTCAGTTTTAGCATTTAGTGAAGCCAAAAAAGCCAAAAAAAAAAGAAGTGTGGGATTGCACTTTTTTTGCAATTTCACCGCACTTGCAATTTTTTTCCCGTTTTCTAGTACATGACATGGTAAAACCAATGGTGTTATTCAAAAGTACAACTCGTCCCGCAAAAAAATATCTGTGTGCTGTCCGTGTGCTTTTTTTAAAGTCATAGGGTTAAAATTGAAACAAATTGTTTAAAAAACACGGACACACAGACAGCACACGGACAGCACACGGATGAGAAACATGGACAAACGGACAGCACACGGATGACACACGGATGGCCTACGTTCACACCCGGACACACGGACGCTGATAACTCCGGGACCGATTCTTCACGTACCGGAAATATCTGGACGTGTGAGACTGGCCTAAAACGGGAAAAAAATTCCAAGTGCAGTGATATTGCAAAAAAAGTGAAATTCCACGGTTGTTTTTTTAACCATGTTCACTAAATGCTAAAATTGACCTGCCATAATGATTCTCCAGGTCATTACGAGTTCATAGACACTAAACATGTATAGGTTCTTTTTTATTTAAGTGGTTAAAAAAAAGCCAAATTTGGTACAAAAAAGGCGCTATTTTCCGAGTCCTGTAGCGCCTCCATTTTTAGCAACCAGCTCGAGTTAAATGCCGCTGTCAGAAATTGACAGCGGCATTTAACTAGTTAACATCCGCGTGCACATGTCAGCTGTATAGATCTTAATACTTTTTGAGTATGAGTTTTTTGTTTCTTGGCATGCCCCAGCAGTGCCTTGAAATAGTATTCATATCCCACAAACCTTTCCACACTTTTTCACGTTACACACACAAAATAAAATATATTTTATTAGAATTTTATGTGACATACCAACACAAGTAGTAAGTATTTGTGAAGTGTAAAGAACATAATTCAGAGTTGTCTAATTAATTTAAAATTATAAATCTGAAAATTGTGACACGCAGTTGTATTCAGCCTCCTGTAGTCTAATACCCCTAAATAAAATCTTGAGTTACCAATTGCCTCCAGAAGTTAAATAATTAGTAAACTGATTACACCCGTTTGTAATTTATTCTCAGTATACAGTTGTGCTCAAAAATGTACATACCCTGGCAGAATTTTTGCTTTCTTAGCCTTTTTTCAGAGAATATGAATAATACCAAAACTTTTTCTACACTCATGGTTAGTGGTTGAGTGAAGCCAATTTATTATCAAACTACTGTGTTTTCCTTCTTTAAATCCTAATGACAACCCAAAACATCCAAATGACCCTGATCAAAAGTTCACATACCCTGATGAATTTGGCCTGACAACATGCACAGAAGTTGACACAAATGGGTTTGAGTGGCTACTAAAGGTAACATCCTCACCTATGACCTGTTTGCTTGTAATCAGTGTGTGTGCATAAAAGCTAAGTAAGTTTCTGGGATCCAGACAGACTCTTGCATCTTTCATCCAGCCACTGGGGTTTCTGGATTGTGAGTCATGGAGAAAAGCAAAAGAATTGTCAACGGATCTATGGGAAAAGTTAGTTGAACTGTATAAAACAGGAAACGGATACAAAAAGATATCCAAGGAATTGATAATGCACGAATCCAATAAAGGCTTTAGTGGATTCGTGCACTATATCATTACTCTTCACCTCTGTGAGGAGATTGTTATCCTTGCTTTGAGTGGGGAAGTTATTCCTCTACTTGGGGACTCATTATATGGTCTAATGGTTTATGTGGACACTGTTTTGTATGCTACACTGTAATTATAGGACTCCCCGTGAGGGATTAATATCTATATGTCATCTGTAAAACCTGCTATGCTGCTTGATGATGCGTGTTGGCAGTACATCAGGGATACAACTTTTGAGGGTCTGACACTAGGCCTCTAGCCTCTTTTCTATTGGGATGGAGTAACTTTACTCCACCCATAAAAATGTATGCGCATACATATTATATTATATGATCATATTTACTCACCTTACATATACGCGCATCTGTAAAAGATGCGAGTCCGTAATGACAATTGCTCTAATTCTCGGCGCATCTATTTATTGTCTGTTTTGGCATTATATAGACTATTGTGCATAGGAGCGAACTTACGCCCGTCTCAGCCTGTAAGGGTAACCACTGTATATATATATATAGGCGCATCTTTCCTCTGCGCCACTATCCAGACTATTGGGAATAGGGGCGAGTCTATGCCCGGTCTAGTCCACACTGGCAATCACTGTATACATCTAGGCGCACCTATGGACTGTTATGTGTTCTATTTCTTAAACTATTATTAACGGGCTTCCGTTTCAGATAGTAATGGTAATTGCCACATATATATATCTAGACGGTTTTATCTACTATACTCTGTTGTGAACTCTATTTCTGGGCTCCCTCTTGTGGTCACAAGTGGTACTGTGTGAGTGCTGTCTTTCTGCAGGTTTGTGACTGGCATCAGCTGTCTCGTTATCTGTGGGCTGGTTTTCTATTTAAGCTCACTTGGACTCTCAGTCTATGCCTGCTGTCGTTGTATTCAGTGCTATTCTGATTGCTCCTGTCTACATCCGTTATCAGTCTCTCAAGAGAAGCTAAGTTTTGTTTGCTTATTTTTGCTCATCTGTGTTCAAGATGTTTCCTAGTATATGATGAGTTTTTGTCCAGCTTGCTAATATGTGATTTCCCTGCTTGCTGGTGCTCTGGGGTGCTGAGTTGCTCCCCCCACATCGTTAGTTGGTGTGGGGTTCTCGCATTCTCTGCGTGGATATTTTTGCATAGGGTTTTTTACTGACCGCACAGATTCCTTGCTATTTTCTGCTATCTAGCGTTAGCGGGCCTCATTTGCTTAACCTGTTTCATCTCTGCGTTTGTCTTTTCCTCTTAACTCACCGTTATTATTTGTGGGGGGCTTCTATATCTCTGGGGGATTTCTCTGAGGCAAGTGAGGTCTTTACTTTCTCTTTAGGGGTAGTCAGTTTCTCAGGCCGTGAAGAGACGTCTAGGATTTCAGGAAACGTTCCACGGCTGCCTATAGTGTGTGCGGTTAGGATCAGGTTTGCGGTTAGTCCAGTTACCACATCCCCAGAGCTCGTCCTATTATTTTCTACTTAGCTGGTTAGATTTGTGATCCTAAGCCACTAGGATCATAACAGTGCAACAGGCCAAAAGTGTTAAATGCATCGCAAAAGTGGGATAAGAGAAATCCTGAGTTCAATTTTTTTTTCTGCTCTGCAGTCTGTCCTGCTTCTCTCCTCCCCTTAATCTCTGGGTGGCTTTGAGTTCTGCTGGAGAACCAGGCAGAAAAGGCCTTGCTGGCTCTCTCTCAGGGTCAGGATGAAGCTGAGGTGTATTGTCAAAAATTTCAGAAATGGTCGGTGCTTACTCAGTGGAATGAGTGTGCCCTGGCTGCAAATTTCAGAGAAGGTCTTTCTGAAGCCATTAAGAATGTTATGGTGGGGTTCCCCACGCCTGCGAGTCTGAATGAGTCAATGGCTTTGGCCATTCAGATTGATCGGCGTTTGCGGGAGCGCAAACCTGCGCACCATCTGGTGGTGTTTTCTGAACAGAAACCTGAGTCTATGCAATGTGATAGGATTCTGACCAGAATGGAACGGCAAAATCATAGACGTCAGAATGGGTTGTGCTTTTACTGTGGTGATTCAGCTCATGTTATCTCAGCATGCTCTAAGCGCACAAAAAACTTTGCTAGATCTGTCACCATTGGTACTGTACAGCCTAAATTCATTTTGTCTGTTACTTTGATTTGCTCTCTGTCATCCTACTCAGTTATGGCTTTTGTAGATTCAGGTGCCGCCCTGAATCTGATGGATTTGTCATTTGCCAAGCCTGTGGTTTTATCCTTGAGCCATTACAGTTCCCTATTCCATTGAAGGGAATTGATGCTACACCATTGGCCAAGAATAAACCTCAATACTGGACTCAAGTGACCATGTGTATGACTCCTGCACATCAGGAGGTGAATCGCTTTCTTGTGTTATATAATTTGCATGACGTTGTCGTGTTGGGTCTGCCATGGTTGCAGGCTCATAATCCAGTCCTGGATTGGAAAGCTATGTCTGTGTTGAGTTGGGGTTGCCAGGGAATTCATGGCGATGCTCCCTTGGTATCAATTGCTTCCTCTACTCCTTCTGAAGTCCCTGAGTTTTTGTCGGACTACCAGGATGTATTTGATGAGCCCAAATCCAGTGCCCTACCTCCTCATAGGGATTGTGCTATAAATTTGATTCCTGGTAGTAAGCTCCCTAAGGGACGACTGTTTAATTTGTCTGTACCAGAGCATGCCGCTATGCGGAGCTATGTAAAGGAGTCTTTGGAGAAGGGACATATTCGCCCCTCCTCGTCCCCTCTTGGTGCGGGATTCTTTTTTGTGGCCAAGAAGGATGGTTCTTTGAGACCCTGTATAGATTATCGCCTTCTAAATAAAATCACGGTCAAATTCCAGTATCCCTTGCCATTGTTGTCTGATCTGTTTGCTCGGATTAGGGGGTCTAGTTGGTTCACCAAGATAGATCTTTGCGGTGCGTATAATCTTGTGCGTATAAAACAGGCCGATGAATGGAAAACAGCATTTAATACGCCCGAAGGCCATTTTGAGTACTTGGTGATGCCTTTTGGACTTTCTAATGCCCCTTCTGTGTTTCAGTCCTTCATGCACGATATCTTCCGAGAATATCTGGATAAATTTATGATTGTGTATCTGGATGATATTTTGGTCTTCTCAGATGATTGGGAATCCCATGTGAAGCAGGTCAGGATGGTATTTCAGGTCCTGCGTGCCAATGCCTTGTTTGTGAAGGGTTCCAAATGTTTCTTCGGAGTCCAGAAAGTTTCCTTTTTGGGCTTTATTTTTTCTCCTTCTTCTATTGAGATGGACCCAGTCAAGGTCCAGGCTATTCATGATTGGACTCAACCTACATCGGTTAAGAGTCTTCAGAAGTTCTTGGGTTTTGCTAATTTTTACCGTCGCTTCATTGCTAATTTTTCTGGTGTGGTTAAACCTTTGACGGATTTGACCAAGAAGGGTTCTGATGTGACTAACTGGTCTCCTGCGGCCGTTGAGGCCTTTCAGGAGCTGAAGCGCCGGTTTTCTTCGGCTCCAGTTTTATGTCAGCCAGATGTCTCTCTTCCCTTCCAGGTCGAGGTTGATGCTTCTGAAATTGGAGCAGGGGCTGTTTTGTCACAGAGAAGCTCTGATTGCTCTGTGATGAAGCCATGTGCCTTCTTTTCAAGAAAATTTTCGCCGGCTGAACGAAATTATGATGTTGGTAATCGGGAGTTGTTGGCAATGAAGTGGGCATTTGAGGAGTGTCGACACTTGCTAAAGGGAGCTAAGCATCGTGTGGTGGTCTTGACTGATCATAAAAATTTGATTTATCTTGAGTCGGCCAAGCGGTTGAATCCTAGACAGGCTCGTTGGTCGTTGTTTTTCTCACGTTTCGATTTCGTGGTCTCGTACCTTCCTGGTTCGAAGAACGTGAAGGCTGATGCTCTTTCTAGGAGTTTTGTGCCTGACTCCCCTGGAGATTCTGAGCCGGTTGGTATCCTCAAAGAGGGGGTAATTTTGTCTGCCATTTCCCCAGATTTGCGACGGGTGTTACAGGAATTTCAGGCGGATAGACCTGACCGTTCTCCATCAGAGAGACTGTTTGTCCCAGACAGATGGACCAGCAGAGTTATTTCCGAGGTCCATTCTTCAGTGTTGGCGGGTCATCCTGGGATTTTTGGTACCAGAGATTTGGTGGCTAGATCCTTCTGGTGGCCTTCCTTGTCGCGGGATGTGCGTTCCTTTGTGCAGTCCTGTGGGATTTGTGCTCGGGCTAAGCCTTGCTGTTCTCGTGCCAGTGGTTTGCTTTTGCCTTTGCCGGTTCCTAAGAGGCCTTGGATGCATATTTCCATGGATTTTATTTCGGATCTTCCGGTCTCTCAGAGAATGTCTGTCATCTGGGTGGTTTGTGATCGTTTTTCTAAAATGGTTAATTTGGTGCCCTTGCCTAAGTTGCCTTCTTCCTCCGATTTGGTTCCGTTATTTTTTCAGAATGTGGTTCGTCTGCACAGCATCCCTGAAAACATTGTGTCTGACAGAGGATCCCAGTTTGTGTCCAGATTTTGGCGGTTCTTTTGTGCTAAGATGGGCATTGATTTGTCTTTTTCGTCGGCCTTCCATCCTCAGACGAATGGCCAAACCGAGCGAACTAACCAGACCTTGGAAACTTATTTGAGATGTTTTGTTTCTGCTGACCAGGATGATTGGGTGACTTTTTTGCCATTGGCCGAGTTTGCCCTTAATAATCGGGCTAGTTCGGCTACTTTGGTTTCGCCTTTTTTTTGTAATTCTGGTTTTCATCCTCGTTTTTCCTCGGGTCAGGTTGAGTCTTCGGACTGTCCTGGGGTGGATTCTGTGGTGGATAGGTTGCAGCGGATTTGAAACCATGTGGTGGACAATTTGATGTTGTCACAAGAGAAGGCTCAGCGCTTTGCTAACCGTCGTCGCTGTGTGGGTCCCTGACTTCGTGTGGGGGATTTGGTGTCATATTATGGGGTTTTTAAATGTTTTTATGCTTTTTTGTGTGGTGTTCCCTAAATAAAGATGTTTTTTGTATACATTTTGAATTGTTGTGGTGATCCCAATTTGTATGCATACACTTTGTTCTGTCTGGTTCTATGAATACAGGGGTGTTGGACTATTTGTCCAGGGCTGCCCATGACAATGGGGAGGAAGCGTACTTCTGCAGTCTTGCCGCTACTTGCGTCCCCTTCCGCGTTCAGTCAGGCTGCGGACCAGAGGTTCCATACAAATAGTTATTGATGCTGCAACACCCCCAAACAACCCTACTCCTGTCTTTGAGTATCTGGAAAGGTGGCAACTGTCATCAAGCAACCTTCTTCCACTGCAAGACATTCCACAGGACCAAACCGTAACAGTCGCTGCAGCACCCCCGCCACGTATTGCACCACAGCCACAGGCTGCCCAAACCTTGGGGGTGGGAGATCCAACTCATTATTGTGCAGCCTCTGACCCATAATGGAAGAATTGAAGACTCTTGAGTCTCCAGTTCTCCCATAGGCCCCAATATCTAAAATTATAAACCTGACCAGGGCCAACAGCACTACAGAAAAATACTGTTTATAATTATAGAATTGGGACCCTGAGTTCGGCGGCTTATGCACACGGATGTGCTTCCCATCCAGAGCTCCATTACAGTGGGGAAACTGGCACGTGTCCTGAAATCCTGGGGCTATACGCAACCAGTCTGCCATTTTAGGCTAAGGCATGACCTCTTGATGTAGTCTTGTCCAGATTTCAGAGCATGTAGCCCGCACAATGCCTGAGATTGTTGATTTGCCAAGTAAAAATTCTAAATGCAGTGCCGCATATGAAAGAACAGTGGAAAGAAATCTAAAAGTACCGGATATACTCGAGTATAAGCCGAGATTTTCAGCCCATTTTTTGGGGCTGAAAGTCCCCCTCTCGGCTTATACTCGAGTCATACCCGGGGGTCGGCAGGGGAGGGGGGCGGGGGCTGTCTAATAATACTCACCTACTGCTGGCGCGGTCCCTGCACGTCCCTGCTTCTTCCAGCGCTGCATATTCTTCCTGTACTGAGCGGTCACATGGTCCCGCTCATTACCGAAATGAATATGCGGCTCCACCTCCCATAGAGGTGGAGCCGCATATTCATTTCGGTAATGAGCAGTAACTGTGACAGCTCAATACAGGAAGAAGATGCAGCGCTGGAAGAAGCAGGGACTGCACAGCGCCAGCAGTAGGTGAGTATACAGCGCTGGGTGATATTTACCGCTCCTCGTTCCGGTGCGGCTCAGTCATCAGCGTCCCCTGGCTGTGACGCTCAGGTCAGAGGGCGCGGTGACGTAGTCAGTGCGCGCCCTCTGCTGAACGTCAGTGCTGAAGACGGAGCTGCACGAGGAGCAGGTAAATATTGAAAGTGCCGGGGGTCCTGAGCGAAGAGAGGTGAGTATGTGAGTTGTTTTTTTTTATCGCAGCAAAAGCATATGGGGCAGTGACTGTACGGAGCATCTTATGGGGCCATAACGATTGTGCAGCACTATATGGGGCAGTGACTGTACGGAGCATCTTATGGGGCCATAACGTTTGTACAGCACTATATGGGGCAAGTGACTGTACGGATCATCTGTATGGGGCCATAACGATTGTGCAGCACTATAAGGGGCAGTGACTGTACGGATCATCTGTATGGGGCCATAATGATTGTGCAGCACTATAAGGGGCAGTGACTGTACGGAGCATCTGTATGGGGCCATAACGTTTGTGCAGCACTATATGGGGCAAGTGACTGTACGGAGCATCTATGGGGCCATAACGCTTGTGTAGCACTATAAGGGGCAGTGACTGTACGGAGCATCTTATGGGGCCATAACGATTGTGCAGCACTATAAGAGGCAGTGACTGTACGGAGCATCTTATGGGGCCATAATGATTGTGCAGCATTATAATGGGGCAAGATACTGTACGGAGCATCTTATGGGGCCATAACGCTTGTGCAGCATTATAATGGGGCAATTGACTGTACGGAGCATCTTATGGGGCCATAACGCTTGTGCAGCATTATATGGGGCAAGTGACTGTATGGATAATCTTATGGGGCCATAACGTTTGTGCAGCATTATATGGGGCAAGTGTCTGTATGGAGCATCTTATGGGGCCCTTATTAACCTTTATGCAGGATTATATGGGGCATATTTTAATATGGAGCATCTAATGGGGCCCATCAAACTTTATGGAGCATTATATGGGGCTCCTGATTCAATATGGATATTCAAAAACACTTAACCTACTGATGTCTCAATTAATTTTACTTTTATTGGTATCTATTTTTACTTTTGAAATTTACTGGTAGCTGCTGCATTTTCCACCCTAGGCTTATAATCGAGTCATTAAGTTTTCCCAGTTTTTTGTGGCAAAATTAGGGGGGTCGGCTTATACTCGGGTCGGCTTATACTCGAGTATATACGGTAAACTTAATGAGACAAAAAATAAATAAAAATTGGACCACATAACAGTTTAATCTTGCCAGAAAGTAAGATTATATAACTAAGAAGCCATGTCTTTAAAAAATTTAAATACATGCGATGGCTTTGATGTTTTTTAGACAACCATATATTATGAAAGCACAAATGATGTTTAAGCAACATAAAAAATAAGGGTTTTTAACCCCTTCCCGACATTTGACGTACTATCCCGTCGAGGTGGGGTGGGCCCCCATGACCGCCGACGGGATAGTACGTCATACGCGATCGGCCGCGCTCACGGGGGGAGCGCGGCCGATCGCGGCCGGGTGTCGGCTGCATATCGCAGCTGACATCCGGCACTATGTGCCAGGAGCGGTCACGGACCGCCCCCGGCACATTAACCCCCGGCACACCGCGATCAAACATGATCGCGGTGTACCGGCGGTACAGGGAAGCATCGCGCAGGGAGGGGGCTCCCTGCGGGCTTCCCTGAGACGATCGGTACAAGGTGATGTACTCACCTCGTACCGAACGTCTTCTCCCTGCAGGCCCCGGATCCAAAATGGCCGAGGGGCTGTATCCGGGTCCTGCAGGGAGCACTTCCGGGTCGGAGCAGGCTGCAGATGAAAGCTGCAGCCTGCTCCGATGAAAGTATGATCGCGGATCTGATAGAGTGCTGTGCACACTATCAGATCTGCGATCTGTGATGTCCCCCCCTGGGACAAAGTAAAAAAGTAAAAAAAAAAATTTCCACATGTGTAAAAAAAAAATAAAAAAATTCCTAAATAAATAATAATAAAAAAAAAAATATTATTCCCATAAATACATTTCTTTATCTAAAAAAACCAAACAAAAACAATAAAAGTACACATATTTAGTATCGCCGCGTCCGTAACGACCCAACCTATAAAACTGGCCCACTAGTTAACCCCTTCAGTAAACACCGTAAGAAAAAAAAAAAAAAACGAGGCAAAAAACAACGCTTTATTACCATACCGCCAAACAAAAAGTGGAATAACACGTGATCAAAAAGACGGATATAAATAACCATGTTACCGCTGAAAACGTCATCTTGTCCCGCAAAAAACGAGCCGCCATACAGCATCATCAGCAAAAAAATAAAAAAGTTATAGTCCTCAGAATAAAGCGATGCCAAAATAATTATTTTTTCTATAAAATAGTTTTTATCGTATAAAAGCGTCAAAACATAAAAAAATGATATAAATGAGATATCGCTGTAATCGTACTGACCCGACGAATAAAACTGCTTTATCAATTTTACCAAGCGCAGAACGGTATAAACGCCTCTCCCAAAAGAAAATCATGAATAGCTGGATTTTGGTTATTCTGCCTCACAAAAATCGGAATAAAAAGTGATAAAAAATGGTCACGTGTCCGAAAATGTTACCAATAAAAACGTCAACTCGTCCCGCAAAAAAAAAAAAACCTCACATGACTCTGTGGACCAAAATGTGGAAAAATTATAGGTCTCAAAATGTGGAGACGCAAAAACTTTTTTGCTATAAAAAGCGTCTTTTAGTCTGGTTTCACACTTGCGTTTTTATCTGCATGCGTTTTTTAAAAAAACCACATGTGTGAAAAAATGCATGTAAACGCAGTAAAACGCATGCGTTTTTATAGAAAAACACAAGAAAACAAGAAAAAAACAAAAAACCCTAACCCTACCCCTAACCTGAAATACGTGGCACTGAAATACGTGGCACTAAAATATACGTTTATATACGTATATACGTATATAAGTGCCACGATATTTCAGTGGCCACGTATTTAAGTGCCACGTATTTAAGTGCCACGTATTTAAGTGCCACGTATTTAAGTGCCACGTATTTAAGTGCCACGTATTTCAGTGCCACGTATTTACGTGCCACGTATTTACGTGCCACGTATTTACGTGCCACGTATTTTTCAGTGCCTGAAATACGTGGCACTGAAATACGTGGCACTGAAATATCGTGGCACTGAAATATCGTGGCACTGAAGTATTTACGTGCCACGTATTTTTCAGTGCCTGAAATACGTGGCACTGAAATACGTGGCACTGAAATATCGTGGCACTGAAATACGTGGCACTTAAATACGTGGCACTTAAATACGTGGCACTTAAATACGTGGCTCTTAAATACGTGGCACTTATATACGTGGCACTTATATACGTGGCACTTATGACTGTCAGAAAATGTTCAGTAAACGGTTAGGGGTGAGGTTAGGGGTAGGGTTTCAGGTAGAATTGGGGAGATTCCACTGTTCAGGCACATCAGGGGCTCTCCAAACGCGACATGGCGTCCAATCTCAATTCCAGCCAATTCTGCGTTGAAAAAGTAAAACAGTGCTCCTTCCCTTCCGAGCTCTCCCGTGCGTCCAAAAAGGGGTTTACCCCAACATATGGGGTATCAGCGTACTAGGGACAAATTGAACAACAACTTCTGGGGTCCAAGTTCTCTTGTTATCCTTGGGAAAATAAAAATTTGGGGGGCTAAAAATCATTTTTGTGGGAAAAAAAATATGTTTTATTTTCACGGCTCTGCGTTGTAAACTGTAGTGAAACACTTGGGGGTTCAAAGTTCTCACAACACATCTAGATAAGTTCCTTGGGAGGTCTAGTTTCCAATATGGGGTCACTTGTGGGGGGTTTGTACTATTTGGGTACATCAGGGGCTCTGCAAATGCAACGTGACGCCTGCAGACCAATCCATTTAAGTCTGCATTCCAAATGGCGCTCCTTCCCTTCCGAGCTCTGTCATGCGCCCAAACAGTGGTTCCCCCCCACATAGGGGGTATCAGCGTACTCAGGACAAATTGGACAACAACGTTTAGGGTCCAATTTATCCTGATACCCTTGTGAAAATACAAAACTGGGGGCTAAAAAATCATTTTTGTGAAAAAAAATAAATAATTTTTATTTTCACGGCTCTGCGTTATAAACTGTAGTGAAACACTTGGGGGTTCAAAGTTCTCACAACACATCTAGATAAGTTCCTTGGGGGGTCTAGTTTCCAATATGGGGTCACTTGTGGGGGGTTTGTACTGTTTGGGTACATCAGGGGCTCTGCAAATGCAACGTGACGCCTGCAGACCAATCCATTTAAGTCTGCATTCCAAATGGCGCTCCTTCCCTTCCGAGCTCTGTCATGCGCCCAAACAGTGGTTCCCCCCCACATAGGGGGTATCAGCGTACTCAGGACAAATTGGACAACAACTTTTAGGGTCCAATTTATCCTGATACCCTTGTGAAAATACAAAACTGGGGGCTAAATTTCATTTTTGTGAAAAAAAAAAAATTATTTTCACGGCTCTGCGTTATAAACTGTAGTGAAACACTTGGTGGTTCAAAGTTCTCACAACACATCTAGATAAGTTCCTTGGGGGGTCTAGTTTCCAATATGGGGTCACTTGTGGGGGGTTTGTACTGTTTGGGTACATCAGGGGCTCTGCAAATGCAACGTGACGCCTGCAGACCAATCCATTTAAGTCTGCATTCCAAATGGCGCTCCTTCCCTTCCGAGCTCTGTCATGCGCCCAAACAGTGGTCCCCCCCCACAAATGGGGTATCAGCATACTCCAGACAAATTGGACAACAACTTTTGAGGTCCAATTTATCCTGATACCCTTGTAAAAATACAAAACTGGGGGCTAAAAAATCATTTTTGTGAAAAAAAATAATAATTTTTATTTTCACGGCTCTGCGTTATAAACTGTAGTGAAACACTTGGGGGTTCAAAGCTCTCAAAACACATCTAGATAAGTTCCTTAGGGGGTCTACTTTCCAAAATGGTGTCACTTGTGGGGGGGTTTAATGTTTAGGCACATCAGGGGCTCTCCAAACGCAACATGGCATCCCATCTTAATTCCAGTCAATTTTGCATTGAAAAGTAAAATAGCGCTTCTTCCCTTCTGAGCTCTGCTATGCGCCCAAACAATGGTTTACACCCACATATGGGGTATCGTCGTACTCAGGACAAATTGCACAACAACTTTTGTGGTCTAATTTCTTCTCTTACCCTTGGGGAAATAAAAAAATGGGGGTTAAAAGATCATTTTTGTGAAAAAATATGATTTTTTATTTTTACGGCTCTGCATTACAAACTTCTGTGAAGCACTTGTTGGGTCAAAGTGCTCAACACACATCTAGATAAGTTCCTTAAGGGGTCTACTTTCCAAAATGGTGTCACTCGTGGGGGGTTTCAATGTTTAGGCACATTAGGGGCTCTCCAAATGCAACATGGCGTCCCATCTCAATTCCAGTCAATTTTGCATTGAAAAGTCAAATGGCGCTCCTTCCCTTCTGAGCTCTGCCCTGCGCCCAAACAATGGTTTACACCCACATATGGGGTATCAGTGTACTCAGGACAAATTGCACAACAATTTTTGGGGTCCAATTTCTTCTCTTACCCTTGGGAAAATAAAAAATTGGGGGTGAAAAGATCATTTTTGTGAAAAAATATGATTTTTTATTTTTACGGCTCTGCATTATAAACTTCTATGAAGCACTTGGTGGGTCAAAGTGCTCACCACACATCTAGATAAGTTCCTTAGGGGGTCTACTTTCCAAAATGGTGTCACTTGTTAGGGGTTTCAATGTTTAGGCACATCAAGGGCTCTCTAAATGCAACATGGCGTCCCATCTCAATTCCAGTCAATTTTGCATTGAAAAGTCAAATGGCGCTCCTTCCCTTCCGAGCTCTGCCCTGCGCCCAAACAATGGTTTACACCCACATATGGGGTATCAGCGTACTCAGGACAAATTGCACAACAATTTTTGGGGTCCAATTTCTTCTCTCACCCTTGGGAAAATTAAAAAATTGGGGGTGAAAAGATCATTTTTGTGAAAAAATATGATTTTTTATTTTTACGGCTCTGCATTATAAACTTCTGTAAAGCACTTGTTGGGTCAAAGTGCTCACCACACATCTAGATAAGTTCCTTAGGGGGTCTACTTTCCAAAATGGTGTCACTTGTTAGGGGTTTCAATGTTTAGGCACATCAGGGGCTCTCCAAATGCAACATGGCGTCCCATCTCAATTCCAGTCAATTTTGCATTGAAAAGTCAAATGGCGCTCCTTTGCTTCCAAGCTCTGCCATGCGCCCAAACTGTGGTTTACCCCCACATATGGGGTATCAGCGTACTCAGGACAAATTGTACAACAACTTTTGGGGTCTATTTTCTCCTGTTACCCTTGGTAAAATAAAACAAATTGGAGCTGAAATAAATTTTGTGTGAAAAAAAGTTAAATGTTCATTTTTATTTAAACATTCCAAAAATTCCTGTGAAACACCTGAAGGGTCAATAAACTTCTTGAAAGTGGTTTTGAGTACCTTGAGGGGTGCAGTTTTTAGAATGGTGTCACACTTGGGTATTTTCTATCATATAGACCCGTCAAAATGACTTCAAATGAGATGTGGTCCCTAAAAAAAAATGGTGTTGTAAAAATGAGAAATTGCTGGTCAACTTTTAACCCTTATAACTCCGTCACAAAAAAAAATTTTGGTTCCAAAATTGTGCTGATGTAAAGTAGACATGTGGGAAATGTTATTTATTAAGTATTTTGTGTGACATATGTCTGTGATTTAAGGGCATAAAAATTCAAAGTTGGAAAATTGCGAAATTTTCAAAATTTTCGCCAAATATTCGTTTTTTTCACAAATAAACGCAAGTTATATCGAAGAAATTTTACCACTAACATGAAGTACAATATGTCACGAGAAAACAATGTCAGAATCGCCAAGATCCGTTGAAGCGTTCCAGAGTTATAACCTCATAAAGGGACAGTGGTCAGAATTGTAAAAATTGGCCCGGTCATTAACGTGCAAACCACCCTTGGGGGTGAAGGGGTTAAACTAAAAGTGATAAGGCCATGAAAAGCCATGTTTTAAACATAGAGGATGAATACATACCGTAACGTAAGGATAAGGCGCTCCTCTGCAGAAATACATTTGCGCATCTTGGTGTCCTTCTTGGTGATCCCTGGGCGCACAATCTCCAACAAAATGTCAAATGTTTCAATCCTTATCCGACAATATTGGAAGAACTTGTCCGGATGTGTCCTCAGAGCTGCATAAAGACAGTTGAAATGGCCTTTATTGATCCGTTGCTTCAAAAGTGGATGTACCCACATCCGTCTGCGCCTCCTCGGGTCCTCAATCACTGGGTATTGCTCCCCAAAACGTTGTGACAAAACCCAGTTGTAAAGCACACGCTCTGTTGTTAAAAGTAAGTAGGTCTGACATGTTGCTCAGAAAGAAGAAATACACCAACACAAGCACGGACTCTTCTGCATAGACTGGTGGCTGCCACCTGTTTTAGGGCCAATAAATAGTGTTCTTGATGATGATTTAAATTACTTTCAGGTTTAAAAACCGTTATATGTCCATTTTGCAAGTCGGCAAGAAAATCTCGCCATACGGATGTCACATGGATGTCACACAGATAGTTTGATGTGAGGAAATCGCATCCTCGTATTGCACACGGATCACTGTTTATGAAACATTTGTGCGATTCTCGTCTGTGTAAAATGGACCGATTTTTTATACGTTGTGTTGTGTGTGACTCCGGCCTTAGTGAGAAAACGGTTATCATTTGTGAACAATAAAGTGTGTTTTATTGTGCATAGAACTTATAGGCACCAAGGTACATAGTTTATCTATTGTAATGTTATTGGGATTATATGAGCAATTTCATAATCTATATATATAATCGTCTAAGGTCCACTTCCGTCTGTTTGCCTGTCTGTCTGTCATGGAAATCCCGCAGGCCGCGACCAATCAGCGACGGCACAGTCCGGCCGCAAATTGACCCCTCCCTATTCCCCTGCAGTCAGTGCCCCCTCCATACTCCCCCCCCCAGCTCAGCGCCAACATAGCGTTAAACGGATTGCCTTACACCGCGGCATAACGCGGTGTAAGGCAGTCCATTAACGCTGCCATTAACCCTGTGTGTGACCAACATATAATGTTAAAAATAATAAAAAAAGTAAAAATCATTATATACTCACCCTCCCGGGGCCCCCGGATCCAGTCCAGGCCTTTCCCACTCCTTGCGCACTGCTTCGGTCCCCAGAATGCAATGCGGCAATTACCGGAGATGACGTAGCGGCCTCGTGAGACCGCTACATCATGACGTGTTATTGCCGCAATGCATTCTGGGGACTGGAGCGGCGCGCGAGGAGCGGGAAAGGCATGAGCTGGATCCGGGGGCCGCCGGAGGGTGAGTATATAACTATTTTTTATTTTAATTGTTTTTTTTAACAGATATGGTGCCCACATTGCTATATACTACGTGGGCTATGTTATATACTACATGGCTGTGCAATATACTACGTGGCTGTGCTATATACTACGTGGGTTGCATAATATACTACATGGCTGTGCTAAATACTACGTGGGCTGTGCAATATACTACGTGGCTGTGCAATGTACAATGTGGGCTGTGCTACATACTACGTGGCTGTGTAGTAAACTACGTGGCTGTGTTATATACTACGTGGCTGTGCAATATACTATGTGGCTGTGCTATACACTACATGGGTTGTGTTACACACTACATGTCTGTGCAATATACTACGTCGCTGTGCAATATACTATGTGGCTGTGCAATATACTATGTGGGCTGTGCTACATACTACGTGGGCTGTGCTGCATACTACGTGGCTGTGTTATACTACGTGGCTGTGCAATATACTATGTGGCTGTGCAATATACTATGTGGCTGTGCAATATACTATGTGGGCTATGCTACATACTACGTGGGCTGTGCTACATACTACATGGCTGTGCAATAAACTATGTGGCTGTGTTATACTACGTGGCTGTGCAATATACTACGTGGCTGTGCTATATACTATGTGGGCTGTGTTTTACACTATGTGGCTGTGCAATATACTACATGGGCTGTGCTACATACTACGTGGCTGTGCAATAAACTATGTGGCTGTGTTATACTACGTGGCTGTGTTATATACTAGGTGGGCTGTGTTATGCACTACGTGGGCTGTGCTGTAGACTACGTGGCTGTGTAATATACTACGTGGGCTGTGTAATATACTAGGGGGCTGTGTAATATACTATGTGGGCTGTGTAATATACTACGTGGCTGTGCTATATACTATGTGGGCTGGGCAATATACTATGTGGGCTGTGCAATATACTACGTGGCTGTGCAATATACTACGTGGGCTGTGCAATATACTACGTAGCTGTGCAATATACTACGTGGCTGTGCAATATACTACGTGGGCTGTGCTACATACTACGTGGGCTGTGCTACATACTACGTGGCTGTGCAATATACTACGTGGCTGTGTTATACACTGTGTGGGCTGTGTTATACACTATGTGGGCTGTGTTATTTACTGCTTGGGCTGTGCTATATACTATGTGGGCTGTATTATATACTGCGTGGCTGTGCTATATACTACATGGCTGTGTAATATACTACATGGGCTGTGTAATATACTAGGTGGCTGTGTAATATACTATGTGGGCTGTGTAATATACTACGTGGCTGTGCTATATACTATGTGGGCTGGGCAATATACTATGTGGGCTGTGCAATATACTACTTGGCTGTGCAATATACTACGTGGGCTGTGCAATATACTACGTGGCTGTGCAATATACGTGGGCTGTGCTACATACTACATGGGCTGTGCTACATACTACGTGGCTGCGCAATATACTACGTGGCTGTGTTATACACTGCGTGGGCTGTATTATACACTATGTGGGCTGTGTTATTTACTGCTTGGGCTGTGCTATATACTACGTGGGCTGTATTATATACTGCGTGGGCTGTGCTATATACTACGTGGGCTGTGTTATATACTACGTGGCTCTGCTGTATACTACATGGGCTGTGTTATATACTGCGTGGGCTGTGCTATATACTACGTGGGCTGTACTATATACTGCGTGGGCTGTGCTATATACTACATGGGCTGTGTTATATACTACGTGGGCTGTGTTACATACTACGTGGGCTGTGCTATATAGTACGTGGCTGTGCAATATACTACGTAACTGTGCTATATACTACATGTCTGTGCTATATAGTACGTGGCTGTGTTATACACTACGTGGCTGAGCTATATACTATGTGGCTGTGCTATATACTACATGGGTGTGCTATATACTATGTGGCTGTGCTATATACTACGTAACACTCTTTTGCCCGTGGCCTGCAAAAACCTGAAGCCGGCCCTGAAGCAGTGTTTAAATCCTTCCCCAATATCGCTGACTGGTCGCCGCCGGCTGGGCGCAACCAATCAGTGACGCGGGATTTCTGTGACAGACAAACAGACGGAAGTGGACCTTAGACGATTATATATATAGATGGGGGCCTTCAGATGAGTGCGGGTCTTGGTAGCTGGGTCCCAGCAATAGATTTATATAATATATCCTGTAGAGAGGTGATAAATGTGTTTTATGAGACAACCCCTTTGAGACTTATTCCTAACTAGCTGAAGAGCCCGGCGTTGCCTGGGCATAGTAAATATCTGTGGTTAGTTATAGCACCTCACTTCTCTTATTTTCCTATCACGCCTCTCATTTCCCCCCTCACATCTCTCATTTTCTCCCTTACACCTCTCATTTTTCCCCTCACTCCTCTTATTTTCCCCCTCACTCCTCTCATTCCCCCCTAACACTTGTCATTTCGACCTCACATCTGTCATTTTCCGATCACTCCACTATTTTCCCTCACTCCTCTCATTTTGCACTCACACCTTTTCATTTTCACCTCACACCCCTCATTTTCACCTCAGTATATACATGTTTGTCATCTCCCTTATATATAGTATACACCTGTATGTCATCTCCTGTATATAGTATATACCTGTATGTCATCTCCCCTGTGAATTTTATATACCTGCTGTATGTCATCTCCTCCTGTATATTGTATATACCTATGTGTCATCTCCTCCTGTATATAGTATATACCTGTGTGTCATCTGCTCCTTTATATAGTATAAACCTGTGTGTCATCTCCTCCTGTATATAGTATGTACCTGTATGTCATCTCCTCCTGTATATAGTATATACCTGTGTGTCATCTGCTCCTGTATATAGTATATATCTGTGTGTCATCTCCTCCTGTATATAGTATATACGTGTGTCATCTCCCCTGTATATAGTACATACCTGTGTGTCATCTCCTCTTGTATATAGTATATACCTGTGTGTCATCTCCTCCTGTATATAGTATATATCTGTGTGTCATTTCCCCTGTATATAGTATGTACCTGTATGTCATCTCCTCCTGTATATAGTATATACCTGTGTGTCATCTCCTCCTGTATATAGTATATACCTGTGTGTCATCTCCCCTGTATATAGTATATACCTGTGTGTCATCTCCCCTGTATATAGTGTTAGGATCTGGTGGCTTAAGAGCAGCATGGGACGTACTCTGGAGAAGGTGGTACCTGTACTGACCGCAGACCCTGAACCTAACACCGCAACTAGAAGTAGCCGTGGAATGTACCTAGCGCTCCCTAGACATCTCGACACAGCCGGAGGACTAATTACCCCTAGAGATAGAAAAGGGAAAACTATCTTGCCTCAGAGAAAATCCCCAAAGAACAGGCAGCCCCTCACAAATATTGACTGTGAGAGGAGAGGGAAAAAACATACACAGACTGAAATGAGAATTTAGCAAAGGAGGCCACTTCTAGCTAAATAGAAAGGACAGGACAGAGTACTATGCGGTCAGTATTAAAACACTAGAAAATATCCACCACAGAAAATACAAAAACTCCACAGCTAACTAAAGACATGGAGGGTATATCTGCATCTCCAGAGATACCAGCTTGGCTAAACAAATCCTTATACAGACCAAGCTGGACAAGACAAAACATGGAAAATAACTGAACAATAAGACCACAGCATGTGGACAGCAAAATCAAGGCCAGAACTTATCTTTGTTGAAAAGAACTGCAAAGCAGAAGAGACCAGGCAGGGATGTGAATCCTCCAGGAACAATGGAAAACTGGCACTGACTAAAGGGTGAAGCAAGACTAAATAGCCCTGTCCAAATTGCAAAAAGTGAAAACACCTGATAAATGCTGTGATTCAGAGACAGCAGCGCTACCACTTACAACCACCGGAGGGAGCCCAAGAGCAGAATTCACAACAATATAGTATGCCCCTTTATGTCATCTCCCCTGTATATAGTATATACCAGTGTGTCATCTCCTGTATATAGTATATACCTGTGTGTCATCTCCCCTGTATATACTATATATGTGTGTGTCATCTCCTCCTGTATATAGTATATACCTGTATGTCATCTCCTCCTGTATATAGTATATACCTGTGTGTCATCTCCCCTGTAAATAGTATATATGTGTGCAATCTCCCCTGTATATAGTATATACCTGTGCATCATCTCCTCTTGTATATAGTATATACCTGTCTGTCATCTCCCCTGTATATAGTATATACCTGTGTGTCATCTCCCCTGTATATAGTATATACCTGTGTGTCATCTCCCCTGTATATAGTATGTACCTGTATGTCATCTCCCTTGTATATAGTATATACCAGTGTGTCATCTCCTCCTGTATATAGTATATACCTGTGTGTCATCTCCTCCTGTATATAGTATATACCTGTATGTCATCTCCTCCTATATATAGTATATACCTGTGTGTCAACTGCTCCTGTATATAGTATATATCTGTGTGTCATCTCCTCCTGTATATAGTATATATGTGTGTGTCATCTCCTCCTGTATATAGCATATACCTGTATGTCATCTCCTCCTATATATAGCATATATGTGTGTGTAATCTCCCCTGTATATAGTATATACCTGTGTGTCATCTCCCCTGTATATAGCATATATGTGTGTGTAATCTCCCCTGTATATAGTATATACCTGTGTGTCATCTCCTCCTGCATATAGTATATACCTGTGTGTCATCTCCTCCATTATATAGTATATACCTGTGTGTCATCTCCCCTGTATATAGTATATACCTGTGTGTCATCACCCCTGTATATATTATATACCTGTGTGTCATCTCCCCTGTATATAGTATGTACCTGTATGTCATCTCCCTTGTATATAGTATATACCAGTGTGTCATCTCCTCCTGTATATAATATATACCTGTATGTCATCTCCTCCTGTATATAGTATATACCTGTGTGTCATCTCCCCTGTATATAGTATATATGTGTGTGTTATCCTCTCCTGTATATAGTATATACCTGTGTGTCATCTCCTCCTGTGTATAGTATGTACCTGTGTGTCATCTCTCCTGTATATAGTATATATCTGTCTGTCAGCTCCCCTGTATATAGTATATATCTGTATGTCATCTCCTCCTGTATATAGTATATATCTGTATGTCATCTCCTCCTGTATATAGTATATACCTGTATGTCATCTCCTCCTGTATATAGTATATACCTGTAAGTCATCTCCTCCATTATATAGTATATACCTGTGTGTCATCTCCTCCTGTATATAGTATATACCTGTGTTTCATCTCCTCCTGTATATAGTATATACCTGTATGTCATCTCCTCCTGTATATAGTATATACCTGTAAGTCATCTCCTCCATTATATAGTATAATACCTGTGTGTCATCTGCTCCTGTATATATTATATACCTGTGTGTCATCTCCCCTGTATATAGTATATATCTGTATGTCATCTCCTCCTGTATTAGACCTCGTTCACACGTTATTTGCTCAGTATTTTTACCTCAGTATTTGTAAGCTAAATTGGCAGCCTGATAAATCCCCAGCCAACAGGAAGCCCTCCCCTCTGGCAGTATATATTAGCTCACACATAGACATAATTGACAGGTCATGTGACTGACAGCTGCCGTATTTCCTATATGGTACATTTGTTGCTCTTGTAGTTTGTCTGCTTATTAATCAGATTTTTATTTTTGAAGGATAATACCAGACTTGTGTGTGTTTTAGGGCGAGTTGTGTCAAGTTGTGTGTGTTGAGTTGCGTGTGGCTACATGCATGTAGCGACTTTTGTGAGATGAGTTTTGTGTGGCGACATGCGTGTAGCAACTTTTTGTGTGTCGAGTTGCATGTGACAGGTTAGTGTGGCAAGTTGTGTGTAGCAAGTTTTGCGCATGACAATTTTTCCGCGTGTGCAAGTTTTGCGTGTGGCGAGTTTTCCATGAGGTGAGTTTTGCATGTGGCGAATTTTGTGCGTGGCGAGTTTTGAGCGGTGACTTTTGTGTTTCAACTTTTATGTGGCGAGGTTGGTGTATGTGTGGTGAAATGTGTGCTGAGGGTGGTATATGTGTTCAAGCACGTGGTAGTGTGTGGCGCATTTTGTGTGTGTGTTCATATCCCCGTGTGTGGTGAGTATCCCATGTCGGGGCCCCACCTTAGCAACTGTACGGTATATACTCTTTGGCGCCATCGCTCTCACTCTTTAAGTCCCCCTTGTTCACATCTGGCAGCTGTCAATTTGCCTCCAACACTTTTCCTTTCTCTTTTTCCCCATTATGTAGATAGGGGCAAAATTGTTTGGTGAATTGGAACGTGCGGGGTTAAAATTTCGCCTCACAACTTAGCCTATGACGCTCTCAGGGTCCAGACGTGTGACTGTGCAAAATTTTGTGGCTGTAGCTGCGACGGTGCAGATGCCAATCCCGGACATACACACACACATACACACCCACATTCAGCTTTATATATTAGATAGCTTACTTATAATCTCCATACAAGCTAATTTGTATCCCTTACTGAGATGTGTTGTGACTGGTGGGACAAAATCCAGGAAATCCAGTCTACTAAGGATCTGAGCAGGAGAAAAAAACATTCTGGCTATTAACCTCAGGTAAATTGTATAGTATCTAATAAGAAAGAATTACAGTTCCGAATGATCATCCTATATTTCTGACTCGTGAAGTGCATACAAACGTCTTTGAAGAGGTTGTCTTTTCATATGTGATACCATATGTATAGCCAGACCCACAGTAACAACCACCAAGTTGGCATTACTTTAAAAAGAGATTGTCATTACTAACCAATAGGGTTGAGCGACTTTCATTTTTTTAAGATCGAGTCGGGTTTTGGGAAACCCGATTTTGTCCAGAGTCGAGTCGAGTGCAGTCGGCCGATTGTCGCTAAAAGTCGGGGATCGACCGAAACACGAAACCCAATGCAAGTCAATGGGGAAGCATAGTCGGCAGTGAGTGGAGGCCAGGAAAACACCTACAGTGCCCATTTTAATGCCAAAAACATCCATTCTTGTTTCTGAAGCTTGTCAATCTTAATTAACTTTATAATAATAGTTGGGCATTGGAACTTGGGGGTCATTTGGCAAAAGTTGTTGGGGGTAGGGCTGGTTCAAGGTTTTAATGGGCCCAGGAAACGTGGGCTACGTCACGGCGGTGGAGCAGGGAGAGGTAAGTATTTCAACGTTGCAAGTGCTGTGATCCTGAGCAACCAGGGGGGGCCCACTCGTTCGCATTGGCACTGGCACAGGGCCCCTCAAAGTATGGCGGTGTGTTTGCATGGCGGGGGCGCCTCCCACCAGCAGCGACACTTTTGCGTACTCTGAGGGGCCCTGTGCCAGTGACGTCGCCAACGAGTATGCCCCCCCCACCTGATGAAGGAACCTGCACTTTCATCTGCACCTTCCTCTTTGTCCCTGTGTAAGGTGGTGTAACATGCGGGAAGGGGAACCTTACTTTCAGCAGGGTCAGATTCTGGCTGTGTAGAGTGCAAGGGGAATGTAGTGGTCTAGGTCAATGTACCAGCAGACTCATCTAGCAGTGGCTGGGCAATGGGCAGGATGAGGAGGAAACAGATATAGGGCCAAAGAATAAATTAGGCTAAATGCAGTTCAAAATTGGTAACAGGACTAAACAGGCGGCATTGCTTTGTTCAGTGGAGTAGCAAACCCAAGAGCAGCAAACACTTTTTCAAGGGCCCAACCACACCAGTAGGCCAAATGCAGTTTAATATCTGATACTATAGGCCAAAAGCCAGAAGGTAGAAGCTCAGCTGTATTCAGTTGAGGACAAACACCAGGCAGGGGCAGACACCGTTAGTAGGCCCTAAACACCATTTTTTTTAAAAATAAACAGCACTTAATGAGAGCCAGAAGGTTGAAGCTCAGCTGTATTCAGTTGAGGACAAACACCAGGCAGGGGCAGACACCGTTAGTAGGCCCTAAACACCATTTTTTAAAAACACAGCACTTAATGAGAGCCAGAAGGTAGAAGCTCAGCTGTATTCAGTTGAGGACAAACACCAGGGAGCAGCAAACAGAGGTATTAGGCCCCATCCAGCAATTAAAAAAAAAAAAAAGAAAAAAAAAAGCTTAATAAGAACCAGAAGGTAGAAGCTCAGCTTTATTCAGTTGAGGACAACACCAGGGAAGGGCAGAGACCGTTAGTAGGCCCTAACCACCAATTTTTAAAAACACAGCACTTAATGATAGCCAGAAGGTAGAAGCTCAGCTTTATTCAGTTGAGGACAACACCAGGGAGGGGCAGACACCGTTAGTAGGCCGGAACCACCAATTTGTTTAAAAACAGCAGTTAATCAGAGCCAGAAGGTAGAAGCTCAGCTTTGTTCAGTTGCGGACAACACCAGGGAGGGGCAGACACCGTTAGTAGGCCCTAACCACCAATTTTTAAAAACACAGCACTTAATGATAGCCAGAAGGTAGAAGGTCAGCTTTAATCAGTTGAGGACAACACCAGGCAGGGGCAGACACCGTTAGTAGGCCGGAACCACCAATTTGTTTAAAAACAGCAGTTAATCAGAGCCAGAAGGTAGAAGCTCAGCTTTATTCAGTTGAGGACAACACCAGGCAGGGGCAGACACCGTTAGTAGGCCGGAACCACCAATTTGTTTAAAAACAGCAGTTAATCAGAGCCAGAAGGTAGAAGCTCAGCTTTATTCAGTTGAGGACAACACCAGGCAGGGGCAGACACCGTTAGTAGGCCGGAACCACCAATTTGTTTAAAAACAGCAGTTAATCAGAGCCAGAAGGTAGAAGCTCAGCTTTATTCAGTTGAGGACAACACCAGGCAGGGGCAGACACCGTTAGTAGGCTGGAACCACCAATTTGTTTAAAAACAGCAGTTAATCAGAGCCAGAAGGTAGAAGCTCAGCTTTATTCAGTTGAGAACAACACCAGGGAGGGGCAGACACCGTTAGTAGGCCCTAACCACCAATTTTTAAAAACACAGCACTTAATGATAGCCAGAAGGTAGAAGCTCAGCTGTATTCAGTTGAGGACAAACACCAGGCAGGGGCAGACACCGTTAGTAGGCCCTAAACACCATTTTTTTAAAAAAATAAACAGCACTTAATGAGAGCCAGAAGGTTGAAGCTCAGCTGTATTCAGTTGAGGACAAACACCAGGCAGGGGCAGACACCGTTAGTAGGCCGGAACCACCAATTTGTTTAAAAGCAGCAGTTAATCAGAGCCAGAAGGTAGAAGCTCAGCTTTACTCAGTTGAGGACAACACCAGGCAGGGGCAGACACCGTTAGTAGGCCGGAACCACCAATTTGTTTAAAAACAGTGCTGCGCCAATCCTCTGGAATGCTCTACCCCAAGATATTAGGACCATCCACAACTTGCATAGCTTTAGGCGCTCACTCAAAACTCATTTGTTCAGAGCGGCCTATCGCGTTCCCTAATCAGTCATTTTATGTTTGTGTGTGTGTGTAGCCCATTCACTATCTCACCTACCCCCCACCCCCTGAAGATGGCTGGACCATCATTGTAAATACACACCTGTACTTTGTATCTCCCCACCTCATTGTAGATTGTAAGCTCTCACGAGCAGGGTCGTCTTATTTTGCTTTATTGCTGTATTGTTAACATTGTTACCTATGACTGTTGTGTTTGAAACTGTTAAACTGTAAAGCGCTGCGGAATATGTTGGCGCTATATAAATAAAGATTATTATTATTATTATTATTATTAGAAGCTCAGCTTTATTCAGTTGAGGACAACACCAGGGAGGGGCAGACACCGTTAGTAGGCCCTAACCACCAATTTTTAAAAACACAGCACTTAATGATAGCCAGAAGGTAGAAGCTCAGCTTTAATCAGTTGAGGACAACACCAGGCAGGGGCAGACACCGTTAGTAGGCCGGAACCACCAATTTGTTTAAAAACAGCAGTTAATCAGTGCCAAAAGGTAGAAGCTCAGCTTTATTCAGTTGAGGACAACACCAGGGAGGGGCAGACACCGTTAGTAGGCCGGAACCACCAATTTGTTTAAAAACAGCAGTTAATCAGAGCCAGAAGGTAGAAGCTCAGCTTTATTCAGTTGAGGACAACTTGAATTAGGGACTGCAGACAGACTTAGCAGGCTGTCCCCTGTGTGGACCATGCATCCAATAAATTAACCCATTGAGCCACAAAGGACACGTAACCTTCCGTGGCCATGCCTACAGGTCCATGTGTCTGTTGTCAGGTGTACCTTTGGACTCACAGATTGACAGAATGCAAGGACAATGCGGTCTTTAACATGCTGGTGGAGGGGTGGGATGGCTTCTCGCGCAAAAGAATTGTCAACTGGGTAGCTCATAGCGTGGTACATCGTAGTCCATCCTGGCTTTATTAATATTAAATAAAATAAAAAAATAGGCTCTATGCACTTTAAAATTGGTTCCAGGGGTACACGGGCAGCAGTGGTCTGGTCAGTGGAGGCCTAGTGGAAGGAGGGACCGCAGACAGGCTTCGAAGGCCTAACACAATAAAATGGGCTGGCTGTAGGCACTTTATAATTGGTTCCAGGGGTACACGGGCAGCAGTGGTCTGGTCAGTGTAGGCCTAGTGGAAGGAGGGACCGCAGACAGGCTTCGAAAGCCTAACACAATAAAATGGGCTGGCTGTAGGCACTGTAAAATTGGTTCATGGGGTACACGGGCAGCAGAGGTCTGGTCAGTGGAGGCCTAGTGGAAGGAGGGACCGCAGACAGGCTTCGAAGGCCTAACACAATATAATGGGCTGGCTGTAGGCACTTTATAATTGGTTCCAGGGGTACACGGGCAGCAGTGGTCTGGTCAGTGTAGGCCTAGTGGAAGGAGGGACCGCAGACAGGCTTCGAAGGCCTAACACAATAAAATGGGCTGGCTGTAGGCACTGTAAAATTGGTTCCAGGGGTACACGGGCAGCAGTGGTCTGGTCAGTGTAGGCCTAGTGGAAGGAGGGACTGCAGACAGGCTTCGAAGGCCTAACACAATAAAATGGGCTGGCTGTAGGCACTGTAAAATTGGTTCCAGGGGTACACGGGCAGCAGTGGTCTGGTCAGTGGAGGCCTAGTGGAAGGAGGGACCGCAGACAGGCTTCGAAGGCCTAACACAATAAAATGGGCTGGCTGTAGGCACTGTAAAATTGGTTCCAGGGGTACACGGGCAGCAGTGGTCTGGTCAGTGTAGGCCTAGTGGAAGGAGGGACCGCAGACAGGCTTCGAAGGCCTAACACAATAAAATGGGCTGGCTGTAGGCACTTTATAATTGGTTCCAGGGGTACACGGGCAGCAGTGGTCTGGTCAGTGTAGGCCTAGTGGAAGGAGGGACCGCAGACAGGCTTCGAAGGCCTAACACAATAAAATGGGCTGGCTGTAGGCACTTTAAAATTGGTTCCAGGGGTACACGGGCAGCAGTGGTCTGGTCAGTGTAGGCCTAGAGGAAGGAGGGACCGCAGACAGGCTTCGAAGGCCTAACACAATAAAATGGGCTGGCTGTAGGCACTTTAAAATTGGTTCCAGGGGTACACGGGCAGCAGTGGTCTGGTCAGTGGAGGCCTAGTGGAAGGAGGGACCGCAGACAGGCTTCGAAGGCCTAACACAATAAAATGGGCTGGCTGTAGGCACTTTATAATTGGTTCCAGGGGTACACGGGCAGCAGTGGTCTGGTCAGTGGAGGCCTAGTGGAAGGAGGGACCGCAGACAGGCTTCGAAGGCCTAACACAATAAAATAGGCTGGCTGTAGGCACTTTATAATTGGTTCCAGGGGTACATGGGCAGCAGTGGTCTGGTCAGTGGAGGCCTAGTGGAAGGAGGGACCGCAGACAGGCTTCGAAGGCCTAACACAATAAAATGGGCTGGCTGTAGGCACTGTAAAATTGGTTCCAGGGGTACACGGGCAGCAGTGGTCTGGTCAGTGGAGGCCTAGTGGAAGGAGGGACCGCAGACAGGCTTCGAAGGCCTAACACAATAAAATGGGCTGGCTGTAGGCACTTTATAATTGGTTCCAGGGGTACACGGGCAGCAGAGGTCTGGTCAGTGGAGGCCTAGTGGAAGGAGGGACCGCAGACAGGCTTCGAAGGCCTAACACAATAAAATGGGCTGGCTGTAGGCACTGTAAAATTGGTTCCAGGGGTACACGGGCAGCAGTGGTCTGGTCAGTGTAGGCCTAGTGGAAGGAGGGACCGCAGACAGGCTTCGAATGCCTAACACAATAAAATGGGCTGGCTGTAGGCACTGTAAAATTGGTTCCAGGGGTACATGGGCAGCAGTGGTCTGGTCAGTGGAGGCCTAGTGGAAGGAGGGACCGCAGACAGGCTTCAAAGGCCTAACACAATAAAATGGGCTGGCTGTAGGCACTGCAAAATTGGTTCCAGGGGTACACGGGCAGCAGTGGTCTGGTCAGTGTAGGCCTAGTGGAAGGAGGGACCGCAGACAGGCTTCGAAGGCCTAACACAATAAAATGGGCTGGCTGTAGGCACTTTATAATTGGTTCCAGGGGTACACGGGCAGCAGTGGTCTGGTCAGTGGAGGCCTAGTGGATGGAGGGACCGCAGACAGGCTTCGAAGGCCTAACACAATAAAATGGGCTGGCTGTAGGCACTTTAAAATTGGTTCCAGGGGTACACGGGCAGCAGTGGTCTGGTCAGTGGAGGCCTAGTGGAAGGAGGGACCGCAGACAGGCTTCGAAGGCCTAACACAATAAAATGGGCTGGCTGTAGGCACTTTATAATTGGTTCCAGGGGTACACGGGCAGCAGTGGTCTGGTCAGTGGAGGCCTAGTGGAAGGAGGGACCGCAGACAGGCTTCGAAGGCCTAACACAATAAAATGGGCTGGCTGTAGGCACTGTAAAATTGGTTCCAGGGGTACACGGGCAGCAGTGGTCTGGTCAGTGTAGGCCTAGTGGAAGGAGGGACCGCAGACAGGCTTCGAAGGCCTAACACAATAAAATGGGCTGGCTGTAGGCACTGTAAAATTGGTTCCAGGGGTACACGGGCTGCAGTGGTCTGGTCAGTGTAGGCCTAGTGGAAGGAGGGACCGCAGACAGGCTTCGAAGGCCTAACACAATAAAATGGGCTGGCTGTAGGCACTTTATAATTGGTTCCAGGGGTACACGGGCAGCAGTGGTCTGGTCAGTGGAGGCCTAGTGGAAGGAGGGACCGCAGACAGGCTTCGAAGGCCTAACACAATAAAATGGGCTGGCTGTAGGCACTTTAAAATTGGTTCCAGGGGTACACGGGCAGCAGTGGTCTGGTCAGTGGAGGCCTAGTGGAAGGAGGGACCGCAGACAGGCTTCGAAGGCCTAACACAATAAAATGGGCTGGCTGTAGGCACTTTATAATTGGTTCCAGGGGTACACGGGCAGCAGTAGTCTGGTCAGTGGAGGCCTAGTGGAAGGAGGGACCGCAGACAGGCTTCGAAGGCCTAACACAATAAAATGGGCTGGCTGTAGGCACTGTAAAATTGGTTCCAGGGGTACACGGGCAGCAGTGGTCTGGTCAGTGTAGGCCTAGTGGAAGGAGGGACCGCAGACAGGCTTCGAAGGCCTAACACAATAAAATGGGCTGGCTGTAGGCACTGTAAAATTGGTTCCAGGGGTACATGGGCAGCAGTGGTCTGGTCAGTGGAGGCCTAGTGGAAGGAGGGACCGCAGACAGGCTTCGAAGGCCTAACACAATAAAATGGGCTGGCTGTAGGCACTGTAAAATTGGTTCCAGGGGTACACGGGCAGCAGTGGTCTGGTCAGTGGAGGCCTAGTGGAAGGAGGGACCGCAGACAGGCTTCGAAGGCCTAACACAATAAAATGGGCTGGCTGTAGGCACTGTAAAATTGGTTCCAGGGGTACACGGGCTGCAGTGGTCTGGTCAGTGTAGGCCTAGTGGAAGGAGGGACCGCAGACAGGCTTCGAAGGCCTAACACAATAAAATGGGCTGGCTGTAGGCACTTTATAATTGGTTCCAGGGGTACACGGGCAGCAGTGGTCTGGTCAGTGGAGGCCTAGTGGAAGGAGGGACCGCAGACAGGCTTCGAAGGCCTAACACAATAAAATGGGCTGGCTGTAGGCACTGTAAAATTGGTTCCAGGGGTACACGGGCAGCAGTGGTCTGGTCAGTGGAGGCCTAGTGGAAGGAGGGACCGCAGACAGGCTTCGAAGGCCTAACACAATAAAATGGGCTGGCTGTAGGCACTTTAAAATTGGTTCCAGGGGTACACGGGCAGCAGTGGTCTGGTCAGTGGAGGCCTAGTGGAAGGAGGGACCGCAGACAGGCTTCGAAGGCCTAACACAATAAAATGGGCTTGCTGTAGGCACTTTATAATTGGTTCCAGGGGTACACGGGCAGCAGTGGTCTGGTCAGTGTAGGCCTAGTGGAAGGAGGGACCGCAGACAGGCTTCGAAGGCCTAACACAATAAAATGGGCTGGCTGTAGGCACTTTATAATTGGTTCCAGGGGTACACGGGCAGCAGTGGTCTGGTCAGTGTAGGCCTAGTGGAAGGAGGGACCGCAGACAGGCTTCGAAGGCCTAACACAATAAAATGGGCTGGCTGTAGGCACTTTATAATTGGTTTCAGGGGTACACGGGCAGCAGTGGTCTGGTCAGTGTAGGCCTAGTGGAAGGAGGGACCGCAGACAGGCTTCGAAGGCCTAACTGTTGTGAAATTGGATTCTGGGCTCCCCCGGTGGCCACTTGTGGAATTGTACTTGTGTGCATCATCCCCTCTGTTCACCTGCTCCTATCAGGATGTGGGAGTCGCTATATAACCTTGCTCCTCTGTCAGTTTCATGCCGGTCAACAATGTAATCAGAAGCCTTTCTGTGCATGTTCCTGCTACTAGACAACTCCCAGCTAAGTTGGACTTTTGTCCTTGTGTGTTTTTGCATTTTGTTCCTGTTCACAGCTGCTGTTTCGTTACTGTGTCTGGAAAGCTCTTGTGAGCGGAAATTGCCACTCTGGTGTTATGAGTTAATGCTAGAGTCTTAAAGTAATTTCTGGATGGTGTTTTGATAGGGTTTTCTGCTGACCATGAAAGTGCCCTTTCTGTCTTCTTGCTATCTAGTAAGCGGACCTCGATTTTTGCTAAACCTATTTTCATACTACGTTTGTCATTTCATCTAAAATCACCGCCAATATATGTGGGGGCCTCTGTCTGCCTTTTGGGAAAATTTCTCTAGAGGTGAGCCAGGACTGTCTTTTCCTCTGCTAGGATTAGGTAGTTCTCCGGCTGGCGCTGGGCATCTAGGGATAAAAAAACGTAGGCATGCTACCCGGCCACTTCTAGTTGTGCGGCAGGTTTAGTTCATGGTCAGTATAGTTTCCATCTTCCAAGAGCTAGTTCTCATATATGCTGGGCTATGTTCTCTCGCCATTGAGAATCATGACAGTTTGACCGGCCAAAAAAAAAAAGGGTTAAATTACTGGCTGAGAAAGGAGAGAAAAAAGAAGTCTGCTACAATTTTTTTTTTTTTTTTTTCCTCTAGTTCTGAGTGTGCTCTTAATTGAATCACTTGCTAGTCTGCCTATACTGCAGCCTTCCTCTCTTTCTCTCCTTCTTATCCTTGAATGGCTCTGTGTTCACCTGTTTCAAATGGATCTTCAGAGTGTAGCTACAGGTTTGAATAATCTCGCCACAAAGGTACAAAATTTGCAAGATTTTGTTGTTCATGCACCTATGTCTGAGCCTAGAATTCCTTTGCCTGAATTCTTCTCGGGGAATAGATCTCACTTTCAAAATTTTAAAAATAATTGCAAATTGTTTTTGTCCCTGAAGTCTCGCTCTGCCGGAGACCCTGCACAGCAGGTCAGGATTGTAATTTCCTTGCTCCGGGGCGACCCTCAAGACGGCTTTTGCATTGGCACCAGGGGATCCTGCGTTGCTCAATGTGGATGCGTTTTTTCTGGCCTTGGGGTTGCTTTATGAGGAACCTCATTTAGAGCTTCAGGCGGAAAAGGCCTTGATGTCCTTGTCTCAGGGGCAAGATGAAGCTGAAATATACTGCCAAAAATTCCGCAAATGGTCTGTGCTTACTCAGTGGAATGAGTGCGCCCTGGCGGCGATTTTCAGAGAAGGTCTCTCTGATGCCATTAAGGATGTTATGGTGGGGTTCCCTGTGCCTGCGAGTCTGAATGAGTCCATGACGATGGCTATTCAGATCGATAGGCGTCTGCAGGAGCGCAAACCTGTGCACCATTTGGCGGTGTCTACTGAGAAAACGCCAGAAAATATGCAATGTGATAGAATTCTGTCCAGAAGCGAGCGGCAGAATTTTAGACGAAAAAATGGGTTGTGCTTCTATTGTGGTGATTCAACTCATGTTATATCAGCATGCTTTAAGCGTACTAAGAAGCCTGACAAGTCTGTTTCAATTAGCACTTTACAGTCTAAGTTTATTCTATCTGTGACCCTGATTTGTTCTTTGTCATCTATTACCGCGGACGCCTATGTCGACTCTGGCGCTGCTTTGAGTCTTATGGATTGGTCCTTTGCCAAACGCTGTGGGTATGATTTGGAGCCATTGGAGGCTCCGATACCTCTGAAAGGGATTGACTCCACCCCATTGGCTAGTAATAAACCACAATACTGGACACAAGTGACTATGCGTGTTAATCCGGATCACCAGGAGGTTATTCGCTTTCTGGTGCTGTATAATCTACATGATGTTTTGGTGCTGGGATTGCCATGGCTGCAATCTCATAACCCAGTCCTCGACTGGAGAGCTATGTCTGTGTTAAGCTGGGGATGTAAAGGAACTCATGGGGACGTACCTTTGGTTTCCATTTCATCATCTATTCCCTCTGAGATTCCTGAATTCTTGTCTGACTTTCGTGACGTTTTTGAAGAACCCAAGGTTGGTTCACTACCTCCGCACCGGGAGTGCGATTGTGCCATAGACTTGATCCCGGGTAGTAAATACCCTAAGGGTCGTTTATTTAATCTGTCTGTGCCTGAACACGCGGCTATGCGAGAATATATAAAGGAGTCCTTGGAAAAGGGACATATTCGTCCTTCGTCATCTCCCTTAGGAGCCGTTTTTTTCTTTGTGTCTAAGAAAGACGGCTCTTTGAGGCCGTGTATTGATTATCGACTTTTGAATAAAATCACGGTTAAATATCAATATCCGTTACCACTGCTTACTGATTTGTTTGCTCGTATAAAGGGGGCCAAGTGGTTCTCTAAGATTGATCTCCGTGGGGCGTATAATTTGGTGCGAATCAAGCAGGGGGATGAGTGGAAAACCGCATTTAATACGCCCGAGGGCCATTTTGAGTATTTGGTGATGCCTTTTGGTCTTTCAAATGCCCCTTCAGTCTTCCAGTCCTTTATGCATGACATTTTCCGCGATTATTTGGACAAATTTATGATTGTGTATCTGGATGATATTCTGATTTTTTCGGATGACTGGGACTCTCATGTCCAGCAGGTCAGGAGGGTTTTTCAGGTTTTGCGGTCTAATTCCTTGTGTGTGAAGGGTTCTAAGTGTGTTTTTGGGGTTCAAAAGATTTCCTTCTTGGGATACATTTTTTCCCCCTCTTCCATCGAGATGGATCCTGTCAAGGTTCAGGCTATTGGTGATTGGACGCAACCCTCTTCTCTTAAGAGTCTTCAGAAATTTTTGGGCTTTGCTAACTTTTATCGTCGATTTATTGCTGGTTTTTCTGATGTTGTAAAACCATTGACTGATTTGACTAAGAAGGGTGCTGATGTTGCTGATTGGTCCCCTGATGCTGTGGAGGCCTTTCGGGAGCTCAAGCGCCGCTTTTCTTCCGCCCCAGTGTTGCGTCAGCCTGATGTTGCTCTTCCTTTTCAGGTTGAGGTCGACGCTTCTGAAATCGGAGCTGGGGCGGTGTTGTCGCAGAGAAGTTCCGACTGCTCCGTGATGAGACCTTGTGCTTTTTTTTCCCGTAAATTTTCGCCCGCCGAGCGGAATTATGATATTGGGAATCGGGAGCTTTTGGCCATGAAGTGGGCTTTTGAGGAGTGGCGTCACTGGCTTGAGGGGGCCAGACATCAGGTGGTGGTATTGACTGACCACAAAAATTTAATTTACCTTGAGTCTGCCAGGCGCCTGAATCCTAGACAGGCGCGCTGGTCGTTGTTTTTCTCTCGGTTTAATTTTGTGGTGTCTTACCTACCGGGTTCTAAGAATGTTAAGGCGGATGCCCTTTCTAGGAGTTTTGAGCCTGACTCCCCTGGTAATTCTGAGCCCACAGGTATCCTTAAAGATGGAGTGATATTGTCTGCCGTTTCTCCAGACCTGCGGCGGGCCTTGCAGGAGTTTCAGGCGGATAGACCTGATCGTTGCCCACCTGGTAGACTGTTTGTTCCTGATGATTGGACCAGTAGAGTCATCTCTGAGGTTCATTCTTCTGCGTTGGCAGGTCATCCTGGAATCTTTGGTACCAGGGATTTGGTGGCAAGGTCCTTCTGGTGGCCTTCCCTGTCATGAGATGTGCGAGGCTTTGTGCAGTCTTGTGACGTTTGTGCTCGGGCCAAGCCTTGTTGTTCTCGGGCTAGTGGATTGTTGTTACCCTTGCCTATCCCGAAGAGGCCTTGGACGCACATCTCGATAGATTTTATTTCGGATCTGCCTGTTTCTCATAAGATGTCTGTCATCTGGGTGGTGTGTGACCGTTTCTCTAAGATGGTCCATCTGGTTCCCTTGCCTAAGTTGGCTTCTTCTTCCGAGTTGGTTCCTCTGTTTTTTCAAAATGTTGTTCGTTTGCATGGTATTCCGGAGAATATCGTTTCTGACAGAGGGACCCAATTCGTGTCTAGATTTTGGCGGGCATTCTGTGCTAGGATGGGCATAGATTTGTCTTTTTCGTCTGCTTTCCATCCTCAGACTAATGGCCAGACCGAGCGGACTAATCAGACCTTGGAGACATATTTGAGGTGTTTTGTGTCTGCGGATCAGGATGATTGGGTTGCTTTTTTGCCTTTGGCGGAGTTCGCCCTCAATAATCGGGCCAGCTCTGCCACCTTGGTGTCCCCGTTTTTCTGTAATTCGGGGTTTCATCCTCGATTTTCCTCCGGTCAAGTGGAATCTTCGGATTGTCCTGGAGTGGATGCTGTGGTGGAGAGGTTGCATCAGATTTGGGGGCAGGTGGTGGACAATTTGAAGTTGTCCCAGGAGAAGACTCAGCTTTTTGCCAACCGCCGTCGTCGTGTTGGTCCTCGGCTTTGTGTTGGGGACTTGGTGTGGTTGTCTTCTCGTTTTGTCCCTATGAGGGTTTCTTCTCCTAAGTTTAAGCCTCGGTTCATCGGCCCGTACAAGATATTGGAGATTCTTAACCCTGTGTCCTTCCGTTTGGACCTCCCTGCATCCTTTTCGATTCATAATGTTTTTCATCGGTCATTGTTGCGCAGGTATGAGGTACCGGCTGTGCCTTCCGTTGAGCCTCCTGCTCCGGTGTTGGTTGAGGGTGAGTTGGAGTACGTTGTGGAAAAGATCTTGGACTCTCGTGTTTCCAGACGGAAACTCCAGTATCTGGTCAAATGGAAGGGATACGGTCAGGAGGATAATTCTTGGGTCACTGCCTCTGATGTTCATGCCTCCGATCTTGTCCGTGCCTTTCATAGGGCTCATCCTGATTGCCCTGGTGGTTCTGGTGAGGGTTCGGTGCCCCCTCCTTGAGGGGGGGGTACTGTTGTGAAATTGGATTCTGGGCTCCCCCGGTGGCCACTTGTGGAATTGTACTTGTGTGCATCATCCCCTCTGTTCACCTGCTCCTATCAGGATGTGGGAGTCGCTATATAACCTTGCTCCTCTGTCAGTTTCATGCCGGTCAACAATGTAATCAGAAGCCTTTCTGTGCATGTTCCTGCTACTAGACAACTCCCAGCTAAGTTGGACTTTTGTCCTTGTGTGTTTTTGCATTTTGTTCCTGTTCACAGCTGCTGTTTCGTTACTGTGTCTGGAAAGCTCTTGTGAGCGGAAATTGCCACTCTGGTGTTATGAGTTAATGCTAGAGTCTTAAAGTAATTTCTGGATGGTGTTTTGATAGGGTTTTCTGCTGACCATGAAAGTGCCCTTTCTGTCTTCTTGCTATCTAGTAAGCGGACCTCGATTTTTGCTAAACCTATTTTCATACTACGTTTGTCATTTCATCTAAAATCACCGCCAATATATGTGGGGGCCTCTGTCTGCCTTTTGGGAAAATTTCTCTAGAGGTGAGCCAGGACTGTCTTTTCCTCTGCTAGGATTAGGTAGTTCTCCGGCTGGCGCTGGGCATCTAGGGATAAAAAAACGTAGGCATGCTACCCGGCCACTTCTAGTTGTGCGGCAGGTTTAGTTCATGGTCAGTATAGTTTCCATCTTCCAAGAGCTAGTTCTCATATATGCTGGGCTATGTTCTCTCGCCATTGAGAATCATGACACCTAACACAATAAAATGGGCTGGCTGTAGGCACTGTAAAATTGGTTCCAGGGGTACATGGGCAGCAGTGGTCTGGTCAGTGGAGGCCTAGTGGAAGGAGGGACCGCAGACAGGCTTCGAAGGCCTAACACAATAAAATGGGCTGGCTGTAGGCACTGTAAAATTGGTTCCAGGGGTACACGGGCAGCAGTGGTCTGGTCAGTGTAGGCCTAGTGGAAGGAGGGACCGCAGACAGGCTTCGAAGGCCTAACACAATAAAATGGGCTGGCTGTAGGCACTTTATAATTGGTTCCAGGGGTACACGGGCAGCAGTGGTCTGGTCAGTGTAGGCCTAGTGGAAGGAGGGACCGCAGACAGGCTTCGAAGGCCTAACACAATAAAATGGGCTGGCTGTAGGCACTTTATAATTGGTTCCAGGGGTACACGGGCAGCAGTGGTCTGGTCAGTGTAGGCCTAGTGGAAGGAGGGACCGCAGACAGGCTTCGAAGGCCTAACACAATAAAATGGGCTGGCTGTAGGCACTTTAAAATTGGTTCCAGGGGTACACGGGCAGCAGTGGTCTGGTCAGTGGAGGCCTAGTGGAAGGAGGGACCGCAGACAGGCTTCGAAGGCCTAACACAATAAAATGGGCTGGCTGTAGGCACTGTAAAATTGGTTCCAGGGGTACACGGGCAGCAGTGGTCTGGTCAGTGTAGGCCTAGTGGAAGGAGGGACCGCAGACAGGCTTCGAAGGCCTAACACAATAAAATGGGCTGGCTGTAGGCACTGTAAAATTGGTTCCAGGGGTACATGGGCAGCAGTGGTCTGGTCAGTGGAGGCCTAGTGGAAGGAGGGACCGCAGACAGGCTTCGAAGGCCTAACACAATAAAATGGGCTGGCTGTAGGCACTGTAAAATTGGTTCCAGGGGTACACGGGCAGCAGTGGTCTGGTCAGTGTAGGCCTAGTGGAAGGAGGGACCGCAGACAGGCTTCGAAGGCCTAACACAATAAAATGGGCTGGCTGTAGGCACTTTATAATTGGTTCCAGGGGTACACGGGCAGCAGTGGTCTGGTCAGTGTAGGCCTAGTGGAAGGAGGGACCGCAGACAGGCTTCGAAGGCCTAACACAATAAAATGGGCTGGCTGTAGGCACTTTATAATTGGTTCCAGGGGTACACGGGCAGCAGTGGTCTGGTCAGTGTAGGCCTAGTGGAAGGAGGGACCGCAGACAGGCTTCGAAGGCCTAACACAATAAAATGGGCTGGCTGTAGGCACTTTAAAATTGGTTCCAGGGGTACACGGGCAGCAGTGGTCTGGTCAGTGGAGGCCTAGTGGAAGGAGGGACCGCAGACAGGCTTCGAAGGCCTAACACAATAAAATGGGCTGGCTGTAGGCACTGTAAAATTGGTTCCAGGGGTACACGGGCAGCAGTGGTCTGGTCAGTGTAGGCCTAGTGGAAGGAGGGACCGCAGACAGGCTTCGAAGGCCTAACACAATAAAATGGGCTGGCTGTAGGCACTGTAAAATTGGTTCCAGGGGTACACGGGCAGCAGTGGTCTGGTCAGTGTAGGCCTAGTGGAAGGAGGGACCGCAGACAGGCTTCGAAGGCCTAACACAATAAAATGGGCTGGCTGTAGGCACTGTAAAATTGGTTCCAGGGGTACACGGGCAGCAGTGGTCTGGTCAGTGTAGGCCTAGTGGAAGGAGGGACCGCAGACAGGCTTCGAAGGCCTAACACAATAAAATGGGCTGGCTGTAGGCACTGTAAAATTGGTTCCAGGGGTACACGGTCAGCAGTGGACTGGTCAGTGTAGGCCTAGTGGAAGGAGGGACCGCAGACAGGCTTCGAAGGCCTAACACAATAAAATGGGCTGGCTGTAGGCACTTTATAATTGGTTTCAGGGGTACACGGGCAGCAGTGGTCTGGTCAGTGGAGGCCTAGTGGAAGGAGGGACCGCAGACAGGCTTCGAAGGCCTAACACAATAAAATGGGCTGGCTGTAGGCACTTTAAAATTGGTTCCAGGGGTACACGGGCAGCAGTGGTCTGGTCAGTGGAGGCCTAGTGGAAGGAGGGACCGCAGACAGGCTTCGAAGGCCTAACCCAATAAAATGGGCTGGCTGTAGACACTTTATAATTGGTTCCAGGGGTACACGGGCAGCAGTGGTCTGGTCAGTGGAGGCCTAGTGGAAGGAGGGACCGCAGACAGGCTTCGAAGGCCTAACACAATAAAATGGGCTGGCTGTAGGCACTGTAAAATTGGTTCCAGGGGTACACGGGCAGCAGTGGTCTAGTCAGTGTAGGCCTAGTGGAAGGAGGGACCGCAGACAGGCTTCGAAGGCCTAACACAATAAAATGGGCTGGCTGTAGGCACTGTAAAATTGGTTCCAGGGGTACATGGGCAGCAGTGGTCTGGTCAGTGGAGGCCTAGTGGAAGGAGGGACCGCAGACAGGCTTCGAAGGCCTAACACAATAAAATGGGCTGGCTGTAGGCACTGTAAAATTGGTTCCAGGGGTACACGGGCAGCAGTGGTCTGGTCAGTGTAGGCCTAGTGGAAGGAGGGACCGCAGACAGGCTTCGAAGGCCTAACACAATAAAATGGGCTGGCTGTAGGCACTTTATAATTGGTTCCAGGGGTACACGGGCAGCAGTGGTCTGGTCAGTGGAGGCCTAGTGGAAGGAGGGACCGCAGACAGGCTTCGAAGGCCTAACACAATAACATGGGCTGCCTGTAGGCACTTTAAAATTGGTTCCAGGGGTACACGGGCAGCAGTGGTCTGGTCAGTGGAGGCCTAGTGGAAGGAGGGACCGCAGACAGGCTTCGAAGGCCTAACACAATAAAATGGGCTGGCTGTAGGCACTTTATAATTGGTTCCAGGGGTACACGGGCAGCAGTGGTCTGGTCAACGGAGGCCGATTGTAATGAGTGTCTGCCAGTTAGTAGTCAAAAACAACAATTAAATGTGAATGTCTCGCATTAAAACAAAACAAAAACACTAAAGGGTGCAATCATTAGGTTCAGGGGTGGGATCCTCTGCGTTGTTTCAGACCTACTAATTTAGCGCAAAGTATTTACTGTGGTAAATAGAGGACACTGCCCCTGACTATGTTAAGTACCATCATACATGTCAACACAATGGTATTGTCAGTGGCAGGTATGGAAGGATGTCAGCGCATAGACTAAACATTGGTGGAAGTGTGAGAGATAACTGTGGAAGTGGTAGAGCAATGTTTGACCTGGGGGTGGGTGAACTCTCTTGTGGCCGGCGGTACAGGCCCAGGGCCCCTCATGTTACAACAGTGTGTCTGACGTTGGGTGCGCACCACCACTGCCAGAGACACTTTATTGTACTATGAGGGACCGAGTAGCAATGCCGTCGACCAAAAGCAAGCACACCCACCTCTTCAGACAAACAGCAGTCTCACGGGTGCTTGCGCCAAGTCGCGATACCACGGCCCCGTGTGGGGAGTTTGGCCATTTAGGGAGGTGTAAACATGTCGTATGCTGGACAATCAGCTGCAGAAAATTAGACATTAGAAAAGTAATTCACAGTAGTCCACAGGCAAGAGCTTTTCATAGGAAAGCTAGGTGTCGGCCGGGCAAGGTGGGGCAAAAGATTTCGAAATCCAGTTGTGGTTCATTTTAATGAATGTTAGATCGTCAACATTTTGGGTAGCTAGACGAGTCCTTTTTTCGGTTAATATTGAACCTGCAGCACTGAATACTCTTTCTGATAGGACACTTGCTGCCGGGCAAGCAAGCTCCTGCAATGCATATTCTGCCAATTCTGGCCAGGTGTCTAATTTTGATGTCCAGTAATCAAATGGGAATGACGGTTGAGGGATAACATCGATAAGGGATGAAAAATAGTTAGTAACCATACTGGACAAATGTTGTCGCCTGTCACTTTCAATTGATGCAGCAGTACCTGTCCTGTCTGCGGTCATAGCAAAATCACTCCACAACCTGGTCAGAAAACCCCTCTGTCCAACGCCACTTCTGATGTGTGCACCCCTAACACTCCTAGTCTGCTGCCCCCTGGAGCTCGTGTGAGAACGATCACGTGCGCTGTGTGCTGGGAATGCCTGAAGCAAACGGTCAACAAGAGTTGATTGTTTGGTTGCTAATATTAGTTCCAAGTTCTCATGTGGCATAATATTTTGCAAATTGCCTTTATAGCGTGGATCAAGGAGGCAGGCCAACCAGTAATCGTCATCGTTCATCATTTTCGTAATGCGTGTGTCCCTTTTTAGGATACGTAAGGCATAATCCGCCATGTGGGCCAAAGTTCCAGTTGTCAAATCTCCGGTTGTGATTGGTTGAGGGGCAGTTTCAGGCAAATCTACATCACTTGTGTCCCTCAAAAAACCAGAACCCGGCCTTGCCACGCAACCAATTTCCAGTGCCCCCGGGAAAGCTTCCGCATTAAAAATATACTCATCCCCATCATCCTCCTCGTCCTCCACCTCCTCTTCGCCCGCTACCTCGTCCTGTACACTGCCCTGACCAGACAATGGCTGACTGTCATCAAGGCTTTCCTCTTCCTCTGGTGCAGACGCCTGATCCTTTATGTGCGTCAAACTTTGCATCAGCAGACGCATTAGGGGGATGCTCATGCTTATTATGGCGTTGTCTGCACTAACCAGCCGTGTGCATTCCTCAAAACACTGAAGGACTTGACACATGTCTTGTATCTTCGACCACTGCACACCTGACAACTCCATGTCTGCCATCCTACTGCCTGCCCGTGTATGTGTATCCTCCCACAAAAACATAACAGCCCGCCTCTGTTGGCACAGTCTCTGAAGCATGTGCAGTGTTGAGTTCCACCTTGTTGCAACGTCTATGATTAGGCGATGCTGGGGAAGGTTCAAAGACCGCTGATAGGTCTGCATACGGTTGGAGTGTACAGGCGAACGTCGAATATGTGAGCAAAGTCCACGCACTTTGAGGAGCAGGTCGGAGAAACCAGGATAAGTTTTCAATAAGCACTGCACCACCAGGTTTAAGGTGTGAGCCAGGCAAGGAATGTGTTTCAGTTGGGAAAGGGAGATGGCAGCCATGAAATTCCTTCCGTTATCACTCACTACCTTGCCTGCCTCAAGATCTACTGTGCCCAGCCACGACTGCATTTCTTGTTGCAAGAACTCGGACAGAACTTCCGCGGTGTGTCTGTTGTCGCCCAAACACTTCATAGCCAATACAGCCTGCTGACGCTTGCCAGTAGCTGGCCCGTAATGGGACAACTGGTGTGCAGCAGTGTCATCTGCCGATGGAGTGGTTGGCCGACTGCGGTCTGTGGAAGAGCTGTAGCTTCTGCAGGAGGACGAGGAGGAGGAGGAGGAGGGGGTGCAAACGCCTACAGCCAACTGTTTCCTAGACCGTGGGCTAGGCACAACTGTCCCGAAATTGATGTCCCCTGTGGACCCTGCATCCACCACATTCACCCAGTGTGCCGTGATGGACACATAACGTCCCTGGCCATGCCTACTGGTCTATGCATCTGTAGTCAGGTGCACCTTTGTACTCACAGATTGCCTGAGTGCATGGACGATGCGCTGTTTAACATGCTGGTGCAGGGCTGGGATGGCTTTTCTGGAAAAAAAGTGTCGACTGGGTAGCTCGTATCGTGGTTCAGCGTACTCCATCAGGGCTTTGAAAGCTTCGCTTTCAACTAACCGGTAGGGCATCATCTCTAACGAGATTAGTCTAGCTATGTGGGCGTTAAAACCCTGTGTACGCGGATGCGAGGATAAGTACTTCCTTTTTCTAACCAGAGTCTCATGTAGGGTGAGCTGGACTGGAGAGCTGGAGATCCTGGAACTTTCGGGTGTGCCGGTGTACATGGCAGACTGAGAGACGGTTGGAGACGGTATTGTTTCCGCCGGTGCCCTAGATGCAATATTTCCTCCTACAAAACTGGTGATTCCCTGACCCTGACTGCTTTTGGCTGGCAAAGAAACCTGCACAGATACTGCTGGTGGTGCGGAAAATGGTGGCCTTACAGTGACGGAAGGGATGTTGCGTTGCTGACTAGCTTCATTGGCCGAGGGTGCTACAACCTTAAGGGACGTTTGGTAGTTAGTCCAGGCTTGAAAATGCATGGTGGTTAAGTGTCTATGCATGCAACTAGTATTTAGACTTTTCAGATTCTGACCTCTGCTTAAGCTAGTTGAACATTTTTGACAGATGACTTTGCGCTGATCAATTGGATGTTGTTTAAAAAAATGCCAGACTGCACTCTTCCTAGCATCGGATCCCTTTTCAGGGATTGCAGACTGAGCTTTAACCGGATGGCCACGCTGTCCTCCAACAGGTTTTGGCTTTGACACGCGTTTTGGGCCAGATACGGGCCCGGCAGATGGAACCTGTTGCGATGTTGATGCCTGCTGCGGCCCCTCCTCCACCTCCGCTTCTGAACTACTGCCACCTGCACCCTGTTCCCCCAATGGCTGCCAATCGGGGTCAACAACTGGGTCATCTATTACCTCCTCTTCGAGCTCGTGTGCAACTTCGTCTGTGTCACTGTGTCGGTCGGTGGTATAGCGTTCGTGGTGGGGCAACATAGTCTCATCAGGGTCTGATTGTGGATCAGTACCCTGAGAGGGCAATGTGGTGGTGTGAGTCAAAGGAGCAGCATAGTACTCTGGCTGTGGCTGTGCATCAGTGCACTCCATGTCAGAATCTACTTGTAATGGGCATGGCCTGTTAAGTGTTTCACTTTCTAAGCCAGGGACGGTATGTGTAAAGAGCTCCATGGAGTAACCCGTTGTGTCGCCTGCTGCATCCTTCTCTCTTGTTGTAGTTTTTGCTGAAGAGGACAAGGAAGCGACTTGTCCCTGACCGTGAACATCCACAAGCGATGCGCTGCTTTTACATTTACCAGTTTCAGAAGAGGAGGCAAAAGAGCTAGAGGCTGAGTCTGCAATGTAAGCCAAAACTTGCTGTTGCTGCTCCGCCTTTAAAAGCGGTTTTCCTACTCCCAGAAAAGAGAGCGTTCAAGGCCTTGTGTAGCCAGACGACGAAACTGGCTCCACAGCTCCAGACTTAGGTGGAATATTTTTATCCCCACGACCACCTGATGCTCCACTACCACTACCATCATTACCAGCTGACAATGAACGCCCACGGCCACGACGACCTCTTGCACCAGACTTCCTCATTGTTTTAAAAACTTAAACAAAGTAACTTTATTTGTTGCTGTCAAACAACTTACACGGTGAGCTACAAATTCAGTATGATTTCAATATCCCTTAACAGGTTGGTGAGACCACAAGGAAAATCAGGCACAATGTTACACACTCTGTTTTCTGTGGCACCAAATCACAGAGATGCCACACACGCAGGACTGTCACTCAAGCACAAATGTCAATATTAATCTCCCACTGTTTTTTTTTTTTTTCTTTTTCAGGGAGACTTTAGAAACCAAATAATAAAAAATAAATAGGCTTTCTATGGCCCACTGAGTGAGAGATGGCACACACAGGAGTCAGGAGTGGCACACAAGCAGAAAGGGCAATATTAATCTCCCACTGTTTTCTTTTTTTTTTCTTTTTCAGGGAGACTTTAGAAACCAAATAATAAAAAATAAATAGGCTTTCTATGGCCCACTGAGTGAGAGATGGCACACACAGGAGTCAGGAGTGGCACACAAGCCCTGACTGAGGCCAATATTTTGCTCCCACTGATTGATGTAGTGTTTTTTTTTCAGGTAGATTTTAGAACCCAAATCAAGCAAAAAAATTAATAGGCTTTCTATGGCCCACTGAGTGAGAGATGGCACACACAGGAGTCAGGAGTGGCACACAAGCCCTGACTGAGGCCAATATTTTTCTCCCACCGATTGATGTAGTGTTTTTTTCTCAGGTAGATTTTAGAACCCAAATCAAGCAAAAAAATTAATAGGCTTTCTATGGCCCACTGAGTGAGAGATGGCACACACAGGAGTCAGGAGTGGCACACAAGCCCTGACTGAGGCCAATATTTTGCTCCCACCGATTGATGTAGTGTTTTTTTTTCAGGTAGATTTTAGAACCCAAATCAAGCAAAAAAATTAATAGGCTTTCTATGGCCCACTGAGTGAGAGATGGCACACACAGGAGTCAGGAGTGGCACACAAGCCCTGACTGAGGCCAATATTTTGCTCCCACCGATTGATGTAGTGTTTTTTTCTCAGGTAGATTTTAGAACCCAAATCAAGCAAAAAAATGAATAGGCTTTCTATGGCCCACTGAGTGAGAGATGGCACACACAGGAGTCAGGAGTGGCACACAAGCCCTGACTGAGGCCAATATTTTTCTCCCACTGATTGGTGTAGTGTTTTTTTCTCAGGTAGATTTTAGAACCCAAATCAAGCAAAAAAATTAATAGGCTTTCTATGGCCCACTGAGTGAGAGATGGCACACACAGGAGTCAGGAGTGGCACACAAGCCCTGACTGAGGCCAATATTTTTCTCCCACTGATTGATGTAGTGTTTTTTTTTCAGGTAGATTTTAGAACCCAAATCAAGCAAAAAAATTAATAGGCTTTCTATGGCCCACTGAGTGAGAGATGGCACACACAGGAGTCAGGAGTGGCACACAAGCCCTGACTGAGGCCAATATTTTTCTCCCACTGATTGATGTAGTGTTTTTTTCTCAGGTAGATTTTAGAACCCAAATCAAGCAAAAAAATTAATAGGCTTTCTATGGCCCACTGAGTGAGAGATGGCACACACAGGAGTCAGGAGTGGCACACAAGCAGAAAGGGCAATATTAATCTCCCACTGTTTTATTTTTTTTTCTTTTTCAGGGAGACTTTAGAAACCAAATAATAAAAAATAAATAGGCTTTCTATGGCCCACTGAGTGAGAGATGGCACACACAGGAGTCAGGAGTGGCACACAAGCAGAAAGAGCAATATTAATCTCCCACTGTTTTATTTTTATTTTTTTCTTTTACAGGGAGACTTTAGAAACCAAATAATAAAAAATAAATAGGCTTTCTATGGCCCACTGAGTGAGAGATGGCACACACAGGAGTCAGGAGTGGCACACAAGCAGAAAGGGCAATATTAATCTCCCACTGATTGATGTAGTGATTTTTTTTCAGGTGGATTTTAGAACCCAAATCAAGCAAAAAAATAAATAGGCTTTCTATGGCCCACTGAGTGAGAGATGGCACACACAGGGATGGCACTCTAGCAGAAATGCCAATCTTAATCTCCCACAAAAAAAAAAAAAAAAAACAGGGACTGTCCTACAATTACTATCTCCCTGCAGTAATCTCAGCCAGGTATGGCAGGCAGCAATAAGGAGTGGACTGATGCACAAATTAAATAAAAAGTGTGGACAAACAAAAAAGATAGCTGTGCAGAAAGGAAGGAACAAGAGGATATGTGCTTTGAAAAAAGCAGTTGGTTTGCACAGTGGCATACACACAGCAATACAGCTATCAGGGAGCCTTCTAGGGCAGCCCAATGAGCTACAGCGCTGAGAGAAAAAAAATAAAAATGTACCTTCCACTGTCCCTGCACACCGAAGGTGGTGTTGGACAGTGGAAATCGCTACAGCACAAGCGGTTTGGTGGTTAATGGACCCTGCCTAACAATCTCCCTGCTTCTAATGAAGCGGCAGCAACCTCTCCCTAAGCTCAGATCAGCAGCAGTGAGATGGTGGTCGGCGGGAACGCCCCTTTATAGCCCCTGTGACGCCGCAGACAGCAAGCCAATCACTGCAATGCCCTTCTCTAAGATGGTGGGGACCAGGACCTATGTCATCACGTTGCCCACACTCTGCGTTCACCTTCATTGGCTGAGAAATGGCGCTTTTCGCGTCATTGAAACGCGACTTTGGCGCGAAAGTCGCGTACCGCATGGCCGATGCAACGCTGGGATCGGCTCGGTTTCATGAGATGCCGACTTTGCCAAAAGTCGGCGACTTTTGAAAATGAACGACCCGTTTCGCTCAACCCTACTAACCAATCTTTCTGAGGTCTCCTCAGCATGGCGATTGGCTTTGTTTGAAGATGAACTCATATACATACTCTCTACATATGTCTGGTGATAAAAGCTACTGGTCTTGCAGTGCTGATTGCAAATTGGAAATCTTAAAGTAAAATTCAGCAACAATTAACATTTTAAAGAAGAGTCACACAAGTAGAGAGGAAATTGCATTATGGAAAAAACAATTCAATGGAGATTGATTGACATCTCTCAATAATGAACAGAGATCTGTCCATGCCTTTGATGAGCAACGAGGTGACACTATTGTTTCATACTGTAAATCACCACATAAGGCAGTGTCCTATAACTTATAGGTCTCTAGCTGCTCTTATCATACCATTGTAACGTGACGCAGTGCAGCAGCCACGGGTGGGGCACTCGTTTTCAGCGCACATTACATGAAAGTGTGGATCTTGGCTGGGTGTATGGACTTGTGCTGTGAGGACCTTAAACCCTTGCAGGCTGCATGTAGTTGATGTTGTAGGCTTGTCAGGATCAGATGTTTCACAGTTCAACGAGGGACATCACCGTTCCAAAATAAACTCTTTACTGAACGATAACTTGGTAAGGGTTATATACAAGGGATAGCGGGCACAAAGTCTTATGGATGTTTCCTTTACATTATGAAGCACTCCAAACCTATCTCCCCAGCTAATAGGAAAACAGTCCTTTGCCTAACACTAATCCCTCCCGCTGTGGGCTAGTTCCAAACATTAACTCCTATCTTATGCTATCATATAATACTATACCTTAAACTATGCATTACATTAATTATCTTACATAATCTTATATATTACCAACATTGCTTCTAACATTACCACACGCCATGCATATTATACTTACAATATTTATCACATTCTATACATTACACCACATAACATATTTCAACACAGTTTACATGACACAGTATTTACAAAAGACTCAAGACATTATTCACATGACATACTACAAATAACAAAATTGGTGCCTTCAGGGGTAGGAAAGTGACAGCACAGTCAACCATCCTTACATTTCTCCCCTGTTCAAAAATGGTCATCCTCGACCATTCAGACACGTGGAAGAAACCAATGCATAACACAGAAAACACAAATAAATCTCTTTACTGGAGACAAATAAGATCCTTTTACTTGGTGGATCAGGATGACCCCAGTCCCACTGGGTTAGTACCCGGAATGAAGAGTCTAAGTTCTTTCAAAGGCAAGCAGGCCAACACAACAGCGGCCCCAACAGTTGATGGACACTGTCCATTTGACATAAAATCGGTCGGGACAGAGCGGTGTCAATCTCCTTTCACCCAAAACATATGTCCTTTTGACAAGGACACAGTCCATTAGTCTCCCTTCAGTCTGTGGGACAGGGACTCTATCCTTCTTACCACCTACGCCTATAAGGCAGGCACATAGTCTCTCCAATGCATCCTTCAGTCTCAGGCTGAGGGTGTAGGACCCTCCAGCAGCTGCAGCATCTCTGCATTCCAACACAAGGTGATGGGCAATGGGTGCAACAGAACTTAGAAGGGGGAAACAACTTCTTGTTCATCATTGCCAATCAACAAGGAGTCCCAGATTCTGTGGGTCTTCTACCTGCTGGAGCTCTGGGCCTACACACACACATGTGCAAACGACACAACTTGGCATGCTCGATATCTGGCTCCTTCTCCTCTTCAGACAAGGTTTTCTCAACCCACCATATTAAACCCAGGTCTCTTTTGCCTTCACTCTCCTCGCATAGACCACAGTGTGAGCTCCCTGGGCCACATATAATATGGCCAAATTGGCCACTACCTCTGACAGTCCAATGGTCTTGTCCTTGAGTCCTGATGTAGTCTCTCTCCTGTAGTTTCTCTCTCTGGCCCTACATGTCAACCCTCGGTATTGTCACCTCCTGGTGAGGCTGGTTTACTACTGGCTCTCCTCTTTCCCCCATTCTGACTATAGAAACTGATATTGCAAACCAGCCCCAGAGCCCATCTTTCTTTATGAATTAGACATGCTCGCCTTCCTGCAGACTAGGCACCCACCGAAGAGAGCTAGCATTGGCATAGACTGTATGCCAGGTTTGTTTCATCCATGATGAAACCAAAATCCCTCCCATTGTCATAATACATCACCATCCTCTGGGTCATGCTTAGAGTGAATTTCTCCCCACCAGAGATGTCTAGCTGGGCCCGATCAACTGCTCTCTTTCCTTTTTAGCCTGGACTGTCCCCGCAATCCATCCGGTCTGTAGGATAAGTGGTATACATCCTGGATTGGAGTGGCGGAGCCTTCGGGCTCTCCGGTATAGGTGAGGGACCCACTGGACACTGAGCTAACAAGGCTCTAAGGCGCTGACCCATCCACGAGCCAGAGACCGAATCGGGGTGTAGGCCTCAGCATCCGATTCACAGTCGAAGAATCGGACGGCTTTCGCCGCCAAGCCACCCAGTTTTACCTCTTGCTCAACAAAGGTCATAAGCCTCTGTCACTCACTGCCACTGGGGGGTAGCAGAACTGAGTCTGCCATTACCGGTCATGCATTTATAGGAGCACTCCATGGACTGGTGGGCAGTGCAGTAGGATTCTTTAGCAATGAGTGCTGCTTTAGTACACTAGCAGCATGGTTCTGGTTTGGCACAGTGCATACACTGCATGTACTGCTCTGAAATTATTGCTCTTAAAGGAGGAAGGGCTGCATCCTCACTCCTCCCACCTCCCACACACAATGCAAGGATTCCAGAGTAGCAAATTCACTGTGCCCAATGTCAACTGTGCTGCTAGTGTACTATAGCAGCTCTGATTGGGATAACATGTCACAGAGTCCTACTGTGATGCTCACAAATCTAAGGATTGCTCGTATCCATGCATGATGTGCACAATGTGCATTGATCCCAGCTCCGACCCCTGCTACTCTCACATCCTTGCCTGTGCCTGTGATATAATGATTGGAAAGATGACTGTTGTGAATTCTGCTCTTGGGCTCCCTCCGGTGGTTGTTAGTGGTAGTGCAGTGGTCTCTGGATTATAGGCCAGGGCAGGTGTTTCTGCTTATTGCAGCTCTATTAGGTATTTAGGTTTGTAGGATCCATCAATCCCTGCCAGTTGTCCATTGTATCTTGGAGGGATTGCATCTCTGTCTGGCTCCACTGCCCTGCTGTCATTTCAGCTAAGATAAGTGCCTTTTTTTTGGTTCTCTGTAGCACGCATGCAGTGTGCTTTTATGTGCAGTGCAATCTATTGTGTTTTTGTCCAGCTTGACTTGTTTGGATTTTTCTGTCATGCTGGTTTCTCTGGAGATGCAGATATACATCCTATGTCTTTAGTTAGATGTAGTATATAGTATTTTCTGCTGTGGAATTTTCTAGTGTTTTAATACTGACCGCTTAGAACTCTGTCCTATCCTTTCTATCTAGCTAGAAGGGCCTCTTTTGCTAAACTCTGTTTTTTCTGCCTGTGTACGTATTTCCTCTTAAACTCACAGTCAATATTTGTGGGGGGCTGCCTATCCTTTGGGGCTCTGCTCTGAGGCAAGATAGGATTTCCCATTTCCATCTTTAGGGGTATTTAGTCCTCCGGCTGTGTCGAGGTGTCTAGGCCTGGTTAGGTACATCCCACGGCTACTTCTAGTTGCGGTGTCAGTATTAGGATTGCGGTCAGTACAGGTACCACCTACTACAGAGATAGTCTCATGCGGCTCCAGGGTCACCGGATCATAACAGTACAACTGGCCAACAATGAGTTAAATGCATCTCAGAAGAAGGGAAGAAAAGTCCTGAGCCATTTTTTTTTCTGCAGTCTGTTTTGTCTTTCCTTCCCTCTTTTCATCTTTGTGACTGAGGAGCTGTGTGCTAGCATGGATGTTCAGGGATTAGCTTCTCGTGTAGACCAACTAGCTGCTAGGGTACAGGGTATTTCCGATTATATGGTTCAGACTCCGGTTTTAGAGCCTAAGATTCCTACTCCTGAGTTATTTTTTGGGGACAGGTCTAAATTTTTGAGTTTTAAAAATAACTGTAAACTGTTTTTTGCTCTGAAACCTCGTTCTTCTGGTGATCCCATTCAGCAGGTTAAAATAGTCATCTCCCTGCTGCGTGGCGATCCTCAGGATTGGGCATTTTCCCTGGAATCTGGGAATCCTGCCTTGCTTAATGTAGAAGCCTTCTTTCAGGCTCTAGGGCTATTATATGATGAACCAAATTCTGTGGATCATGCTAAGAAGACTTTGTTGACCCTGTTTCAGGGTCAAGAAGCGGCAGAATTGTATTGTCAGAAATTTAGAAAATGGTCTGTGCTGACTAAATGGAATGAGGATGCTTTGGCGGCAATTTTCAGAAAGGGTCTTTCTGAATCTGTTAAAGATGTTATGGTGGGGTTTCCCACGCCTATTGGTCTGAGCGATTCTATGTCTCTGGCCATTCAGATTGATCGGCGCCTGCGTGAGCGCAGAGTTGTGCGCGCTGTGGCGTTGTCCTCAGAGCAGATACCTGAGCCTATGCAGTGCGATAGGATTCTGTCTGGAGCTGAACGACGGGGATTCAGACGTCAGAATGGGTTGTGTTTTTACTGTGGCGATGCTTCTCATGTCATTTCGGTCTGCCCTAAGCGTATTAAGAGAATCGCTAGTTCAGTTACCATTGGTACCGTACAACCTAAATTTCTGTTATCTGTGACATTGATCTGCTCATTGTCGTCATTTTCTGTCATGGCGTTTGTAGATTCTGGCGCCGCTTTGAATTTAATAGACTTTGAATTCGCTAGACGTTGTGGTTTCCCCTTGCAGTCTTTGGAGAACCCTATTCTTTTAAGGGGCATTGATGCTACACCTTTGGCTAAAAATAAACCCCAGTTTTGGACACAGGTGACCATGTGCATGGCGCCAGCCCATCAGGAGGATTGTCGCTTTTTGGTGTTGCATAATTTGCATGATGCTATTGTGCTGGGTTTTCCATGGTTGCAGGTACATAATCCGGTGTTGGATTGGAAATCTATGTCTGTGACTAGTTGGGGTTGTCAGGGAGTTCATGGTGACGTTCCTTTGATGTCAATCTCCTCTTCCCCCCCTTCTGAAATTCCAGAGTTCTTGTCTGATTTTCAGGATGTGTTCAATGAGCCCAAGTCCAGTTCCCTTCCACCGCATAGGGACTGTGATTGTGCTATTGACTTGATTCCAGGTTGTAAGTTTCCTAAGGGCCGACTTTTCAACCTGTCGGTGCCTGAACATACCGCTATGTGGAGTTATATTAAGGAGTCTTTGGAGAAAGGGCATATTCGGCCATCTTCTTCACCAGTGGGAGCGGGATTTTTTTTTGTTGCCAAGACGGATGGCTCCTTGAGACCTTGTATTGATTATCGCCTCTTGAATAAGATCACGGTCAAATTTCAATACCCTTTGCCTTTGCTTTCTGATTTGTTTGCTAGGATTAAGGGGGCTAATTGGTTTACTAAGATTGACCTTCGAGGGGCATATAATCTTGCTCGTATTAAGCAGGGTGACGAATGGAAAACTGCGTTTAATATGCCCGAAGGCCATTTTGAATACCTTGTGATGCCCTTCGGGCTCTCTAATGCTCCATCTGTTTTTCAGTCCTTCATGCATGATATCTTCCGGAATTATCTTGATAAATTCATGATTGTATATTTGGATGACATTTTGATTTTTTCCGAAGATTGGGAGTCTCATGTGAAACAGGTCAGGATGGTTTTTCAGATCCTTCGTGACAATGCTTTGTTTGTGAAGGGGTCTAAGTGTCTTTTTGGAGTGCAGAAGGTTTCTTTTTTGGGCTTTATTTTTTCTCCCTCATCTATAGAGATGGATCCAATTAAGGTTCAGGCCATTCATGATTGGATTCAGCCCACGTCCGTGAAGAGTCTTCAGAAATTTTTGGGCTTTGCTAATTTTTATCGCCGTTTCATTGCTAACTTCTCCAGTGTGGTTAAACCCTTGACCGATTTGACGAAAAAGGGCACTGATGTGACGAATTGGTCCTCTGCGGCTGTCTCTGCCTTTCAGGAGCTTAAACGCCGATTTACTTCTGCTCCGGTGTTGTGTCAGCTAGATGTTTCTCTTCCATTTCAGGTTGAGGTTGACGCTTCTGAGATTGGGGCAGGGGCCGTTTTGTCTCAGAGGAATTCTGATGGTTCCTTGATGAAACCATGTGCCTTCTTTTCCCGAAAGTTTTCGCTTGCTGAACGTAATTATGATGTCGGAAATCGGGAATTGTTGGCTATGAAGTGGGCGTTCTAGGAATGGTGACATTGGCTTGAGGGAGCCAAGCATCGCATTATGGTTTTGACCGATCATAAAAATCTGATTTACCTCGAGTCTGTCAGCCTAGACAGGCTCGATGGTCTTTGTTTTTCTCCCGTTTTGATTTCCTGGTCTCGTATCTTCCGGGTTCTAAGAATATTAAAGCTGATGCCCTCTCTAGGAGCTTTTTGTCTGATTCTCCGGAGATCCTTGAACCGGTCGGCATTCTAAAGGAAGGGGTGGTTCTTTCTGCCATCTCCCCTGATTTACGACGGGTCCTTCAGGAATTTCAGGCTGACAAACCTGACCGCTGTCCAGTGGGGAAACTGTTCGTTCCTGATAAATGGACTAGTAGGGTGATTTCGGAGGTTCATTGTTCTGTGTTGGCTGGTCATCCTGGTATTTTTGGTACCAGAGATTTGGTTGGTAGGTCTTTTTGGTGGCCTTCTTTGTCGCGGGATGTGCGTTCTTTTGTGCAGTCCTGTGGGAATAGTGCGCGGGCTAAGCCTTGTTGTTCCCGCGCTAGTGGGTTGCTTTTGCCTTTGCCGGTCCCTGAGAGGCCTTGGACGCATATTTCTATGGATATTGTGTCCGACAGAGGTTCCCAGTTTGTTTCTAGGTTTTGGCGAGCCTTTTGTGCTAGGCTGGGCATTGATTTGTCTTTTTCTTCCGCATTTCATCCACAGACAAATGGCCAAACCGAGCGAACCAACCAGACTTTGGAAACTTATTTGAGATGCTTCGTGTCTGCTGATCAGGATGATTGGGTGGCTTTCTTGCCATTGGCTGAGTTTGCCCTTAATAATCGGGCTAGTTCGGCTACCTTAGTTTCGTCTTTTTTTTGTAATTTTTGTTTTCATCCTCGTTTTTCTTCAGGGCAGGCTGAGCCTTCTGATTGTCCTGGTGTGGATTCTGTGGTGGACAGGTTGCAGCAAATTTGGGCTCATGTGGTGGACAATTTGGTGTTGTCTCAGGAGGAGGCGCAACATTTTGCTAATCGTCGTCGGTGTGTTGGTTCCCGGCTTCGGGTTGGGGATTTGGTCTGGTTGTCTTCTCGTCCTGTTCCTATGAAGGTTTCTTCCCCTAAGTTTAAACCTTGGTTTATTGGTCCTTATAGGATTTCTGAGATTATCAATCCGGTGTCTTTTCGTTTGGCCCTTCCGGCATCTTTTGCTATCCATAATGTTTTCCATAGATCTTTATTGCGGAAATATGTGGTGCCCGTTCTTCCCTCTGTTGATCCTCCTGCTCCTGTGTTGGTTGATGGGGAGTTGGAGTATGTGGTTGAGAAGATTTTGGATTCTCGTTTTTCGAGACGGAAGCTTCAGTACCTTGTCAAATGGAAAGGTTATGGCCAGGAGGATAATTCTTGGGTTTTTGCCTCTGATGTCCATGCTGCTGATTTGGTTCGGGCCTTTCATCTGGCTCGTCCTGATCGGCCTGGGGGCTCTGGTGAGGGTTCGGTGACCCCTCTTCAAGGGGGGGTACTGTTGTGAATTCTGCTCTTGGGCTCCCTCCGGTGGTTGTTAGTGGTAGTGCAGTGGTCTCTAGATTATAGGCCAGGGCAGGTGTTTCTGCTTATTGCAGCTCTATTAGGTATTTAGGTTTGTAGGATCCATCAATCCCTGCCAGTTGTCCATTGTATCTTGGAGGGATTGCATCTCTGTCTGGCTCCACTGCCCTGCTGTCATTTCAGCTAAGATAAGTGCCTTTTTTTTGGTTCTCTGTAGCACGCATGCAGTGTGCTTTTATGTGCAGTGCAATCTATTGTGTTTTTGTCCAGCTTGACTTGTTTGGATTTTTCTGTCATGCTGGTTTCTCTGGAGATGCAGATATACATCCTATGTCTTTAGTTACATGTAGTATATAGTATTTTCTGCTGTGGAATTTTCTAGTGTTTTAATACTGACCGCTTAGAACTCTGTCCTATCCTTTCTATCTAGCTAGAAGGGCCTCTTTTGCTAAACTCTGTTTTTTCTGCCTGTGTACGTATTTCCTCTTAAACTCACAGTCAATATTTGTGGGGGGCTGCCTATCCTTTGGGGCTCTGCTCTGAGGCAAGATAGGATTTCCCATTTCCATCTTTAGGGGTATTTAGTCCTCCGGCTGTGTCGAGGTGTCTAGGCCTGGTTAGGTACATCCCACGGCTACTTCTAGTTGCGGTGTCAGTATTAGGATTGCGGTCAGTACAGGTACCACCTACTACAGAGATAGTCTCATGCGGCTCCAGGGTCACAGGATCATAACAGATGACACCAAGAATATGTGATGGAGTGGCTGAGTAAATACATCACTGCCTAGAGGGTGTACATTCATGTGTACAGTGAGTGCCAATACCAATAAATAACTGTAAAGCTGCTTCTGCTTGCAGCATCTGAGAGCGATCAGCTAGGCCAGTACCACAGTGATGCTGCTGGTCCGAACAGTCAGTTATCAGAAACTCAACACATCCTGCCAGGAGGTTAGTATACTGCTGTTATAGAAGATGAGAACAGCCGTTTTACTCAAGCCCACAGGAATAAGGAGATAACGATGGACAGATAGGACCAATTCCTACGCGTTTCAGAAAATGGCGTTTTCTTCCTCAGGAAGGAATTGGTCCTATCTGTCCATCGTAATGAAAAGTACGTACCACATGACCACCTAGTGTCACGTGACTGAAGACATCACACGGGTCCTACAGGTCCTGTAAGCACACACGTGCTTACACCAGTACCGCTGGACGCCGGATGCAAGTGCTTGTCACCGGCCAGGACAGCGCTTCCTAATCTTCGCAAGAGCATACATCCAGAAGTCACCAGTAACTAATCTATGTGACCTACTCTACTTGGCTCCACGAAACCAGATATTTGACGTTTGCACGTAAGCACCTTAATCGTCAGGTCTCCACATTGGCATCCGAAAGACATCTACCTTACGCACTGAGGAACCTTAATCATCAGGACTGTTCATCAGCATTTGAAGGTAAAGTCCCTTGGGTTCTGTATTTGCCCTTACCGTCTCTTAAGTGTTAATGAGCAGTTAAATATTGCACAAAGCTTAACACTTTGTTTACAGCATAGAGAAGGTATAATACCTGTAACCAGCGCAAATTATCATATACATTTTTATTTTGCATATAATTAGCTATGCAGATTCTTGTAACGTCACTCACTGCACTTCTATAGTTTTGCTCCTGGTGATGGAAAAATCTTTTTCTTCTTGTATTCTACAAACGACAAGCTGTTCTCACATTCCCTAATAGCTCAATGTGTTATTAGGTTGATTCCTAAGCAAAATGTCACTGGTTTGAATCGAGGGGCAGCCATGAAGAAGATTTCTCAAGGAAAAGAGAAGCAGCATCATTCAGCTCATCGATAGCGGTCTCTCGGCGAAGAAAATTGCTAAACTGCATCATGTGAGTGCTATAACAGTCAGAAAACTACAAAATGAAGTCCATCCATCCATTCAAAAGTCAAGAGGTGGACATCCAAACAAAATATAAGAGTCAACAAGTCGGCTCCATCAGTTCTGCTGCGACAAACATGGCAGTTGAGGCGACTTGCATGCTTCATTATAGTGAGATCACAAATGACCATGCAAGCATCGTACAACGCACATTACACAAGTCTGGAATAGTAGGGTGAAAAATGGTGATGAAGCCTCAACTTCAATATCGTAATAAGAAACGATGGCTCAAGTATACAAAAAAGTATGAAAAGTGGACAGTAGAAGATTGGAAATAGGTGACTTGGAGCAACAGATGTGTCCCTGGTTTATCCGGAATTGGCAAAGGTGCCAATTCCCTGGCCGGCCGGACCTGAGAGCTCTTAGAGCGAGCGCACACACCACAAGTATTTACAAACCTTTTGATATCAGTACCCAAAGAGGGCCACCAAAAAATTCTAGCTACTGCCCCCCGGGTAGATGCAATCCCAGGGTGAGCACGTAACACAGAATCATGAAATTCTTGCCGGAGTGTGAGACGGAAATGTTCGGATACAAACAATTTACCTGGGGGTTTATTCCTGGGAGCTTGTGCTTCCAAAATCTCTCTCTGTAACACAGATGAGACTTCTGCCACAACCACTCCCAGTTGAAGAATGGAGGAAGGAGGTTCTGGAGGGGACACAGAATCAAAACTTTGGGATAAGGCATCCGCCTTTACATTTTTAGACCCTGGTCGGAAAGTAATAGTTAAATGAAATCGAGAAAAAAAAGTGCCCACCAAGCCTGTCTGGAGGTCAATCTCTTAGCGGACTCAATATAGGCCAGGTTTTTATGATCAGTGATGACCGTAATGGGATGAACGGCCACCTCCAGAAAATGCCTCCATTCTTCAAGGCCAATTTAACCGCCAACAATTCCCTGTTGCCGACATCATAATTTCTATCAGCCGAAGAGAATTTTTTTAGAGAAAAACGCACAGGGTTTAAGGTTAGTAAGGATGGACGGACCCTGAGACAACAATGCTCCCACCCTCACCTATGAAGCGTCGACCTCCACGATAAAAGGTCTTGACGGTCTGGTTGTATCAACACGGGTGCTGAAGTAAAACATTTCTTCCGTGTCTGAAAGAAATTGTTTGCGGCCATGGACCAATTTTTTACATCCGCCCCTTTGAGAGTGAGGTCCGTCAAGGATTTTGACACCTGCGAAAACCCTTTAATGAACTTCCTATAGTAATTAGCGAAGCCCAGAAATCATTGCAACCTCTTCAGGTCATGAGGTTGCACCCAATCTGAAATGGCCTGAACCTTACCCGGATCCATGCGGAATCCCTCCCCTGATATAATTAAATCCAGAAAAGACAGTTCTTGCATAAAAAATGAACACTTCTCCAGCTTAGTGTATAAATGGTTCTCCCTGAGTCTCATAAGAACCAAACTTAGATGGTGTAAGTGTGACTGACTGTCCTGAGTATATCAAGATGTCATCCAGGTAAATGACCACATAGCGCCCAATCAAGTCAGAAAAAACAGCATTAATGAAATTCTGGAAAACAGCAGGGTCAATAGTGAGACCGAAGGGCATAACGAAATTTTCAAAGAACCCCTCAGTTGTCAGAAATGCTGTTTGCCATTCATCTCCCTCCCTAATCCTTATAAGGTTAAAAGCCCCTCGTAAGTCAAACTTAGAAAACCATTTTGCCCCCGTGAGTTGATTATACATAAATCGGGAATCAGAGGAAGAGGGTATATGTTCTTCACAGTAATATTATTCAGTTCCTGAAAGTCGAGGCACGGTAGCAAACCACCATCTTTTTTCTTCACAAAGAAAAACCCTGCTGCCACGGGTGAGACAGAAGGCCAAATATGCCCCTTGTGGAGGCTCTCTGTGATGTTCTCTTTCATGGCTTGGTGCTCAGGCCTGGACAAATTGTACAGACGAGCCTTGGGTATTTTGGCTTCTGGGACTAAATCAATAGCATAATCACAAGATCGATATGGTGGAAGTGCCTCAGCCTCACTTTTGGAAAACACGTCTTTGAAAGTCCTTCAGGTACTCTGGAATACCCTCCAGACCAACAGACGACACAGATACAGACTTTACCAGGTTAACAATAGGTCCCAGGTTACTACACAGACCATTATCCTTACATCCCCATTGAGTGATTTCCCCCCCCCCAAATCAATGACAGGATTGTGGCATTGCAGCCAGGGCATCCCCAATACCAGTCCTGCAGGCAGATTATTCATAATGAAACAGCTTAATTTTTCCACGTGAGTGAAACCCACTTTCACAGAAAAGACATCAGTCCTGAAACAAATTCCATCCCGGGAAAGAGGGGATGAATCCACAGCCACAATTTTAGCAGGGTCTTTCAGCCTGACTGTCCCTATCTTATTATGAGTCACAACTTGGGCATCAATCAAATTAATGGAAGAACCTCAGTCAACAAAGACGGTGGTCACCACAGGACCGCCAGCAAATTCCAATTCCACCTGGAATTTTGCAAGCGAGAAAAATGTACCTGGGAGTCTGGACAACCTCTTCGATTGTTGCCCAGACTCAGTCATTTCTCTGACGGTTTCATTGAAGGACAGGAGGGGCAGTTCCTTTTCTAATGTACAGAGGCGCCACAGTAAAAGCATAGTAGGTTGTCTCTATGGTGCCTTCTCTTTTTCTTGACAACCGAGACTGACCCAATCTCTATGGGCTCAGATACAGGTGCAGTGTCACACAATTTGGAGTACAAGGATGTCTCTTGTTGCATCACTCCTCTAGTATGGAGTCTCCTGTCCATCCGGGTCACCTGCATCATGGTGTCCTCCAGGGTATCAGGAGGAGGATGAAGTTCCAGAGTGTCCTTTAGACGGTCAGACAGGCACTTGCGGAACAACCCCCTCAGGGCAGTGTCATTCCAAGATACTTCAGCTGTCCAACGTCTAAATTAAGAACAGCACAACCATTCAGCGGAGTGCCTCCCTTGTGTCACACTCATAACCATATCCTCTGCCAGATGCACTCTATCAGGCTCATCATAAATGTGCCCCAGAGCCTCAAAGAACAGGTTCACAGACATATGTTCAGGAGCAGAGGAAGAGAGAGAGAAAGCCCATGCCTGTGGAGCCCCCCTTAACAAGGACATTACAATCCCTACCCTCTGCCTTTCATTTCCAGAGGCCCGGGGATGCTATTCAAAAACAGCTTGCATCCCTCCTTGAAGACCCTAAGCAAATTTTTATCTCTGGAAAAATTGTCGAGAAACTTTACCGGTGGCTCGGGGTCACCTTGAGATACATCAGTGGGGCCCCCCTCCCAGAACCCCAACAGAGCAGATCCCTGTAAAGCACCTGCCATATCTCTCTGCACCTGTTGGTGCGAGTGGACCAGGGCTTGCCGCTCCATGGACAGCTTCTGCATAAGCTGGGAGAGCTCATTAACCTGCCCCATGAGAGCCTGTACCGGATCCATAGGAAACTAACACCCCCCCACTAGGGAAAAGACTATATGGTCAGCTATAATGTCACGACTCTCGGGTATTACTGCTGTGGGGAGAGCTGCACACAGAGCAACCGAGCTGTGCAAAGCATCGGGTTACTAAGCAGGTAACAAACAGGACGTGAACCATGTGACAGAGTGGGAGGGGGTCAGGGCAGAGCCAGACACCGGGGTGCAGAGGAGAAGATACACACAGGAGAGTAGTCAAACAAGCTAAGATCAGAACCAGGAGATCATGAGGTACCAAAAGGGGAGAGACAGGGGATTGTCAGAAGAGAAGCCAGAGGTCAGAAATCCAAAAGAAAAAACAAGCAGAGTAAAGCACGGAGAGCAAGGAACACAATTGCAAACCGAGCACACACTCCAGGGGTCAGGCACACAGACAAGACGAAAGTATAGCTGACAGGGAATCGTAGTCTGGAGTGAGCATAAATACCTCTCCCAGATCCAAAGAGAGGCCAGCAAAATTAACCTTGAGAGAACAGGACAGTAACCATATCCAAACCATGACACTATCTTTGTATTGAACAAATAAATTGCAGCCCCCTGCACAATGATGCCCTAGGCAGCCACCTACTCTGCCCACCAATTGTTCTGCCCCAGAAAATATAACTTGGTGTTTACTTGAGCTACTTTACCACCTATGAAAGCCTGTGACACAGATATTCCAAGGCACGGCTGGAAGAGTATGCGTGGTGTGGCTCCTGGAGTTAGTTGATCTCTTTTCCATGAATCTGTGGAATCAGTTTAAGAGTGAATTATGCAGTAGATCCCATGACATTGAGATCTATGATTTAGTACTGAGTCTATGGTATTATGTGTGTATGTTGAGTATTGAATATAATTAAATTAGTTTTCCTACATATTTGACTTATTAGGGCTCAGCGTTCTGAATTGTGTTAATTATAAGGGCTGTTGTGACAAGTAATGGTGATCACTTCAATTACAGGGATATAGATCATCTTGTCAGATGCCGGGAAGAGCAGTCTCAATGCAGCAGGATTTAATTACATTTTAATGGGGTTTACTGTAAATCTTTACCAAGGAGCACAACAGGAATGCTTATGAGGATGACAGAACACTTGCATCTGTAGCAGTCCATGAAAGAACCAGTGCTTGGGGCATTTTTCATTTACTGTAGCAACTGAGATATAGGAGTTAAACAATTTACAAAGAATGAGAAAGAAATACTTATCTGCCAGTACAGATTACTCGAGGTAATCCGCAGAAGCTGATAACAGTGGAGCAGCTGGGTGGGCACACATTGCATGTGCCCCGTGTGCAGTAAAGAATGAGGAATCGAAATTTGTGGTGGCTTCATCTGGTGATCATGTGGTATTTGACTTTTGTATATTTGTATTATTATGTAACTGTATGACTGTATTATTCAGTCACTCTGTAGCGATAAATTTGCTTTTATTTAGGAACATTCTGGTGGTAAATATGCAGTAAATATGTGGTGGTAATTAGAATTCATGGTGTGGATGTCATTTTTGTTCCTTTATCCTGAAAATAAAGCTTCAGGTCTTCTGAGCCTTTCCAGTTTTTTACTGCATAACAGGATTACAGGTGGAGAGATGATTGAAGTGGGGTACAGGGTTTAATGCTTTTGACAGTAAATGTCACATACACTTTTTCATATATAGAACAACTCCTTTCCTTGTGAAACTGATCAAAATGTGCACTGGTTCTCATAAAAATACACAATTTTTTGCATGCAATCCACAATCAAGTGTAATCAGTAAATGGTATGTAACACCCCAGATAACCGGTTGTTACAGTGATGTTGCCTTCCCTTTGGGGAGGGTAATGTCATGCTTGGAGGAAAGGAGGATTTCCATTACCCGGTAAGAACCTACATGCAACACATTCTGAATCCAGGTCAGAAGGGGTAGCTCTGAACCCGGATTCAGGGGAGCTTCCCCCAGACATATGTATTCTGGTCTGGAGGAGGAGTTAGTCAGTTCAGTGGAGGAGAGTGAGGAGAGAGGAGTGCGAGCAGAGAGTGGGGCCGTGCAGCCACGTGTGAGCTGCAGCTCCTGGAACGGAAGATAACCTGAAGGATTGGAATGTAGTGAGCATCTGAGGAAAGGAGCAAAGAAGAAGGAAAGGGCTTAGAGGGGAACTGTGACCAGGCACCCTCTGAGCCGAAGCGCCGGAGCCGGGCACCGGGAGCCCGAGGTTGTGTTGAACTCTAGGTCGCACAGCAGAACCGGAGATCAAAGGACTTTATGTAATTTGCCCACACCCACACCTGAAGGTGCAGCAGTATACGAAGAGCCAGGTCATGATAGAGACTATATAAAAAGGCTTGCACTGCCCACCATATGGGTAACTGTCGCAGGACAGGAGAGAGAGTACTTTATCAGGGAGCCACAGGCAGCAAGGACCTCGCATACAAGCATGAGCAGGAAGGCTTACGGACCTCGCCTGGGAGAGTGATCCTCTATTGCCTCCAGGCCGGCCGGAACACATCACCACCTGTTGCTGATACCCTGGACTGTGGCCTGATTCAACCAGTAAACCAGGTAAAGACATTACAACCCTGTGTCCTCCATTTATTTGCTGGCATCCACCACACCATCCCTGCCCAGCATACCTGGGGATCCCATCTTCACCTGTGGGAAGCGATACCATCTTGCTGCTGTACCATCACCCCCAGAGGATCCCTTTAAGCAGCGTCGGTCACCCCTGACCGAATACCACAGGTGGCGTCATAAACTTATATTGCTTTAGAACTCCTTTTAAAAACTATCCCTTTTACTTGGGCGCCCAGGGCCACAGACTGGATCGCCGCCACCGTGACCTCCCCTTTAACGATGACCAGATCCGGTACCGAGTACCCCAAGGCCCTGGCGGGTGATTCAGGTACTCTATCAGTAGTCTCTGCTCAAGAGGCAGGTATCAGTAGTCTCTGCTCAAAAGGTAGGTATTAGTAGTCTCTGCACAAAAAATGGCTGGACTCTGAAGAACCGTCTTTTTAGACTGCTGTAGCAGAGTCCTTATCGTACAACGTCAGCACATCAGGGTTTTCCTGGCTCTAGTCAAGTGTCTGCATTCACATAGAATTTGCATTGTGCACACTGTCAAGATTCCTATTATATTCCAAGAGCAAATGGGTGGTCACGTGACCACAAGTAAGCAATCTGTCCGACTAGATTCTCACCTGCTTCTCTCAATAGAACACTAGGAGATGCAGATGTGAATCTAGTTGGCAAGTGACCACAATTATGCAAACCATATTTTTGAGGTCATGTGACCACTCACTCACCATGGGAATGCAGAGGAATAATAACAGCGTGTGGCATTCCTACTTGTGCAGAGTGACTGCAGAAATGTGTCTAGGACCTAAAAAAATTGCATCAAAACTATACCCTGCTAGTTAATCTGGCCCACTGTTTTGCAGGCTCATTATAGTCCACAAAATTCCCAACTGTATCAGCATTTTTCTCACTAAGGCTAGGTTCACACTAGCATTTGTGTACGCAGCATAGGGCTGCGTACTTCTTACCTTCAGATCCACATGCATCCGCATCTGTCCTGCGTACCTATCTTTAACATTGTGTACGCAGGGACATGCGTGGTCATTTGTTGTATGCGGATGTGTCCCCATGTGGTGTTCTGACGTGCCCGCCGAACACAAATGCTAGTGTGAAACCGGCCTTACTCAAGATGGATGGCTGTCTCTGGGCTCAACCTCCACGGTCAATATATTGGCGTCCTTCAGCTGACTCCCTGGTGTTTAGTCCAGGGCCGGACTGGCCATAGGGCAGTTCTGGCATTTGCCAGAGGGGCCGCCCCCTGCCGTGGGCCGCTCCCTCTGCAGGAGCACCATTGATGTGACAGGACAGGAGCCGCTCAGGAGAAGAAGGAGGCGCGGTCTCAACTGCTCTGTACATGTGAGCAGCAGCAGCAGTGGGACACAGGAGTCCACAGTGAGAAGGAAGGGCAGAGGCAAGGTGGGGGGGAAGGGAGGCATTTATCCCCGGCCATGTCCCAGCTCCTGCTCATGGCCGGCGGGGATAATTTACATACATACCTCTCTAGGAGGCGGCACCAGATTCATATCGCCAGCATTGCTGCTGTCTGGCACTCAGCCAATGAAAACAAGCAGGGGAGCTACAGAAACCAATGAGAAGGTGGGCGGGGCCAGTGCTGTGACGAGAAAAAGACTGGAAGATCCCAGCACTGAGCTCCTCCAATGGCAGCTGCAGCGTTCCCTCCTCTGCCGGATCAGTGCTGGAGGATGCACGGCCGAGAGCAGGACAGGAGGGCCCAGGCCTGTGTGTGCAATGACTGCTCTAGCAACAGAGCTGAAATCCCCTGCTCCTAGGATGCATCATCAGATGAAGAAATCCAGCTGCCTGTAGAAAGGAGTGAGTATGTGTATGCTCAATGTGTAAACTGTGTATATGTGCAGGTCATGTGCCTGTAGTTTGAGTATGTGTATATATGTACTGTGTGTATATGTGTGTATGTATATGTATATATATATATATATATATATATATATATATGCACCTTATGTGTCTGTATATGTACTGTATGTGTGTGTGTATATGTACTGTAATGCTGCAGAATCATGACCCCCCCCCCCCCAGGCTGCCCACCCTGTATGTCCGTGACTTGCATTTTACTGCACTGTGTTGCAGATTTGTGCACACTATTATATTTTTAAAGGGAACATATCACCAGTGTTTGAGTCTGTCAACAAATGCAGCCGCCTTTACCTTCTCTGTGCTGCCTTAGGGTATGTGCACACGGGGCGTATTTGGTCTGGATTTGCTGTGGCTTGAACAGCCGCAGTGTCGAGATGTTACAGCACAGTGGAGGGGATTTTATGAAATCCCATCTCCACTATGCGTTCAGGGATGCGGGTGATGACACACCCAAAATTACGCACATGCGACGCGTCTTTATAGACTGCAGCATGTCTATCTTGCGGAGACAATCAGTCTCCACAAAATAAATATCCCTCCCTGTCCTATGTATAGATACAATGCGGTATCACCGCATGTACAAAAGGGGGCAGCGTTTTTGGCAGAGCCGAAATCCACTGCGTCCAAAGCGCTGCCAGTACACAGCGTGGAAACATACCCCACACCGACATGTATATTGACTCCTGACCCCCTGCTTACCCCCAAACAAAACACTTTGGGTTGTTGTATTTAAAGGGAACCTGTGACGCCCCCCCCCAGACGTTTTTAATTAAATGAGCCACCTTGTGTAGCACTAATGCTGCATTCTGTCAAGGTGGCTCTTTCAGTTGTGCTCCCTTTCAATGCTAAAATAATCATTTTTATAATTTGTCCCTGATACCTCGAATTTGTCCGGGGGGGGGGGGGGCATGTCTTTTCCCCCTAAACACAAATGCCTCCCAGCAGTCACTCAATACTCTCTGCCTTCATTAACGTCCCACTGGGGCTCCCGGATTTACCGCCTTGCCAGTGACCACAGCGGTGTGTCCCTCACTTCCCAGACGACCTTCCACGGTCGGAGCAGCAGCCGCAACAGCGACCACTTTGAGGAAGTTAACACGCAGCAGTCGCCCGTGTGTTCTGCTGCGGCCCCGGCGCCTGCGCTGTAAGTTCGAAGAACAACGCAAACTGCTGATTCTATCAGATGAGAGAATATACATTGCCGTCTGCATTGGCCCTTAGACCGGTGTCACACTTGCGAGTGCAATGCGAGAAACTCACTCGAGTCTCTTGTTTCCATACCCGGCACTGTCGTCATCACTTGGTAGTGGAGCGTTCAGGTGCATTGAAATACATGCAGCCGCACACTCCGGTCACTACTGCCAGCGACAGTGCCGGAAGTGAGAGACTCGCAAGTGTGACCCTGGCCTTAGAATGATTCTTGTATTCAGCGTTTGCTGGATGCTGTAGCCTAGTGTTTGTATCTAGGGTATGTGCACACAGCATTTTATTTCAGGTGGCAGAGCTGCTTCAGGAAAGCATCTGAAGTCTTTTACCTGAAGGCGCCATGTTTTTCTGTGCCACCGATGTCTTTTCACGATAGTTTCTGTTATAGTTGCAAGTGACACTGTGCTACTTCTTTTAATGGCCTCAGTTTCCAAGCACTGAAGCAGTTGAAAGAAGTAACAACATACGGAGCAGGTAAAGCAATGTCGTTTTACATTGCTGTGCACCAAGTTCATGTTATGCGGCAGGTTTGAGGTGCTTTTTCAGGTGGGGGGTGCCTGCCGCAATCCACCTGAAAAAGATGTGTGCACACACCCTTACCTTGGTTCTGCAGCCACAAAATACATGCATCCCAACAAGAGAACGATCTGTCCAGTCTCGTTTTTTAAAAGTTACCTCTGCTGCTTCTGTAAGGAAGGTAAGACATCGGTAAACTGGTTAATGAGTCACTACACATGGCCCAGTAATGTGTGCTTGCCCCCAGACTGAAACTTAAGTGATTTTCACTTAAGAAAAAAATTAATTAAAAGCTTCTCCTATACATTACAATGTTAATCACGGACCACGCAGAGTGTACACTGGTGCTGTCTGTGCTGTCCGTGATTGGCACAGGTTCATAGACCTGTATAGGTCATTTTGTCTGCGACAACGATAAAAAACGAAAAATGTCTCTGATTTTTATTTGGGGACACAGTCTACAAAAGCATATGGGCATGTGAGCAGCACCATAGACTATAATGGAAAATAAATAATGTCCTGTTCTCAGGAGTGCAAGTCTGGGGCAATATGCTACCAAGAACCTTGATTTTTAAGCCGGCTAAAAATCGTCTCACGTGACTAATAATCATTTTGCTCTTACATCAGGTGATTACTGACCTATTTAAATGAGCAATAATCAGGAAGACGCACCAACACACATTTCATGATTATTGGCTCATCTAAGTTGGCCATAATTCAGTGGCTGTTGGCTATGCAGGTCCGCAACACAAAACGTTTTGATTGTATGCTGCTGACCTGTACTTGGACTATCTAGAGAGCAAGATTACAGAAGTTACAAGACGTGGGCCTGTGTGCTTAAAAATGCCAGGGCTGAATTTCAGTCCCAGTCCGGCCCTGGTTTAGTCTGCTGTCTCCATATTGCAGACTCCCAAGGCACTCCATGTGGTCTCAGCCACACTACTCACCACTTTCTGCTGTAGCCTTTATTGATACCTACGGAGCCATGGAGTGGCCACCAAAAACATTTCAAGCACAAAAAAATGGCATAGCCCTTTGTTATAGCCTGTGGGATCTACAGGGAATTCCTGAATTCTAAATTGAATATGGAAGGAAATGGAATAGAAAAGTCTAGATATGCCTCTGAGGGTGGACAGGTTTTTTCCTCCTCCACTATCTGAAATGAAACAATGGTGAACAATAGCTTCATAGCAAGCAGAGATAAGATAGACTTTCCCAAAAGTTTGGTTGCCTTTTAATATGACAGAAAGATATGAGACATCATAAGATTGGATAAAAAGACAGAATAAAGTTCTGCCATGAGCCATCAGATATTCTGGCAGCTATTTATAACACGTTTGATAGAGAAAGAGTTGAAAAATATAAAAAAGAAATCAATTGCCTATTGTTCAGTGATATTTTATGTAGTGCGGACAATCTCATTATTATTAATAGGCTGCTCTGGAAGAACTGTCACTCAGTGTAATGGCCGTTTGGTCAATTCTTCTGAAAAACTTGTCTTGTTCTTTGTAAATTATCACTATTCTTTCATATCGTGATTCAGACAAAGCCCTGGATCATTCCTGCAGGGTAGTCTTTGATTCTACCCTTTCTTTCATCTTTAGTGTTTGGTCTCTGTATGATTGGAATTATTTTAGAACATGTCAGATATTAGAGGGATGGGTCATCTCCAGTGTTGCATAATTGAAAATGTGGGATATGTCCTAGAGAATGAATTAGGCCATGCAGAAGTGTAGCTAGGGATTCAGCTAAGGGAGAATGTGAAACATCTGAGTGGGCCCCTAACTAGGTAACCCTGATTACAACTACTGTGGCACACTTTATTTATGAGTGGAAGGGAACCTCAGCAGATGACTGCGCTGTTACTGGAAATAATTCAGTATACAAAGACCAACACATATTGCTGTCATAAGTTGACCATATAGTGGTAGTGGTAGAACATACAAGTGATCATGGTACAGTTATAGATGATGACTTACAGCTGACAGTCTCTCCGATGGAATTGTTCACTTTTCCTTTCTTTTCCACTTGGCCCAGACCAACATGACAACTTCTTCCAGCCATGACTTATCTGCAGTAGGGATGAGCGAACGTGCTCGGTGATACTCGGTTATCACTTTAGTATCATGATGCTCAGATGTGCTTGTTACTCGATCAATGGACAGTGCTCAAGTTCAATTTTGAATCCCCACCCCGCATCTTTGGTGCCTGTTACGCAGCCATAAGCATACGGGGACTGTCTGTGAGTCACTGTAATGCCATAGTCATCTTAGTTGAGGCATTGACTGGCCATGTGACATCTTCAGAGGTTACTAAAGGACAGGCGCCACCGGGCTTGGCACACCGCCATCATTGCACAGCTCTGTGACACTTCGTATTGGAGGGAGAAAGTGCTTGTCAATGCCTGTGTGCACAGTATTAATACAATATTAATACAACTTGGCTTGTATTAATATTCCAGATGCCACCACCAATTTCAACTGCAATGCTTCAAAAATGAATCTGTTTCTCACATAAAACTATGATCATAAATAGACTAATATATATGGACTTTCCTCAATGATTCCCTCCCATTAATAAACCTCATGTCATACAAGCTTTTGGATTTATAGTTGAATTAAGACATTACCCAAGAGTTTTGTAGAACATATTAGAAATCAGACAAATGTGTATCAGGCCACTACATGTCTGGGATAGTTAATGTCAAAATACAGAGTGCATGGTGGATTAATATCTTATGCATATTCTGAGAGATCTTCTCAGGATACTTGAGGCATAAAACCTACGGATGACAAGTGGCAGCATTAGTTAGATGCTGTTTGCAAGTGGTTGGCAGTTATAAGGTTTAGGAGAACTAGGGTGGCTCTTGAACTGGACTAAATACATCATTAAATTGAATATGGGGAAATCACTGATAAGGTATGCCCTATCAGTTTTGTTGCTTTTATTATAAGCTTTACAGTCTCAATGAAAAATATCATATAATTTTGTGTCTGTAGTTCCTATGGAGCCTTATGTGTCTCCAGAGTAACAGATCTTAAACAAATTCTTTATGGTCTGTCCCAGGGGTGAACAGAGACAGAAGAGGGCACCTGTGCAAGAACAGTATATGGGCCCTTTACAGTCCAATAATGTGTCTATGACATATGCAGCGCCCCAGAGTCCTGGTCGTTGCAGTACTGTGGCTCCGCCACTATGGGGAGCTATGGTGCGTCTGATGGCACTGAAGGAGTTCATCAGATCAGGTATCACAGACACCAATACATTTCACAGTCGGGCCTCCGGGGGGAGCTAAGGGTTCTATTCACTAGGCCACTCCCCACCATAGTGGGTAAACTGGGGGTCAGGCAGGAAGTTAGAACAGAAAAGCTGACTGGGTTGGAACCAGGCAACACCTTGTGGCAGAGGGTGTTGTGGGGGGAAGATACAGTAGGGTCTCTGTCAGGGGTGGGACCCTGACAGAGGCTTGGCAACTTGAACGAACGTAACGGGACCGTGCCTGCTCAGGATAGCGGCGGTGCCCAAGGAAGGATTAGAAGCGAGATAGATTGTGCTGAGTGAGAAACGAGATCACGCAAAAGGAGAAATACCAGTAGGAGTCGTGCTGTAAGACCGAAGCAACATCCTACTGAGGCGCACTATCGGTGGCCGGAACGCCGAGGGAGTATCATAACATTCAGCTTCAAGCAATACTCCAAACAGCGGCAGGACAGTCAGTCTAAGGCGGGCTGTCTAACTTATATCACCTATGCAGTCTTGGGGGGCAACTTGTGGAGAGGGGCGACTCTAGGGTCCCGGAAGAGCTCCGAGCCTACCCGTCAAACGGGTGCCGTCCCAACCAGAACACCAGGGAGGGACGGAGGATTAGCAGAACATCATCTAATCGAGTTGTGAGGGAACTTAAGAAACAGACACAACAGTTGTGGGGACTTTCTGTAAGCACAGCAGGGAAGGACCACAACACATAGCGCTAGAAGGAAGGCACCGATTTCCACCTGCTAAGAGAACTCTGGAGGTGCCATTGGGCCGGCCGGACTTGCGCAGCCTGGTTATCCGGATTCCGGACTGAGGACCCAGAGATCTTCAGTAAACAGGTAAAGAGATTGCAACCTGGTGTCCTCATTATTTACTGCACCGCACCACTATAGCCTCACTATCATCATTTATCATATCTACCCACTTCATTCACTGTGCGCCCCTCGGCAGGGTCACGGACCGGGGCCTAGCCACCGTGACAACCCCAGAGCAGAGACTCAGAGGCCCGGTACCGGGTACCCCTCGGCCCTGTGGCAGTGGGGGTGCTACAAAACTTGGCGTCACGAACAGGATCTACTTAAGCCTGAAAAATCAGGTCATGTGTGCCTTGGAACTGTGATTTACTGTGTTTGGACTGTACTTTATTGCAAAGACTGTGGATTGTCACTTGCCGCCAAAAGTTCGCGCCAAAACCGCTGCCATTACGGCGCTAAGGAGAGCGCAGGAGAAGAAGAAGGGCGTGGAAGTGGGCGTGAACAAGCTGAAGAGCACGAAAGACAATGGCCGCCCAGTCTAAATATCTCGGCCCCTTGAAGACGTGTCCGTCAGCAGCCGAGATCCGCCTCCTGATCCTCAATGGTGGGCAGAGACAGAGAAAACGAAACCGCCCATGAAGGAGAGAGCGGGAAAAGGACCAGGAAGAAGAAGTCAGCGACATGGAGGACGCCATGGCGAGCCACCTGGAGCGGGAGCGTGGGGTCGGAGCCGAGGACTCCCCCAGCTACCCGGAGAGGCATCGCAGCCAGACCTCCACAGCTGACGCTGACCTCCAGCAGACCGGAGTGGACGGGCTGATCCGCCAACCCCTGCAGACGCAGCTGAGCACTGAGGCCGGGTGGAAGAAGACCATCATCGGGAGCCTCGCCAGACGTCTGTCGGTAGCCTCGTCTGGTCCAGAGCAAGAAAGAAGTTCCAGCGCTCCGAAGCCAGAAGGCAAGGCCCTGCCGGAAAGCGAGATGCTGCAAACGGAGATGACAACGCCGCAGCGCAAGGCCCCGCAACCAGCGTTCCAGACCCCAGCGGAGGCGGAGCAGACCGGCACCGGAGGGACCACGTCTGAAGCAGGTATGAAGGACGACCCTGCCCTGACGACCAACACCACTCCAGTGACTGCTAGTGCCACAGCTGCTGATTCCGTTCTAGTGACTGATCTTGCAGCAGCCGCTACCTCTGCTGCAGCAAATGCCCATACTCAAGCTGCGCAGACCTCCATCGCTGCGCATGATTTAACTGTACATGAAAGACGGATTAACGGCGTTTGTCCAGCACTGGGTGTAACCCTGGACCTCACTTTGCCCAGGCCAAGAAGGGTTAAGTGCCAGGTGCAGCCCTGGAAGCCGTCCAACTAAACCTCGGAAACCTGAAACTGTACATAGTTAACTGTTTGTTTCCCTGCTTTTTGCTACTTTAAACCCGACCTGGGTTATTCTTAAAGGGATCCCTTTGTTTACCCGGGATCCCTTCTTCTGCTTTTTTGTTTTGTTTCCTGTTTATTCATTACTGAAAGAACTGCTGGATCATGAACAGTGCATGATACAAACTTTTTGTACATAGTTTGCACCCTGTTAAAGGTGCTCCCTACTGGTTTTACTTAAAGAAGGACTCTTTGTGAAGATACCACACTGGAACCTTTGCTGAGTATGGACTGGTAGCTTGAGAAGGCGTGCTACCTCATAGAGACTCGGTCCCCTCTTAAAGGGGATGTTCATCTGTTGCACTTGAATGGTGATATTGCTTTAAGACAGATAGCAATAATGTTTGATGAAAGAAAGTGATGATAATGTTTATATGAGAAAGTTTTATGTATCCAACCAGTTAATTGTAAAGAAATGCTGATGATGTTCTCTGAAAAGAAAAAGTAAAAGATAGAAGAAGGTTGCAGTGGGCCCGTAGGGGTAGACGTGGTGTCCAGCATGCATGTTAGTGAGAAAGATAATGAGAAGGCTTAATGTTCAATAAAAGAAACTGTTTTAGATAATGTTGATAGATAGTGGGATAGAAGGTGAACCCTGAGTCCTCCTAGGAGCCATATAGAAATGGCTCAGTGCTCTTAAACTGAAAGTAATGTTATGTTCTATACTGTGTATAGTAGTTGAAAAGGCAGTAGGCCCGGGCTGAACGGGGCGGTCCTGCATAGAAGGGAGAGGCAGTAGGTCTGGTGCCGTTAGGACAGGCGGTCCTGCAGATTTTAAGAAGGAGAATGGAAAAGTTAAATTACCTTATAATGTGATTATAAGAAGGTCTTTAGTGGATACAGAGTGTATGTCCTTAAAGGCAATGTTAAATTATTGTTCAACAATTTTGCACTTAGTAGAATACCCGGTTGGGTAAGGAAAGTTATTTATAGCATGTTGCTATGATATTTAACCATGTTTGTAACGTTCAAGTGTCCTCACCTCCCATAAAGGGAAGCTTTGTTCAAATATGCTTATTGTTATTGCACTCAACAAAACTGTATGTCTTTTTGCTAACTTGTATTGTTGTTTTCTTCTCAGTCCCGGAGTACTGTGTTTAACCAGGGGGGAGTGCAGCGCCCCAGAGTCCTGGTCGTTGCAGTACTGTGGCTCCGCCACTATGGGGAGCTATGGTGCGTCTGATGGCACTGAAGGAGTTCATCAGATCAGGTATCACAGACACCAATACATTTCACAGTCGGGCCTCCGGGGGGAGCTAAGGGTTCTATTCACTAGGCCACTCCCCACCATAGTGGGTAAACTGGGGGTCAGGCAGGAAGTTAGAACAGAAAAGCTGACTGGGTTGGAACCAGGCAACACCTTGTGGCAGAGGGTGTTGTGGGGGGAAGATACAGTAGGGTCTCTGTCAGGGGTGGGATCCTGACAGAGGCTTGGCAACTTGAACGAACGTAACGGGACCGTGCCTGCTCAGGATAGCGGCGGTGCCCAAGGAAGGATTAGAAGCGAGATAGATTGTGCTGAGTGAGAAACGAGATCACACAAAAGGAGAAATACCAGTAGGAGTCGTGCTGTAAGACCGAAGCAACATCCTACTGAGGCGCACTACCGGTGGCCGGAACGCCGAGGGAGTATCATAACATTCAGCTTCAAGCAATACTCCAAACAGCGGCAGGACAGTCAGTCTAAGGCGGGCTGTCTAACTTATATCACCTATGCAGTCTTGGGGGGCAACTTGTGGAGAGGGGCGACTCTAGGGTCCCGGAAGAGCTCCGAGCCTACCCGTCAAACGGGTGCCGTCCCAACCAGAACACCAGGGAGGGACGGAGGATTAGCAGAACATCATCTAATCGAGTTGTGAGGGAACTTAAGAAACAGACACAACAGTTGTGGGGACTTTCTGTAAGCACAGCAGGGAAGGACCACAACACATAGCGCTAGAAGGAAGGCACCGATTTCCACCTGCTAAGAGAACTCTGGAGGTGCCATTGGGCCGGCCGGACTTGCGCAGCCTGGTTATCCGGATTCCGGACTGAGGACCCAGAGATCTTCAGTAAAGAGGTAAAGAGACTGCAACCTGGTGTCCTCGTTATTTACTGCACCGCACCACTATAGCCTCACTATCATCATTTATCATATCTACCCACTTCATTCACTGTGCGCCCCTCGGCAGGGTCACGGACCGGGGCCTAGCCACCGTGACAACCCCAGAGCAGAGACTCAGAGGCCCGGTACCGGGTACCCCTCGGCCCTGCGGCAGTGGGGGCGCTACACATACGCTTATTACTGCTTTGGAGGTGGTACTGAGTCCCCTTACCTACTGGGCCCTGTTTGTGTCTACCCCTTCTCAGTCCTGCAGTCATACTTCACATTTTCTTGCTAATCTACATATTTGGTAAGTAGACAGTCAGATATAGGCTGCAGGATCATAGTACACAGGGTTTGTTTGGAGTCTGTTGTATGAGGAATAATGAGTGAAGGGACACTTATAACAATGTTTAAAGCCAAGTAGCTGTGGGTGAACACCACCATCTGCTGATCAAAGAGAAAGTCAAAGCAAAAGAACTATATTAGTAGGAATCCAATAGTGGGAACCTATGTTACCACCGAAAGGATATTAAAGACACCGCCGGTTTAGGTGACACCTGTATTGCCGTTACAAAATGTAAAAGGCCTGGCCAGTCCTAGAAGCAGTAGCGTAGCTACCGGGGGGGCAGAGGGTGCGGGCGCCCCGGGCCCAGTGCTCAGACGGGGCCCGCGCAGAGCTACGCTACACGCACCAATATAGTTAACTTCTGCGGCAGAGCAGGGAGAATTGATCTGCCGCCGGCCGTTATGGGGCCCCTGAGCAGGCAGGGGGCCCCGGTGCCAGCAGTGGGCTCCCCGCCTTTCATCGCAGTGTCAGCTGTACCGGCATTTAGCCGATACAGCTGACCACATTGATGAGGAAAGGAGCTCTGCACTGCGCTCCTTCCCCCATCATCCCCCTGTCAGCGTCTGACATCAGCAACGCTGACATCGGGTGCGATGAGTCACTGCCCAGCGCCCACTGTCAGGAGACAAGCAGGAGCTCAGAGCAGTGCAGGAACCAGTAAGAAGAGAGGTGAGTATTTATTCTTTTAAGGGCTGCTGCCTTATGCTACAGAATCTGCCTATGGGGGGTGTGCTGTTGCATACTACAGGGTCTGCCTATGGGGGTCTGCCTAATGCTACAGGGTCTGCCTATGGGGGGTCTGCCTAATACTACAGGGTCTGCCTATAGGGGGTCTGCCTAATACTACAGGGTCTGCCTGTGGGGGTCAGCCTTATACTACAGGGTCTGCTTATGGGGGGTCTGCCTAATACTACAAGGTCTGCCTATGGGGGGTCTGCCTTATACTACAGGGTCTGCCTATGGAGAGGTCTGCCTAATACTACAGGGTCTGCCTATGGGGGTGCTGCTTTATACTACAGGGTATGCCTGCGGGGTGCTACCTTATACTGAAGGGTCTGCCTATGGGGTGCTGCCTTATACTACAAAGTCTGCCTATGGGGAGTGTATTATACAATATATAGTAGGCCTATGGGGAGTTACATTATACCATATTGAGGACTGTCTGGTACGTTATACTATATTGAGGACTATCTGGTGCAATATACTATATTGAGGACTATCTGGTACATTATACTATATGGAGGCTATCTAGAGGGGCATCATACAGTGTGGGGATTACAGTGTTGGAGCCATCAAACAGTTTGGATGCTACTAAGGGGTCAGTATAGTGTGTATAAGAGGGCATCATACTGTGTATAGGGGAGCTGTAGACGGGGCAGACTCTGGACATTATTAAATGTAAAGTGGGCACTTATTGTTATGGGGGGAACTCAGCTTACTGTGACTATCAAAGGAGCACACATGGCAATATTACTTTCTAGGGGGCAACATAAGGGCACTGTTTTCTAGGGCACTTGCACCCGGCATTGCTATATTATAGAAGGTTGCATTAGAATTTAGAGGGCACAGAGAACCACACAGCAGGGGCAGTAATAAGGACACATACGGCAGCAGCGGATCAGTATTGGGGTATCAGGTGCAGTAATAGGGACACATACGGCAGCAGCAGCTCAGTATTGGGGTATCAGCAGGATGAGGAGTTTGTGTAGGTTGGGAATAGATGAAGATGGGACTGGAATGTGAGAAGTCAAATGTGTCTTTGTTGTATTCTCTGTAGGTGAGTCGTTGCTGGAAGAAGTTGTCATGTCGGTCTGGGCCAGATGGAAAAGACGGGAAAAGTGAACGATTCCATCAGAAAGATCGTCAGCGGTAAGACATTATCTGTAACTGTGCTGTGATCTATGTTCTGTAGGACTTTTATCTACCACTGACCATATGGCGGTAATATCCATGTTGGTCTTTGTATAGAGATTATCTTCAGTAACAGCGCGGTCATCTGCTGAGGTCCTCCTCCACTATTAGAGTGCGTCACCTAGCTGTAATGAAGGTTACCTGTTAGGGGCCCACTCAGAAGCTTCGCCCCCCCTGAACCAAACCCCTAGCTACACCTCTGCCTAGAAAGGAGGAGTTCACGCCAGAACTTGAACCATGACCAAGGCAATTTATGTGGCCACGAAGTTAGCTTGCTGTCACCATTTACACAGAAGAGTTTGAGAGCAGTCAGATGCTGGAGAAGGCCTGAGTTGTGAGAAAGATTAGTGCCCCACACCAGTAGAAAACCGTAAGCAGCACCTGTAGAAGACTGTAAGCAGTGTCAGTAGAAGACTGTATGCAGTGTCAGTAGAAGCCCATGACCAGCGCCAGTAGAAGACCATAAGCAGCACCAGTAGAAGACTGTGACCAGGTCTGACTCAGGTTCGGGAGACAATCTGGATTTTGCAGAGGACTGTTCCTGTGGACCATTACTTCCAGCATAGACATCTGGTACATGGTGTGGGTTGGAACTCTGCTTCAGGGAACAGAGACGGCCAGTGCAATGAGTACACTGTATACCCAGTGACTAGCATAACCAGGACTTGCAACCTAGTGGGAAATACTGGTAACCCCCTGATAGGGCCAGTGTAAGTACCACTTTCTCCTCATTGTCTGTGCTGTTGCATCCAAGTAACTTGATCAAATTAGATGTAGTTGGCAGGATGCAACACTCAAGCACAGAATTGGTGGATCAGTAACTGAGTCCACAGGGAGTAACCTTCCCCTTGGAGCTATGTTTAGAATCATCAAAATTTACGGATTACAATTTAATGACATGACACCTCCCGAGTATAAGGGTATTACTTCAGCTTACTCGTCAAATCCAGAGGTCACCCGACATCTCTAAACCCCTGGGAAAAGTGGTGGAACCCCCTACTACTGCCCTGACTCTACCGCATGGTCAGACAGTGATTACTATGCCGGTCCAGAACCAGACCCCCTTGTAAGGAGTGGAGGTGCAAATTAAACCCCAGTGAATGGGGGAAGTAATGCTGGGGCTGCTGGTTGCACTACCCTAGCGACTGTGCGGCAGGGACATGTGTTGGTGAGATGCATTAATTTCAGCAGGACAAGCCTATGGCTGACTCCCAGGACAGAAGTGGCTTGAGTCTCTGCGATGCATAGAATCTCACCAGACTGGATGTCATGAACTGAACCCCTGTGAATGGAGATCTGTGGACCTTGTCGGTGTCCATGGACCAGAAAAAAAAGGAGCACAAAGTAAGAGACAGCCGTGATATACTGGAGCAGATGAAAGTAGACTTATCTGGGTTTTCCCCCAGAACAGTGGGACAAGTGGAAGACCTGTTGGTCGATATCAGGAAGTGTTTGCTTGTCACAACTATGACTTCAGGTGTACGGAGGCTATCCAGCATAAGATCCCTATGGGAAGCACATATTGTCAAATTCCGCCCCAGATATATAAGAAAGTGAAGGATTTGTTAGGCCAAATGTTGCATAATGTGGTGATACAGAAGAGCGAAAGTCCCTGGGCTGCGCCCATCTCCTTGGTCAGGAAGAAGGACTGAACTCTTAGGTCCTGTGTGGATTATCAACGGTTGAACGCGTGTACACTCTGAGACTCTTACCCTTTGCCAAGGAAAGAAGAATCCCTGTCAGCATTGGGAAAAGTAAAATACTTCTCCTCCCTCGATTTGGCCAGTGGCAATTGGCAAGTTCAGCCACCGAAAACTTTAATCCGTCCTATGGGACTAATTGAATTTAATCAGATGCCGCTCGGGTTCACTAAAGGAACATTCTAGCGGTTGATGGAGAGATGCCTTGGAGACCTGAAATTTGAGGTGATGCTAATATACTTTGATGACATCATCATATAATCTTAAACTTTTGAGGAGCATCTTGATAGATTCGGTCAAGTGCTGGAGTAGCTTCAGAAGCACGGACTGAAGATACAGCCCCCGAAGTGTCATCTGTTCCAAAAAGAAATTGAGTAATTGGGGCAAACGGTCTCCAATAAAGATGTGTGCTTGACAAAGGTGAATGTAGCTGCCATACAGAAGTGGCCTACACCCACAACACTGAAGCTCACATTGACGAATGCCCCTATCTTGGCGTATACTGACTTCTTGAGTCCTTTTGAGGATTGAGTCCTTTGTGCTATACACGAGTGAAAATCTCTTCAGACTAATGCCAGTGCTGGACCATGTTCAAGAAGGACTGGAGTGGGTGATTGCCTATGCTAGTAGATCACTGCAGGATATGGAGAGAAATCCTGAGAACTACGGCTCATTTAAACTAGAATTGTTGGCTCTGCCATGGGCCATGACTGAAAAGTTTGCGGACTATCTGTTATAGTCTGAAGTTAATCTGCGTACTGACAACAACTCACCGTCCCATTTAGAAAATGCAAAACTGTGAGCATTGGAACAACGGTGGGTCACGAGGATGTCTAATTATCGATACAAGGTAGTCTATTGGGCGAAGGCTGAAAACACCCATGCCGACACTCTATCCAGAGTGACCAAAGAACAACCGGCCCAGGATGTGAACAAAGAGTTGGAAGGTGATGAGACCCCCGATTTCAGAAGCTTTGCAACAGCTCACATAGCCTGTCAAGTATTGGAAGTACACCGACCAAGTCTAGTGCTGGGACACCCAAGAAATGAATGGGTACAGCTGCAGCAGTTGAACCCAGAACTTTCAGGGTTATGAAAGTGGGTGACCCTAGGCCAGAAGACCAGCAGGGTGGAAAGAGCAGTAGCAATTCCATAAGATATGGTGCAGAGTGTGGCAAAAAAGGCCCATGAGAGGTGCACACTTCGGAGCAGAGAGAACCTTAAAATGGCTGCTGTGGTTTGTGGTGGAAGAAGTTTGTCAGTGCAGCTCCCCCAACACACAGTATAGTGTAGTTCCCCAACACACAGTACATTGCAGATCCCCCAACACACAGTATATTGCAGCTCCCTCCCAACACACAGTATAGTGCAACTCCCCAACACACAGTATAGTGCAGCTCACCTCCACACACAGCAGAGTGCAGCTCCCCCACACACGGTATAGAGAAGCTCCCCAACACATGGTATAGTGCAGCTTCCCCAACACACAGCATAGTGCAGCTCCCCAACACACAGTATAGTGCAGCTCCCCAACACACAGTATAGTGCAGCTCCTCCCAACACACAGTATAGTGCAACTCCTCCAACACACAGAACAGTGCAGTGCATCTCACCCAACACACAGTGCAGCTCCCCTAACATACATGGTATAGTGCAGCTCCGTCAACACATAGTATAAAGCTTTCCCTCTTGCTTAGTGATACTCTCTCTAGTAACCTTGGTGATTATTATCTGTACATATTTAGTGTTTTTGTTAGTGTGACTATTTTATCTGTAAATATGTAGACTTTGGTGATTGTACTTTCTTCCGTTTTTCATCGCATAATTGTCTTTATTGATATTTTGCCATACTATGACCAGTTACTTATACTGTTTCTTTATCTCCCCAGTAACCCCATGAATAAGACCCTTGTGGGTCGAAACGTTGGGTTTGGTCTAATCTGAATTCATTGTACTACTGCTTATTCCATGGCAACTTTTCTTTTTTTGTAATAAACTTGTTGGACACTTTTTTGCATCATATCGAGTCAAAGTGTGCGGTAATTTTTTGGTTACATGACTTTCAGGGCCTCCAGGTCTGTCTTACCAGCACCTCGTATCTTTTGATCAGAATGCATACCATTATTCTCAACACACAGTACAGTGCAGATCCCCAACACACAGTATAGTGCAGCTCCCTCCCAACACACAGTACAGTGCAGCTCCCCCAACACACAGTACAGTGCAGCTCCCCAACACATAGTATAGTGCAGCTCTTCAACACACAATATAGTGCAGCTCCCCCAACACACAGTATAGTGCAGTTCCCCAACACACAGTACAGTGCAGTGCAGCTCCCCCAACACACAGTACAGTTCAGCTCCCTCCAACACACAGTATATTGCATCTCCCTCCCAACACAGTATAGTACAGACACGCGCACACACACAATAATGCATATACACACACACTCACACAATGCTCACCTCTCCTCCACGTTCCCTGCACTGCTCCAGGCTCTGCTCCGGTCTCATCGGCTCCACTGCTGGCATAGCGGGGCACGCGATGAAGTGACATCATCGCTCGCCCACTGAGTCACAAGCAGAGGGGGAGTGATGGGAGAGGGAGCATCATCTGATGCCAGTGGCGTAGGAAGGGGGGGGCGGGGGGGGGCGGTCCGCCCCGGGCGGCACAATGCGGGGGGCGTATTGTAGTCCAAAGCTGTGACGCTCCGACTCCATCACTAGTGCTTGTTTCTGCATCACTGAGACGCTGCAGATGAAAAGGAGCAGAGTGTGGTGTCTCTAAAGAGTGGCTTGTGGGGGTGGCATGCATGCTTAACACAGTGCGTGCACACATCTCCATAGCCCAGGACACTGTAACACCCCCCCCCCTTCGGTCAGGATGGACTGAGCCAAAGGACCTTTCCTGACCCCGACGTCGTAGATACCTGTGATCAGTCACGTGTGTGGGAGGACTCGTCACACTGTAGGCTGACGGCTGTGCTGTGTACTAACTGCTGTACGAGGGTTATGTAGTGCGCAGTATGTACCGATGTATGAGTGTACATGAGAATGTTCAGGTAAGAAGATCGGCTAGGTGTTTGTTATAGGGGAACCTCGCTCTGTGCCGTCAGTCGTATACGCGGGGGCCGGCTCTGCACCTTCTTCCGTATATACTGGGCTCTGCACCTTCTTCCGTATATACTGGGCTCTGCACCTTCTTCCGTATATACTGGGCTCTGCACCTTCTTCCGTATATACTGGGCTCTGCACCTTCTTCCGTATACACTGGGCTCTGCGCTTTCTGCCGTATATACTGGGCTCTGCACCTTCTTCCGTATATACTGGGCTCTGCACCTTCTTCCGTATATACTGGGCTCTGCACCTTCTTCCGTATACACTGGGCTCTGCACCTTCTTCCGTATACACTGGGCTCTGCACCTTCTTCCGTATACACTGGGCTCTGCACCTTCTTCCGTATACACTGGGCTCTGCACCTTCTTCCGTATATACTGGGCTCTGCACCTTCTTCCGTATATACTGGGCTCTGCACCTTCTTCCGTATATACTGGGCTCTGCACCTTCTTCCGTATATACTGGGCTCTGCACCTTCTTCCGTATATACTGGGCTCTGCACCTTCTTCCGTATACACTGGGCTCTGCACCTTCTTCCGTATACACTGGGCTCTGCACCTTCTTCCGTATATACTGGGCTCTGCACCTTCTTCCGTATATACTGGGCTCTGCACCTTCTTCCGTATATACTGGGCTCTGCACCTTCTTCCGTATATACTGGGCTCTGCACCTTCTTCCGTATATACTGGGCTCTGCACCTTCTTCCGTATATACTGGGCTCTGCACCTTCTTCCGTATATACTGGGCTCTGCACCTTCTTCCGTATATACTGGGCTCTGCACCTTCTTCCGTATATACTGGGCTCTGCACCTTCTTCCGTATACACTGGGCTCTGCACCTTCTTCCGTATACACTGGGCTCTGCACCTTCTTCCGTATATACTGGGCTCTGCACCTTCTTCCGTATATACTGGGCTCTGCACCTTCTTCCGTATATACTGGGCTCTGCACCTTCCGTATATACTGGGCTCTGCACCTTCTTCCGTATATACTGGGCTCTGCACCTTCTTCCGTATATACTGGGCTCTGCACCTTCTTCCGTATATACTGGGCTCTGCACCTTCTTCCGTATATACTGGGCTCTGCACCTTCTTCCGTATATACTGGGCTCTGCACCTTCTTCCGTATATACTGGGCTCTGCACCTTCTTCCGTATATACTGGGCTCTGCGCCTTCTGCTGTATACGCGGGGCTCTGCGCCTTCTGCCGTATACGCGGGGCTCTGCGCCTTCTGCTGTATACGCGGGGCTCTGCGCCTTCTGCTGTATATGCGGGGCTCTGCGCCTTCTGCTGTATACGCGGGGCTCTGCGCCTTCTGCCGTATACGCGGGGCTGTGCGCCTTCTGCCGTATACGCGGGGCTGTGCGCCTTCTGCCGTATACGCGGGGCTCTGCGCCTTCTGCTGTATACGCGGGGCTGTGTGCCGTCTGCCATATACGTGGGGCTCTGCGCCTTCTGCCGTATACGCGGGGCTCTGCGCCTTCTGCCGTATACGCGGGGCTCTGCGCCTTCTGCTGTATACGCGGGGCTGTGTGCCGTCTGCCATATACGTGGGGCTCTGCGCCTTCTGTCGTATACTATTTTTGGTAACCTTTGTGTGGTATGGGGCCGGGGGGGGGGGGGGGCGCCAAACTCGGGAACAGCCCCGGGCGGCGAAAGCTCTAGCTACGCCACTGTCTGATGCTCTTTCCTCCATCACTCCTTTAAACTGTATCGGCATCTATGATGCTGCTATTAGTGGCACGCCACTCGCTGGGGACCCCTGGAGGAGCGGGGGCCCTCGGTAGCTGCCTGGTCTGCCTGCCCCTAACTCCGGCCCTTGGTATCTGATCTACAGTCATGATGTTACAGAGCAGGAGGAACTGATCTGATTAATAAACGTCTTTGGGGAAAAGTTTCAGAAATCTTGCATTTTATTCTTTGAAATCCTTGGTGTTTGACTACATATGAGTTCAATAGGTGGTCCCACTCAATGGCTCACAGTCTTCCTTTTATTACTGTGCATGCAGATATATTTGTTAATCACTGGTAGGACCCACTGGACTCACAGGCATACAAACATCAGTATTCAATTAATTAAAATACAAGTTATATTGTATGTATTCCAACAAACTTTTACTGTATATCATTTTGCTCTCTTTTATCCACAGATCGTCCTGCATGTTCAAAATGACAGTTTCCTTTTAAAGGGAATTTTAAATCGGAAAATGACCTATTGTTCAAATCAAATTTTTGTGTTACATGTATTTTTATTATTATTATTTTTTCTAGGAATCTTACAATTTTCTCAGTGACCCCTAGGATTATTTTAAGCTTACATTTCCTATCCTTTCAGTAAGAGTTTTCAGCAGATTCATTACCATCAGAGGCCAGATTACAATGATGGGTAATATCTCTACACAATGCAGGATTCACCTATTACAATAGGTAATGTCACAGTTGACCCAGCTCTCCTTCCTTCACAATGACTTTTGCGCCCACTCATTAGGTGCTCCAGTGCAAAAAATAAGGTGTGAGATATTCATTGCTGCAAATGTACATGTAAGAGTTGCAACATTTTTATTTTTAACCCATTATCTACCAATGTCCTTTTTTTGGGACGCCTAATCTTTAGCTTCTAGCAACTAAGATTTAAGAATTGTTATAATTAGGTCCAATTTTTTGTGTTGTGTTTGTAAAATGAATGTTTTCAAAATAGGAAATCATGTCATTGTCATTTTTAATTGAATATTGGGACACCCTTTTCTGAAAAATCCGTACTTGTAAAAATTTTAATTTGGCAAGTAATGGGTTAATAAGAATGTGATATGTAAGAAAAACATTGCATAAAAAAGTAATTTTCTGATTATACATACCATTTAAAGGGAACCAGCCCTACCCTGCTATATTTAAAATTAAGTCAGTTTGAGATTAGCAACCTCAACTAAAAATATTTTCCAGATAGGCGGTGTTCCCAATTAAAAGAACCTGAAATCTAGTCTACCTTTGGGGCGGTCTTCTCAGATAGGTGGTCCTTTGAACGTATACGGATTAAGGTAATTTGCAGCTTTAAGAAACCCTTTAGCGCAATTATTTCTTACTAGATGGCAGCCCTAGCCCTGGAGTCTAGAATCCATATATACTTTATTTATTCAAATGTAAGAATAATACAATTAATAAATAATAGTAAGAAAGAACAAAAAATGGCTGCACTCACCAGCTCTTGACAATTCTTGACAGTACGGCACATTTCTGATTGGTCGCTCGCGGCAGGCGGCAACCAATCAGAAAAGTGCCGCGCACCACGAAGGCATATATCTTTGTCCACCCTGAGCGGGTGTAGGACGCTGGTGACGTCACTTATCTCCGGACATTATCTCCGGACAAAGCCACGGAAGTTGGCACAAATTGCCGGAAGTAGTATTCTAGGCAATTATATATTAGATTTTAATGTTATCAGTGTTTACCTTTGAACGTTTATATTGTATTGTCCTGTCACCAGCCATGTGTACGATTATCGGCCGAAAGCCTCTCTGGAACCAATAATCACCCCATGTAAAGGTATCTTTATAAGTTAAAGATTCAGAATACTATGACTTTTATCATATCCTGAACAGTCAAGTTTTTTATGAACCGTTAAGGTTTTCTGGTTGAAGTAAAAAAAACTGTGTTTACAGTTTGAAACCATAAAATGTTGAAAAATTATGTCATTCTTGAGTATATCACTCAATGGTGCTCATAAACGTGTCAAATTTGATCTATAATATACTTTAATATACGTTACTTTAATCTTTAATATACTTAAGAACAGGGCCCCAGACATCACACAGGGGGTCTGAAACACCGCACAGTGGTCCAAAATATCGCAGTGCTCTGCCTGGGGCCCCATATGCTGCCTGGGGCCCCTGTGCTCTGCCTGGGGCCCCATATGCTGCCTGGGGCCCCTGTGCTCTGCCTGGGGCCCCATGTTCTGCCTGGGGCCCCTGTGCTCTGCCTGGGGCCACTGTGCTCTGCCTGGGGCCCCATATGCTGCCTGGGGCCCCTGTGCTCTGCCTGGGGCCCCATATGCTGCCTGGGGCCCCTGTGCTCTGCCTGGGGCCCCATAGGCTGCCTGGGGCCCCTGTGCTCTGCCAGGGGCCCCTGTGCTCTGCCTGGGGCCCCATGTTCTGCCTGGGGCCACTGTGCTCTGCCTGGGGCCCCATAGGCTGCCTGGGGCCCCTGTGCTCTGCCTGGGGCCCCTGTGCTCTGCCTGGGGCCCCATGTTCTGCCTGGGGCCACTGTGCTCTGCCTGGGGCCCCATAGGCTGCCTGGGGCCCCTGTGCTCTGCCTGGGACCACTGTGCTCTGCCTGGGGCCCCATATGCTGCCTGGGGCCCCTGTGCTCTGCCTGGGGCCACTGTGCTCTGCCTGGGACCACTGTGCTCTGCCTGGGGCCCCATATGCTGCCTGGGGCCCCTGTGCTCTGCCTGGGGCCCCTGTGCTCTGCCTGGGGCCCCATGTTCTGCCTGGGGCCACTGTGCTCTGCCTGGGGCCCCATAGGCTGCCTGGGGCCCCTGTGCTCTGCCTGGGACCACTGTGCTCTGCCTGGGGCCCCATATGCTGCCTGGGGCCCCTGTGCTCTGCCTGGGGCCACTGTGCTCTGCCTGGGACCACTGTGCTCTGCCTGGGGCCCCATATGCTGCCTGGGGCCCCTGTGCTCTGCCTGGGGCCCCTGTGCTCTGCCTGGGGCCCCATGTTCTGCCTGGGGCCACTGTGCTCTGCCTGGGGCCCCATAGGCTGCCTGGGGCCCCTGTGCTCTGCCTGGGACCACTGTGCTCTGCCTGGGGCCCCATATGCTGCCTGGGGCCCCTGTGCTCTGCCTGGGGCCACTGTGCTCTGCCTGGGGCCCCATATGCTGCCTGGGGCCCCTGTGCTCTGCCTGGGGCCCCATATGCTGCCTGGGGCCCCTGTGCTCTGCCTGGGGCCCCTGTGCTCTGCCTGGGGCCCCATGTTCTGCCTGGGGCCCCTGTGCTCTGCCTGGGGCCACTGTGCTCTGCCTGGGGCCCCATGTTCTGCCTGGGGCCACTGTGCTCTGCCTGGGGCCCCATAAGCTGCCTGGGGCCCCTGTGCTCTGCCTGGGACCACTGTGCTCTGCCTGGGGCCCCATATGCTGCCTGGGGCCCCTGTGCTCTGCCTGGGGCCACTGTGCTCTGCCTGGGGCCCCATATGCTGCCTGGGGCCACTGTGCTCTGCCTGGGGCCCCATATGCTGCCTGGGGCCCCTGTGCTCTGCCTGGGGCCCCATATGCTGCCTGGGGCCCCTGTGCTCTGCCTGGGGCCCCTGTGCTCTGCCTGGGGCCCCATGTTCTGCCTGGGGCCCCTGTGCTCTGCCTGGGGCCACTGTGCTCTGCCTGGGGCCCCATATGCTGCCTGGGGCCCCTGTGCTCTGCCTGGGGCCCCATATGCTGCCTGGGGCCCCTGTGCTCTGCCTGGGGCCCCTGTGCTCTGCCTGGGGCCCCATATGCTGCCTGGGGCCCCTGTGCTCTGCCTGGGGCCCCTGTGCTCTGCCTGGGGCCACTGTGCTCTGCCTGGGGCCCCATATGCTGCCTGGGGCCCCTGTGCTCTGCCTGGGGCCCCATATGCTGCCTGGGGCCCCTGTGCTCTGCCTGGGGCCACTGTGCTCTGCCTGGGGCCCCATAGGCTGCCTGGGGCTCCTGTGCTCTGCCTGGGACCACTGTGCTCTGCCTGGGGCCCCATATGCTGCCTGGGGCCCCTGTGCTCTGCCTGGGGCCCCTGTGCTCTGCCTGGGTGTAGGACACTGGTGACGTCACTTATCTCCGAACATTAGCTCCGGACATTAGCTCCGGACATTATCTCCGGACATTAGCTCCGGACATTATCTCCGGACATTAGCTCCGGACAAAGCCACGGAAGTTGGCACAAATTGCAGGAAGTAGTATTCTAGGCAATTATATATTAGATGTTGTATTTTATTTTGCATGGAGCAACGTGGCTTCAAATCTCACAGTAACTTCCTGCTGTTTGTATTCCCTCATGTGATCATCCGTTCTTTGGCCAAAAAATCTTGTTCTTCTCTTTCCTCCCGTTCTCCATGCACTTAGTTGCTTGGCAGGAGGCCCAGGTCTTTTCAGACCTCTGCAATAGCTGTTTGTGTGGAAATTTGACAACTGACAAGCAAAATTATTGTACAGCATACAGTGGTAAAGATATTTAACCATTCAATTAGGAAGCAGATAATAGCGACTTACAAAATTATCATGTAGAGGATTAGCTGACATATCTATTTATTCCAAATTGTCAGCTTTAGTACACATACACACATGGGATCATCCCATCCTCATTGGTAGTATTAATTCTATTGTGGAGCTGCCAACATGTTGTCATAGATGTTTGTAAAGGGTCACAGACTGTTCTTATTCTCTGGAGACCGATATCCTACAAGATTGGAAAGTGGAAAATTGGTGTAGCCCTTTCTGTCCCTGGTTGGAAAAAAACCAGTAATGTATTCAGAGTTTAGATCCACTGCTTTTTAAAGCCACAAGTCAGGTTTTCTCTTAAACGCTACAGCACGTCAGAGTAAACCATACATAGATGCAATCATATGACCAGTGTCTAATTCATGCTACCCTTGGTTCAGTCAACATGAATCTGGTTAACCTTTAGGGTAGGGTCACACATCCAAGAAAAAAGGTCTATTTATTCTGATCAGGCTTTGATCAGAGTTTTTTATAATTTTTTCTTGGATGTGGAAAGAAGAAAAAGTATCTCCACTTTATCCATTCTATCATGCCCATGAAAATTGGACTGCACTAGGATGTCATCCGAGTGCGGTTCAATTTTTCTCATGGACCTATAGACTTGAATTGCTGATTTTAATATGACTCTTGGATCAAAATCTGGGACATGCCTCTGACTTTTTACTCGAACCTCTTGGTTAGATGAAAAAAATCGGGCATATGTGTGTACAGCACTCTAGAACAGAGGTCCCCAACCTTTCTGACCTTGAGAGCCACATTCAGCTCTGAGAGAGGGTCGCGAGCCACAACCAGCTCCTTCCCCACTCACAGTAGTGACACAGAGAGCCTCTATTACTGGTATAATGACAGCCAAAGCTTTTCCACTGAAATCACACCAAGGCAGTATGCCAAGCTCCACGGTTTCCTAGCTCACCCCCATTCAGATTTGCTCTTCTGTACAGGGCTACACACAGAAGTCACCAATAAAGATCTGCTCTTAATAGTTATTTACACCTGGTGCTAATGCACCAAGCTGGCAGGCAGCCGTGAGCCACACATCATGGGCGAGCCACATGTGGCTTCCGAGCTACAGGTTGGGACCTCTGCCCTAGAATATCATAGGTACAAGTGTTATCCCTGAAAACCATCACAGCACTCGAAATTGATTGTGTTCTTAAAGTGCTTCAGTTGCAAATGTCCCTAAAAGTGCCTCAAATAATCCCATTAGTGCTTGTTTCCTGGCTCACTGATCACTCTATACATTCCATAGATCTTTCCATAAGACTTCACGACAAATGCTTCTATCCTGCCATGGATGTATCGACCTGTCACAGATTCCTCCATTATGCCTGTCAACAGTGTCCTGATAGGGCCTGCCATAAAAAAAAGACAGCAACCTTCAATGATCCCATGTTTCTCTTTATTTCTCTTTATAACAAACCTGAAAAATAATGTTCAATAATAAATTCTTGAATAAAGAATAAATAAGAGCAAACTGAGATGCAGAGGAGAAAGCCGACATGCATTAATAAAGTCTTCAGCAACAAGTGGCTTGTATACAAATGTCTATGAAGCAGGGTAGATCTGAAGTGTTTTCTGTAGGCTGTAGGAGATGCATTTCAGGAGCTCTTAAGAATCACTTTAGCAAGGGCATGATAGAAAATGGACATTGTTAAGAAAGATGTGTTTCAAAATACTTGTCTGTCCTTTATGTACTTTTAACCGAGGATTGGCGATACCAGAATAAAACTAAGAGTTATATGTTCATGGTTCTCCACTCATCAGCTTATCATAAGGCATATGCAGCGCCCCAGAGTTCTGGTCGTTGCAGTACTGTGGCTCTGCCACTAAGGGGAGCCATGGTACGTTCGATGGCACTGAAGGAGTTCCTCCAATCAGGTATCACAGACACCAATATGTTTCACAGCTGGGCCTCCGGGGGGAGCTAAGGGTGCTATTCATTAGGCCACTCCCCACCATAGTGGGTAAACTGGGGGTCAGGCAGGAAGTTAGAAGAGAACGCTGACGGGATTGAACGGAGCAACACCCTGTGGCAGGGGGTGTTGTGAAGGGAGAGACTGTAGGGTCTCTGCCAGGGGTGGGATCCTGGCAGAGGCTTGGCATTGAAAGAACGTAACGGGTCCGCGCAGGCTCCTGGAAGCGGCGGGACTCAAGAAAGGACTAGAAGCGAGATAGATTGTGCTGAGTGAGAAACGAGATCAAGCAGAAGGAGAATACCAGCAGGGGTTGTGCTGAAAGAGGCAGCACCCTGCTGAGGCGCAATACCGGTGGCCGGAACGCCGAGGGAGTGGATTAGAATACAGCTTCAAGCCATACTCCAAACAGCGGCAGGACAGTCGGTCTCAGGCGGGCTGTCTACCACATATCACCTATGAAGTCTTGGGGGGCAATTGCGGGAGAGGGGCGACTCTAGGGTCCCGGAAGAACTCCAGGCCTACCTGACAAACGGGTGCCATTCCAACCTGAATACAGGGAAGGGGTGGATTACAGAGGAACATCAAATCGAGTTGTGAGGGAACTTAAGAAACAGACACAACCGTTGTGGGGTTACTTTCCGTGAGCACAGCAGGGAAGGACTACAACACATAGCGCTAGAAGGAAGGCACAGATTTCCACCTGAGAGGAGAACTCTGGAGGTGCCATTGGACCGGCCGGACTTGCGTAGCCTGGTGAACCGTGTTCCGGACTGAGGACTCAGAGATCTCCAGTAAAGAGGTAAAGAGACTGCAGCCTGGTGTCCTCGTTATTTACCGCGACTTACACCCCACAACCGTACCGCTCCATCGCTACCATTACTACCACCAATTGCACCGGACGTCCCCCACTGACGGACAGGGCCACGGACCGGGTCTAGCCACCGTGACAACCCCAGGACTGAGACCTAGAGGCCCGGCTCCGGGTACCCCTCGGCCCTGCGGCGGTGTGGGGGCGCTCCAAACTTGGCGTCACGAACAGGATCTACTTAAGCCTGAAGAATCAGGTCATGTGTGCCTAGAGACTGTGATTTGTTGTGCTTGGACTGTACTTTATTATTGTAAGACTGTGCTGCGCCATTAGCCGCCAAAAGTTCCCGCCAAAAGGCGCCGCCATTGCTACACCCAAGGGGAAGGAGGGCGTGTTATGGGCGGAGACTCCCAGTGTGGCGCGAGAAATGGCTACCGCCCCCTGCACTTCTGGCTGCAGAGGAATGACCTGCCCCAAAGCAGAAGAGAAACACCCCTTGATATGCAACGGCGAGGGGCTGGTGACGAAGAAGCCCGACCTCAGAGAAATGGCGGAGTTAGGTGCATGCACTGCCAGCGACTATCAGGTGGCGATGATGAACGGCGAGTGCCTGAGCGAGGAAGAAGCGGGTCAGGCCTGCCTTTCTTCACCGGAGATGGACCGGAAGCCTGCGGATCCGACAGCGAAGCTACGTCCACCAATCCCGACCTCGGAGTTAGAGGAGGAGGAACCACAGCCAGCGGAGCGGAGTCCGAGCATCCCATTGGAGGAGCCCCGGTCCGGGCTGCAGCCGACTCCAGCGTCCTCGTTAACGGACCAGAGCGACACCGATGGAACCACATTAGGCGCAGGTATGGCCGACGTCCCTGCTCCCCTTCACGAGCCCGCTTCTATGACCCACCTCCATCTCAGTAGGGAGCGACTTATCTCGGCAGGGCTAATGGTGCTATCCCCCGATGACCTGGGGAGGATGGTGCCACCGCTGTCGACTGGAGTAGGGGAGCCTGTGGATGTGAGCTTAGATGGAGTAGTTCTTCGGTGGGACACCCCCTGGTTTAGAGCAGATGGATCCCGGGAGAACGGGTCCACTCTTGCGGTGCTTACATGGGAACAATATAGACAGTGCTTGATTCTGCAGTGGAAAGGACGGAAAGGAGCTGAGTCGATGGGCCCATCGAAAGTACAACAACCCCCCCCGGCATGGGATGACAGAGACGCGGTAAGGCGGGGCACTGTGTTGGCCTACCATGTAAAAAGGGGGTGGGGCCTCATACACGAGCCGGGGCTGGATACTGATGTTTTCGTTGCGCATTGTAACGTGAGGGCTCCCTGTTGTGGCCGAAGCGGAGAACCGTTACAAAAGGGGGATCCAGTGACCTACAGCCGCCACCAGAACCCGCTCGGGTGGTATGCACGGAATGTTCGGCGGTGTATGTCTGGAGCCGTGACCCTTACCGCCTCGGACCTGGTCCCAGGAGCACCCGATCTTGTCACCATCGCCACGGTGCGCCTGGTTGCGGCCACCGAGTTGGCCAGTCGAGTTCATCTGCACGTTCGAACCGCGGACACTGGCACCACAGCGGCTGGGGGGCAGGAGCCCGAGCCACCAGAAGAAGAATAAACCTCGATACCATGAAAATGTAAATAGTTACTGTTTGTTCTTTTAAGTTGCTGCTAAACCTGTCCAGGGTTAATGGATCCCTTTGTTGACCCGGGATCCCCTTTGTTTGTTTTTCTTTTTCTTGAAGTTTTTGCACCAAGTTACACAAACTGCAGAAATCATGGACTGTGCATGATTCGAACTTTCTTTTGTAAATAGTTTGCACCTTCTTAAAGGTGCTCCCTACTGGTTTTAGCCAAAGACACTTTGCGAAGATATTTGCCCTATTGGTTTGAGCCAAAGACACTTTGTGAAGATACCTTTCCTACCGGTTCTAGTTAAAGACACTTTGCGAAGATACCATACCGGAACCTTTGCATGGGCTGGTAGGCTGAGAAGACGAGCTACCTCGGAAAGACTTGGTCCCCTCTTAAAGGGGATGTGAGAAACTGAACTTGAGAGATACTGTTGCAGAACAGTAATGCCATAATGATGCCTTGAAAAGAAATGTAACTGTTTTACATGCTAAGTTATATGTGTTGAACTTGTTGAAATGTGAAATCTAAATAATGTTTTGCAGAAAGAAAAGATGCAGAGAGCCCGTAGGGGTAGACTGTAGAGGTCTGCATAGTTGAAAGTAAGGAAGTAATGATGAAGGTGAGGATAGAAGGTCAACCCTGCGTCCCCATAGAAAGTTACTTTGTTACTAAGGACAGAAGGCGAACCCGTAGGGGTTAGAGAGTGAGTCCTTAAAGGAGCCGAGTAGAGCGGGCTCAGAGTTCTTTAAACGAAAGGAATGTTATGTCTATACTATGTATAGTAGCGAAAGGCAGTAGGCCCTGGCTGAACGGGGCGGTCCTGTAAAAGAAAGGAGAGGCAGTAGGTCTGGTGCCATAGGGACAGGCGGTCCTGCAGGTTCAAAGTAGGAGAATGTGAAGTTACCCTACCCTGTAATGTGATTATAGGAAGGCCTTTGGTAAACTAAGAGTGTATGTTTCTTAAAGGCAATGTTAATTTATTGTTCCAGAATTTGCACTAAGTAGAATACCCGGTTGGGTAACAGGAGTTATGTATAGCCTGTAATTTATAATGTTGACCATGTTTGTAACGTTAAAAGTGTCCTCACCTCCCATAAAGGGAAGCTTGTTCAAGTATACTTATCGTTTTGCACTCAACAAAATTGTATGTCTTTTTGCTAATCTGTATTGTTGTTTTTCTTCCCAGTCCCGGAGTACTGTGTTTAACCAGGGGGGAGTGCAGCGCCCCAGAGTTCTGGTCGTTGCAGTACTGTGGCTCTGCCACTAAGGGGAGCCATGGTACGTTCGATGGCACTGAAGGAGTTCCTCCAATCAGGTATCACAGACACCAATATGTTTCACAGCTGGGCCTCCGGGGGGAGCTAAGGGTGCTATTCATTAGGCCACTCCCCACCATAGTGGGTAAACTGGGGGTCAGGCAGGAAGTTAGAAGAGAACGCTGACGGGATTGAACGGAGCAACACCCTGTGGCAGGGGGTGTTGTGAAGGGAGAGACTGTAGGGTCTCTGCCAGGGGTGGGATCCTGGCAGAGGCTTGGCATTGAAAGAACGTAACGGGTCCGCGCAGGCTCCTGGAAGCGGCGGGACTCAAGAAAGGACTAGAAGCGAGATAGATTGTGCTGAGTGAGAAACGAGATCAAGCAGAAGGAGAATACCAGCAGGGGTTGTGCTGAAAGAGGCAGCACCCTGCTGAGGCGCAATACCGGTGGCCGGAACGCCGAGGGAGTGGATTAGAATACAGCTTCAAGCCATACTCCAAACAGCGGCAGGACAGTCGGTCTCAGGCGGGCTGTCTACCACATATCACCTATGAAGTCTTGGGGGGCAATTGCGGGAGAGGGGCGACTCTAGGGTCCCGGAAGAACTCCAGGCCTACCTGACAAACGGGTGCCATTCCAACCTGAATACAGGGAAGGGGTGGATTACAGAGGAACATCAAATCGAGTTGTGAGGGAACTTAAGAAACAGACACAACCGTTGTGGGGTTACTTTCCGTGAGCACAGCAGGGAAGGACTACAACACATAGCGCTAGAAGGAAGGCACAGATTTCCACCTGAGAGGAGAACTCTGGAGGTGCCATTGGACCGGCCGGACTTGCGTAGCCTGGTGAACCGTGTTCCGGACTGAGGACTCAGAGATCTCCAGTAAAGAGGTAAAGAGACTGCAGCCTGGTGTCCTCGTTATTTACCGCGACTTACACCCCACAACCGTACCGCTCCATCGCTACCATTACTACCACCAATTGCACCGGACGTCCCCCACTGACGGACAGGGCCACGGACCGGGTCTAGCCACCGTGACAACCCCAGGACTGAGACCTAGAGGCCCGGCTCCGGGTACCCCTCGGCCCTGCGGCGGTGTGGGGGCGCTCCACATACACATACACATTTAGAACTATTTGATAAAGGTTTTACTAACAATTTTGACTGCAGTTTTTAAGATATTGAGCTTACATCTTCTCCAGGACAATCTCTTCTAGAGTCTATCTGTTCAAATTGAAATCATTTGCTTTTTCTCTCCTCATCCATCCTCCAGACTGAGTAGGAACATGGGTTGGTCTCTAGAGCTTACTTTGAAGGTATCTGAACCCCGTGGAAATGCTTACCTGTTGCTGCAGTATCTGTGGTTGGATGGCTTTAGGTTGGGTAGGTGTGCAATGGACATTATGGAATTTAAGGTTGTTTAGTGTCCACATGTGTCCAAAACATAATGGTTATCATGTGCAGAATTACAGCATACAGATCTACAACCACAGAGTCACCAAGTGAAGGTAACCCTTTAAAGGGAACAAGTCACCCCGAAAATCGAAGGTGAGCTAAGCCCACCGGCATCAAGGGCTAATCTATAGCATTCTGTAATGCTGAAGATAAGCCCCCGATGTATCCTGAAAGATGAGAAAAAGTGGTTAGATTATACTTACCTGGGTGGGCAGTCTGATCCGAAGGGCGTCGTGGTCCGGTCTGGGGCCTCTCATCTTCATACGATGACGTTCTCTTCTTGTCTTCATGCTGCGGCTCCGGCGCAGGTGTACTTTGCCCTGTTGAGGGCAGAGAAAAGGACTGCAGTGCGCAGGCGTCGGGCCTCTCTGAACTGGGTGAGTATAATCTAACCTCTTTTTCTCATCTTTCAAGATACATCGGGGGCTTATCTACAGCATTACAGAATGCTGTAGATAAGCCCCTGATGCCGGTGGGCTTAGCTCACCTTCGATTTTCGGGGTGACAGGTTCCCTTTAATGTGCATAGGATAGATTGAAGCATCTTTCCTTCAATGCAAATTCAATGTAACAGGTTCACCACCCATTACGTGTCATTTATAATACTGCTGCCATCTCATGAGATGTCTCTTGCTATCTGTATTGGCATCACGACCACACCAATTGACTTACTACAACAGTCACAGTATGATACTGAAACTGCAGCCAAATCAACAAAAGTCGGGGTATAGTTGGCACTGGAGTAGCAGGGACAAGTACAGCTGATGTGATTTAATTATTTTTACACACCGAAAGTAATTGCCATAAAAACAATTTAAGCTGGAAGACCCCTTTAAGCGAAGATGATCCTTTATTCTTAGCATCTGTCCTTGCTAAGGGCAATTTCACATGTCCAGATATTTCCGGTACTGGAAAAATCGGTATCGGAGATATCTATGTCCGTGTGCTCACGTGGTACATCTGTGAGGCACACGTGCGGCAGCCGTGTGCCGCCCGTGTTCCGCATCAGGGCCACAAGGACGGCCGCCGGGAAGCAGCGCTACAGTAAGCTATTGTCCTCTGCATGTGGTGCTGAAGCCGGCTGTCATCCGCTCTCCCCTGCTCAGCTGAAAGCAGCACGAGCAGAAGAGAAAGAATGAAATAAAACCCAACGTGCGGTCCCTCCTATATTTTCCAACCAACCTGGCGAAACTCACAGGTGCGGGCTGCTATTCTCAGGCTGGTAAGGGGCCATGGATATGGGCCCCCGAGCTTTAAAAAAGCAACAAGCAGCTGCCCAGAAAAGGCGCATTTAGATGCGCCAATTCTGGAGCTTTGCTCGGTTCTTCCCACTGCCTTGTGACATTAGCATATGGGGTAGTGAGGGGTTAATGTCACCTTGCTATTGTAAGGTGACATTAAGCTGGCTTAGTAATGGAGAGGTGTCAATAAGACACCTCTCCATTACTAATCCCACAGTTGTGAAAGGGTTAATAAAACACAGACACACACTAAGAAAAAAGTATTTTAATGAAATAATGAAACACACAGGTTTTTAATTCCTTTACTGCACGCTCAATCCAAGCGAAGCCCTGGCTCTCTGGTAAAAATTCCAAAATAGAAAAAGCAATAATATCCCATACCTGCTCGCCTTACAGTCAAGTCCCACTCTGTAAATGCATCTCAAGGGGTTAAATAGTTTACAACCAGGAGCGCTGCTAATGTGGCTGCTCCCAGCTATAAACGAATGGGGAATGAATGAAATGCAGGGTGCGGAGCTTCGGTGACTAATGGTGCCATCACCGAAGCTGCGCCCCCTGGCAGCATGAATTCATATGAACTCTGTAGCGTGGGAAAATATTCAGAAACTTATTGACACCTCTCCATTACTAAGCTGGCCTAATGTCACCTTACAATAGCAAGGTGACATTACCCCATATGCCAATGCCACAGGGCAGTGGGAAGAACCGGGCAAAGCTCCAGAATTTGTGCATCTAATAGATGTGGGCTGCTTTTTTAAAGCTGGGGGCCCCATATCCATGGCCCCTTACCAGCCTGAGAATAGCAGTGTGCACCTGTGAGTTTTGCTGGGATGGTTGGAAAATATAGGGGGGGACCTCATGTCGGGTTTTCTTTCATTCATTGTCTCCTGCTCGTGCCGATTTCGGCCAAGCAGGGGAGAGCGGATGACAGCCAGCTTCAGCACCACACGCAGGGGAACAGCGCTTACAGTAGCGCTGTTTCTCCTGCAGCCATCCTTGCGCACGGAGGTGAGTGTACACTGTTCTCCATGTGCACGTGGGAGGGACGTATTGCGGTACGTGCTGCCTGTAAAAAACAGACATGTCTCCGTGTTTTGCACATGGACACACGGTACGTAAAAACACGCTGACATCTGCAGATACACATTAATTTGAATGGGTCCATGTGTGTCAGTGTCTCTGGTACGTGAGAAAACTGTCTCTACACGTACCGGAGGCACTGATGTGTGAAACCGGCCTAAGTAATATATCCATAGTGGAGCACAACTATGTTGATTGTCCTGCTGACCCAGTACAGGTGGAAGAAGAGCTCAAAAAGAGAGGGGCCTGGCCTGTGTTTTTTTTTACTCATCTTCTTGTAGCACAGTATTAGGAGTGAGCAACACCAGTATTAGGCCCCTTTCACACATCAGTTTTTTGCCATGTCACAATCTGTCAAATTGTTTAAAAAACGGATCCGTCACAGATTGCGAAAAACTGATGTGACTGATCTATTTTTTCGACAGATCCGACTAGGGGGGCTGCCTAAAGGATCCTAAGTATGCTCAGTTAAAAAAATGGAATCCATCGCTGTCCGTTTTTTCGAAGGAGACAAAAAAGTTACTTTGTCCGTTGTCTCTGACTGCTGGACAGACAATTTTTTACAGATCCGGTGAAAGGCGGATGAAGCGTGAGGCCATCTGTCACAATCCGTTGCTAATACAAGTCTATGAAAAAAAAACAGATCCGGCGACATCTGGCACTGGATCCGTTTTTTTCAAAATTCGACTGATGGCAAAAATCTGATGTGTGAAAGGGGCCTTAACTCCTGGAAACTACTGGTGGCAGAGAACATTTCTATCTCAATGCTGAAGCTAAATTATAGAAATGAGTTGGAGCATAAGGCCTCTTTCACACTTCCGTCTTTTCTCTCCTGTCGAAATCCGTCGAGTTTTGAAAAAACAGGATCCTGCAAATTTTTCTGCAGGATCCTGTTTTTACCCATAGACTTGTATTAGCGGCGGATTGTGACGGATGGCCATCCGATTCATCCGTCGTGCACTGGATCCGTCGGAAAATAGCGGACCGTTGTGCAGAGAAAACGTTCAGAGGAACGTTTTTTCTGCATGTCGGAAAATCTCTCAGCGACGGGTCCTGCGCTGTCCGTCGATGGTTATAATGGAAGACTATGGCCGCAGGATCTGCCGCTGACCGTCAAACACAGGAATCCAGCGACATATCCCGTTTTTCCACTCTGAGCATGCCCGGAAGGATTTTCAAGCCCGGGAAAAAGTCTCTCTCTCTCTTATACCTGAAAATCCAGGCAGAAACTCCTTCGACGCATCTGTCATAACACTGGATGTGTTGCACACGTTTTCAGCTACTTTCACAACATCCGTTGATACGTCACTTCACTGCATTGCGACGCACCCGCAACGACGGAAGTGTGAAAGAGGCCTAAGCTGGTATGTGTACAATGCATTAGAGCATGTTCACACTGTGACCATTTCACAGACAAAATCCAAGAAAAAAACTAAAACATAAACCCTGTAGTAAGTACACTGTGTTCCAAATTATTATGCAAATAATATTTCCTCATATTTTCTCTAAATTACCTATCTGAATTGCAGTGATTGTTATTTTCCAGTCATCTACTATTCTAGTATAATTGCAATGTTTTGGAAAAAACTGCCTATGAAAACAGTATCTTTTTAAAAAAAATAAACACTCAAAATGCATGTTCCAAATTATTATGCACAGCAGAGTTTTCAACCTTTTTTTTTATTTTGAACAAAAAAATGGTCAATTGTGAAGTTATAAGCATTATCAGCTTATTACAAAATGAAATCAAACAGTTTTCAAGTGAAAACTTTATTCTAGGTGATGTTACATTTGCACATAGGACCCCTTGTTCGAAAGAAGCTTCTGAACTCTCTCGTCCATTGAATTTGTCAGTTTTTGGATGGTTTCTGCTTCAATTGCTTTGCATGTGGACAGAATACCCTCCCAGAGCTGTTGCTTACATGTGAACTGCCTCCCGCCATCATAGACACTCCTTTTGATGATGCGCCAGAGGTTCTCAATGGGGTTGAGGTCAGGGGAAGATGGTGGCCACACCATAAGTTTGTCCTCTTTTATGCCCATAGCAGCCAGAGATGCAGATGTGTTTTTTGCAACATGAGACGGTGCATTATCATGCATCAAAATGATCTTGCTGTGGAAAGCACGGTTCTTCCTCTTGAACCATGGCAGGAAGTGTTGTTTTAGAAACTCCACATAGATTATGGAGTTCATCTTCACCCTTTCAGGGATCATAAAGGGGCCGACAATCTCTCTCCCCATGATTCCAGCCCAAAACATTACTCCACCTCCTCCTTGTTGGCGCCTTAGCTGTGTTTTCATGGGGTGTCCATCCTCCACTCCATATATCTGGACCATCGAGCGTTGCACGGCACTCATCGGTGAACAAAACCGTTTGGAAGTCAGTCTTCATGTATCGTTTGGCCCACTGGAGCCGTTTCTGCTTGTTGCAGTGGATAGAGGTGGTCGACAGGATGGCTTACGCACAGCTGCAAACCTCTGAAGGACCCTGCATCTTGTTGTTCTGGGGACGTTGGAGGCACCAGCAGCTTCAAAAACTTGTCTGCTGCTATGACAAGGCATTTTTGCAGCTGCTCTTTTAACCTTACGAAATTGCCTGTTGGAAAGAGTCCTCAATTTTTCTTTATCAGCACGCACGCGTGTGTGCTGGGAATCAGCTACATACTTCTTGATTGTGCGATGATCACGATGAAGTGTCTTGGCAATGTTGATTGTAGTCATGCCTTGACCTAAATACTCCACAATTTGTTGCTTCTCAGCAGCCGACACATCCTTTTTCTTTCCCATTTTGGCAAAAAATGTAGGCTGCTTAATAATGTGGAACAGCCTTCTTAAGTAGTCTTGCCTTTATTTGGACACACCTGCCAAACTAATTTGCACAGGTATCTGCAATTGCTTTCAGTGATATAAAGAGCCCTGACACAAATCATCATCAATGAGTTTAAATGACAAACAAAAAAATTCTAACCTTATCACTCCTAAACTCTATGTGCATAATAATTTGGAACACAGTGTAAATAAGTAAACAGAAATAGTACATATAAATAACATAGGATACTTAGTTAACACTATTTTGCTCAAAAAAGTGTAAAAGCTATCCCACCGCCATAAGGTGTACCCAATCAGGATAGTCCTATCCTGTCTCTAGTATTAAAACCTTACCTTGTGTTACCCGACCCCAATATAGATAAAGGCGTAAGGGGCTACCACATCCCTACCCCCTTAAAGGTGTATATTTGTTATGCTGCTGCGTATATATACCATTTTGTCTATTGTAGTTGTGATAGGGCAAGTGTAGGACCCTACTGTATATCGGACGCTAGATAGGGCACTACATTATACATAGTTGTGTAGGAGGGGCTGTCTGTGTCAAGAGAGAAGTGTCTTCCTGTCTAGAGTCAGTAGGAGCCTAGCACCCGTGTTGGGCGGACAGCTCCACAACATTAAGCCTGATACCCAGTCTGGATGGACAGAAAGTGCAGTTGAGGCAGCACCGTGACCGCAGTTTGGTACAGGAGTTTGAGAAGTGGTCCTTAACCAATATCCCTGAGGGTACTTAACCAGTACAGGGACACAGGTCACTCACCATGTGGCAGATATCCATGTTAAACTAAAATTATGGACAGAATTGAGCTGACATCTCATTCTGCACATTTTCCTGAAGACCACCGGAGGTTGATCTGCGCATGTGCCATCACCATTTTCATAAAGACCATCACCTTCAAGAGCACAATACACAGCTAAGACGGCGCCAGCCTGAAATTTAAATGAATGCAAGATGATGAATGCAACAGAGACAGAGGAGGGGCCGTGGCTGAGGCCTCTGAAAAAGACCCTACCCACAATCCCCAACCCCCACAAATCCCACCCCAAAGCACGATACACCTAGGAAACCAAAATGTATCATGATGATTTAACAAAAACCAGGCTGGAGATGTTTACACTTAGGCTGGAGACACACTAGCAATTTAAAAATCTGTCCGATTTTGATGCAGGAGAGTCGAACGAGTGCTATGCAATAGTCATTCAAGTGTCATGCGTTTTTTGTGCACGCACAATTTTTCACACCTAGAATCCGATTTACATCCAAATGCAGTGTGATTGCTATCAGAATGCAATGCGATTTTAACATGAGCATTTACATAGAGAAATTCTCTAAGTCATTTACACATCATTTTAAAATGAAATATTCATCAAAACATATATATACCGTATATATGATAGATAGATAGATAGATTAAAAGCCGACAAATGATCTGGTGCGTACAGTTTACAATAGAATAGGTTAGAATAGAAGAGATAGAATAGATATATACACACATGTATATATATATATATATATATATATATATATATATATATATATGTATATATATCTTATCTTTATATTTCATAGTCAGATAGACAGAAAAATCAATGCAGAAGCCGACAGGATAGAAGACATGGATTACATACAGTAAATCCATGCAGAACAGTTAGATATATCTAATATATAATTGCCTAGAATAGGGGCCCAGGCAGAGCACAGGGGCCCCAGGCAGCATATGGGGCCCCAGGCAGAGCACAGGGGCCCCAGGCAGCATATGGGGCCCCAGGCAGAGCACAGTGGCCCCAGGCAGAGCACACACCAAATCGGAGGCCGAGGAGCCCCGCCCACCAAATCGAAGGCCGAGCGGCCCCGCCCACCAAAGCGGAGGCCGAGGGGCCCGGCCCCGCCCACCAAAGCGGAGGCCGAGGGGCCCCGACCACCACATCGGAGGCCGAGGGGCCCCGCCCACCAAATCGGAGGCCGAGGGTCCCCGCCCACCAAATCGGAGGCCGAGGGTCCCCGCCCACCAAATCGGAGGCCGAGGGTCCCCGCCCACCAAATAGGAGGCCGAGGGTCCCCGCCCACCAAATCGGAGGCCGAGGGTCCCCGCCCACCAAATCGGAGGCCGAGGGTCCCCGCCCACCAAATCGGAGGCCGAGGGTCCTCGCCCACCAAATCGGAGGCCGGGGGTCCCCGCCCTCCAAATCGGAGGCCGAGGGGCCCCGCCCACCACATCGGAGGCCGAGGGGCCCCGCCCACCAAATCAGAGGCCGAGGGTCCCCGCCCACCAAATCGGAGGCCGAGGGTCCCCGCCCACCAAATCGGAGGCCGAGGGTCCACACCATCCAAATCGGAGGCCGGGGTGGCCCCGTCCACCAAATCGGAGGCAGACGGGCCCCACCAACCAAAGCGGAGGCCGAGGGTCCCCGCCCACCAAATTGGAGGCCGAGGGTCCCCGCCCACCAAATTGGAGACCGAGGGTCCCCGCCCACCAAATTGGAGGCCGAGGGGCCCCACCAACCAAATCGGAGGCCGAGGAGCCCCGCCCACCAAATCGAAGGTCGAGGGGCCCCGCCCACGAAAGCGGAGGCCGAGGGTCCCCGCACACCAAATCGGAGGCAGAGGGACCCCGCCCACCAAATCGGAAGCCGAGGGGCCCCGCCCACCAAAGCGGAGGCCGAGGGTCCCCGACCACCAAATCGGAGGCCGAGGGTCCCTGCCCACCAAATCGGAGGCCGAGGGTCCCCGCCCACCAAATCAAAGGCCGAGGGTCCCCGCCCACCAAATCGGAGGCCGAGAGTCCCCGCCCACCAAATCGGAGGCCGAGGGGCCCCGCCGACCAAATCGGAGGCCGAGGGGCTTCGCCAACCAAATCGGAGGCCGAGGAGCCCCGCCCACCAAATCGAAGGCCGAGCGGCCCCGCCCACCAAAGCGGAGGCCGAGGGGCCTGGCCCCGCCCACCAAAGCGGAGGCCGAGGGGCCCCGCCCACCACATCGGAGGCCGAGGGGCCCCGCCCACCAAATCAGCGGCCGAGGGTCCCCGCCCACCAAATCGGAGGCCGAGGGTCCCCGCCCACCAAATCGGAGGCCGAGGGTCCCCGCCCACAAAATCGGAGGCCGAGGGGCCCCACCAACCAAATCGGAGGCCGAGGGGCCCCGCCCACCAAATCGGAGGCCGAGGGTCCCCGCCCACCAAATCAGAGGCCGAGGGTCCCCGCCCACCAAATCGGAGGCCGAGGGTCCCCGCCCACCAAATCGGAGGCCGAGGGGCTTCACCAACCAAATCGGAGGCCGAGGAGCCCCGCCCACCAAATCGAAGGCCGAGCGGCCCCGCCCACCAAAGCGGAGGCCGAGGGGCCTGGCCCCGCCCACCAAAGCGGAGGCCGAGGGGCCCCGCCCACCACATCGGAGGCCGAGGGGCCCCGCCCACCAAATCGGAGGCCGAGGGTCCCCGCCCACCAAATCGGAGGCCGAGGGTCCCCGCCCACCAAATCGGAGGCCGAGGGTCCCCGCCCACCAAATCGGAGGCCGAGGGTCCCCGCCCACCAAATCGGAGGCCGAGGGTCCCCGCCCACCAAATCGGAGGCCGAGGGGCCCCACCAACCAAATCGGAGGCCGAGGGTCCCCGCCCACCAAATCGGAGGCCGAGGGTCCCCGCCCACCAAATCGGAGGCCGAGGGTCCCCGCCCACCAAATCGGAGGCCGAGGGGCCCCGCCTACCAAATTGGAGGCCGAGGGTCCCCGACCACCAAATCGGAGGCCGAGGGTCCCTGCCCACCAAATCGGAGGCCGAGGGTCCCCGCCCACCAAATCGGAGGCCGAGGGTCCCCGCCCACCAAATCGGAGGCCGAGAGTCCCCGCCCACCAAATCGGAGGCCGAGGGGCCCCGCCAACGAAATCGGAGGCCGAGGGGCTTCGCCAACCAAATCGGAGGCCGAGGAGCCCCGCCCACCAAATCGAAGGCCGAGCGGCCCCGCCCACCAAAGCAGAGGCCGAGGGGCCTGGCCCCGCCCACCAAAGCGGAGGCCGAGGGGCCCCGCCCACCACATCGGAGGCCGAGGGGCCCCACCCACCAAATCGGAGGCCGAGGGGCCCCGCCCACCAAATCGGAGGCCGAGGGTCCCCGCCCACCAAATCGGAGGCCGAGGGTCCCCGCCCACCAAATCGGAGGCCGAGGGTCCCCGCCCACCAAATCGGAGGCCGAGGGGCCCCGCCTACCAAATCGGAGGCCGAGGGTCCCCGACCACCAAATCGGAGGCCGAGGGTCCCTGCCCACCAAATCAGAGGCCGAGGGTCCCCGCCCACCAAATCGGAGGCCGAGGGTCCCCGCCCACCAAATCGGAGGCCAAGAGTCCCCGCCCACCAAATCGGAGGCCGAGGGGCCCCGCCAACCAAATCGGAGGCCGAGGGGCTTCGCCAACCAAATCGGAGGCCGAGGAGCCCCGCCCACCAAATCGAAGGCCGAGGGGCCTGGCCCCGCCCACCAAAGCGGAGGCCGAGGGGCCCCGCCCACCACATCGGAGGCTGAAAGGCACCGCCCACCACATCGGAGGCCGAGGGTCCCCGCCCACCACATCGGAGGCCGAGGGTCCCCGCCCACCAAATCGGAGGCCGAGGGTTCCCGCCCACCAAATCGGAGGCCGAGGGTCCCCGCCCACCAAATCGGAGGCCGAGGGGCCCCACCAACCAAATCGGAGGCCGAGGGGCCCCGCCCACCAAATCGGAGGCCGAGGGTCCCCGCCCACCAAATCGGAGGCCGAGGGTCCCCGCCCACCAAATCGGAGGCCGAGGGGCCCCGCCCACCAAAGCAGAGGCCGAGGGGCCCGGCCCCGCCCACCAAAGCGGAGGCCGAGGGGCCCCGACCACCACATCGGAGGCCGAGGGTCCCCGCCCACCAAATCGGAGGCCGAGGGGCCCCGCCTACCAAATCGGAGACCGAGGGTCCCCGCCCACCAAATCGGAGGCCTAGGGTCCTCGCCCACCAAATTGGAGGCCGAGGGGCCCCGCCCACCAAATCGGAGGCCGGGCGTCCCCACCCACCAAATCGGAGGCCGAGGGGCCCCGCCCACCACATCGGAGGCCGATGGGCCCCGCCCACCACATCGGAGGCCGATGGGCCCCGCCCACCAAATCGGAGGCCGAGGGTCCCCGCCCACCAAATCGGAGGCCGAGGGTCCCCGCCACAAAATCGGAGGCCGAGGGGCCCCGCCCACCAAATCGGAGGCCGGGCGTCCCCACCCACCAAATCGGAGGCCGAGGGGCCCCGCCCACCACATCGGAGGCCGATGGGCCCCGCCCACCACATCGGAGGCCGATGGGCCCCGCCCACCAAATCGGAGGCCGAGGGTCCCCGCCCACCAAATCGGAGGCCGAGGGTCCCCGCCCACCAAATCGGAGGCCGAGGGTCCCCGCCCACCAAATCGGAGGCCGAGGGTCCACACCAACCAAATCGGAGGCCGAGGGGCCCCGCCCACCAAATCGAAGGCCGAGGGGCCCCGCCCACCAAAGCGGAGGCCGAGGGTCCCCGCACACCAAATTGGAGGCAGAGGGACCCCGCCCACCAAATCGGAGGCCGAGGGGCCCCGCCCACCAAAGCAGAGGCCGAGGGTCCCCGACCACCAAATCGGAGGCCGAGGGTCCCCGCCCACCAAATCGGAGGCTGAGGGTCCCCACCCACCAAATCGGAGGCCGAGAGTCCCCGCCCACCAAATCGGAGGCCGAGGGGAACCGCCAACCAAATCGGAGGCCGAGGGGCCCCGCCAACCAAATCGGAGGCCGAGGAGCCCCGCCCACCAAATCGAAGGCCGAGCGGCCCCGCCCACCAAAGCGGAGGCCGAGGGGCCCGGCCCCGCCCACCAAAGCGGAGGCCGAGGGGCCCCGCCCACCACATCGGAGGCCGAGGGGCCCCGCCCACCAAATCGGAGGCCGAGGGTCCTTACCCACCAAATCGGAGGCCGAGGGTCTCCGCCCACCAAATCGGAGGCCGAGGGTCCCCGCCCACCAAATCGGAGGCCGAGGGTCCCCGCCCACCAAATCGGAGGCCGAGGGTCCCCGCCCACCAAATAGGAGGCCGAGGGTCCCCACCAACCAAATTGGAGGCCGAGGGGCCCCGCCAACCAAATCGGAGGCCGAGGGGCCCCGCCAACCAAATCGAAGGCCGTGGAGCCCCGCCCAACAAATCGAAGGCCGAAGGGCCCCGCCCACCAAATCGGAGGCCGGGGGTCCCCGCCCACCAAATCGGAGGCCGAGGGGCCCCGCCCACCACATCGGAGGCCGATGGGCCCCGCCCACCAAATCGGAGGCCGAGGGTCCCCGCCCACCAAATCGGAGGCCGAGGGTCCTCGCCCACCAAATCGGAGGCCGAGGGTCCCCGCCCACCAAATCGGAGGCCGAGGGTCCCCGCCAACCAAATCGGAGGCCGAGGGGCCCCGCCAACCAAATCGGAGGCCGAGGAGCCCCGCCCACCAAATCGAAGGCCGAGCGGCCCCGCCCACCAAAGCGGAGGCCGAGGGGCCCGGCCCCGCCCACCAAAGCGGAGGCCGAGGGGCCCCGCCCACCACATCGGAGGCCGAGGGGCCCCGCCCACCAAATCGGAGGCCGAGGGTCCCCGCCCACCAAATCGGAGGCCGAGGGTCCCCGCCCACCACATCGGAGGCCGAGGGGCCCCGCCCACCAAATCGGAGGCCGAGGGTCCCCGCCCACCAAATCGGAGGCCGAGGGTCCCCGCCCACCAAATCGGAGGCCGAGGGTCCCCGCCCACCAAATTGGAGGCCGAGGGTCCCCGCCCACCAAATCGGAGGCCGAGGGTCCCCGCCCACCAAATCGGAGGCCGAGGGGCCCCGCCAACCAAATCGGAGGCCGAGGGGCCCCGCCAACCAAATCGAAGGCCGTGGAGCCCCGCCCAACAAATCGAAGGCCGAAGGGCCCCGCCCACCAAATCGGAGGCCGGGGGTCCCCGCCCACCAAATCGGAGGCCGAGGGGCCCCGCCCACCACATCGGAGGCCGATGGGCCCCGCCCACCAAATCGGAGGCCGAGGGTCCCCGCCCACCAAATCGGAGGCCGAGGGTCCTCGCCCACCAAATCGGAGGCCGAGGGTCCCCGCCCACCAAATCGGAGGCCGAGGGTCCCCGCCAACCAAATCGGAGGCCGAGGGGCCCCGCCAACCAAATCGGAGGCCGAGGAGCCCCGCCCACCAAATCGAAGGCCGAGCGGCCCCGCCCACCAAAGCGGAGGCCGAGGGGCCCGGCCCCGCCCACCAAAGCGGAGGCCGAGGGGCCCCGCCCACCACATCGGAGGCCGAGGGGCCCCGCCCACCAAATCGGAGGCCGAGGGTCCCCGCCCACCAAATCGGAGGCCGAGGGTCCCCGCCCACCAAATCGGAGGCCGAGGGTCCCCGCCCACCAAATCGGAGGCCGAGGGTCCCCGCCCACCAAATCGGAGGCCGAGGGTCCCCGCCCACCAAATCGGAGGTCGAGGGGCCCCGCCCACCAAATCGGAGGCCGAGGGTCCCCGCCCACCAAATCGGAGGCCGAGGGGCCCCGCCAACCAAATCGGAGGCCGAGGGTCCCCGCCCACCAAATCGGAGGCCGAGGGTCCCCGCCCACCAAATCGGAGGCCGAGAGTCCCCGCCCACCAAATCGGAGGATAAGGGGCCCCGCCAACCAAATCGGAGGCCGAGGGGCCCCGCCAACCAAATCGAAGGCCGAGGAGCCCCGCCCAACAAATCGAAGGCCGAGCGGCCCCGCCCACCAAAGCGGAGGCCGAGGGGCCCGGCCCCGCCCACCAAAGCGGAGGCCGAGGGGCCCCGACCACCACATCGGAGGCCGAGGGGCCCCGCCCACCAAATCGGAGGCCGAGGGGCCCCGCCCACCAAATCGGAGGCCGAGGGTCCCCGCCCACCAAATCGGAGGCCGAGGGTCCCCGCCCACCAAATCGGAGGCCGAGGGTCCCCGCCCACCAAATCGGAGGCCGAGGGTCCCCGCCCACCAAATCGGAGGCCGAGGGGCCCCGCCCACCAAATCGGAGGCCGAGGGTCCCCGCCCACCAAATCGGAGGCCGAGGGTCCCCGCCCACCAAATCGGAGGCCGAGGGTCCACACCAACCAAATCGGAGGCCGAGGGGCCCCGCCCACCAAATCGAATGCCGAGGGGCCCCGCCCACCAAATCGAAGGCCGAGGGGCCCCGCCCACCAAAGCAGAGGCCGAGGGTCCCCGCACACCAAATCGGAGGCAGAGGGACCCCGCCCACCAAATCGGAAGCCGAGGGGCCCCGCCCACCAAAGCGGAGGCCGAGGGTCCCCGACCACCAAATCGGAGGCTGAGGGTCCCCGCCCACCAAATCAGAGGCCGAGGGTCCCCGCCCACCAAATCGGAGGCCGAGGGTCCCCGCCCACCAAATCGGAGGCCGAGAGTCCCCGCCCACCAAATCGGAGGCCGAGGGGCCCCGCCAACCAAATCGGAGGCCGAGGGGCCCCGCCAACCAAATCGGAGGCCGAGGAGCCCCGCCCACCAAATCGAAGGCCGAGCTGCCCCGCCCACCAAAGCGGAGGCCGAGGGGCCCGGCCCCGCCCACCAAAGCGGAGGCCGAGGGGCCCCGCCCACCACATCGGAGGCCGAGGGGCCCCGCCCACCAAATCGGAGGCCGAGGGTCCCCACCCACCAAATCGGAGGCCGAGGGTCCCCGCCCACCAAATCGGAGGCCGAGGGTCCCCGCCCACCAAATTGGAGGCCGAGGGTCCCCGCCCACCAAATCGGAGGCCGAGGGGCCCCGCCCACCAAATCGGAGGCCGAGGGGCCCCGCCCACCAAATCGGAGGCCGAGGGTCCCCGCCCACCAAATCGGAGGATAAGGGGCCCCGCCCACCAAATTGGAGGCCGAGGAGCCCCGCCCACCAAATCGAAGGCCGAGCGGCCCCGCCCACCAAAGCGGAGGCAGAGGGACCCCGCCCACCAAATCGGAGGCCGTTGGGCCCCGCCAACCAAAGCGGAGGCTGAGGGTCCCCGCCCACCAAATCGGAGGCCGGTCCCCGCCCACCAAATCGGAGGCCGAGGGTCCCCACCCACCAAATCGGAGGACGAGGGGCCCCACCAACCAAATCGGAGGCCGAGGAGCCCCGCCCACTAAAAGTAAGTGCGGCCCCAAAAGTAAGTGCGCCCCCGGGTGCAAAAGTAAGTGCGCCCCCGGGTGCAAAAGTAAGTGCGCCCCCGGGTGCAAAAGTAAGTGCGCCCCCGGGTGCAAAAGTAAGTGCGCCCCCGGGTGCAAAAGTAAGTACGCCCCCGGGTGCAAAAGTAAGTGCGCCCCCGGTTGCAAAAGTAAGTGCGCCTCCGGGTGCAAAAGTAAGTGCGCCCCCGGGTGCAAAAGTAAGCGCGCCCCCGGCCCCGGGTGCAAAAGTAAGCGCGCCCCCCCAGTCCCAGCAGAGCACAGGGGCCCCAGGCAGAACATGGGGCCCCAGGCAGAGCACAGGGGCCCCAGGCAGCATATGGGGCCCCAGGCAGAGCACAGGGGCCCCAGGCAGCATATGGGGCCCCAGGCAGAGCACAGCAATATTTTGGACCACTGTGCGGTGTTTCAGACCCCCTGTGTGATGTCTGGGGCCCTGTTCTTAAGTATATTAAAGATTAAAGTAACGTATATGAAAGTATATTATAGATCAAATTTGACACGTTTATGAGCACCATTGAGTGATATACTCAAGAATGACATAATTTTTCAACATTTTATGGTTTCAAACTGTAAACACTCAGAGTTTTTTTTACTTCAACCAGAAAACCTTAACGGTTCATAAAAAACTTGACTGTTCAGGATATGATAAAAGTCATAGTATTCTGAATCTTTAACTTATAAAGATACCTTTACATGGGGTGATTATTGGTTCCAGAGAGGCTTTCGGCCGATAATCGTACACATGGCTGGTGACAGGACAATACAATATAAACGTTCAAAGGTAAACACTGATAACATTAAAATCTAATATATAATTGCCTAGAATACTACTTCCGGCAATTTGTGCCAACTTCCGTGGCTTTGTCCGGAGATAATGTCCGGAGATAAGTGACGTCACCAGCGTCCTACACCCGCTCAGGGTGGACAAAGATATATGCCTTCGTGGTGCGCGGCACTTTTCTGATTGGTTGCCGCCTGCCGCGAGCGAGCAATCAATCAGAAATGTGCCGTACTGTCAAGAATTGTCAAGAGCTGGTGAGTGCAGCCATTTTTTGTTCTTTCTTACTATTATTTATTAATTGTATTATTCTTACATTTGAATAAAGTATATATGGATTCTAGACTACCGATTCTTTAGAATCGGGCTGCCATCTAGTAGATATATACTCACCTGGGGGGCGGTCTGATCCGATGGGCGTCGTGGTCCGTTCCGGGGGCCTCCTATCTTCATAGGATGACATGCTCTTCTTGTCTTCACGCTGCGGCTCTGGCGCAGGCGTACTTTGTCTGCTCTGTTGAGGGCAGTACGGGCCTCTCTGACCTTTCCCGGAACCTGTGCACTGCAGTACTTTGCTCTGCCTTCAATAGGGCAGTCAAAGGACGCCTGTGCCGGAGCCGCAGTGTGAAGACAAGAAGAGGACATCATCGTAAGAAGATAGGAGGCCTCGGACTGGACCGCGACGTCCATCAGACCGGACCGCCACTGGGTGAGTATAATCTAACCTCTTTTTCTCATCTTTCAGGTTACATTACAGAATGCTGTAGATAAGCCCCTGATGCTAGTGGGCTTAGCTCATCCTCGAGTTTGGGAGTGACAGGTTCCCTTTAAATATACAATAAATCCAGGGATTCATCTTATGATCCTGCATTGTCTCTTGGAAACTTATAATTGCCATGCTATTAGTATATAAAGGCCTAAAACTTCACCAATGACATTATGGAGCACTGAAGACACTTGTGTAATTTTTAATACACCTGGTCAAGTGTCGTGACAAAATAATCAAGATTACATAAAATGTCTTGATCTTCTACACAAAAAGCATGGAGTCATGACACCGGGTCAGTGGGAGAGTCATAAATATAATTATGTGTTACTGGTCTGGAGACAGAACCAGACTAATTCAGCTTGTAGGAAAGTGAAAGGACAACCATGATCTATAATTTAAACTCACATTTCCAATAAAGAATTGTAAAAATAAATATACTCTCCTGCATAGGAAATGTGAAGAATAAGGTTGATAGTAAGACCATCACCAAAGCTACTTAGATTCTGGCTGGGAAGCCACTTGCTGCAGCAGAAATCTCCTAAAGCAAGGCTCAATCATGCCAATTCTAAATTTCCCACTAAGGCCGCCGTCACACATGCGAGTTTTACGGACGTAAGAGCGCAGAAACTACGTCCGTAAAACTCGCATAACATACGGCACAATGATTCTCAATGGGTCTAGTCCTATCAGCCGTATATTACGGATCCGTAATATATGGCGTTCTACGGCCGTACAAAATCGCAGCATACTGCGTTTGTCAGCGTATTGCGCAAATAATACGCCAATGAAAGTCTATGGGGGCGAGAAAAATACGGATTCCACACGGACCATGCGTGTGACTTGCGAGAAATACGCAGCGGTGTTAGTGACAAGCCGGTAATTCAATTGCCGGCTTTTCATTTCTCCTGCCTAAACCCGACAGGATATGAGACATGGTTTACATACAGTAAACCATCTCATATCCCCTTTTTTTTTTGCATATTCCACACTACTAATGTTAGTAGTGTGTATGTGCAAAATTTCAGCGCTGTAGCTGCTAAAATAAAGGGTTAAATGGCAGAAAAAATTGGCGTGGGCTCCCGCGCAATTTTCTCCGCCAGAGTGGTAAAGCCAGTGACTGAGGGCAGATATTAATAGCCAGGAGAGGGTCCATGGTTATTGGCCCCCCCGTAGCTAAAAACATCTGCCCCCAGCCACCCCAGAAAAGGCACATCTGGAAGATGCGCCTATTCTGGCACTTGGCCACTCTCTTCCCACTCCCTGTAGCGGTGGGATATGGGGTAATGAAGGGTTAATGCCACCTTGCAATTGTAAGATGACAATAAGCCAGGTTAATAATGGAGAGGCGTCAATTATGACACCTATCCATTATTAATCCATTTGTCTGAAAGGGTTAAAAAACACACACACACATGATTTAAAAGTATTTTAATGAAAGAAACAAACAAACAGGTTGTTTTAGTATTTTATTGCTCTCTCAATCCATCAGGAACACCCTCGCTTGGCAAAATAAGAAACACACAATATACATACCTTCTGATGTCCTATCACGTCCCACGAGGTAATCCATCTGAAGGGGTTAACTAATATTACAGGCATGAGCTGCGCTAAACCACTCGCTCGTGCCTGTAATCCATCGGGTGCTGAAAGGAAAGCAGGATGATCTGTACTTACATTCAGTCGCGGTGATGCGCCCCTGCTGGATGTTCTCATGAACTGCAGCCTGGGAACTTTTTCCCACGCTCCAGGTCATATGAGGACATCCACCAGGGGGCGCATCACCGCGACTGAAGGAAATGTAGGTCAATGACCTACATTTCCTTCATTCGCCGGGGAATTACAAGCATGAGCACAGCTGCATTTGCAGGGCTCCTGCTTGTAAATTATTTTAACCCCTTCAGATGGATTACCTCGTGGGACGTGACGGTTCAACAGACGGTATGTATCTTGTGCATTTATTGTTTTGCCAAGCGAGGGTCTGCAAATGGATTGAGAGAGCAATAAAATATTAAAACAACCGCTGTGTTTATTTCATTAAAATACTTTTAAATCATGTGTGTGTGTTTTTTAACCCTTTAAAACAATTGGATTAATAATGGATAGGTGTCATAATTGACGCCTCTCCATTTTTAATCTGGCTTAATGTCACCTTACAATAGCAAGGTGGCATTAACCCTTCATTACCCCATATCCCACCGCTACAGGGAGTGGGAAGAGAGAGGCCAAGTGCCAGAATAGGCGCATCTTCCAGATGTGCCTTTTCTGGGGTGGCTGGGGGCAGATGTTTGTAGCCACGGGGGGGCCAATAACCATGGACCCTCTCCTGGCTATTAATATCTGCCGTCAGTCACTGGCTTTACCACTCTGGGGGAGAAAATTGCACGGGAGCCCACACCAATTTTTACCGCCATTTAACCCTTTATTTTAGCAGCTACAGCACCCAAATTTTGCACATACACACTACTAACATTAGTAGTGTGGAATATGCAAAAAAAATGGGGATATGAGATGGTTTACTGTATGTAAACCATGTCTCATATCCTGTCGGGTTTGGGAAGGAGAAATGAGAAGCCGGCAATTGAATTACCGACTTTTCACAGATATCGCGCTGAAGTAAATATAAATACAGACTATATATATATATATGTGTCTCAATGACATATATATATATGTATACTGTATATATGTTTTCCCGAACATTTGAGCACATAAATCCATTAGATGTCGGTTTTGCAAGCCTGCGAGAAAATCTCGCAGTATGGATGCCATACGGATTACATACGGAGGATGCCATGCGCAAAATACGCTGACACACCCTGCCTATGGATCACTATTTTGGGAACATTTCTCCGTATTACGGCCGTATTACGGCCGTAAAATACGGACCGTATTGTCTTACGCCAAGTGTGACGCCGGCCTTAGAGGACTAATCTGGGGAACCAGCATTTACAGAAGTGATTTTGAGATGCACGTTTTTCTGGTTTCAGAAATTAGCAGATTAGCAACATACTTTACTCTTGTGCTTATTTTAACCACTTCGACATAATAGTCCATCACAAGTCTGTGTATGGAGCAGGCTCGGGTCTTAGACAGCCGGTATCCTCCTGTAACAATAGCCACTGATGCTTGCTCTGATTCCTGAGAATTAACTATTTAAATCACTGACCGCAGCAAGTAAATGTAGAGATTGGCCAGGTGCCCATGACAATGATGAACTGTGGTGGACCGCCGCGGTCGCATTCCTACCCCTGAAGACCCCAAGCCTGTCAGTGTTTTGAAAAAGTGTTATGCATTTGTGTCATGTGAATTGTATTGTGATGTTTGCCTGTGTAATAGTTAGTGTGTTGTTGACTATAGGATAAGTTTAGAGTTTATATTTTGGATTAGGCCATAGTGGGAGAGAATAGTCTTAAGGAGAGTGACTGCTTCCTGCTAGGAAGGCAGATAGGGTCTGGAGTGCAAGCCAAGGGGTGCCATATTGGAGGGTGATCCTAAATGAGAGGAGTCTGAACAGGAGGGATAGCGAGATACTAAGGATGCGTGACAGAGTGGCCTTCTGGAGATGAGTCTTAGGAGAAGATGCCTAGCCACTAGAGCTGAGTGAACCCATGGATGTCCGTGTTTGGTTGGTTTGGGTGGAGCGTTTTTTAACCCCTTCATGACCGGACCTTTTTTTGGATTTGCGTTTTCGCTTTTCGCTCCCCTCCTTCCCAGAGCCATAACTTTGTTATTTTTCCATCAATATGGCCATGTGAGGGCTTATTTTTTGCCAGACGAGTTGTACTTTGTTGTACCATGTCGTGTAGTAGAAAGCGGGAAAGAAATTCCAAGTGCGGTGAAATTGCAAAAAAAAGTACAACCCACACTTGTTTTTTGTTTGGCCTTTTTGCTAGGTTCATTAAATGCTAAAACTGACTTGCCCTTATGATTCTCCAGGTCATTACGAGTTCATAGATACCAAACATGTCTATGTTCATTTTTATCTAGGTGGTGAAAAAAAATTCCAAACTTTGCTAAAATCTAAAAAAATTGTCCCATTTTCCGATACCCGTAGCGTCTCCATTTTTCGTGATCTCGGGTTGGGCAAGGGCTTATTTTTTGCGCACTTAGCTGTCGTTTTTTGCATTTTAATGCAATGTCACGGCTACCACAAATATGTAATTCTGGCGTTTTGACTTTTTTCTCGCTACGCCATTTAGCGATCAGGTTAATCCTTTTTTTTAATGATAGATCAGTCGATTCTGAACGCGGCGATACCAAATATGTGTAGGTTTGATTTTATTTTTACTGTTATACAGTACAGACCAAAAGTTTGGACACACCTCATTTAAAGATTTTTCTGTATTTTCATGACTATGAAAATTGTACATTCACACTGAAGGCATCAAAACTATGAATTAACACATGTGGAATTATATACTTAACAAACAACTGTGAAACAACTGAAATTATGTCTTATATTCTAGGTTCTTCAAAGTAGCCACCTTTTGCTTTGATGACTGCTTTGCACACTCTTGGCATTCTCTTGATGAGCTTCAAGAGGTAGTCACCAGGAATGGTTTTCACTTCACAGGTGTGCCTTGTCAGGTTTAATAAGTGGGATTTATTGCCTTATAAATGGGGTTGGGATCATCAGTTGTGTTGTGCAAAAGTCTGGTGGATACACAGCTGGTAGTCCTACTGAATAGACTGTTAGAATTTGTGTTATGGCAAGAAAAAAGCAGATAAGTAAAGAAAAACGAGTGGCCATCATTACTTTAAGAAATGAAGGTCAGTCAGTCCGAAAAATTGGGAAAACTTTGAAAGTGTCCCCAAGTGCAGTGGCAAAACCCATCAAGCGCTACAAAGAAACTGGCTCACATGAGGACCGCCTCAGGAAAGGAAGACTAAGAGTCACCTCTGTTTCTGAGGATAAGTTTATCTGAGTCACCAGCCTCAGAAATCGCAGGTTAACAGCAGCTCAGATTAGAGACCAGGTCAATGCCACACAGAGTTCTAGCAGCAGACACATCTCTACAACAACTGTTAAGGGGAGACTTTGTGCAGCAGGCCTTCATGGTAAAATAGCTGCTAGGAAACCACTGCTAAGGACAGGCAACAAGCAGAAGAGACTTGTTTGGGCTAAAGAACACAAGGAATGGACATTACTAGACCAGTGGAAATCTGTTCTTTGATCTGATGAGTCCAAATTTGAGATCTTTGGTTCCAACCACCGTGTCTTTGTGCGACGCAGAAAAGGTGAACGGATGAACTCTACATGCCTGTTCTCACCGTGCAGCATGGAGGAGGAGGTGTGATGGTGTGGGGGAAGCTTTGCTGGTGATGTAGCTCCCCCACTGCCGCAGGGCCGAGGGGTACCCGGTACCGGGCCTCTGAGTCTCTGCTCTGGGGTTGTCACGGTGGCTAGGCCCGGTCCGTGACCCTGCTGAGGGGCGTACAGTGATATGATAGATATGATGAATGATGGTGATGGTGAGGCTGTGGTGGTGCGGTGCAATAAATAACGAGGACACCAGGTTGCAGTCTCTTTACCTCTTTACTGAAGATCTCTGAGTCCTCAGTCCGGAATCCGGATAACCAGGCTGCGCAAGTCCGGCCGGTCCAATGGCACCTCCAGAGTTCTCTTAACAGGTGGAAATCTGTGCCTTCCTTCTAGCGCTATGTGTTGCGGTCCTTCCCTGCTGTGCTTACGGAAAGTCCCCACAACTGTTGTGTCCGTTTCTTAAGTTCCCTCACAACTCGATTAGATGATGTTCTGCTAATCCTCCGTCCCTCCCTGATATTACGGTTGGGACGGCACCCGTTTGACGGGTAGGCTCGGAGCTCTTCCGGGACCCTAGAGTCGCCCATCTCCACAAGGTGCCCCCCAAGACTGCATAGGTGATTTTGATGAGACAGCCCGCCTCTGACTGTCCTGCCGTTGGTTTAGAGTATTGCTTGAAGCTAGATATTGTAATACTCCCTCGGCGTTCCGGCCGCCGGTTGTGCGCCTCAGTAGGATGTTGCCTCGGTCTTACAGCACGACCCCTACTGGTATTCTCCTTGTTGCTTTGATCTCGTTTCTCACTCAGCACAATCTATCTCGCTTCCAATCCCTCCTTGGGCACCGCCACTATACTGAGCAGGCACGGTCCCGTTACGTTCGCTCAAGTTGCCAAGCCTCTGTCAGGATCCCACCCCTGACAGAGACCCTACCGAATCTTCTGCCGCAACACCCTCTGCCACAAGGTGTTGCCTGGTTCCAACCCAGTCAGCTTTCTGATCTAACTTCCTGCCTGACCCCCAGTTTACCCACAATGGTGGGGAGTGGCCTAGTGAATAGAACCCTTAGCTCCCCCTGGTGGCCCGGCTGTGAAATGTATTGGTATCTGTGATACCTGATCAGATGAACTCCTTCAGTGCCATCAGACGTACCATAGCTCCCCTTAGTGGTGGAGCCACAGTACTGCAATGACCAGGACTCTGGGGCGCTGCACTCCCCCCCGGTTAAATCCAGTACTCCTGGACTGGGAAGAAAACAACAATACAGGTTAGCAAAAAGACATACAATTTTGTTGAGTGCAATAACAATAAGTATACTTGAACAGAGCTTCCCTTTATGGGAGGTGAGGACACTTGAACGTTACAAACATGGTTAAATATCATAGCAACATGCTATAAGTAACTTTTCTTACCCAACCGGGTATTCTACTTAGTACAAATGCTCGAACAATAATTTAACATTGCCTTTAAGGACGTACACTCTGAATCCACTAAAGACCTTCTTATAATCACATTATAAGGCAATTTTAACTTTTCATTCTCCTTCTTTAAATCTGCAGGACCGCCTGTCCTAACGGCACCAGACCTACTGCCTCTCCTTTCTTACAGGACCGCTCCTTTCAGCCCGAGCCTTCTGTCTTTTCAACAACTATACACAGTATAAAACATAACATTTTTTCCTTCTGTCGAGAACCAATGGGCCATCTCTATATGGCTCTTAGGAGGACTCACTAACTAACCCCAAACGGGTTCACTTTCTGTCCTCGTTCTTCCATCAACATCATTAAACATTTTTCACAATTAACTTGTTAAATACACATAACTTTTACATGTAAGCATCATCACTTTCTTTTTGTCAAGACATTATCGCTATCTCTCAGTCTTAAAGCAATACCATTCTTTAAATGCAACGAGTGAACATCCCCTTTAAGAGGGGACCAAGTCTCTATGAGGTAGCATATCTTCTCAAGCTACCAGTCCATACTCAGCAAAGGCTCCGGTGTGGTATCTTCACAAAGAGTCCTTCTTTAAGTAAAACCAGTAGGGAGCACCTTTAAGAAGGTGCAAACTATTTACAGAGAGTTTGTATCATGCACTGTTCATGATTGCGGCAGTTCTGGAAACTTGTGCAAAACTTAGAAAAAGCAAACAAAACAATAGGGATCCCAGTTCAACAAAGGGATCCCTTTAAGAGTTAACCCTAGACGGGTTTAGCAAAGCAGTAGAACGGTAACTATTTACATTCTCGTGGTATCGAGGTTTATCCTCATAGTAAATCGCAAGACATCAGCCGAAAGTGGACACCTCCTGACTGCGCAGGCTTCAATCCTTGATCCACGGCTGATGTCGCACCAGTGTCACTGGTGGATTTCCCTGGTGCAGTCAGACCTCCTGATGTCTGAACCTGAAGGCGGACTCTAGCCGCCAGCTCAGTCGCTGCAATGAGACGTACGGCGGCAATATTGGTAAGATCCGTCACGTCTGGTTCCATCGTGGTTGAAGCAACAGATGACACTCTCCCAGGCTCACAGCGGCGCACGTTCCGGGCATACCATCCGTATGCATTCCGATGACGGGTGTAAGTCACCTGATCCCCCTTTTGCAATGGATCACCACTTCGGCCGCTGCAGGGAGTCCTCATGTTGCAACTGGTAACGAAGACGTCAGTTAGTAGCCCCGGTTCCTGTATGGAGCCCCATCCCCTCTTCGGGTGGAAGGCCAATACAGTGCCCCGCTTTACCGTGTCCCTGTCATCACATGCAAGAGGCGATTGTTGTACCCTCGGTGGGTCAGTCAGCTCTGCCTCTTTTTGCCTTTTCCAATGCAGGATCAAGCATTGTTTGTATTGTTCCCAGGTAAGCACAGCAAGGGTGAATCCTTCCTCCCGAACTCCATCTGGCCCAACCCGGGGGGTGTCCCACTGGAGGATCACCCCATCTGGGCCCACGTCTATGGGTTCCCCCATCCTAGTCGGCAGCGGTGGTACCAGCTTCCCCATGGCGTCGGGGGGTAACACCACTAGCTCTGCCGCGAGGCGACGGCTTTTACTGGGGTGAGGGCCGGTCGCGGGAGCGGGATCGAGCGGGGGAGCCTTCCATACCTGCGCCTGATGTGACTCCACCGATGTCGATCCGGTCCACTAACGAGGACGCTGGAGTCGGCTGCAGCCCGGACCGCGGCTCCTCCAATGAGGTCCCCGGATGCGGCTCCGCCCAACATGGTTCCTCCTCCGCTGGCTCCGAGGTCGGGATGGGTGAGCTCAGCTCCGCTGCCGGTTCCAAGGAATTCAGGTCCTTCCGCTGCGGTGGACGTGGGTCCGCCTCTGGTGGATGAGGGCAAGCCGGGATTGCTCCTTCCTCGTTCAGGCACTTGCTGTTCATCATCGCTGCCTGATAGTCGGTGGCAGTGCATGCATCTGGCTCCGCCATTTCTCTGGGGTCGAGCTTCTCCGTCACCCGCTTCCCGCCGTGGCAAATCAAGGGGTGGTCCTCTGCTTTGAGGCAGGTCTTCGCTTTGCAGCAAGAGGCGTAGGGGGCGGTCGCCGCTTCTGGCGCCACTTTGGTAGTCTCCTCCCATGGCACGCCCTCCTTCTTCTTTGGTGTAGCAATGGCGGCGGTTTTTGGCGGGAACTTCGGGCGGCAAACGGCAATACACAATCCCCTCAATAAAGCACAGTCCAAACACAATAAATCACAGTTCCAAGGCACACATGACCTGATTCTTCAGGCTTAAGTAGATCCTGTTCGTGACGCCAAGTTGTAGCGCCCCCACTGCCGCAGGGCCGAGGGGTACCCGGTACCGGGCCTCTGAGTCTCTGCTCTGGGGTTGTCACGGTGGCTAGGCCCGGTCCGTGACCCTGCTGAGGGGTGTACAGTGATATGATAGATATGATGAATGATGGTGATGGTGAGGCTGTGGTGGTGCGGTGCAATAAATAACGAGGACACCAGGTTGCAGTCTCTTTACCTCTTTACTGAAGATCTCTGAGTCCTCAGTCCGGAATCCGGATAACCAGGCTGCGCAAGTCCGGGCGGTCCAATGGCACCTCCAGAGTTCTCTTAACAGGTGGAAATCTGTGCCTTCCTTCTAGCGCTATGTGTTGCGGTCCTTCCCTGCTGTGCTTACGGAAAGTCCCCACAACTGTTGTGTCCGTTTCTTAAGTTCCCTCACAACTCGATTAGATGATGTTCTGCTAATCCTCCGTCCCTCCCTGATGTTACGGTTGGGACGGCACCCGTTTGACGGGTAGGCTCGGAGCTCTTCCGGGACCCTAGAGTCGCCCCTCTCCACAAGGTGCCCCCCAAGACTGCATAGGTGATTTTGATGAGACAGCCCGCCTCTGACTGACTGTCCTGCCGTTGGTTTAGAGTATTGCTTGAAGCTAGATATTGTAATACTCCCTCGGCGTTCCGGCCGCCGGTTGTGCGCCTCAGTAGGATGTTGCCTCGGTCTTACAGCACGACCCCTACTGGTATTCTCCTTGTTGCTTTGATCTCGTTTCTCACTCAGCACAATCTATCTCGCTTCCAATCCCTCCTTGGGCACCGCCGCTATACTGAGCAGGCACGGTCCCGTTACGTTCGCTCAAGTTGCCAAGCCTCTGTCAGGATCCCACCCCTGACAGAGACCCTACCGAATCTTCTCCCGCAACACCCTCTGCCACAAGGTGTTGCCTGGTTCCAACCCAGTCAGCTTTCTGATCTAACTTCCTGCCTGACCCCCAGTTTACCCACAATGGTGGGGAGTGGCCTAGTGAATAGAGCCCTTAGCTCCCCCTGGTGGCCCGGCTGTGAAATGTATTGGTGTCTGTGATACCTGATCAGATGAACTCCTTCAGTGCCATCAGACGTACCATAGCTCCCCTTAGTGGCGGAGCCACAGTACTGCAACGACCAGGACTCTGGGGCGCTGCAGTGACACTGTTGGGGATTTATTCAAAATTGAAGGCATACTGAACCAGCATGGCTACCACAGCATCTTGCAGCGGTATGCTATTCCATTCGGTTTGCGTTTAGTTGGACCATCATTTATTTTTCAACAGGACAATGACCCCAAACACACCTCCAGGCTGTGTAAGGGCTATTTGACCAAGAAGGAGAGTGATGGGGTGCTACGCCAGAAGACCTGGCCTCCACAGTCACCAGACCTGAACCCAATCGAGATGGTTTGGGGTGAGCTGGACCGCAGAGTGAAGGCAAAAGGGCCAACAAGTGCTAAGCATCTCTGGGAACTCCTTCAAGATTGTTGGAAGACCATTCCCGGTGACTACCTCTTGAAGCTCATCAAGAGAATGCCAAGAGTGTGCAAAAGCAGTCATCAAAGCAAAAGGCGGCCACTTTGAAGAATCTAGAATATAAGACATAATTTCAGTTGTTTCACACTTTTTTGTTAAGTATATAATTCCACATGTGTTAATTCATAGTTTTGATGCCTTCAGTGTGAATGTACAATTTTCATAGTTATGAAAATACAGAAAAAATCTTTAAATGAGAAGGTGTGTCCAAACTTTTGGTCTGTACTGTATTTTGAATGGGGTGAAAGGTGGGTGACTTGAACTTATTTCCTTTTATTTTTTATATTTTTAAACACTTTTTTTTTTACTTTTGCCATGCTTCTCTATGTAGTAGAATTGCTCATCTTAGGTTGGGTGAGAGCTTATTTTTTGTACGCGAGCTGAAGTTTTTAATTTTGGTGCAGATATGATCTTTTGATCGCATATTATTGCATTCTAATGCAATGTCGCGGAGACCAAAAAAGCATAATTCTGAAGTTTTGTCTTTTTTCCCGCTGCACCAGTTAGCGATCAGGTTAATCCTTTTTTGTTGATAGGGCAATTATGAATGTGGCAATACCAAATATGTGCATGTTTGATTTTATTTTTGTTTTATTTTGAATAGGGCAAAAGGGGGGTGATTTGAACTTTTATATTTTTAAAATATTTGTAAACACTTTTTTTTTTACTTTTGCCATGCTTCAATAGTCTCCATAGGAGACTAGAAGCTGGCACAACTTGATCTGCTCTGCTACATAAAGACGATGGTCTGATTGCCTCTATGTAGTAGAATTGCTGATTTGCTATGAGCGCCGACCACTGGGTGGTGCTCACAACAGTCCAGCACTGATAATCATAGTGGTCTCCAGGAGACCTCAGGTTGCCATGCCAACACATCAGTGACCCGCAATCATGTGACGGAGGTCACGGGTGTGTGTATTTGTGGCGCAATTGCCGCAAGTGCCGGTCAACAAAACCATTCTCTCCTATACGATATTACAGCTCGCATCCTTATCATGACACAGACCAACCTTGGATCCTTACCCTAACACTCAGTTGGCACTCCCCACCCTGTAACATGATATACCACCCCATACAGCAAGTGAGGCAGTTGCCATGGCGCCCGGTGATCGCAGCCCGCACTGCTGCTGCATGGAGGCTGCCAGAGCCGTCCTGTCCCACTTGGGTCACCTTCCTCTCCTCCACACACAGGCTGAATCGTTACCATGAGCGAAGTCCCCGGGAGCCGAGCACCGAGCCCGGCCTGACTCATCATGACACAGGGGCTTACCATGACTACTGCTCTGGACCACGTCAGGGAGACGACTGGCTGCGTGTGTGTCCACCTTCGCTGGCACCGCACTCCCTGCTCACCTTACAGGCCCGCAGGTGGAGAGCTGGGCTGCGGAGGGAGAGAGCTGGGCTGCGGAGGGAGAGAGCGGGACGACCAGTGGGGGCAGGGGCTACTGAGCGAGAGAGCAAGGCTGTGGAGGCAGAGAGCAGGACTGTGGAGGGAGGCAGAGTGGTGGGGAGGGGTCCTTGCGACAGGGTAGTTCCAGCAGTGGGGGGCCCGACGATGGTGGTACTGCGCAAGGGCCTGGTACCACCAGTGGGTGCCATATTGGAATACTGGATCGCCCCCCAAGGGCCGTAGGGTACTCGGTACCGGGTCCGATGTTCACTGGGGGATGTCACGGTGCCTGACCCGGTCCGTGGCCCTAGGACGTCGTATAAAAGGGAAAGGTCTTTAAAGGGATAAAGTTTATGTTCATGACACCACCTGCTTTAAGCGGTCTGATGAGGTGATGTTATAGCAGCTAGATGGTATACCTTCCCGCAGGTGAAGTATGTCCCCAGGGCTTCCCGGTGTGTAGATGGTGGTATGGTGAGAGGCGCAGAGAAGAACGAGGACACAAGGTTGCAGTCTCTTTACCTTTACTGAAGACTTCAGTATCCACAGTCCAGGGCACCAGATCACAGGGAAGGCAGAGACGGGCCAGTTTGGAGGCAAGTCCAGAGTTTCCTTGTCCAGGTGGAAATCAGTAGCCTTCCCTTGCGCTGCGGTGGTGTAGTCCCTTACTGCCTATGGCTTCACATAAGGGTCTCACAGATGTGCTCTCTCTGTCCCCCATTTAGGATAGGACAAAACCCGTATGACTGGTGACTTGAGCCTGTTTATAGGGTCTCTTAGATAACCCGGCTCTGTAGGTGTCATCGTGCCTCCTGGGTGTAGGTGCGGACAGGTAACCTGCAATTAGCTGTCCTGCCGGTCTATGAAATAAGACATAGAGGTCCTTACTCTCTCGGTGTTCCGGCTACCGGGATTCTGCGCCTCAGAAGGAGGCAGCCTGAGCGGGGCTGGTCCCCTTCTGGTATCCTCTCCTTTGCTTCAACTTCCTTCACACTCGCTGCAATGCAATTCTGCCCTTCAATGTCTCTTTCTGGGAGCTGCAGCTCTGATGGCATGCACAGCTCCATTAACCTTCTGTCTTCCTCAGACTCCGGTCTGGAACTAACTGAGCTGAGCTCAGCCAGCAACTAACTAACTTTCCCTACAGACTACCAGTTATATATATATATATGGGGAGTGACCTAATTAATAGGAGCAAAAGCTCCCCCTGGTGGCCTGGAGTGTGAAATGTGTTACATGTTTGTGATACCTGGATGCAGTTATCCTTTCTTGCCTCCAAACGTATCATCACTCTCCCCGAGAGGAAAGCAATACCACTGTGACGACCAGGACCCTGGGGCGCCACAATACCCATCACTTGGGTGCGGCGTGGTGGATTGTGGGATTCGAGGACGTCCAGATGGAAGTGGATGACAGACAATGTAAGGTAGTAATATAAATAGATGCTTCCATTTCTCTTCTTCTACATTTACATTGAAAGGTGCTTCTCTTAGAAAATTCTGAATAGTTATTTCTACAGTATTCTGCCTCTAGCTTCTGCAGGAACACAGAAAAGTTCTTCTCTTGAAACATTCTGAAGAGATTCTTCTGCTCTGTCTGGAAATCCTAATTTTCTTTGATAAGCTGGAGTGTAGCTATTCTCTCCTGAAGACTTTGCACCTTTTCCTCTAACAGAGTCACAAGCTTGTATTTCTGGCATGTAAAATTTGTCTTTTCCTCTGGCAAGTCTGTAAACATATAGCACATATTGCAGAACACCATATGGGTAATCTCCATGTTGAACAAAACGAATTTCTGTGGTATAGCCGAAAATGGACTTAGGCCACGTTCACACACTCAGTATTTGATCAGTATTTAACATCAGTATTTGTAAGTGAAAACCAGGAGTGGATATTAAATATAGAAGTGGTGCATGTGTTTCTATTATACTTTTCCTCTGATTGTTCAACACACATAGCATCACACCATATGTGTAATCTCCTTCTCCATGATGAACAAAACCAATTTCTGTGGAATCTCCGTAAACAGACTAAAGCCACATTCACACACTCAGTATTTGATTAGTATTTAACATCAGTATTTTTCAGCCCAAACCAGGAGTGGGTGAAAAATGCAGAAATGGTGCATGTATTTCTATTTTACTTTTCTCATGACTGTTCCACTTCTGATTTTGACTTTCAAATACAGATATTAAATACTAACCAAATACTTAATATGTGAACGTGATCTTACACTGGTCAAATTTTGGTGTAATGCCCCCAAAGTTCGAAATACTCCCAAGTCGACCAACAAAAATTTGGATGAGGAAATGTAACGTGGAATGCGTAGAGAGAGGACAAAGTAAGGAAAGTTAGTTTCTGGAGGAAAGTTTTGATGCTGGGCAGGATGCTGGCAAGTCAGTCGCAGAAGTGTGATCCCATATGTCTATGTGTGGGTCAGGTTGGCAAGATAAGGTGCGGCGTACAGAAGACAAGATGAGACAGCAGAAACAGTGGTAGCCATAAACGTCCAAGTTCAGTGTGCCTCAGAACTAGGGTTGAGCGACTTTCATTTTTTTAAGATCGAGTCGGGTTTTGTGAAACCCGACTTTGTCCAGAGTCGAGTCGAGTGCAGTCGGCCGATTATCACTAAAAGTCGGGGATCGACCGAAACACGAAACCCAATGCAAGTCAATGGGGAAGCATAGTCGGCAGTGAGTGGAGGCCAGGAAAACACCTACAGTGCCCATTTTAATGTCAAAAACATCCATTCTTGTTTTCTGAAGCTTGTCAATCTTAATTAACTTTATAATAATAGTTGGGCATTGGAAATTGGGGGTCTTTTGGCAAAAGTTGTGGGGGGTAGGGCTGGTTCAAGGTTTTGATGGGCCCAGGAAACGTGGACTACGTCACGGCGGTGGAGCAGTGAGAGGTAAGTATGTCAAGTTTGCAAGTGCTGTGATCCTAAGCAAGCAGGGGGGGCCCACTCGTTGGCATTGGCACTGGCACAGGGCCCCTCAAAGTACAGCGGTGTGTTTGCACGGCGGGGGCGCCTCCCACCAGCAGCGACACTTTTGCGTACTCTGAGGGGCCCTGTGCCAGTGACGTCGCCAACGAGTATGCCCCCCCACCTGATGAAGGAACCTGCACTTTCATCTGCACCTTCCTCTTTGTCCCTGTGTAAGGTGGTATAACATGCGGGAAGGGGAACCTTACATTCAGCAGGGTCAGATTCTGGCTGTGTAGAGTGCAAGGGGAATGTTGTGGTCTAGGTCAATGTACCAGCAGACTCATCTAGCAGTGGCTGGGCAATGGGCAGGATGAGGAGGAAACACAGATATAGGGTCAAAGAATAAAGTAGGCTAAATGCAGTTCAAAATTGGTAACAGGACTAAACAGGCGGCATTGCTTTGTTCAGTGGAGGAGCAAACCCAGGAGCAGCAGACACTGTTTTAAGGGCCCAACCACACTAGTAGGCCAAATGCAGTTTAATATCTGCTACTATAGGCCAAAAGCCTAAAGACTGAAGCTCAGCTTTATACAGTGGAGGACAACACCAGGGAGCGGCAGACACCGTTAGTAGGCCGTAACCAAAGTTGAAGGCCAAATGCAGTTTAATATCTGATACTATAGGCCGAAAGCCAGAAGGTTGAAGCTCAGCTTTATACAGTTGAGGACAAACACCAGGGAGGGGCAGACACCGTTAGTAGGCCGTAACCACCAATTTTTTAAAAAACATCACTTAATGAGAGCCAGAAGGTTGAAGCTCAGATTTATTCAGTTGAGGAAAACACCAGGGAGCGGCAGACACCGTTAGTAGGCCCTAACCACCAAATTTTTTAAAAAACATCACTTAATGAGAGCCAGAAGGTTGAAGCTCAGATTTATTCAGTTGAGGAAAACACCAGGGAGCGGCAGGCACCGTTAGTAGGCCCTAACCACCAAATTTTTTAAAAAACATAACTTAATGAGAGCCAGAATGTTGAAGCTCAGATTTATTCAGTTGAGGAAAACACCAGGGAGCGGCAGACACCGTTAGTAGGCCGTAACCAAAGTTGAAGGCCAAATGCAGTTTAATATCTGATACTATAGGCCGAAAGCCAGAAGGTTGAAGCTCAGCTTTATACAGTTGAGGACAAACACCAGGGAGGGGCAGACACCGTTAGTAGGCCCTAATCACCAATTTTTTAAAAAACATCACTCAATGAGAGCCAGAAGGTTGAAGCTCAGATTTATTCAGTTGAGGACAAACACCAGGGAGGGGCAGACACCGTTAGTAGGCCCTAACCACCAATTTTTTAAAAAACATCACTTAATGAGAGCCAGAAGGTTGAAGCTCAGATTTATTCAGTTGAGGAAAACACCAGGGAGCGGCAGACACCGTTAGTAGGCCGTAACCAAAGTTGAAGGCCAAATGCAGTTTAATATCGGATACTATAGGCCGAAAGCCAGAAGGTTGAAGCTCAGCTTTATACAGTTGAGGACAAACACCAGGGAGGGGCAGACACCGTTAGTAGGCCCTAACCACCAATTTTTTAAAAAACATGACTTAATGAGAGCCAGAATGTTGAAGCTCAGATTTATTCAGTTGAGGAAAACACCAGGGAGCGGCAGACACCGTTAGTAGGCCCTAACCACCAAATTTTTTAAAAAACATCACTTAATGAGAGCCAGAAGGTTGAAGCTCAGATTTATTCAGTTGAGGAAAACACCAGGGAGCGGCAGGCACCGTTAGTAGGCCCTAACCACCAAATTTTTTAAAAAACATAACTTAATGAGAGCCAGAATGTTGAAGCTCAGATTTATTCAGTTGAGGAAAACACCAGGGAGCGGCAGACACCGTTAGTAGGCCGTAACCAAAGTTGAAGGCCAAATGCAGTTTAATATCTGATACTATAGGCCGAAAGCCAGAAGGTTGAAGCTCAGCTTTATACAGTTGAGGACAAACACCAGGGAGGGGCAGACACCGTTAGTAGGCCCTAATCACCAATTTTTTAAAAAACATCACTCAATGAGAGCCAGAAGGTTGAAGCTCAGATTTATTCAGTTGAGGACAAACACCAGGGAGGGGCAGACACCGTTAGTAGGCCCTAACCACCAATTTTTTAAAAAACATCACTTAATGAGAGCCAGAAGGTTGAAGCTCAGATTTATTCAGTTGAGGAAAACACCAGGGAGCGGCAGACACCGTTAGTAGGCCGTAACCAAAGTTGAAGGCCAAATGCAGTTTAATATCGGATACTATAGGCCGAAAGCCAGAAGGTTGAAGCTCAGCTTTATACAGTTGAGGACAAACACCAGGGAGGGGCAGACACCGTTAGTAGGCCCTAACCACCAATTTTTTAAAAAACATGACTTAATGAGAGCCAGAAGGTTGAAGCTCAGATTTATTTAGTTGAGGACAAACACCAGGGAGGGGCAGACACCGTTAGTAGGCCCTAACCACCAAATTTTTTAAAAAACATCACTTAATGAGAGCCAGAAGGTTGAAGCTCAGATTTATTCAGTTGAGGAAATCACCAGGGAGCGGCAGACACCGTTAGTAGGCCCTAACCACCAAGTGTTTAAAAAAACAGCACTTAATGAGAGCCAGAAGGTTGAAGCTCAGATTTAGACAGTGGAGGACAATTTGAATTAGGGACTGCAGACAGACTTAGTAGGCTATATTTGAAAAAACTGACCGTCTCATCCATACATAGACTAAGTGTGAACAGGTGCTGAACCTAGAGTAACCAACTCATATATAGTCAAGTAAAAAAGGCAGCACACTGCAGCGCTGGCCATTTTTATGCGCTAAACGCTCTCATTTTTCATATTTCTAGTGCAGTATTGCAGTTCAGTTTTCATGTTTCATGTTTGCATGTCTTAGCGCTGCAGTGTGCTGCCTTTTTTACTTGACTATATATGAGTTGGTTACTCTAGGTTCAGCACCTGTTCACACTTAGTCTATGTATGGATGTGACGGTCAGTTTTTTCAAATATATTATTTAGCCTTCTGACTGAGCACTCCGCCTCCTAGCCCAGGTGTTTTAATCGCAGCAGGTCCAGTACCCCTCCACAGAGAGAGAGAATATGAGTCTAGGAAGAGGTTTTCACAGGTACCCATTCACATGGAGACATTTATTCTCAGCGAGGTAGGCAAGCGTAGGACCTGATATACGAGAGATGCCGTAAAGGGGCTATCAGGTACACATAAAATTGGCCATTTTTATGCGCTAAACGCTCTCATTTTTCATATTTCTAGTGCAGTATTGCAGTTCAGTTTTCATGTTTCATGTTTGCATGTCTTAGCGCTGCAGTGTGCTGCCTTTTTTACTAGACTTAGTAGGCTGTCCCCTGTGGACCATGCATCCACCACATTAACCCATTGCGCCGTAATGGACACGTAACCTTCCGTGGCCATGCCTACAGGTCCATGCGTCTGTTGTCAGGTGCACCTTTGTACTCACAGATTGCCAGAGTGCATGGACAATGCGGTCTTTTACATGCTGGTGGAGGGTTGGGATGGCTTTTCTCGCAAAAGAAGTGTCTACTGGTTAGCTTGTAGCGTGGTACAGCGTAGTCCATCATGGCTTTATTAATAATTAAATAAAATATATAAATAGGCTCTATGAACTTTTAAATAGGTTCCAGGGGTACACGGGAAGCATTGGTGTGGTCAGTGGAGGAGTATTGCAAGGAAGGACCGCAGACAGGCTAACGAAGGCCTCAAATAAGAAAAAATTAGTCTCATGGCAGTTTTAAATCGGTTACATGGATACACAGGCAGCATTGTGGTCAGTGGAGGAGTATTGCAAGGAGGGACCGCAGACAGGCTAACGAAGGCCTCAAATAACAAAAATTAGTCTCATGGCAGTTTTAAATCGGTTACATGGATACACAGGCAGCATTGTGGTCAGTGGAGGAGTATTGCAAGGAGGGAACGCAGACAGGCTAACGAAGGCCTAAAATAACAAAAATTAGTCTCATGGCAGTTTTAAATCGGTTACATGGATACACAGGCAGCATTGTGGTCAGTGGAGGAGTATTGCAAGGAGGGACAGCAGACAGGCTAATGAAGGCCTAAAATAACAAAAATTAGTCTCAAGGCAGTTTTAAATCGGTTACATGGATACACAGGCAGCATTGTGGTCAGTGGAGGAGTATTGCAAGGAGGGACCGCAGACAGGCTAACGAAGGCCTAAAATAACAAAAATTAGTCTCATGGCAGTTTTAAATCGGTTACATGGATACACAGGCAGCATTGTGGTCAGTGGAGGAGTATTGCAAGGAGGGACAGCAGACAGGCTAATGAAGGCCTAAAATAACAAAAATTAGTCTCATGGCAGTTTTAAATCGGTTACATGGATACACAGGCAGCATTGTGGTCAGTGGAGGAGTATTGCAAGGAGGGACAGCAGACAGGCTAACGAAGGCCTCAAATAACAAAAACTAGTCTCATGGCAGTTTTAAATCGGTTACATGGATACACAGGCAGCATTGTGGTCAGTGGAGGAGTATTGCAAGGAGGGACAGCAGACAGGCTAACGAAGGCCTCAAATAACAAAAATTAGTCTCATGGCAGTTTTAAATCGGTTACATGGATACACAGGCAACATTGTGGTCAGTGGAGGAGTATTGCAAGGAGGGACAGCAGACAGGCTAATGAAGGCCTAAAATAACAAAAATTAGTCTCAAGGCAGTTTTAAATCGGTTACATGGATACACAGGCAGCATTGTGGTCAGTGGAGGAGTATTGCAAGGAGGGACAGCAGACAGGCTAACGAAGGCCTCAAATAACAAAAATTAGTCTCATGGCAGTTTTAAATCGGTTACATGGATACACAGGCAGCATTGTGGTCAGTGGAGGAGTATTGCAAGGAGGGACCGCAGACAGGCTAACGAAGGCCTAAAATAACAAAAATTAATCTCATGGCAGTTTTAAATCGGTTACATGGATACACAGGCAGCATTGTGGTCAGTGGAGGAGTATTGCAAGGAGGGACAGCAGACAGGCTAACGAAGGCCTCAAATAACAAAAATTAGTCTCATGGCAGTTTTAAATCGGTTACATGGATACACAAGCAGCATTGTGGTCAGTGGAGGAGTATTGCAAGGAGGGACAGCAGACAGGCTAAAGAAGGCCTAAAATAACAAAAATTAGTCTCAAGGCAGTTTTAAATCGGTTACATGGATACACAGGCAGCATTGTGGTCAGTGGAGGAGTATTGCAAGGAGGGACAGCAGACAGGCTAATGAAGGCCTAAAATAACAAAAATTAGTCTCAAGGCAGTTTTAAATCGGTTACATGGATACACAGGCAGCATTGTGGTCAGTGGAGGAGTATTGCAAGGAGGGACCGCAGACAGGCTAACGAAGGCCTAAAATAACAAAAATTAGTCTCATGGCAGTTTTAAATCGGTTACATGGATACACAGGCAGCATTGTGGTCAGTGGAGGAGTATTGCAAGGAGGGACAGCAGACAGGCTAACGAAGGCCTCAAATAACAAAAATTAGTCTCATGGCAGTTTTAAATCGGTTACATGGATACACAGGCAGCATTGTGGTCAGTGGAGGAGTATTGCAAGGAGGGACAGCAGACAGGCTAATGAAGGCCTAAAATAACAAAAATTAGTCTCAAGGCAGTTTTAAATCGGTTACATGGATACACAGGCAGCATTGTGGTCAGTGGAGGAGTATTGCAAGGAGGGACAGCAGACAGGCTAATGAAGGCCTAAAATAACAAAAATTAGTCTCATGGCAGTTTTAAATCGGTTACATGGATACACAGGCAGCATTGTGGTCAGTGGAGGAGTATTGCAAGGAGGGACCGCAGACAGGCTAATGAAGGCCTAAAATAACAAAAATTAGTCTCAAGGCAGTTTTAAATCGGTTACATGGATACACAGGCAGCATTGTGGTCAGTGGAGGAGTATTGCAAGGAGGGACAGCAGACAGGCTAATGAAGGCCTAAAATAACAAAAAATAGTCTCAAGGCAGTTTTAAATCGGTTACATGGATACACAGGCAGCATTGTGGTCAGTGGAGGAGTATTGCAAGGAGGGACAGCAGACAGGCTAATGAAGGCCTAAAATAACAAAAATTAGTCTCATGGCAGTTTTAAATCGGTTACATGGATACACAGGCAGCATTGTGGTCAGCGGAAGAGGATTGCAAGGAGTGTCTGACACAGTTAGTTGTCATGGTTCCCAATGGCAGGGGAACGTCAGGACACATAAATAACGGACGAGCTCTTAGGTGATGGAATCTCGAGCTGACCGTGAGCTAAACCTACCACACAACTAATAGTGGCCGGGGGGCGTGCCTAAGTTTTATCCCTAGACGTCTCTCGCCAGCCGGAGAACTACCTTACCCTAGTAGAGGAAAAAACAGACCTGGCTTACCTCTAGGGAAATTCCCCCAAAAAGGAGACAGAAGCCCCCCACATATATTGACGGTGAGTTCAGAGGAAAAGAGGAAAAGGTTCAGCAAAGCGAGGTCCGCTTACTAGATAGTAGAAAGATACAAAAGGGAACTGCACGGTCAGCTGAAAACCCTTTTAAAATACCATCCTGAAATTACTTTAAGACTCATGTGTCAACTCATGACACCGGAGTGGTAATTTCAGCCCACAAGAGCTTCCAGCTACAGAGAATGATATAACTGTAAACTGGAACAAAAAATGCAAACAAACTTAGGACTAAGAGTCCAACTTAGCTGATCAGTAGTCTAGGAGCAGGAACATGCAACAGAAAGGCTCTGGTTACATTGATGGCCGGCAAGGCAATGACTGAAGAGCAGGAATAAATAGGAACTCCCCACTGCTGATGAAAACAGGTGAACTGAGAAAGAAAACACACCCGAGTCACCAGTACCACTAGCCACCACCAGAAGGAGCCCAAAAGCAGATTCACAACAGTACCCCCCCCTCAAGGAGGGGGCACCGAACCCTCACAAGAACCACCAGGGCGATCCGGATGAGCCCTATGAAAGGCACAAACCAAATCAGAGGCGTGAACATCAGAAGCAGTTACCCAAGAATTATCTTCTTGACCATAACCCTTCCACTTAACCAGATATTGTAGTCTCCGTCTGGAAATACGGGAGTCCAAGATTTTCTCCACAACATACTCCAATTCACCCTCAACCAGCACAGGAGCAGGAGGCTCGATAGAAGGAACAACCGGCACCTCATACCTCCGCAACAACGACCGATGGAAGACATTATGGATAGCGAAAGATGCCGGAAGGTCTAAACGAAAGGATACAGGGTTAAGAATCTCCAAAATCCTATAAGGACCGATGAACCGAGGCTTAAACTTAGGAGAAGAAACCCTCATAGGGACAAAACGGGAAGACAACCACACCAAGTCCCCAACACGAAGACGAGGACCAACACGACGACGGCGGTTGGCAAAATGCTGAGTCTTCTCCTGGGACAACTTCAAATTGTCCACCACCTGTCCCCAAATCCGATGCAACCTATCCACCATAGTATCCACTCCAGGACAATCCGAAGACTCCACCTGACCGGAAGAAAAACGAGGGTGAAACCCCGAATTGCAAAAGAAAGGAGAAACCAAAGTGGCAGAACTAGCCCGATTATTGAGGGCAAACTCTGCCAACGGCAAAAAGGCAACCCAGTCATCCTGATCCGCAGACACAAAACACCTCAAATAAGTCTCCAAGGTCTGATTAGTTCGCTCCGTCTGGCCATTAGTCTGAGGATGGAACGCAGACGAAAAAGACAAATCAATGCCCATCCTAGCACAGAATGCCCGCCAAAATCTAGACACGAACTGGGTCCCCCTGTCAGAAACGATATTTTCCGGAATACCATGCAAGCGAACCACATTTTGAAAAAACAGAGGAACCAATTCGGATGAGGAAGGCAACTTAGGCAAAGGTACCAAATGAACCATCTTTGAAAAACGGTCACACACCACCCAGATGACAGACATTTTCTGAGAAGCAGGGAGATCAGAAATAAAATCCATAGAGATGTGAGTCCAAGGCCTCTTCGGAATAGGCAAAGATAACAACAATCCGCTAGCCCGAGAACAACAAGGCTTGGCCCGAGCACAAACATCGCAAGACTGCACAAAAACTCGTACGTCTCGAGACAGGGAAGGCCACCAGAAGGACCTAGCCACCAAATCCCTAGTACCAAAGATTCCAGGATGACCTGCCAATGCAGAAGAATGAACCTCCGAGATGACTCTGCTGGTCCAATCATCAGGATGGAACAAACAGCCTACCAGGCGGGCAACGATCAGGTCTATCCGCCTGAAACTCCTGCAAAGCCCGTCGCAGGTCTGGGGAAACAGCAGATAATATCACCCCATCCTTAAGGATACCTGTAGGTTCAGAATCACCAGGGGAATCAGGCTCAAAACTCCTAGAAAGGGCATCTGCCTTCACATTTTTAGAACCTGGTAGGTATGAGACCACAAAATTAAACCGAGAGAAAAACAACGACCAGCGCGCCTGTCTAGGATTCAGGCGCTTGGCAGACTCAAGATAAATCAGATTCTTGTGATCGGTCAATACCACCACCTGATGTCTAGCCCCCTCAAGCAAATGACGCCACTCCTCAAAAGCCCACTTCATAGCCAAAAGCTCCCGATTACCAATATCATAGTTTCGCTCGGCGGGCGAAAATTTTCGAGAAAAGAACGCACAAGGTCTCATCACGGAGCAGTCGGAACTTTTCTGCGACAAAACCGCCCCAGCTCCGATCTCGGAAGCGTCGACCTCAACCTGAAAAGGAAGAGCAACATCAGGCTGACGCAACACAGGGGCAGAAGAAAAGCGGCGCTTAAGCTCCCGAAAGGCCTCCACAGCAGCAGGGGACCAATCAGCAACATCAGCACCCTTTTTAGTCAAATCAGTCAAAGGTTTAGCAACATCCGAAAAACCAGTTATAAATCGACGATAAAAATTAGCAAAGCCCAAGAATTTCTGTAGGCTCTTAAGAGAAGTAGGTTGCGTCCAATCGCAAATAGTCCGAACCTTGACAGGATCCATCTCAATGGAAGAAGGGGAAAAAATGTACCCCAAAAAAGAAATCTTTTGAACCCCAAAAATACACTTAGAACCCTTCACACACAAGGAATTAGCCCGCAAAACCTGAAAAACCCTCCTGACTTGTTGGACATGAGAGTCCCAGTCATCCGAAAAAATCAAAATATCATCCAGATACACAATCATAAATTTATCCAAATATTCACGGAAAATGTTATGCATAAAGGACTGAAAGACTGAAGGGGCATTTGAAAGACCAAAAGGCATTACTAAATACTCAAAATGGCCCTCGGGCGTATTAAATGCGGTTTTCCACTCATCCCCCTGCTTAATTCGCACCAAATTATACGCCCCACGAAGATCAATCTTAGAGAACCACTTAGCCCCCTTTATTCGAGGAAACAAATCAGTAAGCAGTGGCAAAGGATACTGATATTTGACTGTAATTTTATTCAAGAGTCGATAATCAATACACGGCCTCAAAGAGCCATCTTTTTTAGACACAAAGAAAAAACCGGCTCCTAAGGGAGATGAAGAAGGACGAATATGTCCCTTTTCCAGGGACTCCTTAATATACTCTCGCATAGCAACATGTTCAGGTACGGATAAATTGAACAAACGACCCTTTGGAAATTTACTGCCTGGAATCAGATCTATGGTACAATCGCAATCTCTGTGAGGAGGGAGTGAACCAAGCTTAGGCTCCTCAAAAACATCATGATAATCAGCCAAAAATGCCGGAATCTCAGAGGGAATAGATGATGAAATGGAAACCAAAGGTACGTCCCCATGAGCCCCCTGACAACCCCAGCTTAACACAGACATTGCTTTCCAGTCAAGGACTGGGTTATGAGATTGTAACCATGGCAATCCGAGCACCAAAACATCATGTAGATTGTACAACACAAGAAGCGAATCAGCTCCTGATGGTCTGGAGTCATATGCATAGTCACTTGTGTCCAGTATTGTGGTTTATTACTAGCCAATGGCGTAGAATCAATACCCTTCAGAGGTATAGGGACTTCCAGAGGCTCTAGATTAAACCCACAGCGCCTGGCAAAGGACCAATCCATAAGACTCAAAGCGGCGCCAGAGTCGACATAGGCGTCCGCGGTAATTGACGATAATGAACAAATCAAGGTCACAGATAGAATAAACTTAGACTGTAAAGTGCCAATTGAAACAGACTTATCAACCTTCTTTGTGCGTCTAGAGCATGCTGATATAACATGAGTTGAATCACCACAATAGAAGCACAACCCATTTTTTCGCCTAAAATTCTGCCGTTCGCTTCTGGACAGAATTCTATCACATTGCATATTCTCTGGCGCCTTCTCAGAAGACACCGCCAAATGGTGCACAGGTTTACGCTCCCGCAAACGCCGATCAATCTCACTAGCCATTGTCATGGACTCATTCAGACCTGTAGGCGCAGGGAACCCCACCATAACATCCTTAATGGCATCAGAGAGACCCTCTCTGAAATTCGCCGCCAAAGCGCACTCATTCCACTGAGTAAGCACAGACCATTTACGAAATTTTTGGCAGTATATTTCAGCTTCATCTTGCCCTTGAGACAGGGCCATCAAGGTTTTTTCAGCCTGAATCTCTAAATTAGGTTCCTCATAAAGCAACCCCAAAGCCAGAAAAAACGCATCCACATTGAGCAACGCAGGATCCCCTGGTGCCAATGCAAATGCCCAATCTTGAGGGTCACCTCGCAGCAAGGAAATTACAATCTTAACCTGCTGTGCGGGATCTCCAGCGGAGCGAGGTCTCAGAGAAAGAAATAATTTACAATTATATTTGAAATTCAGGAAACGAGATCTATCTCCGGAGAAAAACTCTGGTATGGGAATTCTAGATTCAGATATAGGAGCATGTATAACAAAATCCTGTAAATTTTGAACTTTTGTGGCAAGATTATTCAAACCTGTAGCCAAACTCTGAGGATCCATTTTAAGCAGGTGAGATCAGAGCCATTCAAGGGTTAGAAGGAGAGGGAGACAAAGACTGCAATTAGAGCTGAAATGCAACTGATTCAACTATAGAGCAAACACAGAGGAAAAAAAAAAAAAAAAAAAATTTGCAGACTTCTTTTTCTCTCCTTTCTTCTGCTAACAGTTTTAACACTCGGCCGGCCATACTGTCATGGTTCCCAATGGCAGGGGAACGTCAGGATACATAAATAACGGACGAGCTCTTGGGTGATGGAATCTCGAGCTGACCGTGAGCTAAACCTACCACACAACTAATAGTGGCCGGGGGGCGTGCCTAAGTTTTATCCCTAGACGTCTCTCGCCAGCCGGAGAACTACCTTACCCTAGTAGAGGAAAAAACAGACCTGGCTTACCTCTAGGGAAATTCCCCCAAAAAGGAGACAGAAGCCCCCCACATATATTGACGGTGAGTTCAGAGGAAAAGACATACGCAGTATGAAGGTAGGTTCAGCAAAGCGAGGTCCGCTTACTAGATAGTAGAAAGATACAAAAGGGAACTGCACGGTCAGCTGAAAACCCTTTTAAAATACCATCCTGAAATTACTTTAAGACTCATGTGTCAACTCATGACACCGGAGTGGTAATTTCAGCCCACAAGAGCTTCCAGCTACAGAGAATGATATAACTGTAAACTGGAACAAAAAATGCAAACAAACTTAGGACTAAGAGTCCAACTTAGCTGATCAGTAGTCTAGGAGCAGGAACATGCAACAGAAAGGCTCTGGTTACATTGATGGCCGGCAAGGCAATGACTGAAGAGCAGGAATAAATAGAAACTCCCCACTGCTGATGAAAACAGGTGAACTGAGAAAGAAAACACACCCGAGTCACCAGTACCACTAGCCACCACCAGAAGGAGCCCAAAAGCAGATTCACAACAGTTAGTACTCACAAAAAATAAATAGATGTTAATGTCTCGCAAAACAACAAAAAAAAAGTGTGGCATACTTAGGTACAGGGGTGGGCTCATCTGCTGAGTTTCTGACAAAGTAATTTGGCAGTAAGTATTTACTGGTGTCAATATAGGACACTGACCCACCCAGACTACTTTAACTAGCATCATAGATGTCAACAAATTGGTATTGTCAGTGCCAGGCATTGAATGATGTCAGCGCATAGACTAAACATTGGTGGAGCTGAGTGAGATAATTTTGCACGTGGTAGAGCACAGTTTGAGCTTGGGGGGGGGGAACTCTCTTGTGGCCGGCGGTACCGTCCCAGGGCCCCTCATGTTACAACGGTGTGTCTGACGTTGGGTGCGCACCACCACCGCCAGAGACACTTCATTGTACTATGAGGGACCCAGTGGCAGTGCCGTCGACCAAAAGCGGGCACTCCCACCTCTTCAGACGATCAGCACTGTAACGGGTGCTTGCGCCAAGTGGGGAGACCACGGCCCCGTGGGGGGAATTTTCCCATTGTGGGAGGTGTAAACATGTCGTATGCTGGACAAACAGCTGCTGCAAATTAAGAGATTGGAACACTCAGTAAGACCAGTCCACAAGCAAGACCTTTTTATAGGAAAGCTAGGTGTCAGCCGGGAAAGGTGGGGCAAAATAATTTGAAATCCAGGAGTGGTTCATTTTAATGAAGGTGAGATCATCCACATTTTGGGTAGCCAGACGAGTCCTTTTTTCAGTTAATATTGAACCAGCAGCACTGAATACTCTTTCTGATAGCGCACTAGCTGCTGGGCAAGCAAGCTCCTGCAATGCATATTTTGCCAATTCAGGCCAGGTGTCTAATTTGGATGCCCAGTAATCAAATGGGAATGACGGTTGAGGGAGAAAGGGATGAAAAGGGATAAGGGATGAAAAATAGTTAGCAACCATACTGGACAAAAGTTGTCTCCTGTCACTTTGAATAGATGCTGCAGTACCTGTCCTGTCTGCGGTCATTGCGAAATCACTCCACAACCTGGTCAGGAAACCCCTCTGTCCAACGCCACTTCTGATTTGTCCACCTCTAACACTTCTGCCCTGTAGCCCCCTGCAGCTCGTGTGAGAACCATCACCGGCGCTGTGTGCTGGGAATGCCTGAATCAAACGGTCTACAAGAGTTGCTTGTTTGGTTGCTAATATTTGTTCGAGGTTCTCATGTGGCATAATATTTTGCAATTTGCCTTTATAGCGAGGGTCAAGGATGCAGGCCAACCAGTAATCGTCATCGGTCATCATTTTAATAATGCGTGGGTCCCTTTTGAGGATACGTAAGGCATAATCCGCCATGTGGGCCAAAGTTCCAGTTGTCAAATCTGCGGTTGTGCTGGTTTGAGGGGCAGTTACAGGCAAATCTACGTCACTTGTCTCCCTTAAAAAACCAGAACCCGGCCTTGCAACGCCACTAATTTCTGTTGGCCCAGGAGAAGCTTCCTCATTAAAAAAGTACTCATCCCCATCATCCTCCTCGTCCTCCTCCTCATCTTCGCCCGCTACCGCGTCCTCTACACGGCCCTGACCAGACAATGGCTGACTGTCATCAAGGCTTTCCTCTTCCTCGGCTGCAGACGCCTGCTCCTTTATGTGCGTCAAACTTTGCATCAGCAGACGCATTAGGGGGATGCTCATGGTTATTATGGCGTTGTCTGCACTAACCAGCCGTGTGCATTCCTCAAAACACTGAAGGACTTGACACAGGTCTTGTAGCTTCGACCACTGCACACCTGACAACTCCATGTCTGCAATCCAACTGCCTGCCCGTGTATCCTCCCACAAATACATAAGAGCACGCCTCTGTTCGCACAGTCTCTGAAGCATGTGCAGTGTGGAGTTCCACCTTGTGGCAACGTCGATGATTAGGCGATGCTGGGGAAGGTTCAAAGACCGCTGATAGTTCTGCATACGGCTGGAGTGTACGGGCAAACGGCGGAAATGCGAGCAAAGTCTGCGCACTTTGAGGAGCAGGTCGGGTAACCCCGGATAACTTTTCAGGAAGCACTGCACCACCAGGTTTAAGGTGTGAGCCAGGCAAGGAATGTGTTTCAGTTGGGAAAGGGCTATGGCAGCCATGAAATTCCTTCCGTTATCACTCACTACCTTGCCTGCCTCAAGATGTACAGTGCCCAGCCATGACTGAGTTTCTTTCTGCAAGAACTCGGACAGAACTTCCGCGGTGTGTCTGTTGTCGCCCAAACACTTCATTGCCAATACAGCCTGCTGACGCTTGCCACTAGCTGTCCCATAATGGCACACCTGGTGTGCAACAGTGGCAGCTGCGGATGGAGTGGATGTGTGACTGCGGTCTGTGGACGAGCTCTCACTTCTGCAGGAGGACGAGGAAGAGGAGGAGGGGGGGCGAACGCCTACAGCCAACTCTTTCCTTGACCGTGGGCTAGGCAGAACTGTCCCAATATTGTGTCCCCTGTGGACCCTGCATCCACCACATTCACCCACTGTGCCGTGATGGACACGTAACGTCCCTGGCCATGCCTACTGGTCCATGCATCTGTTGTCAGGTGCACCTTTGTAGTCACAGACTGCCTGAGTGCATGGACGATGCGGTCTTTAACATGCTGTTGGAGGGCTGGGATGGCTTTTCTAGAAAAGAAGTGCCGACTGGGTAGCTCGTAGCGTGATACAGCGTAGTCCATCAGCGCTTTGAAAGCTTCGCTTTCAACTAACCGGTAGGGCATCATCTCTAATGAGATTAGTCTAGCAATGTGGGCGTTCAAACCCTGTGTACGCAGATGCGAGGATGAGTACTTCCTTTTCCTAACAAGAGTCTCATGTAGGGTGAGCTGGACTGGAGAGCTGGAGATCGTGGAACTAGCGGTGGTGCCGGTGGACATGGGTGACTGAGAGCGGGTTGGAGATGGTATTCTTGCCGGTGCCCTACATGCAGTGTTTCCTACTGCAAACCTGGTGATTCCCTGACTGCTTTGGCCTGGCGACGAAAGCTGCACAGATACTGCAGGTGGTGCGGGAAATGGTGGGTGGACAGTGAGGGAAGGGATGTAGCGTTGCTGACTAGCTTCATTGGCCGAGGGTGCTGCAACCTTTAGGGACGTTTGGTAGTTAGTCCAGGCTTGCAAATGCATGGTGGATAAGTGTCTATGCATGCAACTTGTATTTAGACTTTTAAGATTCTGACCTCTGCTTAAGGTAGTTGAACATTTTTGACAGATGACTTTGCGCTGATCATTTGGATGTTGTTTAAAAAAATGCCAGACTGCACTCTTTCTACTATCGGATACCTTTTCAGGCATTGCAGACTGAGCTTCTTTAATCAGATGGCCACGCTGTCCTCCAACTGCTTTTGCTTTTGCCACGTGTTTTTTGCCAGATACGGGCCCGGCAGATGGAACCTGTTGTGATGTTGATGCCTGCTGCGGCTCCTCCTCCTCCGCTTCAGAACTACTGCCGCCTGCACCCTGTTCCCCCAATGGCTGCCAATCGGGGTCAACAACTGGGTCATCTATGACCTCCTCTTCTATGTTGTGTGCAACTTCGTCTGTGTCACCGTGTAAGCCGGTGGTATTGCGTTCGTGACGGGGCACCATAGTCTCCGCTGGGTTTGATTCTGCCTCAGTACACTGCGAGGGCAATGTTCTGGTCTGAGTCAAAGGAACAGCATAGTAATCTGGCTGTGGCTGTGCATTCCATGTCCGATTCAACTTCGAATGGGCATGGCCTGTTAACTGTTTCACTGTCTAACCCAGGAACGGTATGTGTAAAGAGCTCCATGGAGTAACCTGTTCTGTCAACTGACGCATCCTTCACTGTTGTTCTGGGTGAAGGACACAAGGAAGCGACTTGTTCCTGACCAGGAGCATCCACTGACGATGCACTGCTCTGACATTTTGCACTTTCCGAGGAGGAGGCGAAAGAGCTAGAGGCAGAGTCAGCAATGAAAGCCAATACTTGTTCCTCCTGCTCCGGCTTCAAAAGTGGTTTTCCTACTCCCAGAAAAGAGAGCGTTCGAGGCCTTGTGTAGCCAGACAACGAACCTGGCTCAACAACTCGAGACTTAGGTGCTTGTTATGGTTCTCAATGGCAAGAGAACATAGCCCAGCAAACATAAGAACTAGCTCTTGGAAGGATGGAAACTAAACTGACCATGAACTAAACCTGCCGCACAACTAACAGTAGCCGGGTAGCGTAGCCTGCGTTTTATCCCTAGACGCCCAGCGCCGGCCGGAGGACTAACTAATCCTGGCAGAGGAAAATATAGTCCTGGCTCACCTCTAGAGAAATTTCCCCGAAAGGCAGACAGAGGCCCCCACAAATATTGGCGGTGATTTTAGATGAAATGACAAACGTAGTATGAAAATAGGTTTAGCAAAATTGAGGTCCGCTTACTAGATAGCAGGAAGACAGAAAGGGCACTTTCATGGTCAGCTGAAAACCCTATCAAAAAACACCATCCTGAAATTACTTTAAGACTCTAGTATTAACTCATAACATCAGAGTGGCAATTTCAGATCACAAGAGCTTTCCAGACACAGAAACGAAACTACAACTGTGAACTGGAACAAAATGCAAAAACAAACAAGGACTAAAGTCCAACTTAGCTGGGAGTTGTCTAGCAGCAGGAACATGCACAGAAAGGCTTCTGATTACAATGTTGACCGGCATGGAAGTGACAGAGGAGCAAGGCTAAATAGCGACTCCCACCTCCTGATGGAAACAGGTGAACAGAGAGGATGATGCACACCAGTTCAATTCCACCAGTGGCCACCGGGGGAGCCCAAAATCCAATTTCACAACAGTACCCCCCCCTCAAGGAGGGGGCACCGAACCCTCACCAGAACCACCAGGGCGATCAGGATGAGCCCTATGAAAGGCACGGACCAAATCGGAGGCATGAACATCAGAGGCAGTCACCCAAGAATTATCCTCCTGACCGTATCCCTTCCATTTGACCAGATACTGGAGTTTCCGTCTGGAAACACGGGAGTCCAAGATTTTTTCCACAACGTACTCCAACTCGCCCTCAACCAACACCGGAGCAGGAGGCTCAACGGAAGGCACAACCGGTACCTCATACCTGCGCAATAATGACCGATGAAAAACATTATGAATAGAAAAAGATGCAGGGAGGTCCAAACGGAAGGACACAGGGTTAAGAATCTCCAATATCTTGTACGGGCCGATGAACCGAGGCTTAAACTTGGGAGAAGAAACCCTCATAGGGACAAAACGAGAAGACAACCACACCAAGTCCCCAACACAAAGCCGAGGACCAACCCGACGCCGGCGGTTGGCAAAAAGCTGAGTCTTCTCCTGGGACAACTTCAAATTGTCCACTACCTGCCCCCAAATCTGATGCAACCTCTCCACCACAGTATCCACTCCAGGACAATCCGAAGATTCCACCTGACCAGAAGAAAATCGAGGATGAAACCCCGAATTACAGAAAAAGGGAGACACCAAGGTGGCAGAGCTGGCCCGATTATTGAGGGCAAACTCCGCTAAAGGCAAAAAAGCAACCCAATCATCCTGATCTGCAGACACAAAACACCTCAAATATGTCTCCAAGGTCTGATTCGTCCGCTCGGTCTGGCCATTAGTCTGAGGATGGAAAGCAGACGAGAAAGACAAATCTATGCCCATCCTAGCACAGAATGCTCGCCAAAATCTAGACACGAATTGGGTACCTCTGTCAGAAACGATATTCTCCGGAATACCATGCAAACGGACCACATTTTGAAATAACAGAGGAACCAACTCGGAAGAAGAAGGCAACTTAGGCAGGGGAACCAAATGGACCATCTTAGAGAAACGATCACACACCACCCAGATGACAGACATCTTCTGAGAAACAGGAAGATCCGAAATAAAATCCATCGAGATGTGCGTCCAGGGCCTCTTCGGGATAGGCAAGGGCAACAACAATCCACTAGCCCGAGAACAACAAGGCTTGGCCCGAGCACAAACGTCACAAGACTGCACGAAGCCTCGCACATCTCGAGACAGGGAAGGCCACCAGAAGGACCTTGCCACCAAATCCCTGGTACCAAAGATTCCAGGATGACCTGCCAACGCAGAAGAATGAACCTCAGAAATGACTTTACTGGTCCAATCATCAGGAACAAACAGTCTACCAGGTGGGCAACGATCAGGTCTATCCGCCTGAAACTCCTGCAAGGCCCGCCGCAGGTCTGGAGAAACGGCAGACAATATCACTCCATCCTTAAGGATACCTGTAGGTTCAGAATTACCAGGGGAGTCAGGCTCAAAACTCCTAGAAAGGGCATCCGCCTTAACATTCTTAGAACCCGGCAGGTAGGACACCACAAAATTAAACCGAGAGAAAAACAACGACCAGCGCGCCTGTCTAGGATTCAGGCGTCTGGCGGACTCAAGATAAATTAGATTTTTATGGTCAGTCAATACCACCACCTGATGTCTAGCCCCCTCAAGCCAATGACGCCACTCCTCAAAAGCCCACTTCATGGCCAAAAGCTCCCGATTCCCAACATCATAATTCCGCTCGGCGGGCGAAAATTTACGCGAGAAAAAGGCACAAGGTCTCATCACGGAGCAATCGGAACTTCTCTGCGACAAAACCGCCCCAGCTCCGATTTCAGAAGCGTCGACCTCAACCTGAAAAGGAAGAGCAACATCAGGCTGACGCAACACAGGGGCGGAAGAAAAGCGGTGCTTAAGCTCCCGAAAGGCCTCCACAGCAGCAGGGGACCAATCAGCAACATCAGCACCCTTCTTAGTCAAATCAGTCAATGGTTTAACAACATCAGAAAAACCAGCAATAAATCGACGATAAAAGTTAGCAAAGCCCAAAAATTTCTGAAGACTCTTAAGAGAAGAGGGTTGCGTCCAATCACAAATAGCCTGAACCTTGACAGGATCCATCTCGATGGAAGAGGGGGAAAAAATATATCCCAAAAAGGAAATCTTTTGAACCCCAAAAACGCACTTAGAACCCTTCACACACAAGGAATTAGACCGCAAAACCTGAAAAACCCTCCTGACCTGCTGGACATGAGAGTCCCAGTCATCCGAAAAAATAAAAATATCATCCAGATACACAATCATAAATTTATCCAAATAATCACGGAAAATGTCATGCATAAAGGACTGAAAGACTGAAGGGGCATTTGAAAGACCAAAAGGCATCACCAAATACTCAAAGTGGCCCTCGGGCGTATTAAATGCGGTCTTCCACTCATCCCCCTGCTTAATTCGCACCAAATTATACGCCCCACGGAGATCTATCTTAGAGAACCACTTGGCCCCCTTTATGCGAGCAAACAAATCAGTCAGCAGTGGCAACGGATATTGATATTTAACCGTGATTTTATTCAAAAGCCGATAATCAATGCACGGCCTCAAAGAGCCATCTTTCTTAGCCACAAAGAAAAAACCGGCTCCTAAGGGAGATGACGAAGGACGAATATGTCCCTTTTCCAAGGACTCCTTTATATATTCTCGCATAGCAGCATGTTCAGGCACAGACAGATTAAATAAACGACCCTTAGGGTATTTACTACCCGGAATCAAATCTATGGCACAATCGCACTCCCGGTGCGGAGGTAATGAACCAAGCTTAGGTTCTTCAAAAACGTCACGATATTCAGTCAAGAATTCAGGAATCTCAGAGGGAACAGATGATGAAATGGAAACCACAGGTACGTCCCCATGCGTCCCCTTACATCCCCAGCTTAACACAGACATAGCTTTCCAGTCAAGGACTGGGTTATGAGATTGCAGCCATGGCAATCCAAGCACCAACACATCATGTAGGTTATACAGCACAAGAAAGCGAATAATCTCCTGGTGATCCGGATTAATCCGCATAGTTACTTGTGTCCAGTATTGTGGTTTATTGCTAGCCAATGGGGTGGAGTCAATCCCCTTCAGGGGTATAGGAGTTTCAAGAGGCTCCAAATCATACCCACAGCGTTTGGCAAAGGACCAATCCATAAGACTCAAAGCGGCGCCAGAGTCGACATAGGCATCCGCGGTAATAGATGATAAAGAACAAATCAGGGTCACAGATAGAATAAACTTAGACTGTAAAGTGCCAATTGAAACAGACTTATCAAGCTTCTTAGTACGCTTAGAGCATGCTGATATAACATGAGTTGAATCACCGCAATAGAAGCACAACCCATTTTTTCGTCTAAAATTCTGCCGTTCACTTCTGGACAGAATTCTATCACATTGCATATTCTCTGGCGTCTTCTCAGTAGACACCGCCAAATGGTGCACAGGTTTGCGCTCCCGCAGACGCCTATCGATCTGGATAGCCATTGTCATGGACTCATTCAGACCTGCAGGCACAGGGAACCCCACCATAACATCCTTAATGGCATCAGAGAGACCCTCTCTGAAATTCGCCGCCAGGGCGCACTCATTCCACTGAGTAAGCACAGCCCATTTACGGAATTTCTGGCAGTATATTTCAGCTTCGTCTTGCCCCTGAGATAGGGACATCAAGGCCTTTTCCGCCTGAAGTTCTAACTGAGGTTCCTCATAAAGCAACCCCAAGGCCAGAAAAAACGCATCCACATTGAGCAACGCAGGATCCCCTGGAGCCAATGCAAAAGCCCAATCCTGAGGGTCGCCCCGGAGCAAGGAAATCACAATCCTGACCTGCTGAGCAGGATCTCCAGCAGAGCGAGATTTCAGGGACAAAAACAACTTGCAATTATTTTTGAAATTTTGAAAGCAAGATCTATTCCCCGAGAAAAATTCAGGCAAAGGAATTCTAGGTTCAGATATAGGAACATGAACAACAAAATCTTGTAAATTTTGAACTTTCGTGGTGAGATTATTCAAACCTGCAGCTAAACTCTGAATATCCATTTTAAACAGGTGAACACAGAGCCATTCCAGGATTAGAAGGAGAGAGAGAGAGAAAGGCTGCAATATAGGCAGACTTGCAAGAGATTCAATTACAAGCACACTCAGAACTGAAGGAAAAAAAAAAAAAAAATCTTCAGCAGACTTCTCTTATCTCTCCTTTCTCTGTCAATTAATTTAACCCTTTCTGGCCGGTCAAACTGTTATGGTTCTCAATGGCAAGAGAACATAGCCCAGCAAACATAAGAACTAGCTCTTGGAAGGATGGAAACTAAACTGACCATGAACTAAACCTGCCGCACAACTAACAGTAGCCGGGTAGCGTAGCCTGCGTTTTATCCCTAGACGCCCAGCGCCGGCCGGAGGACTAACTAATCCTGGCAGAGGAAAATATAGTCCTGGCTCACCTCTAGAGAAATTTCCCCGAAAGGCAGACAGAGGCCCCCACAAATATTGGCGGTGATTTTAGATGAAATGACAAACGTAGTATGAAAATAGGTTTAGCAAAATTGAGGTCCGCTTACTAGATAGCAGGAAGACAGAAAGGGCACTTTCATGGTCAGCTGAAAACCCTATCAAAAAACACCATCCTGAAATTACTTTAAGACTCTAGTATTAACTCATAACATCAGAGTGGCAATTTCAGATCACAAGAGCTTTCCAGACACAGAAACGAAACTACAACTGTGAACTGGAACAAAATGCAAAAACAAACAAGGACTAAAGTCCAACTTAGCTGGGAGTTGTCTAGCAGCAGGAACATGCACAGAAAGGCTTCTGATTACAATGTTGACCGGCATGGAAGTGACAGAGGAGCAAGGCTAAATAGCGACTCCCACCTCCTGATGGAAACAGGTGAACAGAGAGGATGATGCACACCAGTTCAATTCCACCAGTGGCCACCGGGGGAGCCCAAAATCCAATTTCACAACAGGTGCTGTACTGCTTTTACCATGAACACCTGATGCTCCACCACCACTACCATCATTACCAGCTGACAATGACCGCCCACGGCCACGACCTCTTCCACTAGACTTCCTCATTGTTTGCAAAACGTAACCAAAGTATCGGTATTTGTTACTGTAAAACAACTTATAAGGTGAACTCAAACTTCTGTTGGATTTATATATACCTTTATAGGTGCCTGACACTGAAAGGAAAATCAGGCCCAATGTTACACACTAGGTTTTCTGTGCCCCAATAATTTGAGACAGATGGCACACACAGGACCAGCACTCAAGCAGAAATGCCAATCTTAATCTCCCACAATTTTTTTTTTTATGGGAGAATGTAAAAAAAAACAAAAAACAATATTACACACTAGGTTTTCGGTGGCACACAATGAGAGACAGATGCCACACACAGGACTGGCACAGAGGCAGACTTGCCAATCTTTATCTCCCACTATTTTTTTTTTTACAGGGAGAATTTACCCCCCCCCAAAAAAAAATGGCCAAGTATTACACAGTGGTTTTCGGTGGCACACAATGAGAGACAGATGCCACACACAGGACTGGCACAGCGGCAGACTTGCCAATCTTTATCTCCCACTAATTATTTTTTTTTTTAAAGGGAGAATTTAGAAAAAAAAAAAAGGCCAGTATTACACAGTGGTTTTCGGTGGCACACAATGAGAGACAGATGCCACACACAGGACTGGCACAGCGGCAGACTTGCCAATCTTTATCTCCCACTAATTTTTTTTTTTTTTTTACAGGGAGAATTTACCCCCCCCCAAAAAAAAAATGGCCCAGTATTACACAGTGGTTTTCAGTGGCACACAATGAGAGACAGATGCCACACACAGGACTGGCACAGCGGCAGACTTGCCAATCTTTATCTCCCACTAATTATTTTTTTTTTAAAAGGGAGAATTTAGAAAAAAAAAAAAAAAGGCCAGTATTACACAGTGGTTTTCGGTGGCACACAATGAGAGACAGATGCCACACACAGGACTGGCACAGAGGCAGACTTGCCAATCTTTATCTCCCTGCAGTAATCTCAGGAAAGTATGGCAGGCAGCTATAAAAAGGACTGCTGCACACAAAAGTGGGAACAAACACACAAGATAGCTGTGCAGAAAGGAAGGAACAACAGGATTTGTGCTTTGAAAAAAGCAGTTGGTTTGCACAGCGGCGTACACACAAAGCAACGCAGCTATCAGGGAGCCTTCTAGGGCAGCCCAATGAGCTACAGCGCCGAGGAAAAAAAAATGTAGCTTCCACTGGCCCTGCAAACAAAAGGTGGTGTTGGACAGTGGAAATCGCTACAGCACAAGTGGTTTGTGGCTTTATGTACCCTGCCTATCACTATCCCTGCTTCTGACGAAGCGGCACCTCTCCCTACGCTCAGATCAGCAGCAGTAAGATGGCGGTCGGCGGGAACGCCCCTTTATAGCCCCTGTGACGCGGCAGAAAGCAAGCCAATCACTGCAATGCCGTTCTCTAAGATGGTGGGGACTGAGATCTATGTCATCACGCTGCCCACACTCTGCGTCCACCTTCATTGGCTGAGAAATGGCGCTTTTAGCGTCATTGAAACGCGACTTTGGCATGAAAGTCGCGTACCGCATGGCAGACCCCACACAGGGATCGGGTCGGTTTCATGAGACGCCGACTTTGCCAAAAGTCGGCGACTTATGAAAATGAACGATCCGTTTCGCTCAACCCTACTCAGAACACTGGAACCTCCAAGGGAAGCCTGAGACTCAGAGACAATGAAAAAAACAAGCTGTAAAAAATGCAAAGCCACTGAAGAACTGTGTACACATATTAGCCAAGCAATCAGCAGTAGGTACCTGGTGAACTGATGTCACAATTTACCGCAAGAGTTCAGAGACTATTATTTACCCTGGGGCATAACTAGACCAATGGACCCCAGGACAAACTTTGGACTTGGCCATCCCTCTACTAACACAAGGATGTTGCACAGATACGTGGGTCCTGATGGCTATTCTAGGGTGAATGATAATATTCTTATAACTACCACAGTCATACAGTTAAAGAAAAACAAATATCACTATATTGTTACAAAACAAAACCGAATACCCAACCCAAGTATAGGAAAAGATATAACTGTAACAGTGCCAAATAATACCACCATGCAATGAACTCATATTACCAGTATATACAGTAGTGACTGAATAATACTACCATACTGTTGCTAAATTAAAAAAAAATTATACAAAGATGAATTGTTACTTGACTCTCCCATTTCTAGTGCCGATAACAGCATTGGTCTCCCTGTCTGGCTGGTCCTGACGCCCTACAAAGATGTCATTCATTTGGGTCATTTAAACCTGACTTATGTACTATGATGCCATCTGAGCAGTTGGACAGAGTTGGACAGAGTTGGACAGTTGGCTTTGCTGCTTCTACAATTCACAGAGTCTCTAAAGGCCCCGTCTCACATAGCGAGATCGCTAGCGAGATCGCTGCTGAGTCACAAGTTTTGTGACGCAACAGCGACCTCCATAGCGATCTCGCTATGTGTGACACGTACCAGCGATCAGGCCCCTGCTGCGAGATCGCTGGTCGTGTCGGAATGGCCTGGACCTTTTTTTGGTCGTTGAGGCCCCGCTGACATTGCTGAATCGGTGTGTGTGACACCGATCCAGCGATGTCTTCACTGGTAACCAGGGTAAACATCGGGTTACTAAGCGCAGGGCCGCGCTTAGTAACCCGATGTTTACCCTGGTTACCAGCGTAAATGTAAAAAAAAAAAAACAATACATACTCGCCTTCTGATGTCCGTCAGGTCCCTTGCCGTCTGCTTCCTGCTCTCACTGACTGCCGGCCGTACAGTGAGAAGTGAGAGCACAGCAGTGACGTCACCGCTGCGCTCTGCTCTCAATGTACGGCGGCTCAGTCAGTCAGAGCAGGAAGCAGACGGCAAGGGACCTGGACACCGAAAGGCGAGTATGTACTGTTTGTTTTTTTTGGTAACCAGGGTAAACATCGGGTTACTAAGCGCGGCCCTGCGCTTAGTAACCCGATGTTTACCCTGGTTACCCGGGTGCTGCAGGGGGACTTCGGCATCGTTGAAGACAGTTTCAACGATGCCGAACTCGTTCCCCTGATCGTTGGTCGCTGGGGAGAGCGGTCTGTGTGACAGCTCCCCAGCGACCACACAGCGACTTACCAACGATCACGGCCAGGTCATATCGCTGGTCGTGATCGTTGGTAAATCGCTAAGTGAGACGGGGCCTTAAGACAAGTAAATGATGGTTCTACATTGCAACATTGTTTTGCTAACTCTGCTGCATCATGGTTCCCATCTGCCACACCGTGTTTCCAACTCTACTACACTGTTGTTTCAATTCTGCTACATCAGCATTTGTTGTTTCAACTCCACCCTACTGCACCAGTGCCACCTATCCATGCTTCAGAAAAACTGCATAATTGGATCAGTGGCTTTGAGGATTCACATCAACAGGTAAGACATATCATCAATATTACTACCAGTGACCATGTAGCGATATGTACCAGTTCTACACAGATACTCTACATACATTTCAAGTGAATACTCTACAGGTAAATTCAGGAACTCAAAGTGGTCTTCTCTAATTGAAGTCATTCATGTTCCCCTATCTTCTCCATCTGGCACAGACCTCTTTGTGCCACAATACACAATGAGACATGGACACTAATGACTCTTTGGAGCCATGGGCCTCGGACCATCAAGGGATCTACGCCAGACTCTCGAAGCACCCTCCTGCTGCTTGGCAGTTTGCTACTGTTAAGGCTCATTGCAGCTTCTACATGAACTGACTTGAACCTGGCACTACCACTGTCAGAGACTCACACTCACTTAAATTTCTTCATCAGGAGATCCTTCTGATTTTTGTTTGATATAACCCTGCTCGCAATATGTGTACTATTCCCAAAACTTTTAACTGTTTCTTAACACCGTATATACTAACCATTTGCCTACAGCCTTCACTGGTTCCCCTATTAGACATCCTTTCCCAATACCTGGGGACAGCCTGGTGTAATAATTATAGGGGATAACTCAGGAGACTCTTTGCGTGGAACAAGACAACTACAGGGCACAGTTTTATAAGTGGTAAATTCTATATTATCACACGGTGATTCAAACAGGTGCAGATAGAAACTCAAGTCCTCAACACTTGGAGTAAATATTAAATGCAGCTTAGCAGTCTATAGGAAACTTCAGAGGAAAATGCAATCACACAGAAAGTCTATGAAGCACAATTATTCTTGAGGATACTTGACACGAATAAGTCCTTGCTTAGTCCAAAACACAGATAGATATGCTTATAAGGCAGTTCAAATAATATCTTAGCTCAACCAGGGAGGCCTGGGTAATAGTCTCAGGTTCTTGCAGAGCAGCAACAGCTTACATGTCCAGCAAATGCAGATGGAAGTAAACACGAGCAGCAGATGAAGGAGGATTACTGGAATTGGTGTATGCAGCAGGAACTCAGAGCAGAGTAGCAGGATAACCCCACAGGTTCACAGGAGCAGGTATATAGCCAGGGAGTCACCAGAGGTCAGGAGCTGGATGCAAGGCAGAATACTCTAGTTTTATAGCAGGAAGACACAGTGCACATGAGACCAAAGACGCCATCTTGGAAAAGGGCAGTAATGCACAAAAGGTAATAAAAAATATTCAGAGTCCTGACACCTTGAGGTAAACCTCCAGGAACCTGAAACACAGACTACAAGGATGAAATGCACATCTCTATATACTGTATATAAAACATGAAACCATCTAACAATTCTATAGAATACAACTCTCTCTTGCCATGGCATCTTCTTCAACACTGCTCACCCTCTTACATATACTCAAGTCTACATAGATTCCTACATTTGATGTTCATTGACTGTATGCATGAAGGTCGTGCTTCGTCAGGCATGCTTCTTTTCTTGAAAACCTACAGCAAACGATGCTAAATATTCTTCTAATAAGGAGAGAAGGCAAAGAGAACAGAACGATGGCTTGTAGAAGCGACACGCTTCAGACCACTGCTGAATTATGCAAGCGCCCGAAAACAAAACAGAGCGCGGAGTAATAAAATTAATATTTTTCTTTTCATTTGTGAGGTAAAATGAATAATACATGAATTTTTGACAAAAAGGGTGCAATTACTACCATAGTACAAATGAACCATAACAACCGAGTCCGTAAGTTTATTGCATTTTTAATGTAAGCAACAGTGACTAGAATAAAGGAGTTGTCTTTATGCACTTAAAGGGTTATTCCTAAAAATAAAAAAATAAGTTATCTGCTAGCTATAGAATGATAAATTGCTGGGACCCCAGCAATCCTAAGATTGATACTCTCTGTAGTCCCATCCTAAATGTAGCAATAGTATGCATGTTCAGACTATGCTCCTCTTATTGAATTTGACCCTTAGTACCTTGCAGACAGTTATAATACTCTCACATATTTATGGTGGAGCCTGTTATCTCAAAACGATAATGATATTCTCAGTGTGCCTCCGACACAGCAGTTATAATGCTCCCACACAGTAAAAGTTCCCTTTCCTACAGTATTGGTGCCAACATAGTGTCCTTCACAGTGTAATTGTTTCCTCAACTCATTAGTGGTGTATCCCCACCCAGAAATGATGCTCCTTTATTCCCACTGCTCAGTAATTGTGCCCCTTAGTGCCCTCACTCTGTAATGATTTCTTCTTAGGCTACTTTCACACATCAGGTTTTTGCCGTCATGCCGATTCTGGCATCGCGCCGGAGTAACGGATACGAATTGTGAAAAACTGATGAAACAGATCCGTTTTTTCGCCGGATCCGACCAAAAACCAGATCTGTTTCACCAGTTTGTCATTCGTTTCATCCGCTTTTTGACAGATCCGAGGGAGGCTCCCAAACGTGATTGGCTACTGAAAACCTATATATACAGTGCTCCTACAGCCTATCTGTGACAGGTTGTAGAGGAGTAAGTGATGAAGATGGAAGGTGTGATGGCAAACATTCTGAAGATTAATGTGGATTTCACTGTGGAGGCGAATCATTTGAAAGTGATTGTTATGGAGAAGGAGCGAGAGAGATAGTGCATCATGCGTCTGCGCCGACGACGTTTGTGGATCCACCCCATCACTGCACAGAGAATCACACATGAGGTGTTAGGTGTCGAGTTCCCGCCACTGCACAGGGGGAATCTCGAACCACCTCCCCTGTGGTCTCTCATTCTCCTCCTGCCACAGTGGAGCCTGCTTGGCAGAGACGTCGGTCCCAACACCTGGCTTAGGCAAATACTGGGTGTTTGGTTACTGCTGCTCTTCCAGGTTCAGCCATTATAACCAGTTCTGATCAGCGGCGAGCAGGCGCTCTTAGGACTTAAGGTACCTTCACACTAAACAACTTTACAACGAGAACGACAACGATCCGTGACGTTGCAGAGTCCTGGATAGCGATCTTGTTGAGTTTGACACGCAGCAGCGATCTGGATCCCGCTGTTATATCGCTGGTTGGAGCTAGAAGTCTGGAACTTTATTTGGTCGCTAGATCGGCATGTATCGTCATGTTTGACAGCAAAAGCAACTATGTCAGCAATGTTTTTACATGGAGCGTGAATGATAAGTGAGTCGCCGTTACGTCACTGGATCGCTCCTGCATCGTTCTGGAGTTGCTCTGTTTGACACCTCTACAGCGACCTAACAGGGACGCTCCAGCGATCTAGTTTAGGTTGGATCGTTGTCTATATCGCTGGAGCGTCGCTTAGTGTAACGGTACCTTAAGTCCTGCTTTTCCTCTCCTGAGCATGCCCGGGGGTCACATGCCCATGTCCTGTAGCAGTTCCTATTGGATCACTAGGAAAGTTCTGGAGAGCTACAGCTATAAAAGGTTCGCATGGCCACACGGCCATGCCCTAGTATAAACCTGTAATCATGTGTGTGTGCATGTATGCCTGTTCTGGTGAATGCTCTTTAATCATTCCCATTCCTAGTGATGTTGAGTGCCCACGAATGTTGGAGCTATCTAGCGCTTGACAGTGCTATCCTAAACACTAGCGCACGATCCTTACAGCGTCAAACCAGTGGCGTCTGCCAGAGTGGCGCTGTACACACTCTGTGCAGTAATCTTTTATTTATCCTGACAACCGGTCAGTGTAGGGTGGGAACTCCCACTTGATCTCAGCATCTGACTCAGGGCGTCCTCAGGCACGGGATCAAAAGCCACCGAGGGTCAGAGCTAGATCAATCACCAGCATAGTGGGGTGAATCTCAGGGATCCCACCAGCGTCCATCTGCTGCATCCTGTGACAGCTAACAGGGCACAGCATTTCCTTTGGTTCCCTGCGACTCTGTGAAGCAACAGAGTTCGCATCAGTTAAATACTGGGTGACTTCACCCGTGTTAATTCTGGCATAGTACCGCCATATAGTGCTGCCATTACCTAGCAGCAGATTCCACCTCTGCACGGTGGACCCCAGGCTGCGAACGCACCTTATTACCATCTCTATATTTATTCGGTGCGTTCCGCCAGCCGTAACATGGGGTGTATTCTATACTGTGCGTGGAGCTACGTGGAAACCCTGAGAAATTTTTCTCATATGTGCGGATGAAATCCGAGAACTTCAATTTATTGGTGGAACGTCTGATGGTGACTCTTCGGTAAGCAATTTTTATTGTATCTCCTCCTGTTAAAGCACACTTATAACTGTAATGTTGTTGCTGGTAGTTTTTAATATTTTTTTTTATTGTATCTCCTACTGCTAAAGCTGACTTATAACTGTAATGTTAGTGCTGGTATTTTGTACTTATTTATCCTTTTTTTTTTCTTCTCAGATTCCTTGCAACTGGAGATTTCCTTCTGTCACTACACTTCCAGTTCAGACTTGGGATATCCACCATCTCCGGAATTGTGAAGCACTTTACATGGCGAGTTTATACCACCTCCCACAACGGAGAGATGGCTGGAAATAGCGGAAAAGTTTCAACAAATCTGTCAGTTTCCCAATTGCTTGGGTGCACTGGACGGGAAACATATCCGCATCGTGAAACCTGCTGGATCTGGATCGGAATATTTTAACTATAAAAAATATTTCTCCATTGTGCTCATGCCCATCGCTGACACTGAATACAAATTTATAGCAGTGGATATAGGGGCGTATGGCCGGTCCAATGATTCACAAGTTTTCAAATTGTCTGCAATGGGGCATCATATCTATTGAAACACCTTCCAATTTCCACCCCCAAGACCGCTGCCTGAAACCTCTGAGCCACCAATGCCATTTGTGTTGGGGATGAAGCCTTCCAACTATCGGAACACCTGCTAAAACCATACTCCAGTAGTGGATTGATGCCAACTAAAAGAATTTTTAATTACCGCCTCACACGAGCACAGAGAATGGTGGAGTGCGCTTTTGTGATATGCAAGGAACATATTTCAATTGATGTCCACTCTGAAGAAACCACCTTGCATGATTATCGGAACATTACGTATAGAAGTTCTGTGTCAGTTTCCAGAATGAGGGACACATTTGCTGAATACTTTATTTCACCTCAAGGAAGAGTAGACTGGCAGGATGAGAGAGTTTGAAAATTTTCTCTTGGACCTTGTAACCTTGTAACTAGTGTTGAGCATTCCGATACCGCAAGTATCGAGTATCGGCCGATATTTGCTGTATCGGAATTCCGATACCGAGATCCGATACTTTTGTGGTATCGGGTATCGGTATCGAAACAACATTAATGTAAAAATGTGTAAAAGAGAGAATTAAAATAAAAAATATTGCTATACTCACCTCTCCGACGCAGCCCGCACCTTACCGAGGGAAGCGGCAGCGTTCTTTGTTTAAAATTCGCGCTTTTCTTTCCTTACGTGAAGTCCCGGCTTTGTGATTGGTTGCGTCGCAGTCACATGGGCGACGCAACCAATCACAGCAAGCCGTGACGTAATTTCAGGTCCTTAAGGATTTTAAAATTACGTCCCGGCTTTGTGATTGGTTGCGTCGCAGTCACATGGGCGACGCAACCAATCACAAGCCGTGACGTCACGGGAGGCTGGACACGCGCGCATTTTAAAATGCGCGCGTGTCCAGCCTCCCGGCTTGTGATTGGTTGACCGCGAAGCAACCAATCACAAGCCGGGACGTCACGGGAGGTTGGACAAGCGCGCATTTTAAAATGCGCGCGTGTCCAGCCTCCCGGCTTGTGATTGGTTGACCGCGAAGCAACCAATCACAAGCCGGGACGTCACGGGAGGTTGGACAAGCGCGCATTTTAAAATGCACGCGTGTCCAGCCTCCCGGCTTGTGATTGGTTGACCGCGAAGCAACCAATCACAAGCCGGGACGTCACGGGAGGTTGGACAAGCGCGCATTTTAAAATGCGCGCGTGTCCAGCCTCCCGGCTTGTGATTGGTTGACCGCGACGCAACCAATCACAAAGCCGGGACGTAATTTTAAAATCCTGAAGGACCTGAAATTACGTCACGGCTTGCTGTGATTGGTTGCGTCGCCCATGTGACTGCGACGCAACCAATCACGCCGGAACGTAATTTTAAAATCCTGAAGGACCTGAAATTACGTCACGGCTTGCTGTGATTGGTTGCGTCCCGGCCACATGGGTGGCACGCGACCAATCACAAGCCGGGACTTCACGTAAAGGAAAGAAAAGCGCGAATTTTAAACAAAGAACGCTGCCGCTTCCCTCGGTAAGGTGCAGGCTGCGTCGGAGAGGTGAGTATAGCAATATTTTTTATTTTAATTCTTTCTTTTACACATTAATATGGTTCCCAGGGCCTGAAGGAGAGTTTCCTCTCCTTCAGACCCTGGGAACCATCAGGGATACCGTCCGATACATGAGTCCCATTGACTTGTATTGGTATCGGGTATCGGTATCGGATTGGATCCGATACTTTGCCGGTATCGGCCGATACTTTCCGATACCGATACTTTCAAGTATCGGACGGTATCGCTCAACACTACTTGTAACCAAAAGTCATTGACCTTCTTTAACCATAGTATTTTACCTTCTTTACCCAAAGTTATATACCTGGTTGGGTTTTACCCAAAGAATTTTACCTCCTTTATCCAAAGTTGTGTACCTGGTGTTAAGGCTAGCGGAACGCACCAAATTATAAGAGAGATGCGTTTGCAGCCCGGGGTCCACCGTGCAGAGATGGAACCTGCTGCTGAATAATGACGGACTATATGGCAGTACAATGTGGATACACACCTGGGTTAACTTCACCCTGTGTGAAGGAAGCAAACCCTGTTGCATCACAGGGTCGCGGTACCGCACCAAGAGTGCAAGCAAGGAGTCTCAGGACTCTATCCCAAGACACAGGATTAGAGTACGTTCAGACCACTTGCGCTCGACACCGCAATTGGGGTGTCAAAGTAACAGAAAATGTAACTTGAAGCACAAGAGTGCGTGCTGTGCCGCTTTGGCGGATGCCACTAACCACCCAGACTTGGGATAGGAAAGCGCTCTATAAGTGCACGGTGCCGCACTGGTGGTTACAGCAATAGACGCTGTATCGTGTGTCTTTATGTTGACAGCTTAGTCGGGCGCTAGACAGCAAGCATCCACCTTTTGCGAACAGTCATACACAAGGGAGGGGATTTTAAAGAACGACTTGCACTCATCAACACACACACGATTCCAAATGTACACTAGCGCATGGCCGTGCGGCCATACAAACCTTTTATAGCAGCAGCAAGAACAGGACCTTCCCAGAAGGACCTATGGAAGTCAGCCACAGAAGAAGAACACCTTAAGGACCTTCCTAAAGGACCAATGGGATTTGCTGCAGTATCTAAGCATGTGACCCTTGATCTCCAACGAGAGATTTTGCCCTAGGCATGCTCAGAAAGGGAAGAGCAGGACGTAGTCCCAAACACGTCTGCTCGCCGCTGCCCAGTACTGGCTACAATGGCAGAAGCAGGAAAGGCAACAGTAACCAGTCGTCCAGTATCAGCCTGAGCTAGATGCTGGGACTGACGTCTCCGCTGAGCAGACTCCATTGTGGCTGGAGAAGAATGGGAAACCGCAGCGGAGATGGTTTGAGATTCTCCCTGTGCAGAAGTGGGATCTCGACACCTAACACCTGGTTGGGTTTTACCCAAAGAATTTTACCTTCTTTACCCAAAGTTGTCTACTTGGTTGGGTTTTCCCAAAAGTATTTTGCCTTCTTTACCCAAAGTTATGTACCTGGTTGGGTTTTAGCCAAAGAATTTTACCTTCTTTACCCAAAGTTGTGTACCTGGTTGGGTTTTACCCAAAGTATTTTACCTTCTTTACCCACAGTTATTTACCTTGTTTTAACCAATGTATTTAACCTTATAAACCTTATAAATGAAAGACAAAATGTTTAACCAATAAACTTTTTTTATTAGCCAATAAACTGATTTTTATTAGCAAATTATTAAACAATAATAATGTTATAAATTTAAATAGTTTGGGGTGGAGATAATGCCGGAAGGGCTGTCAGGGTGGCACATCGACCATGGGAGTGTGGAGAGAGGAATGTGATGGTGGTGATGAAGGATCAATAGGTAAAACAGGTGAAGGGGTGGAGAAAGAAAGAGAATGGGTGGACATGAAACCGGGACTAGTATTGGGAATTTGGAAGGTTTGAGGGGTGGAGTGGATGGATTGGGAGGCAGAAGAGCTGGTGGGAGGAGAAGAGGGTTGTGTTTGGGGCATGATGGGTGTTGAAGGAGACTGGTGGTAGTGGGCAGGGCTTGGAGGTGCGGATGATGGGGTTGGGAACTGGTATGGGGCGGTGTGACGTCTGAGAAAGACGAAAAGAGAGTGGACCCTCTGGGTCACGGTACTGATGCACTCAGGGGCAAGTGAACCCGGGATGCAAACCCCTATACAGGGATAGTTGGGAGCAGGCCCGAGGGGGACAGGTACCGTAGCAGCCGGTACCAAGAGGGACGGCTCTTGGAAGAGAAGGGAGAGGGAGGACGGGAGAGTGGAGAGAATAGTAACAGGACTGAAGGGAAGGAAGCGGGAAAACAAGGAACGGACTAGAGGAGGCAGGGCTGAAAGGACGGAGGAAGACAAGAGGTTAAACATGGAAAGAAGCCTGCGAGAGCAGACCAGTCAGGCACGGACAAGAATCTGAACCAGACAGGGCCTGAACAGGGTACGAACTGCACACAATAATCAGGCGCCTCCATTATGGAGGAGATGCCTGATATAGCCCAAGGGACTACCTGATTGGAGAACCCAGGAGCGCGGAAGGGGTTAAGAAGGGGAAGGAGCGCGCGCCCGCGTCCTAATGCGCATGTGCGGAGCAGAGACAGGACGGAGGAAGGAGGAAGCGCGGACACCACGCCGGAATCCCCGAGCAGCAGGAGGAGGAACCGGGGAACCGGCACGATGCTGAGAGCGGCGAGTGGAGACGCAGTGAGAGGAGCTGACAGGAGAAGCGGCCGCAGCATCAGGGAAGGCCGGTATAACAGGCGGAGTGTTGGTACGGGGCAGGATGCTGGTATGGGGCTTGATGCTGGTATGGGGCAAGATGCTGGCACGGGGCATGATGTTGGTATTGTATAGGAGAGGGAGGAGGGACAGTGGCTAGAGGGGGGCAGGTGCGGGAGGAACTATTGTGGTGGGTGGAGGGGCTTGGGAGCTAACATGCACTAGAACAGACTGGCACAATTGAATCACATGCATCTGCTGGTCAGGAGATAGCTTATCCATGCGCTCGAGTACTGACTGGAAAAAGGTGTGGTTTAGAGATTTACTTGCATCTGAATGCATCCTTTCCAGGCGTGTGTGCAACTCAAGAATACTGTTGCTGAGCAAATTAAATCCTGCAGTCATTTGTTCAGACAACAGTTTGAGACAGTTCTGGAAGGCTGCATTCAAATGCAAGAACTCGGGCACAAAGCTCTTTTCCTGACCCTTCTGGCGCTGCAGCTCAGAACCCACAGGTGTACTAGAGGTGGCAGCAGCAGAGGGGTGGGGTAAAGGAAAAGCTATATCCTCACCAGCAGAGTCATGCAAGGCAGTCGGCCAAAATGCTTCAGCGCTGGTGGATGAGACCGAGGGATCAGATGTGAGGGAAGGCTGGGAACGTGCAGATGGGTTGGGACTGTCGAAGTGTCCCTTGGTGGCGGACTCCTGAGGGATTGCCCCAGAAGGGTTCAACACTGCAGGCTCCCGAGTGCTGCTGACGGTGCTGTGGAATAAAGAGAAAAAATATATAATTAATATTGAGATTACATGGCCCTGGCTGAAACCCCCAAAAAGTGTTAGACATGTAAACATTTTTTATTAATGGGGGTGGGTAATATTTACCTTCTGCTCTCCATCGTTGACCGGAGGAACGACAGGGCGTTTGCATATTTGTGCTTACTCCTGCGTCCTACAGATCCACTCGGGGCCTGCATCTCTTTGTTGAACTCCTTCTTGAAGCAATCCCTGATTGACTGCCACCGCTTGACAATTCTCTCGCCTGAAAAGTGAAAGCACAAATTGGTTAGTATACAACACTTTACATTCAGCAACATAACTGAACTGTGAATACTTACGCACTTGATTCTGGGCCCGAACGTCGAGGTCCTCCAAGTTGTCCACAAGCTTTTGGCATACTTGCTCCCAGAGTCGACGGGTCACAACGATATCTGCGTGGCGGTAGTCCCCCATGTTCCACAGTGCGAAACGTGCGTTTGAGTGGTGTGTGCGGGGGCAGCGGAGCATCATACCAGTTGGTAATTGTGGCTGGTTTATATACCTTGTTTTTCCTTTTATGTGATTACACTTTGCTTGTATTTTATGAAATTATTATGGATAATTTTATACTGTACTTTATTTGATAGATTAATATTAGTGATTCACATTCACTTTCATTCATTGAATATATTTTAATACCAGCCATTATTTAAAATATAATAGGAGAACTTTTATTATTAGACATTTCATATACATACGTTCTCTATTATTAGCTATATACTGTATATATATTTTTCATCAATTGGTCTGATGTACCCTGCCCTCCGCATACAGGTCCTATTATTATTTTTTTATTCATATTTTTTGTTTTTAATTTTTTATTAAAATTCCTTGTTTTTATTATATTGCTTCATTATTTTATTATCTTTGATCATGTATTGTTGTCTCATTTTTATCTGTTGCACTAATAAAATAAAATAATATAATTTTCATATGTTTGATGAATTTTCTTTTGGGTTTATATATTTGATTTATATTCATTGATTTTTAATTCATTAGATATTTTTGGTATTTCTTTTCTATATAGGATTTTGATGTCTGTAATGATCTGTTTCTATGTGTTGTGTGCAGTGTGATGTCTGCAATGATCAGTTTCTATGTGTTGTGTGCATTGTGATGTTTTTAATTATCAGTTTTTTATGTGTTGTGTGTAGTGTAAGGGTATGTGTCCACGTTCAGGATTGCATCAGGATTTGGTCAGGATTTTTCATCAGTATTTGTAAGCCAAAACCAGGAGTGGGTGATAAATGCAGAAGTGGAGCATATGTTTCTATTATACTTTTCCTCTAATTGTTTCACTCCTGGTTTTGGCTTACAAATGCTGATGGAAAATCCTGACCAAATCCTGATGCAATCCTGAACGTGGACACATACCCTGATGATGTGGTTCTGCGATGCATGCAAGAAACTTACCAATTGCGAGCCCACTCCGGGTATCTCTCCACCCCTTCAGTCTTCTTCTGGAAGCTCCTCTTCTGCTGCTTCCTGTTATACAAAAATGATAGATTAATATATATCAATATATATATACAGTCATATGAAAAAGTTTGGGCACCCCTATTAATCTTAAGCTTAATGTTTTATAAAAATTGTTTTTTTTGCAACAGCTATTTCAGTTTCATATATCTAATAACTGTTGGACACAGTAATGCTTCTGCCTTGAAATGAGGTTTATTGTACTAACAGAAAATGTGCAATCTGCATTCAAACAAAATTTGACAGGTGCATAAGTATGGGCACCCTTATCATTTTCTTGTTTTAAATACTCCTACCTACTTTTTACTGACTTAATAAAGCACTTTTTTGGTTTTGTAACCTCATTGAGCTTTGAACTTCATAGCCAGGTGTATGCAATCATGAGAAAAGCTACTTAAAGTGGCCACTTGCAAGTTGTTCTCCTGTTTGAATCTCCTCCGAAGAGTGGCATCATGGGCTCCTCAAAACAACTGTCAAATGATCTGAAAACAAAGATTATTCAACATAGTTGTTCAGGGGAAGGATACAAAAAGCTGTCTCAGAGATTTAACCTGTCAATTTCCACTGTGAGGAACATAGTAAGGAAATGGAAGAACACAGGTACAGTTCTTGTTAAGGCCAGTAGTGGCAAGCCAAGAAAAACATCAGAAAGGCAGAGAAGAAGAATGGTGAGATCAGTCAAGGACAATCCTCAGACCATCTCCAGAGAGCTGCAGCATCAACTTGCTGCAGATGGTGTCACTGTGCATCGGTCAAGGTCAACTATACAACGCACTGTGTTTTTTTGCCGCCATGCATAACGCCTTTTTGTATTACCAAACAACTCAATCTTGGTTTCATGAGTACACAGGACCTTCTTCCAAAAAGAAATTGGCTTCTCCAAATGTGCTTTTGCATACCTCAGCCGTCTCTGTTTGTGGCGTGCTTGCAGAAACGGCTTCTTTCGCATCACTCTCCCATACAGCTTCTCCTTGTGCAAAGTGCGTTGTATAGTTGACCGATGCACAGTGACACCATATTGGATCTGAGCATGCTCAGACTAAAGAAACGGATCCGGTGACCGGATACTTTTTTTCCCGGATCCGGCACATTGCGGCTCCCATAGACTTCCATTATAGCAAAAAGCCAGAAGCGCCGCATCTGGCGCTTCTGGCTTTTTCGCGGCAGACAAAAAACGTTACTGTAGATGTTTTGTAGATGCCGGAAACAAAATTTTAGCCGGATGCGGCCAAAACCAGAAGAAACGTGTGACCATGTGGCGCAATATGGCGCTAATACAAGTCAATGAGAAAAAATCGGTTCCGGTGGGAGATTTCGCCAGTTCAGGTTTTCCTACAAATAGCCAGATCCAGCCTGTCTGAAAAAACCTGATTTGTGAAAGTAGCCTAAGGCTAAGTTCACAATAGGAGTTTTTGCAGCGTTTTTTATGCAAACGTTCAGCTGCATTTTACAGTACCAGCAAGGTCTATGAGATTTCAGAAATCTCATGCACACAGCTTGTTTTTTGTGTCATCAGGATGACATGCATGTTTTGCTGCAGTTTTTTGTGCCAAAACCTCATTTTATAGACTAGGACTTTTTTCAACACTAAACTTTATGCACAAGAGACAAATCTAGAATGCCAAAAACACAGCAAAGAACACAAGAGAAACCTGCTTTTTTCTGCAGCTTCTTTCCTGCCAAGAAATCAGGTTTTGCTGCAGAAAAAAATGCTGAAAAAATGCCTAGTGTGAACTTACCCTTAAAGTCCCCACTTTTTAAAAATGCCCTAATACTCTGCTTTGTGTGAGTAATTGAATTGAAAATGTTTCAGCTCCAGTTACATAAACTGATTCAGAGTGACAGAAATACCAGGCCATATCTTCCCTTCCCCACAGTAATTACTGCGCCAACTGTTGTGCCCATGTACACATTTGGCTAGTCCATTAACCATTTCTTTATCACACAAGCATTTAGCTATTTAAAAAAATCTTTAGAAACTTACAGTTGAAACCAGAAGTTTACATACACTCTATAAAGAGACACATACGCATGTTTTCCTCAAAATCAGACATGAAATCAGAATAAACCTTTCCCGTTTTAGGTCAATTAGGATTACCATAATTATTAATATTTGCCAAATGGCAGAATAATGAGAGAGAGAACGTTTAAGGCATTTTATTACTGTAGCAAAGTCAAAAGTTTACATACATTTCATTAGTATTTGGTACCATTGCCCTTAAACTGAATGACTTGGGTCAAACATTTGGGATATCCTTCCACAAGCTTCTCACAATAGTTGGTCGGAATTTGGACCCACTCCTCTTGACAAAACTGATGTAACTGATCCAGGTCTGTAGGTTTCCTTGCTCGCACCTGCCTTTTCAGCTTTGCCAATAAAATTTCAATAGGAGTGACATCAGGGCTTTGTGATGGCCACTCCAAAACATTGACTTTGTTATCCTTAAGTCACTTTGTTACCATTTTGGCAGTATGCTTTGGGTCATTGTTCACTTGGAAGTACCATTTTGGCCCAAGCGTTATCTTCCTGGTTGATGTCTTGAGATGTTGCTTCAGTATTGTCACATAATCTTCTTTTCTCATGATGCCATCTGTTTGTGAAATGCACCAGTCCCTCCTGCAGCAAAACAACCACATAACATGATGCTGCCACCCCTGTGTTTCACAGTTGGAATGGTATTCTTAGGCTTCCAAGCTTCTCCCTTTTTCCTCGAAACATAACAATGGCCATTATACCCAAAACGTTCAATTTTAGTTACACCAGAATGACCACCCCCTGACGAAGCCGATGCGAAACGCGAATTGGGGCTACGGTGTGGACCCTTTTGATGCCATGCAATGGGTAAGAGCTCGGGGGTGGGAATGATTGGCATATTATGATTTTTGAGCCTCAGAGAAGGGCCAAGTGAGTATTTATATGGATTACTCTGCCCTTATGTGTGTCTGCCCAAATATGCACTATGCACTTTATTGTTACTTGGTTATGGTATCATGAGAAGCTCACACTGCTCTGTCTGTGCTACTTTAGTTCCCCTTGCTGAATTAGTTTGTTATTTTTTGGTTTTCTGATTTCAATTTGTGTACAGGTCCTTCTCAAAAAATTAGCATATAGTGTTAAATTTCATTATTTACCATAATGTAATGATTACAATTAAACTTTCATATATTATAGATTCATTATCCACCAACTGAAATTTGTCAGGTCTTTTATTGTTTTAATACTGATGATTTTGGCCTACAACTCCTGATAACCCAAAAAACCTGTCTCAATTAGCATATTTCAACCGTCCAATCAAATAAAAGTGTTTTTTAATAACAAACAAAAAAACCATCAAATAATAATGTTCAGTTATGCACTCAATACTTGGTCGGGAATCCTTTGGCAGAAATGACTGCTTCAATGCGGCGTGGCATGGAGGCAATCAGCCTGTGACACTGCTGAGAAGTTATGGAGGCCCAGGATGCTTCAATAGCGGCCTTAAGCTCATCCAGAGTGTTGGGTCTTGCGTCTCTCAACTTTCTCTTCACAATATCCCACAGATTCTCTATGGGGTTCAGGTCAGGAGAGTTGGCAGGCCAATTGAGCACAGTAATACCATGGTCAGTAAACCATTTACCAGTGGTTTTGGCACTGTGAGCAGGTGCCAGGAAGCATGAAGTGCTCCAAAATCTCCTGATAGCTAGCTGCATTGACCCTGCCCTTGATGAAACACAGTGGACCAACACCAGCAGCTGACATGGCACCCCACACCATCACTGACTGGGTACTTGACACTGGACTTCAGGCATTTTGGCATTTCCTTCTCCCCAGTCTTCCTCCAGACTCTGGCACCTTGATTTCCGAATGACATGCAAAATTTGCTTTCATCAGAAAAAAGTACTTGGGACCACTTAGCAACAGTCCAGTGCTGCTTCTCTGTAGCCCAGGTCAGGCGCTTCTGCCGCTGTTTATGGTTCAAAAGTGGCTTTACCTGGGGAATGCGGCACCTGTAGCCCATTTCCTGCACACGCCTGTGCACGGTGGCTCTGGATGTTTCCACACCAGACTCAGTCCACTGCTTCCTCAGGTTCCCCCAGGTCTGGAATCGGTCCTTCTCCACAATCTTCCTCAGGGTCCGGTCACCTCTTCTCGTTGTACAGCGTTTTCTGCCACATTGTTTCCTTCCAACAGACTTACCATTGAGGTGCCTTGATACAGCACTCTGGGAACAGCCTATTTGTTGAGAAATTTCTTTCTGGGTCTTACCCTCTTGCTTGAGGGTGTCAATGATGGCCTTCTTGACATCTGTCAGGTCGCTAGTCTTACCCATGATGGGGGTTTTGAGTAATGAACCAGGCAGGGAATTTTTAAAAGCCTCAGGTATCTTTTGCATGTGTTTAGAGTTAATTAGTTGATTCAGAAGATTAGGGTAATAGGTCGTTTAGAGAACCTTTTCTTGATATGCTAATTTATTGAGACAGGTTTTTTGGGTTATCAGGAGTTGTAGGCCAAAATCATCAGTATTAAAACAATAAAAGACCTGACAAATTTCAGTTGGTGGATAATGAATCTATAATATATGAAAGTTTAATTGTAATCATTACATTATGGTAAATAATGAAATTTAACACTATATGCTAATTTTTTGAGAAGGACCTGTATATTAATTTTTTTTTAATTATGGTACAATAAAATTTATAACTTTTTAATGAATATGGACGTGTACTCCATTGTTTCTGCTATATGGATCTAGTTTCACCAGAAGACAGGACAAATCTTCAAAAATTAAGGTCTTTGCTCATGTGTGCATTTGCAAACATTAATCTGGCTTTTTTATGTTTCTTTTGGAGTAATGGCTTCTTCCTGGCAGAGTGGCCTTTCAGCCCATGTTGATATAGTACTCGTTTCACTGTGGATATTGACACAATCTTACCAGCTTCCGCCATCATCTTCACAAGGTATTTTGCTTTTGTCCTTGGGTTGATATGTACATGTTGGACCAAAGCATGTTCATCTCTGGGACACAGAACCTGTCTCCTTCCTGAGCAGTATGATGGCTGGACATTCCCATGTTGTTTGTACTTGCGTATAATTGTTTGTACAAATGAATGAGGAGCCTTCAGGTATCTTGAAATTGTACCCATGGATGAGCCAAACTAGTGCAACTCCACATTTGTCTTTCTGTTATCTTGGCTGATTTCTTTAGACTTTTCCATGATGCTACACAAAGAAGCAGTGTGTTTCAGGTGTGCATTAAAATACATCCACAGATGTGTCTCTAATTAACTCATATGTTGCAAAAAAAAACTTCCAGAAGCTTCCAAACATATGACATCATATGGGCAGTCCAGAATTGCTTAAAGGCATAGTAATCCTAGTGTATGTAAACTGTTATGACCCCAATGGCAGAGGGTCTCAGAATTAATTACCAAGTCTGCAAACACAAAAAACCAGCTCATAGGGCAGTGGTAACTGGGCTGACCGTATATCTAAACCTAGCACCACAAATAGCAGCAGCCGGGGAACGTGCCTACATTGGTTCTAGATGTCTCGCGCCAGCCGGAGAACTAACTAACCCTAGAAGGGAAAAGATAGACCTTTCTTGCCTCCAGAGAAAAGACCCCAAAAGTTGGATACAAGCCCCCAACAAATAATAACGGTGAGTGAGGTAAGGAGAAAAGACAAACGTAAGAATGAACTAGATATTTAGCAAAGAGAGGCCCACTGACTAATAGCAGAATATAGTAAGATGACTTATACCAGTGATGGGCAACCTTTTGAGCTCGGTGTGTCAAAATTCGCCAAAAAACCGAGCATAACTTGGGTGGTGTGTCACCTTGATAAAAAAACATAATTTTGCGACATGTATAGTTTAAATAACAAATATGTATAATTAGAATTAACTTACCTGCTTAGTGACTTCTTTGTTCATCTGTCAGTTGGTTTCTTTTGTTGGTCTTGCTATTATTTAACTTGTGTGGGGTGCCGTGAACTAAGATAAGTGAGGGGGAGGGGGAATTCTTCCAGTGATGGCGAACCTGTGGCACTCCAGCTGTTGCAAAACTACAATTCCCATCATGTCTTCACAGCCAAAGCCTTTGCTTTGAATGGCCAGCCATGATGGGAATTGTAGTTTTGCAACAGCTGATGCCTCCCTCTCACTTATCTCAGTAATGGCCAATGACACCCCACAGTTCACTGGATGATGGTTGCTGTAGTAGTCACAGGGCCTCCAGACAGCAATCACAGGGCCTGAGTCCAGACAGCAATCACAGGGCCTGAGTCCAGACAGCAATCACAGGGCCTGAGTCCAGACAGCAATCACAGGGCCTGAGTCCAGACAGCAATCACAGGGCCTGAGTCCAGACAGCAATCACAGGGCCTGAGTCCAGACAGCAATCACAGGGCCTGAGTCCAGACAGCTATCACAGGGCCTGAGTCCAGACAGCAATCACAGGGCCTGAGTCCAGACAGCAATCACAGGGCCTGAGTCCAGACAGCAATCACAGGGCCTGAGTCCAGACAGCTATCACAGGGCCTGAGTCCAGACAGCAATCACAGGGCCTGAGTCCAGACAGCAATCACAGGGCCTGAGTCCAGACAGCAATCACAGGGCCTGAGTCCAGACAGCAATCACAGGGCCTGAGTCCAGACAGCTATCACAGGGCCTGAGTCCAGACAGCAATCACAGGGCCTGAGTCCAGACAGCTATCACAGGGCCTGAGTCCAGACAGCTATCACAGGGCCTGAGTCCAGACAGCAATCACAGGGCCTGAGTCCAGACAGCTATCACAGGGCCTGAGTCCAGACAGCAATCACAGGGCCTGAGTCCAGACAGCTATCACAGGGCCTGAGTCCAGACAGCTATCACAGGGCCTGAGTCCAGACAGCTATCACAGGGCCTGAGTCCAGACAGCTATCACAGGGCCTGAGTCCAGACAGCAATCACAGGGCCTGAGTCCAGACAGCAATCACAGGGCCTGAGTCCAGACAGCAATCACAGGGCCTGAGTCCAGACAGCAATCACAGGGCCTGAGTCCAGACAGCAATCACAGGGCCTGAGTCCAGACAGCAATCACAGGGCCTGAGTCCAGACAGCAATCACAGGGCCTGAGTCCAGACAGCAATCACAGGGCCTGAGTCCAGACAGCAATCACAGGGCCTGAGTCCAGACAGCTATCACAGGGCCTGAGTCCAGACAGCAATCACAGGGCCTGAGTCCAGACAGCTATCACAGGGCCTGAGTCCAGACAGCAATCACAGGGCCTGAGTCCAGACAGCTATCACAGGGCCTGAGTCCAGACAGCAATCACAGGGCCTGAGTCCAGACAGCAATCACAGGGCCTGAGTCCAGACAGCAATCACAGGGCCTGAGTCCAGACAGCTATCACAGGGCCTGAGTCCAGACAGCAATCACAGGGCCTGAGTCCAGACAGCAATCACAGGGCCTGAGTCCAGACAGCTATCACAGGGCCTGAGTCCAGACAGCAATCACAGGGCCTGAGTCCAGACAGCTATCACAGGGCCTCCAGACAGCTATCTCCTCAGGCCTCAGAAGTGCAGCCTGGGACTTCTGGTCAGTGCAGCCTGGGACTTCTGGTCGGCGCAGCAGGGAGCAGCGCAATGTCGCCCAAACAACACAGATCCGACGCAGAGGCCTGGGACTTCCGGGAGCTGCGCCTGGCCTACCGGAAGTCCCAGGCCTAGACGCTCTGCACCGGAGCTCTGTTGTTTGGGGCCACAGACCTCCTGCATGGCATCCGATCCGATAAAAAATCGGATCGGATGCCATTGTTTAGCATTCCGATACCGCAAGTATCGGGTATCGGCCGATATTTGCTGTATCGGAATTCCGATACCGAGATCCGATACTTTTGTGGTATCGGGTATCGGTATCGAAACAACATTAATGTGTGTAAAATAAAGAATTAAAATAAAAAATATTGCTATACTCACCTCTCCGACGCAGCCTGGACGTCCGCGAGGGAACCGGCAGCGTTGTTTGCTTAAAAATCGCGGTTTTCCTTCCTTACTTGAAGTCCCGGCTTGTGATTGGTTGCGTGCCGCCCATGTGACCGAGACGCGACCAATCACAGCAAGCCGTGACGTAATTTTAGGTCCTTCAGGATTTTAAAATTACGTTCCGGCGTTGTGATTGGTTGCGTGCGGTCACATGGGCGACGCAACCAATCACAACGCCGGAACGTAATTTTAAAATCCTGAAGGACCTAAAATTACGTCACGGCTTGCTGTGATTGGTCGCGTCTCGGTCACATGGGCGGCACGCAACCAATCACAAGCCGGGACTTCAAGTAAGGAAGGAAAACCGCGATTTTTAAGCAAACAACGCTGCCGGTTCCCTCGCGGACGTCCAGGCTGCGTCGGAGAGGTGAGTATAGCAATATTTTTTTATTTTAATTCTTTATTTTACATATTAATATGGTTCCCAGGGCCTGAAGGAGAGTTTCCTCTCCTTCAGACCCTGGGAAAGAAGCAATTTCTATGGGGCCACGGCCGGCGGCCGGCGTGTCACTGAAAATGACTACGCGTGTCAGCACTGACACGCGTGTCATAGGTTCGCCATCACTGACTTATACGGTCAGCAAAAACCCTATCAAAATTCCCACGCTGGATATTCAAGAACCCCCGAACCGTCTAACGGCCCGGGGGGAGAATACCAGCCCCCTAGAGCTTCCAGCAAATCACAGGAATCACATTTAGTACAAGCTGGACAAAAAATAAGAGCCATGCAAATAACCAAAATACAAAGAAGCAGGACTTAGCTTAATTTTGCAAGATCCAGGACCAGCAGACAGGAGCAAACAGAAAGGAACTGATTACAACGATGCCAGGCACCAGACTGAGAATTCAAGAAGTTTATATAGCAACACCCCTGGACTAACGACCCAGGTGGGTGCCAAAACTGAAGACAATCCCAGAGTCATATCACTAGTGACCACAAGAGGGAGCCAAAAAAGTCTAATTCACAACAGTACCCCCCCTTTAAGGAGGGGTCACCGAACCCTCACCCAGACCACCAGGGCGATCAGGATGAGCAGCGTGAAAGGCACGAACTAAATCGCTGCATGCACATCAGAGGCAACCACCCAGGAATTATCCTCCTGACCATAGCCCTTCCACTTGACCAGATACTGAAGCCTCCGCCTGGAGAGACGAGAATCCAAGATCTTCTCCACTACGTACTCCAACTCGCCCTCAACCAACACCGGAGCAGGAGGCTCAACAGAAGGAACCACAGGTACAACGTACCGCCGCAACAAAGACCTATGGAAGACGCTGTGAATGGCAAACGACACCGGAAGATCCAAGCGAAAGGACACAGGATTAAGGATTTCCAATATCTTGTAAGGACCGATGAAGCGAGGCTTGAATTTAGGAGAGGAGACCTTCATAGGAACAAATCGAGAAGACAGCCATACCAAATCCCCAACACGAAGTCGGGGACCCACACCGCGGCGGCGGTTGGCAAAACGCTGAGCCTTCTCCTGTGACAACTTTAAGTTGTCCACCACATGATTCCAAATCTGCTGCAACCTATCCACCACAGAATCCACCCCAGGACAGTCAGAAGGCTCCACATGTCCCGAGGAAAAACGAGGATGGAAACCAGAGTTGCAAAAAAATGGCGAAACCAAAGTAGCGGAACTAGCCCGATTATTAAGGGCAAACTCAGCCAACGGCAAGAAGGTCACCCAATCATCCTGATCTGCAGAAACAAAACACCTCAAATAAGCCTCCAGAGTCTGATTAGTTCGCTCCGTTTGTCCATTAGTCTGAGGATGAAAGGCAGACGAAAACGACAAATCAATGCCCATCTTAGCACAAAAGGATCGCCAGAACCTGGAAACAAACTGGGATCCTCTGTCAGACACAATATTCTCAGGAATGCCGTGTAAACAAACCACATTCTGAAAGAACAAAGGAACCAGATCGGAAGAGGAAGGCAGCTTAGGCAAAGATACCAAATGGACCATCTTGGAAAAGCGATCACATACCACCCAGATGACAGACATGCCCTGAGATACCAGAAGATCTGAAATGAAATCCATGGAAATGTGTGTCCAAGGCCTCTTCGGGACAGGCAAGGGCAAGAGCAACCCGCTGGCACGAGAACAGCAAGGCTTAGCTCGAGCACAAGTCCCACAGGACTGCACAAATGACCGCACATCCCGTGACAAGGAAGGCCACCAAAAGGACCTAGCCACCAAATCTCTGGTGCCAAAAATTCCCGGATGCCCTGCCAACACCGAGGAATGAACCTCGGAAATGACTCTGCTGGTCCACTTATCAGGAACAAACAGTCTGTCAGGTGGACAAGAGTCAGGTCTACCAGCCTGAAATCTCTGCAACACACGTCGCAAATCCGGAGAAATGGCTGACAAGATAACTCCCTCTTTAAGAATACCAACTGGTTCTGCGACTCCAGGAGAGTCCGGCACAAAGCTCCTTGAAAGAGCATCAGCCTTCACATTCTTTGAACCTGGTAAATACGAGACCACAAAGTCAAAACGGGAGAAAAACAATGACCAACGGGCCTGTCTAGGATTCAGGCGTTTAACAGACTCGAGATACATCAGATTTTTGTGATCAGTCAAGACCACCACACGATGCTTAGCACCCTCGAGCCAATGACGCCACTCCTCAAATGCCCACTTCATGGCCAACAACTCCCGATTGCCAACATCATAATTCCGCTCTGCAGGCGAAAACTTCCTAGAGAAAAAAGCACATGGTCTCATTACAGAGCAACCAGGGCCTCTCTGCGACAAAACGGCCCCTGCCCCAATCTCAGAAGCATCCACTTCAACCTGAAAGGGAAGTGAGACATCAGGATGGCACAAAACAGGCGCCGAAGTAAACCGGCGCTTCAACTCCTGGAAAGCCTCCACGGCTGCAGGAGCCCAGTTAGCAACATCAGAACCTTTCTTGGTCATATCCGTCAAAGGTTTAACAACGCTAGAAAAATTAGCGATAAAACGACGGTAGAAGTTAGCAAAACCCAAGAACTTCTGAAGACTCTTAACTGACGTGGGTTGAGTCCAATCATGAATAGCTCGGACCTTGACTGGGTCCATCTCCACCGCAGAAGGGGAAAAAATAAAACCCAAAAAGGGAACCTTCTGTACTCCAAAGAGACACTTTGAGCCCTTAACAAACAAAGCATTCTCACGCAAAACCTGAAACACCATCCTGACCTGCTCTACATGCGAGTCCCAATCATCAGAAAAAACCAGAATATCATCCAGATAAACAATCATAAATTTATCCAGATACTTCCGGAAAATATCATGCATAAAGGACTGAAACACTGAAGGAGCATTAGAGAGCCCAAAAGGCATCACCAAGTACTCAAAATGACCTTCGGGCGTATTAAATGCAGTTTTCCATTCATCTCCTTGCTTAATGCGCACAAGGTTGTACGCACCACGAAGATCTATCTTGGTGAACCACTTGGCACCTTTAATCCGGGCAAACAAGTCCGACAACAGAGGCAAAGGATACTGAAATTTAACAGTGATTTTATTCAGAAGCCGATAGTCAATACAAGGTCTCAAAGATCCGTCCTTCTTGTCCACAAAAAAGAATCCCGCACCAAGAGGGGAAGAGGATGGACGGATATGCCCCTTCTCCAGAGACTCCTTGATATACGAACGCATTGCGGTATGCTCAGGTACAGACAGATTAAATAATCTTCCCTTAGGAAATTTACTACCTGGAATCAAATCTATAGCACAGTCACAGTCCCTATGAGGAGGAAGAGCACTGGACCTGGACTCGCTGAATACATCCTGATAATCAGACAAATACTCAGGAACTTCCGAAGGAGTAGAGGAAGCAATAGACACCGGTGGGGAATCACCATGAATTCCCTGACAACCCCAACTTGACACAGACATTGCCTTCCAATCCAAGACTGGATTATGGGTCTGTAACCATGGCAGACCCAAAACGACCAAATCATGCATTTTATGCAGAACAAGAAAACGAATCACCTCCCGATGTTCAGGAGTCATGCACATGGTTACCTGTGTCCAAAACTGCGGTTTATTTTCCGCCAATGGCGTAGCATCAATACCTCTAAGAGGGATAGGATTTACCAACGGCTCAAGAACAAAACCACAGCGCTTGGCAAATGACAGATCCATAAGACTCAGGGCAGCACCTGAATCCACAAACGCCATAACAGGGTAGGAAGACAATGAGCAAATCAAAGTCACAGACAAAATAAATTTAGGTTGCAAATTACCAATGGCGACAGGACTAATAACCCTTGTTGGGCGTTTAGAGCATGCTGATATAACATGTGTTGAATTACCACAGTAAAAACACAACCCATTCTGACGTCTATGATTTTTCCGTTCATTTCTAGTCTGAATTCTACCACATTGCATTAAATCAGGTGTTTGTTCAGACAACACCACCAGAGAATTAGCGGCTTTGCGCTCCCGCAAACGCCGGTCAATTTGAATAGCCAGCGCCATTGAATCATTCAGACTTGTAGGAATGGGGAAACCCACCATCACATTCTTAATGGCTTCAGAAAGGCCATTTCTGAAATTTGCGGCCAGAGCACACTCATTCCACTGAGTAAGCACGGACCATTTCCGAAATTTTTGGCAATACACTTCAGCTTCATCCTGGCCCTGAGAAATAGCCAGCAAGGCTTTTTCTGCCTGAATTTCAAGATTGGGTTCCTCGTAAAGCAATCCGAGCGCCAGAAAAAACGCATCAATATTTGCCAATGCCGGATCTCCTGGCGCTAGCGAGAAGGCCCAATCCTGAGGGTCGCCCCGTAAGAAAGAGATAACAATTTTAACTTGCTGAGCTGAGTCTCCAGATGAACGGGGTCTCAGAGATAGAAACAATTTACAATTATTCCTGAAATTCCTAAACTTAAATCGGTCTCCAGTAGTGTTGAGCGATACCGTCCGATACTTGAAAGTATCGGTATCGGAAAGTATCGGCCGATACCGGCAAAGTATCGGATCCAATCCGATACCGATACCCGATACCAATACAAGTCAATGGGACTCAAGTATCGGACGGTATTCCTGATGGTTCCCAGGGTCTGAAGGAGAGGAAACTCTCCTTCAGGCCCTGGGATCCATATAAATGTGTAAAAGAAAGAATTAAAATAAAAAATATCGCTATACTCACCTGTCCGACGCAGCCTGGACCTCAGCGAGGGAACCGGCAGCGTTGTTTGTTTAAAATTCGCGCTTTTACTTGGTTACGTGAAGTCCCGGCTTGTGATTGGTCAGGGCGGCCATGTTGCCGGGACGCGGACCAATCACAGCAAGCCGTGACGAAATTACGTCACGGCTTGCTGTGATTGGTCCGCGTCCCGGCAACATGGCCGCCATTAACCAATCACAAGCCGTGACGTCACGGGAGGCTGGACACGCGCGCTTTTTAAAAAGCGCGCGTGTCCAGCCTCCAGTGACGTCCCGGCTTATGATTGGTCACGGCGCCATGTTGCCGGGACGCGGACCAATCACAGCAAGCCGTGACGAAATTACATCACGGCTTGCTGTGATTGGTCCGCGTCCCGGCAACATGGCCGCCATTAACCAATCACAAGCCGTGACGTCACGGGAGGCTGGACACGCGCGCTTTTTAAAATGGGCGCGTGTCCAGCCTCCCGTGACGTCCCGGCTTGTGATTGGTTGCGCCGCGGTCAACCAATCACAAGCCGGGAGGCTGGACACGCGCGCATTTTAAAATTTTAAAATGCGCGTGTGTCCAGCCTCCCGGCTTGTGATTGGTTGATCGCGGCGCAACCAATCACAAGCCGGGACGTCACGGGAGGCTGGACACGCGCCCATTTTAAAATGGGCGCGTGTCCAGCCTCCCGTGACGTCACGGCTTGTGATTGGTTGTGTCTCCCATGTGACTGCGACGCAACCAATCACAAAGCCGGGACGTAATTTTAAAATCCTTAAGGACCTGAAATTACGTCACGGCTTGCTGTGATTGGTTGCGTCGCCCATGTGACTGCGACGCAACCAATCACAACGCCGGAACGTAATTTTAAAATCCTGAAGGACCTGAAATTACGTCACGGCTTGCTGTGATTGGTTGCGTCCCGGTCACATGGGCGGCACGCAACCAATCACAAGCCGGGACTCACGTAAAGGAAAGAAAAGCGCGAATTTTAAACAAAGAACGCTGCCGCTTCCCTCGGTAAGGTGCAGGCTGCGTCGGAGAGGTGAGTATAGCAATATTTTTTATTTTAATTCTCTCTTTTACACATTTTTACATTAATGTTGTTTCGATACCGATACCCGATATCACAAAAATATCGGATCTCGGTATCGGAATTCCGATACAGCAAGTATCGGCCGATACCCGATACTTGCAGTATCGGAATGCTCAACACTAGTCTCCAGTGAACAGTTCAGGAATAGGTATCTCAGGTTCAGACATTGGACTACTGGTAACAAAAGCTTGTATGCCCTGCACACGAGCAGCAAGCTGATCTACACTTGTAATCAAGGTCTGGACATTCATGTCTGCAGCAAGCTCAAGCCACTCAGAGGTAAAGGGGAGAAAGAAAGAGAGGAAAAAAAAAAAAAAAAAACTCAGAATTTCCTTTCTTATAATCCCACTTCTGCAATGCATTAAACATTCAACTTTGGCCTGGCATACTGTTATGACCCCAATGGCAGAGGGTCTCAGAAGTAATTACCAAGTCTGCAAACACAAAAAACCAGCTCATAGGGCAGTGGTAACTGGGCTGACCGTATATCTAAACCTAGCACCACAAATAGCAGCAGCCGGGGAACGTGCCTACGTTGGTTCTAGACGTCTCGCGCCAGCCGGAGAACTAACTAACCCTAGAAGGGAAAAGATAGACCTTTCTTGCCTCCAGAGAAAAGACCCCAAAAGTTGGATACAAGCCCCCAACAAATAATAACGGTGAGGTAAGGAGAAAAGACAAACGTAAGAATGAACTAGATATTTAGCAAAGAGAGGCCCACTGACTAATAGCAGAATATAGTAAGATGACTTATACGGTCAGCAAAAACCCTATCAAAATTCCCACGCTGGATATTCAAGAACCCCCGAACCGTCTAACGGCCCGGGGGGAGAATACCAGCCCCCTAGAGCTTCCAGCAAAATCAGGAATCACATTTAGTACAAGCTGGACAAAAAATAAGAGCCATGCAAATAACCAAAATACAAAGAAGCAGGACTTAGCTTAATTTTGCAAGATCCAGGACCAGCAGACAGGAGCAAACAGAAAGGAACTGATTACAACGATGCCAGGCACCAGACTGAGAATTCAAGAAGTTTATATAGCAACACCCCTGGACTAACGACCCAGGTGGGTGCCAAAACTGAAGAAAGACAATCCCAGAGTCATATCACTAGTGACCACAAGAGGGAGCCAAAAAAGTCTAATTCACAACAGTAAACTCTTGAATTTGCAGTAAGTAATAAAAAATGCCTTAAAACATTCTCTCTCGCTCATTATTCTGGCATTTGGCAAATATTAATAATTATGGTAATCCTAATTGACCTAAAACGTGAAAGGTTTATTCTGATTTCATGTCAGATATTGAGAAAAACCTGCATATGTGTCTTTTTATATAGTGCATAGAAACTTCTGGTTTCAACTGTACATGCATGTGTACGATATCAAAAGCTCATCTTAAAGAATGTTCACACCACATTTTCACATACATTTTAGAGATGGCTTTACTTCAAAATCCACACATAGAGCCCCACATCGTATAGGCTTCTGATTGACTTCACTGGAAGAAAGTTCCTATAGTTAACATCATGATTTTTTCCACTTTGTTTTCAGGGTGGTAAATCAGCAAAATATAAATTCTTAATTCATTTCTGCCTGGAAAAAGCTGCGCTTTTCTGTTGGAAAAAAAACGTCAAAACCTACACAAAGAAAACACCTTTCTTTAATGTGGATTTATTAGCCAGAATAATCCACATAAATAAAACTCTGTGTTAACTTATGTACACAAAAGTTTACTAGGGTGGATTTCAAACAGATCCACCTCAAAATATGCAAGAAACATAGCTTCAACTACTCTTGGAATCTTCCTACTGAATTTAGCAGAAAATCCACATTACTGTTTATACAGAGAGTTTTTTTGTTAGTTTTTCTGACAAGTTTTTGAGACTCATGCAGTAAAAAAATAGAAGTAACTTGTAACTTCTTTCATACAAAATCCTTATGAAATCAGTGTAAACGTACCCGAGGCGGTAGCCGTAGGCGATTGTCATTAGTCTGACACCCCAGCATGTTACAGAAAAAATGGATCCTTGGGGGGGTGTGTGTGTGTGTGTGTGTGGGTGTGTGATGCTGTTGCTGTAGATACTGTCAGGTTCTTCCCTGTCACAGTCTCCCACGATGAGAAAACCAGACAGTTTGTTAAAAACAAAGTCCATTTTACCAGTCAAACAACTGGCATACAAGGTATGGCAGGAATTACACTTGTTGTTCACTTCTGCACCAAACAGAGGCATGTTCTTGACGGTTACTGGCAACGGCACAATAATTGTTATAAACGTTGCTGACAGTTCACACTTTAAGCAAAGAACCTCCATATTACTAGAGTAGCGCCACCCAGGTCGACATGTTTCGCAGTGGAACTGCACTCAGACCAATCTTTGCTTGGAAACAGAAGTAAGGGAGATTTTTCCAATATATCTTCTTCCCATACGTGCCCAGACCTGCTGACACCATATCAATGAGTGCAGCTCTAGGTTTGTCTAGCACTAGGGCGGTTCCCACCAAGTCTCGTAGAGATGTTCCTCTCTTCTCTCACTGCATGTCCCCCAAATTGACTGTGTCAGGTAGAATATTGCCGCCAATGAAGTTTTGTTGAGGACACTTGCTTCCTTTGTCACTGATTCCCACACCCACCCAAAAAGATCTTCTTCTTTCCTGAGAGTATCTCATACTTCTTGCCTTGGTAACACTCAGTACTTAAAGTGAACCTGTCAGAAGGATTGTGCACAGTAACCTACAGACACTGTCAGGTCGATGCCGTTTTATTGATTAAAATGACACCTTGGTTCAGTAAATCCCTCTTGTGGTTGTTGTTTAATCTTTATTTTCAGTTTTCAGTTAATGAGATTCTCGTGCTCCAGAGCGGCCTGTGGGGGGTTTTCATGTGGTGCTCTGATTAGATATTCATACTGATGACTTATGACAGGTTACTGATCCTTCAGTGACCTGCCCCCTATTTTACATAAAAATATTATGCATATTGAGAGAAAAAAACCACCTGCAGAAGGCAGGCGCCAACGGCGCCATTTTTCTAGAGCAAAAAATTGCCTGCTCCAAGATGGCACTGCTGATGCCTGCACATTAGCATCAGTTGGGTCCTCGATAAATGCTACCGCGGAAGCGCGGCCGGCGCCATCTTAGTGGAGACAACTATGTTTTCTTTAGCATGATGGTACCCCCGGTGCCTGCGCAGTAGCATTTATTGGCGTTCACCCATAGCTACTACTGCCCAGGCGGCAGCGGCGCCATCTTGGAGGAAACATTTTCTTTCTCTATCAAGATGGCGATGCCGGCACCTGAAGTAGCAGCTATCGGATCGCCAATAGCTGCTACTGCTCAGGCGCAAGCCGGCACCATTTTGAGATACATTTTTTTTTAATGAATTTATTTATATTCATGCCTGACATGCCTAGGTGAGAAAAGGGAAAAGACTGACAGCACTCACTTATTCAAATCCAGGGAACCTTACTGGATATACTCAAAGTAATCAAAAAATAGTAAAGAACCAGCGCTCCATCCAGGTGTAGTAATCCAAGAACAAATTTATTCAGCCATGTCAGAGCAACGTTTCGACCATAAAGGTCTTTTTCAAGCATAACACACAGTGTGAAGGGCCAGCTTTAAATAGCGTGAATGCCACACAGTGCACCAATCGCTATCAAGCCACCCCCCTAGAAATATATCATATGTTTAAAATACAATAACAAACATCAGACACACATATAATAAAAATCCACACCCGCAGATATAATCACCATATACATAATGTGAAAAATATACATATATTTAGTGTTCCACAAGTTGTTTACAATTCCTTCAGCCAATCGATATAATGCATCAGTCGTTTCCATGAAGATAGTCACCCAATCCAAGGAGAACCATACAAGTTTATTCTGGATGGGTTAAACCAATGGGTTTCCTATCCTTTCGGCGCCTAAATGTACCTAGTGCCTATCCACGGTCTCATTACAGCAAGGAATTTGCAGCCCTACCAATAGGGTGCCGCATATCATACCTCACTCGTATCGTCAAACCTCCGCGCCTTCACCACGTCATCCACAACGGTCCATCCCCAGCCATTAGCCACACAGGCACCACATCCTGTGCACGCAAGCGCACACCAAACCGGAAGAGACCGCCGCCGGTTCTTTGTTTAATAAGACAGCCAATTTTCTGGATCGTGTATAGCGGCCGTTTGCTATTTCAGCACGGTCGTATGTTAGGGACACAAATGATTTTCTTGATAAAATTAATGATTTGAATATTTCTGAGACAACTGTTCTAGCGTCATTTGATTTTGTGTCTTTGTACACATCTATTGAACATGAGAAGAGTTTGGAGGTGGTTTCCTGTATGCTATCAGGCTCTGACGTGGCCCAAGAGTGTGCACGGCTTGTCCTCACACTGCTTGAGTTCGTCCTCAGAAATAATTTTTTCCTTTTTGGGGACGATTACTTTTTGCAGTTGAGGGGCACCGCCATGGGGTCCAATGTGGCCCCCACTTACGCTAACATCTATATGGCAGTGCTCGAGGACAGGTTCGTGTACAATTCCAGCCTCTGGCACCACGTCAGAGCCTGGTGGCGTGCACAGGATGCCTAGTGGCTACTGGCTAATGGCTGGGGATGGACCGTTGTGGATGACGTGGTGAAGGCGCTGTGTTATGATCCCAATGGCAAGGATCTCAGAGATTACAGCAAAAGTCTGCAAACATAAATACCAGCTCATAGGGACGTGGGAACTAGGCTGACCATATACCTGATCCTAGCACAAACACTAACAGTAGCCGGGGAACGTGCCTACGTTGATCCTAGACGTCTCGCGCCAGCCGGAGAACTAACTAACCCTATCAGGGAAAATAAGACCTCTCTTGCCTCCAGAGAAAAGACCCCAAAGTAATACAAGCCCCCAACAAATAATAACGGTGAGGTAAGAAGAAAAGACAAACGTAAGAATGAACTAGATTTTAGCAAAGAGAGGCCCACTGACTAATAGCAGAAAATAGTAAGATGACATACGGTCAGCAAAAAACCCTGCAAAATATCCACGCTGAATATCCAAGAACCCCCGAACCGACTAACGGTGAGGGGGGAGAATATCAGCCCCCTAGAGCTTCCAGCGAAATCAGGAATCACATATTGTACAAGCTGGACAAAAATATGAACAATGCAAATAAACAAAAAATAAGGAAGCAGGACTTAGCTTATCTTGCAAAGAACCAGGACCTGAAGACAGGAGCAAACAGAAATGAACTGATTACAACGATGCCAGGCACTGGACTGAGAATCCAGGAAGTTTAAATAGCAACACACCAGGCCTAACGAAGCAGGTGAGTACCAACCTGGTAAAAGACAATCCAAGTGCCAAAACACTAGTGACCACAAGAGGGAGCCAAGAAGTATAGTTCACAACAGTACCCCCCCTTTAAGGAGGGGTCGCCGAACCCTCACCAAGACCACCAGGGCGACCAGGATGAGCAGCGTGGAAGGCACAAACCAAATCGGCCGCATGAACATCAGAGGCGGCCACCCAGGAATTATCCTCCTGACCATAGCCCTTCCATTTGACCAAATACTGAAGCCTCCGTCTAGAGAGACGAGAATCCAAGATCTTCTCTACCACGTACTCCAACTCGCCCTCAACCAACACCGGAGCAGGAGGCTCAACAGCAGGAACCACAGGCACAACGTACCGCCGCAACAAAGACCTATGGAACACGTTGTGAATGGCAAACGACACCGGAAGATCCAAACGAAAAGAAACCGGGTTAAGAACTTCCAAAATTTTATAAGGACCAATAAAGCGAGGCTTAAACTTAGGAGAGGAAACCTTCAGAGGGACATACCGAGAAGACAACCAAACCAAATCCCCAACACGAAGTTGGGGGCCCACACCGCGGCGACGGTTGGCAAAACGCTGAGCCTTCTCCTGTGACAACTTCAAGTTGTCCACCACATGATTCCAAATCCGCTGCAACCTATCCACCACGGAATCCACCCCAGGACAGTCAGAAGACTCAACATGACCCGAGGAGAAACGAGGATGAAAACCAGAGTTGCAGAAGAATGGCGAAACCAAAGTAGCGGAACTAGCCCGATTATTAAGGGCAAACTCCGCCAATGGCAAGAAGGTCACCCAATCATCCTGGTCCGCAGAAACAAAACATCTCAAATAAGCCTCCAGTGTCTGATTAGTTCGCTCCGTTTGACCATTAGTCTGAGGATGGAAGGCAGATGAAAACGACAAATCAATGCCCATTTTAGCACAAAAAGATCGCCAGAATCTGGACACAAACTGGGATCCTCTGTCGGACACGATATTCTCCGGAATGCCGTGTAAACGAACCACATTCTGAAAAAACAAAGGAACCAGATCGGAAGAGGAAGGTAACTTAGGCAAGGGCACCAAATGGACCATCTTGGAAAAACGATCACACACCACCGAGATGACAGACATTCCTTGAGACACCGGAAGATCAGAAATGAAATCCATGGAAATGTGTGTCCAAGGCCTCTTCGGGACGGGCAAGGGCAGAAGCAACCCGCTAGCACGAGAACAACAAGGCTTAGCTCAAGCACAAGTCCCACAGGACTGCACAAATGACCGCACATCCCGTGACAAGGAAGGCCACCAAAAGGACCTAGCCACCAAATCTCGGGTACCAAAAATTCCCGGATGCCCTGCCAACACCGAGGAATGAACCTCGGAAATGACTTTGCTGGTCCATTTATCAGGAACAAACAGTCTGTCGGGTGGACAAGAGTCAGGTCTACCAGCCTGAAATCTCTGCAACACACGTCGCAAATCAGGAGATATGGCCGACACGATTACTCCCTCTTTAAGAATACCAGCCGGCTCCGAGACTCCAGGAGAGTCAGGCACAAAGCTCCTAGAAAGAGCATCAGCCTTAACATTCTTCGAACCAGGCAGGTACGAGACCACAAAGTCAAAACGAGAGAAAAACAATGACCAACGAGCTTGTCTAGGATTCAGGCGCTTAGCAGACTCGAGATACATCAGATTTTTGTGATCAGTCAAGACCACCACACGATGCTTAGCACCCTCGAGCCAATGACGCCACTCCTCAAATGCCCACTTCATGGCCAACAACTCCCGGTTACCAACATCATAGTTCCGCTCAGCAGGCGAAAACTTCCTAGAGAAAAAGGCACATGGTCTCATCACAGAGCAACCAGAGCCTCTCTGTGACAAAACAGCCCCAGCACCGATCTCAGAAGCATCCACTTCAACCTGAAAGGGAAGTGAGACATCAGGATGGCACAAAACAGGCGCCGAAGTAAACCGGCGCTTCAGCTCCTGGAAGGCCTCCACGGCTGCAGGGGCTCAATTAGCCACATCAGAACCTTTCTTGGTCATATCCGTCAAAGGTTTAACAACGCTAGAAAAATTAGCGATAAAGCGACGGTAGAAATTAGCAAACCCCAAGAACTTCTGAAGACTCTTAACAGACGTGGGCTGAGTCCAATCATGAATAGCTCGGACCTTGACTGGGTCCATCTCCACAGCAGAAGGGGAGAAAATAAAACCCAAAAAGGAAACCTTCTGCACTCCAAAGAGACACTTTGAGCCCTTCACAAACAAAGCATTATCACGCAAAACCTGAAACACCATCCTGACCTGCTTTACATGAGAATCCCAATCATCCGAGAAAACCAGAATATCATCCAGATAAACAATCATAAATTTATCCAGATACTTCCGGAAGATATCATGCATAAAGGACTGAAACACTGAAGGAGCATTAGAGAGCCCAAAGGGCATCACCAAGTATTCAAAATGACCTTCGGGCGTATTGAACGCAGTTTTCCATTCATCTCCCTGCCTAATACGCACAAGGTTGTACGCACCACGAAGATCTATCTTGGTGAACCACTTGGCACCCTTAATCCGAGCAAACAAGTCTGACAATAGTGGCAAAGGATACTGAAACTTAACAGTGATTTTATTCAGAAGCCGATAGTCTATACAAGGTCTCAAAGACCCGTCCTTCTTGGCCACAAAAAAGAATCCCGCACCAAGAGGGGAAGAGGATGGACGAATATGCCCCTTCTCCAAAGACTCCTTGACATAAGAACGCATCGCGGCATGCTCGGGTACAGACAAATTAAATAATCGTCCCTTAGGAAATTTACTGCCAGGAATCAAATCTATAGCGCAGTCACAGTCCCTATGAGGAGGAAGATCACTGGACCTGGACTCACTGAATACATCCTGATAGTCACACAAATACTCAGGAACTTCTGAAGGAGTGGAGGAAGCAATAGACACCGACGGGGAATCGCAATGAATTCCCTGACAACCCCAACTCGACACAGACATAGCCTTCCAATCCAAAACAGGATTATGGGTCTGTAACCATGGCAGACCTAACACGACCAAATCATTCATTTTATGCAGAACAAGAAAACGAATCACCTCCCGATGTACAGGAGTCATGCACATGGTCACTTGTGTCCAAAACTGCGGTTTATTTTCCGCCAGTGGCGTAGCATCAATTCCTCTGAGAGGAATAGGAATTTTTAAAGGCTCCAGGACAAAACCGCAGCGCTTGGCAAACGACCATAAGTCCATAAGACTCAGGGCAGCACCTGAATCCACAAACGCCATAACAGGGTAGGAAGACAATGAACAAATTAAAGTCACAGACAAAATAAATTTAGGCTGCAAATTACCAATGGAGACAGGACTGACAACCTTGGTTAGGCGTTTAGAGCATGCTGATATAACATGTGTAGAATCACCACAGTAAAAACACAGCCCATTCTGTCGTCTATGATTTTGTCGTTCGGTTCTAGTCAGGATTCTATCACATTGCATTGCTGGATCGGGGTTTCTATCACATTGCATTGAAACAGGTGTCTGTTCATACAACACCGCCAGAGGATTAGCGGATTTGCGCTCCCGCAAACGCCGATCAATCTGAATAGCCAGCGCCATAGAATCATTCAGACTTGTAGGAATTGTGAAACCCACCATCACATTCTTAATGGTTTCAGAAAGGCCATTTCTGAAATTTGCGGCCAGAGCACATTCATTCCATTGAGTAAGCACGGACCATTTCCGAAATTTTTGGCAATACACTTCGGCTTCATCCTGGCCCTGAGAGATAGCCAGTAGAGCTTTTTCTGCCTGAATTTCAAAATTAGGCTCCTCATAAAGCAATCCGAGCGCCAGAAAAAACGCATCAATATCCGCCAATGCCGGATCTCCTGGCGCTAATGAGAAAGCCCAATCCTGAGGGTCGCCACGCAAAAAGGAGATAACAATTTTAACTTGCTGATCTGAATCTCCAGACGAACGAGGTTTCAAAGATAGAAACAATTTACAATTATTCCTAAAATTCCTAAATTTAAATCGATCTCCAAAGAACAGCTCAGGAATAGGTATCTTAGGCTCAGACATAGGACTGCTAACAACAAAATCCTGAATGCTCTGCACTCGTGCAGCAAGCTGATCCACACTAGTAATCAAGGTCTGAACATTCATGTCTGCAGCAAAGCTTACAGCCACTCTGAGAAAAAGGGGAAGGAAGAAAGAGGAGAAAAAAAAAAACTCAGAACTCCTTTTCTTTTAATCCCACTTCTGCAATGCATTAACTATTCAAGGCCTGGCATACTGTTATGATCCCAATGGCAAGGATCTCAGAGATTACAGCAAAAGTCTGCAAACATAAATACCAGCTCATAGGGACGTGGTAACTAGGCTGACCATATACCTGATCCTAGCACAAACACTAACAGTAGCCGGGGAACGTGCCTACGTTGATCCTAGACGTCTCGCGCCAGCCGGAGAACTAACTAACCCTATCAGGGAAAATAAGACCTCTCTTGCCTCCAGAGAAAAGACCCCAAAGTAATACAAGCCCCCAACAAATAATAACGGTGAGGTAAGAAGAAAAGACAAACGTAAGAATGAACTAGATTTTAGCAAAGAGGCCCACTGACTAATAGCAGAAAATAGTAAGATGACTTATACGGTCAGCAAAAAACCCTGCAAAATATCCACGCTGAATATCCAAGAACCCCCGAACCGACTAACGGTGAGGGGGGAGAATATCAGCCCCCTAGAGCTTCCAGCGAAATCAGGAATCACATATTGTACAAGCTGGACAAAAATATGAACAATGCAAATAAACAAAAAATAAGGAAGCAGGACTTAGCTTATCTTGCAAAGAACCAGGACCTGAAGACAGGAGCAAACAGAAATGAACTGATTACAACGATGCCAGGCACTGGACTGAGAATCCAGGAAGTTTAAATAGCAACACCCCAGGCCTAACGAAGCAGGTGAGTACCAACCTGGTAAAAGACAATCCAAGTGCCAAAACACTAGTGACCACAAGAGGGAGCCAAGAAGTATAGTTCACAACAGCGCTGAGGTTTGATGATACGAGTGAGGTATGATATGCGGCAACTTATTGGTAGGGCTGCGAATCCCTTGCTGTAATGAGACCGTGGATAGGCACTAGGTACATTTAGGCGCCAAAAGGATAGGAAACCCATTGGTTTAACCCATCCGGAATAAACTTGTGTGGTTCTCCTTGGATTGGGTGACTATCTTCATGGAAACGGCTGATGCATTATATCGATTGGCTGAAGGAATTGTAAACAACTTGTGAAACACTAAATATATGTATATTTTTCACATGTATACGGCGATTATATCTGCGGGTGTGGATTTTTATTATATGTGTGTCTGATGTTTGTTATTGTATTTTAAACATATGATATATTTCTAGGGGGTGGCTTGATAGCGATTGGTGCACTGTGTGGCATTCACGCTATTTAAAGCTGGCCCTTCACACTGTGTGTTATGCTTGAAAAAGACCTTTATGGTCAAAACGTTGTTCTGACATGGCTGAATAAATTTGTTCTTGGATTACTACACCTGGATGGAGCACTGGTCCTTTGCTATTTTTTGATGCTTAGGTGAGAAGACTTTTAAGCCACCATGCTCCTTTGGAAAATATGCAAATTGTCTCTTCAGAAAGGAAGAAGACTAGAGATCTGGTGTCACCTAAAGGAAGTAGCAATCCTAAAAGTCAATATCAAGTCTCTAGCGAACCTTGACAGAAGACTTTGCATAAAAGCCAAAACCAAAATCTTAATTTGTAGACACTGTGTTTTGGGTTATTACTGTCCCTCGTTAGTGAAAGGTGTGAGATCTGGTTTGGCTGGGTGAGAGGCATCTGACCAGGATCTAAGAGGTGTGGAGAGTGACATGTCACGCCTGACAAGCCAAGTTGGGAAGATTTCTAAGCCGCAATGCTCTTCTGCTCTTTTACGTTCAGAAAGTTCAGTACTGTGCTTCTAAAGGGATGATCCTATCTGGGCAAAGCTTTCTGTTTGTCCAGGAAGAGAGATGTTTCTTACTGTTTGGATGAAATGTGAAGGCTGTAGATAATCAATGGATGTTGACTGACTGCAGTGGTCAATTGATATTCGCCACTAGTCATTGATGCTAGCAGACTGAGGATTCCTTACTGTGGGGAAACGAGGTCAGTGGGTGCTCTTGTCCGCTGGCCCAGCTGTATTTAGCAAGACTGCATGGACCAGGGCTCATACCACTGAACGCCCGCTCTATCTCCCGGTGGGCAATACACTACACAGACAACACAGGGTTAAGGAAAAACAGTGCGGCAATACTTTAAAAAACCACAACACACAATAGCAAACAGAACAATCTCAGCAATTACCCCAAGATGGTGCACATTACAGGGCCTCACCCTTCCGCTGACTCGCCAAGATAATGGTAGATGTTATGTCAGAGCTCCCAGGGTCGCTACTCCATCTGTGGTATGCACGAAGAGAGGAGGTAACGACAAGCATAGGGAGATATCTGAGAGCAGTCCTGTGTTCTTCAGCCGGGTTTGAAGTACCCTCAGCTGAGATCCTGAAGAGTCCGTACAAGGTCAAAAGCCAGTTGACATGACATTTGAGCTCCCAGGGTTGCTATTCCACCTGTGATACACACACAGAGAAGAGGTAACGACAATCTTAGGGAGATGACCAAGAACAGTCAATAGAGTCCATACAAGGTCCAAAGCCAGTTGACGCGAGAGTCGCCACCTGGCTTATCTGACCATCTCCATGGAATGAGGCGACCAGTGGGTCTCAAACCTGGCTTTCTCCAAACATATCCATGGTTCAGAGATGGTCACTCGCTGAGATCTGTATCTTTCCAACCGGAGCTGAAAACCCCTAGGTTGTTTCCTATAGAATCATAGATCAGTGTCCCTCGTGATGGTTAAATGATGAATTGGCTCCAGTCCTTTCTCTTGTCTGTTGGGTGGTTTGCAGAATGTCTGGCTGGTAGCTCTGTGTTACTTCAGCTCTAATGATGTGATCTCTGAGTCTTTTTATACCTAAGGGTACTGTCACACTCTGCAACTTTCCAACGATCACGACCAGCGATACGACCTGGCCGTGATCGTTGGAAAGTCGTTGTGTGGTCGCTGGAGAGCTGTCACACAGACCGCTCTCCAGCGACTAACGATGCCGAAGGCCCCGGGTAACCAGGGTAAACATCGGGTTACTAAGCGCAGGGCCGCGCTTAGTAACCCGATGTTTACCCTGGTTACCATCGTAAAAGTAAAAAAAACAAACAGTACATACTCACCTTCCGGTGTCTGTAACGTCCACCGCCTTCTGCTTCCCGCACTGACTGACTCCCGACCGTAAAGTGAAAGCAGATCACAGCGGTGATGTCACCGCTGTGCTCTGCTCTTACTTTCCGGCCGGCAGTCAGTCAGAGCGGGAAGCAGAAGGCGGTTGACGTTACAGACACCGGAAGGTGAGTATGTACTGTTTTTTTTTTACATTTACGATGGTAACCAGGGTAAACATCGGGTTACTAAGCGCGGCCCTGCGCTTAGTAACCCGATGTTTACCCTGGTTACAAGCGAACGCATCGTTGGATCGGTGTCACACACACCGATCCAACGATGACAGCGGGAGATCCAGCGACGAAAGAAAGTTCCAAACGATCTGCTACGACGTACGATTGTCAGCAGGGTCCCTGATCGCTGCTGCGTGTCAGACACAGCGATATCGTATGGATATCGCTGGAACGTCATGGATCGTACCGTCGTAGCGACAAAAGTGCCACTGTGAGACAGTACCTTAAGGCATGTAAGCTATTTTTAGAATTACCCAGTGTCCTTCAGTCCAACATCAAGATAAGGTAAACAATGGTGATGAGATCAAGTAGCACTACTTGACCATTCAATCTATTTGCACAGTCTTTCCCTCTCTGCTTTACAAGTCACCAAGCTGGTTCCAGAATTCAATGTACAGTTACCGTGTTTCCCTGAACATAAGCCACCCCCGATAATAAGCCGTAGTGGGGGGTAGAGAAGGGGCGGCTAATATAAGCCATACCCCGAAAATAAGCCGTAGTGGGAAACACGTGGAAAATATAAGCCATGGTACCCTTTGACTGCCTCAGTCCCCTCTGTCCTCTCTCTAGTGGCCCCGAGTGCAGGGTTAACTTTCTGTGTGCGGGTGAGGGGGAGAGGGCGCCGAGGCATACTTACCTAGTCCCGGCGATCCTGACGCTCCCCCTCCCCGTCCCACGGTCTCCGGGTGCCGCAGCTCTTCCCCTGTTCAGCGGTCACGTGGGACCGCTCATTAGAGAAATGAATAGGCTGCTCCACCTCCCATAGGGGCGGAGCCGCATAATTCATTTCTCTAATCAGCGGTGCCGGTGACCGCTGACAGAGGAAGAGGCTGCGGCACCGAAGACCAGCTGTCCGGGGGAAGGAGCGGGACGCCGGGAGCAGGTAAGTATGACATATTCACCTGTCCGCGTTCCACACACCGGGCGTCGCGCCATCTTCCCGGCGTCTCTCCTCACTGACTGTGCAGGTCAGAGGGCGCGATGACGCATATAGTGTGCGCGCCGCCCTCTGCCTGATCAGTCAGTGCAGAGAGACGAGGGACGGGACGCTGAGGAGCTGCAAGCAAGACAGGTGAGTATGTGTTTTATTATTTTTATTGCAGCAGCACAGCTATGGGGCAATAATGGACGGTGCAGAGCACTATATGGCACAGCTATGGGGCAATAATGGTGCAGAGCACTGTATGGCACAGCTATGGGGCAATAATGGTGCAGAGCACTGTATGGCACAGCTATGGGGCAATGGTGCAGAGCACTATATGGCACAGCTATGGGGCAATAATGGTGCAGAGCACTGTATGGCACAGCTATGGGGCAATAATGGTGCAGAGCACTGTATGGCACAGCTATGGGGCAATAATGGTGCAGAGCACTGTATGGCACAGCTATGGGGCAATAATGGTGCAGAGCACTGTATGGCACAGCTATGGGGCAATAATGGTGCAGAGCACTGTATGGCACAGCTATGGGGCAATAATGGTGCAGAGCACTGTATGGCACAGCTATGGGGCAATAATGGTGCAGAGCACTAACTTTTTGGTTAAAAAAAAAAAGTCGCCTTTTTTTTGGCTAATATAAGCCATACCCCGAAAATAAGCCATAGTGGGACTTTTGGGGGTAAAAAGAATATAAGACACTGGCTTATATTCGGGGAAACACGGTAGCATATCAGCATACATCAATAAACAAAGATAAACACACAGTATGTACAAGTCAGAATTACAAACTTAGGGTACTGTCACACAGTGCCATTTTCATCGCTACGACGGTACGATTCGTGACGTTCTAGCGATATCGTTACGATATCGCAGTGTCTGACACGCAGCAGCGATCAGGGACCCTGCTGAGAATCGTACGTCGTAGCAGATCGTTTGGAACTTTCTTTCGTCGCTGGACCTCCCGCTGACATCGCTGGATCGTTGTGTGTGACAGCGATCCAGCGATGTGTTCGCTTGTAACCAGGGTAAACATCGGGTAACTAAGCGCAGGGCCGCGCTTAGTAACCCGATGTTTACCCTGGTTACCAGCGTAAACGTAAAAAAAAAAAACAGTACATACTCACATTCCGGTGTCTGTCCTCCGGCGTCTCAGCTTCTCTACACTGTGAGCGCCTGCCGGCCGGAAAGCGAGCACAGCGGTGACGTCTGACGTCACCGCTCTGCTTTCCGGCTATGGTGCTTACACAGTGGAGAGAAGCAGAACGCCGGGGGACAGACACCGGAATGTGAGTATGTACTGTTTGTTTTTTTTACGTTTACGCTGGTAACCAGGGTAAACATCGGGTTACTAAGCGCGGCCCTGCGCTTAGTAACCCGATGTTTACCCTGGTTACCCGGGGACTTCGGCATCGCTCCAGCGCCGTGATTGCACAGTGTGACCGCAGTCTACGACGCTGGAGCGATAATCATACGACGCTGCGATGTCACGGATCGTGCCGTCGTAGCGATCAAAATTGCACTGTGTGACAGTACCCTTACACAGTATGTTAAATGGTATATCAGTTTGCAAGTCTGTCTTCTTGAACCACAAGACATAAACACTTAAATCCACAAGCCAATATACACATGAAAAGTCAGTTCATATTGGTTTACAAAAACATAGCTGTCTGGGTAATTAAGATATACTCTGGTTTCTTCACACTTACCGAGTGCACAAAAGCAATGATGGACTCGAAAATATTCTTTTTCCTCTTTAGAACTCAGGGACTTAATGTCGAATATTATTTACATACCTGTTTAAATTAGGACATCCCCTTGTCTCCTTTGGTGGTTTTTATGCATTGGTTTGTTTTTAATCACTTATTCATTTTTTCTTTTTTTTTCTTCTTTTTTTCAGTGACTGTTTATATGAATGAGAACAAAAAAGAGATCTTGGGGACTTAGATCATTTGAAGATTCAGATTCTTTTTCATTGTTATATTATTGCATTCTTCCCTTGCCCTATTGTTCTTCTTTTTCATTATTTTTTATTTATAGATATTCCCCCCCCCCCCCCCTTATTTTGAATTAGGGTTTTTTTTTTTACACATAGGGGTATATATCATATTCACTGTGGTATAGGTCGGTCACTTATACTTTGATTATTTTTTAGTTATTTTGTTGAATTATGTGGAGGTTTTGGTACCATGGATATGTCTTAAGCATTTGTTATTGTGGCTGAACTCTTTGTATAGAGCTCATGCATACAGGGGTTGTTCACATAATCCAGTCAGTGCGCCACCTTCAGGGGGTTTCTTTTTGTTATAAGGCGATTGTTATAAGGCCATCCCTGTTGCCATGGATATGGATTTTGACGCTCCTGGCTGTGACTCGTGTCGGTGCGCTGGGGGCGCGTGTGCTCTGGGTCTGTACATCATACGAGGTTCGGACGCGTGCTTTGCAGGTGAACGCTTCCCAAGGGATGTAGGGCGTGGGTGCACTTGGCGTCCGGGCAGTGTCAGAATGAAATACAGCTGTTGGTTGGCCCCGGGGTATGTACTGACTGGTTCAATGCTGTATAGATGCCTGGGATAGGCTCATATGGGACTCATTTTTATTCTGGCGCTTTTTTGATGGGTAATCCGAATTGGATACTAATAACAACATGGGAACATGTGCATGGTTTCCTCCACCTCTCTTTCTCCCTATTAGCTTTCTATTCCTATGACAATGGGGGTGGTTTTCTCTTTATTGGCTTTTTATGTTTGTATTATTATATAAATAATATTTATGATATAATATAGCAGCAACTATATTATATATACATACTGCTGGTTATGGAGTGGTATTATTTGTAGTTTTTGGTGATTTTTATGTATTTATCATTAAATGTGTTTGTTGGCTGGGTTTGTGTTGTGATTGGGGCGGATTGTGCTTCCACACTACGTTAGGGCTGTCCCACACGTCCAGATAATTCCGGTACCGGAATAAATCGGTACCTGAGTTATCCGTGTCCGTGTGCCTGGGAACTCACGGAGGCCATACGTGCGGCACACGTGTGCCGCCCGTATGGCGAGTGGGTACCACACGGAGCGTGTGGTACCCACTCTGCATGGTGCTGAAGCTGCGATTCATATCTTCCCTGTAGCAGCGTTTGCTGCAGAGAAAATATGAAGAATAGTGTTTAAAATAAAGATCCATGTGTCCGCCGCCCCCCCACCCCCTGTGCGCCCCCCCGCTGGTCAGAAAATACTTACCCGCTCCCTCGCTGCTTCCTGGTCTGGCCGCGGCTTCTCCTGCATGCAGTCACGTGGGGCCGATCATTTACAGTCATGAATATGTGGCTCCACCTCCCATAGGGGCGGAGCCGACTATTCATGATTGTAAATGATCGGCCCCACGTGACCGCATACAGTAGGAGGCGCAGCCAGACCAGGAAGGAGCGAGGGAGCGGGTAAGTATTTTCTGACCAGCGGGGGGGCGCACAGGGGGTGGGGGGGCGGCGGACACCTAAATCTTTATTTTTAACACTATTCTTCATATTTTCTCTACAGCAAACGCTGCTACAGGGAAGATATGAATACCGGCTTCAGCACCATGTGGGGGGGACAGCGCTTACTGTAGCGCTGTCTCCTGCACGCACACGGACCCCAGACGGAGAATGTCCGTGTGAGGTCCGTGTTTTACGCGGACCCATTGACTCTATTGGGTCCGTGTAAAACGTGCGCTCCCACGAACACTGACATGTCTCCGTGTTTGGCACACGGAGACACGGTCCGCAAAAAATCAATGACATCTGAACAGATGCATTGATTTTTATGGGTCTACGTGTGTCAGTGTCTCCGGTACGTGAGGAAACTGTCACCTCACGTACCGGAGCCACTGACGTGTGAAACCGGCCTAAGCCAGCCATTTGAGACATAGTGTAAACTTGATAAAGACCTATAGGAGGTTGAAACGTTGTATGCTTTGTATGCTCTATTTGGCAGAATAAAGTTCCCGACGTCTTTGCGTACATCTTTTTTGGTCGCTTTTTTTTTGTATAACATAGTGGCAGCATCCAAGTGGAAGCCTCCAGAAGAATGGATTGGTCAGTTTCTTTTAGCCACTTATGGCTTTCGGAGCCTGAAACAGTTTGTTAGAAAAGATGGAACATGTGCACAGCAAGATGTTCTTGTATTGCTCTGCATATGTTCATTCCTTTTGCTGTTTTTTTTTTTTTTTTTAGCTTTTTTTAGTGTTTTTTTGGAGCAGAATCCACCTGAAAAGACGTTGTGTGCACATACTCTTATTCTGACTTTTGAGGTGTGGACAATATCTTTGACACAAGGGTCCCAATATAATCAAAGCAATTTTGCCAGAATCCTGGAGTAAATTGATTTGGAAAGACACCAGATTTTTGTGCACCTGGGAGTGGTGCAAAAATTTTATGTCTTTTGACAGTGTCATGCCAGTTTCTCCCAACTCCACCAAAATAGGCACAGCTGGTGTGAGATGGGGTAAGCAACAGGGGTGTGATAACACAGCTCATCTAATTCATGACAATCTGTGGCATTCCTCATGCCAGAAATCTTACTCTGGTCCCTAAATGGCGCATTGAGTTGCACGTCATTTGTCAGACAATCCTGATTCCAAAAGAGGTGTGCGCCTCCAAATGGATCAGGAGAGTCTGACTCCAGCATGTACCCTCATCAAGATTGGGGGAGAAAATAGCCAGTCTTGATGAAGCCATGAAGTTTTTGGTGAGGAGGCGAGACCAGCTAGCTCAGTGCTGACTACACAGAGACATTTATGATATTTGATCATTCGTTTTCATCCAAATCTATTTCCAGATAATTCCAAACCAAACGTTGAACAGATGTGCTTTTCCCAATAGTCGGAAATAATGACATTCCTGAGGTTGTGTAAATTTGCACAGCTTGGCGATATGAAGTTGATAATAAGCCATCTCCAATTATACCTGCTTTTCATAGTTATTGGAAGCAAATACAGTAAATCCACATCCCTGCGATAATCTGTAAATTATGTCATGAAAGGTTTATATTTAGCAGGTAATATTGTTTTACAGGCAGTGGTAGGATGCCAGATAATAGGAATCTATCATTCATGACGCATTTATACTGTAGTAGACCTTTGATGAGACAACATTAACGCCTAAGATATAAAGTTGGTTTAGGGGTTAGAATGAGCTCTATTTGGCTAAGGTGATTTAGTTGCTTGGTGGATCCGAATTTAATGCCACTATTTCTCCATACAACTTTATGAGAACCAACTGTCATCTCATCTCATTAATAAGAACATTTGTCTTCACTGAGGACAGATTTTTCCTGTGAATTGAACATTTTGAGAATGACTGATCAGTACAGGATGAGAAAGCAGTGGATTTCTCTAATACAATATATTACAAAGTGTCCTATTTTTACGTGTTATATTCAGTTATGAAGAAAAAAATAAAACGACGGTTACTGTTTACACCCCCTTAATGACCAGGGGTAATTCAGTTTTGGCATTTTCGTTTTTTGCTCCCCTTCTTCCCATAACTTTTTTATTTTTTTGGTCATTATGCCCATGTGAGGGCTTGTTTTTTTGCGGCACAAGTTGTACTTTTGAAAGACACCATTGGTTTTAACATATCATGCATTAGAAAGCGGGAAAAAAAAATCCAAGTGTGGTGAAACTGCAAATAGTACAATTCCACAGTTTTTTTTAACCATGTTTTTATTGTTTAATTTTGAATGGGGCGAAAGGAGGGTGATTTGAACGTTTATATTTTCTTATTTTTTTATATTTTTAAAAACACTTTTTTTAACTTTTTGCATGCTTCAATAATCTCAATAATCTCCATGCTATGTGTGTTAGGGTTTGCGGAACGCACCGAATATATTTATTGATGGGATTGGTGCGTTCGCAACCCGGGATCCATCGTGCAGGAAAGATCCTGCCGCTAAGTGAATGGAGGCACAATATGGCGGTATGAACCAGCTCTGTTAACTTCACAGAGCGGCCGAGAAAGCAAAGCTCTGTGCCCTGTTAGACTCTCACAGAGGCACAGGCTAACTACCCAGATGAGAGCAGTCAGTGGTCATGCATGCACACAACACTCCTCGCCGAAGGTGCCAGCATTCTAGGGGCTTATTTCAGCCAGGTCCCTGAATACACTCATACACAATCTCCTCGCCGGAGGTGCCAGCATTCTAGGGGCTTATTTCAGGGTCCCTGAACACATTCAAGCACATGACCACAGTGGCGCAAAGCACGTAACTTTGGAAGATACTAGCCGTGCGGCCATGCGAGCCTTAAATAGCTGCAGCACGTACAGGACCTTCCTAAAAAGGACCAATGAGAGACTGCTACAGAGCCTGCGTACCTACAGGACCTTCCTAGAAGGACCAATAGATTTGGCTGCAGTACCTGAGCATGTGACCCTTGATCTCCACTGAGAGATCTTACCCTGGGCATGCTCAGTGTGAGCAAAGCAGGACTTAGTCCCAGAAAAACCTGCTCGCCGCAGATCAGTGCAGGGTACAATAGCAGAGCCTGTAGAGGCAGCAGTAACCCTTTGCACAGAATCAGGCTCATTGAGATGCTGGGACCGACGTCTCTGCTGAGCAGGCTCCACTGCGGCCGATGGAGAATGGGAGACCGCAGCAGACACGGATCGAGATTCCCCCTGTGCAGCAGAGGAAACTCGACTCCTAATATTAACCCCCCTCCTAGGGCCCCCCCCTCCCTCGCTACGCTCAAAAAACTGCAATGAGCAGCGGAGCCCGAATGTGCTCCACAGGCTCCCAGGTTCTATCCTCTGGACCGTGACCCTACCAATCCACCAGATAAAATTTCTTGCCACGTACCACCTTGCACCCCACGATAGCATTCACCTCAAACTCATCCGTGGATGAACCCGATGTCCCGGCAGATGACTCAGAAAACCGGGACAAATGAACGGGCTTTAAGAGGGAAACGTGAAAGGTATCAGTGATACCAAGGCGTGGAGGAATAGTCAAACGGTAGACCACAGGGTTGACCTGTTCCAGAACCTTGAACGGGCCAATGTAGCGAGGCGCAAACTTAGTGGACTCAACTCAACTCGCAGCCTGATGTTACGGGTGGAGAGCCACACTTAGTTGCCAGAAGCAAAGGTCGGAGCGGGGCGCCGGTGTGTATCGGCCGAAACCCTCATTCTGTCCTTGGAGGCCCGGATGGCATCCTGTGTGTGATCCCAGATTTCACGTGCCTCCACTGCCCAGTCTGCCACCCTAGAAGGTGGATGACATGGGCATGGGCACAGGGACACGCGGATGCTGGCCGTAATTGAGGAGAAAAGGAGTCTGGCCAGTGGAATTGGCTACGGCATTGTTCAAGGCAAATTCCACCCAAGGTAGCAAAGATGCTCAGTCATCCTGCCTAGCAGAGACAAAATGTCGCAAGTATGTCACCAGAGTCTGGTTGATTCTCTCTACCAACCCATTCATCTCGGGATGATATGCAGAGGAGAGATTCAGCTCTATGCTGAGTAAACGGCAGAGCTCTCTCCAAAACCGAGACGCAAACTGGGGACCCCGGTCGCTGACAATTTTATCAGGCATTCCATGTAGGCAGAAAATATGTTTAATGAACAACGCCGCCAAGGCCCGTGCAGAAGGTAACCGTGGAAGCGGCACCAAATGCACCATCTTGGAAAAATGATTGGCGACTAGCCAGATAACGGTGCAGCTACGAGACTTGGGTAAGCCCACCACGAAGTCCATCCTGACCATTTCCCAGGGCCTGTCTGCCACCGGCATGGGGTAAAGTAACCCAGCAGGCCGTTGCCGAGGAGACCGATTCTGGGCGCAGGAGCCACACGCCCGAATATAGTCCCCGACGTCACGAGCCATATGCGGCCACCAGTACGTCCTCGCCAAAAGCTCAGATGTCCTCTTGGTCCCAAAATGTCCACCGACTCTGGACGAGTGAGCCCAAGAGAGAACCTCCGGTCACAAATTCGCTGGTACGAAAGTCTTGCCCGGGGGCACGGACTCAAGCGAAACCGGAGCCACAGTTCTCAGACTCTCAGAAGGGACAATAAGCCGAGGCTCCTCCTCCTCAGATGACACTACGGAGCGGGAGAGAGCATCGGCACGAGTGTTCTTCTCCCCGGAGAGAAAATGGAGAGTAAAATGAAACCGGGAGAAGAACAGGGACCATCTAGCCTGGTGAGAATTCAGCCGCTGGGCCGTCTGTATATACACCAAGTTCTTGTGGTCAATGAACACTTGGAAGGGAAAGCGAGCTCCCTCCAAGAGGTGTCTCCACTCTGAAAAAGCCAACTTCATGGCTAGCAACTCCCTGTCACCGATGGAATAATTCCTCTCCGCTGGTGTGAAGGTCTTGGAGAAAAAGAAGCAAGGATGCTTCCGACCTTGAGCATCCTTTTGGAAAAGGACTGCTCCAGCACCAACGGATGAGGCAGCCACCTCCATGATAAATGGCTTATCTACATTGGGGCGATGTTGGATGGGAGCGATAGCGAAGTGTGACTTAATCGAGAGAAAAGCCTTGGAGACCTCCTGTAACCACAACTTGGGATTTGCTCCCTTCTTGGTGAGGGCAACCAAGGGAGCTACCAAAGTTGAGAAGTGTGGAATGAACTGGCGATAGTAATGAACCCCATAAAGCGCTGCACCGCTTTAAGAGAATGGGGTTCCTGCCAGTCCATCACAGCCTGTAGCTTGGCAGGATCCATAGCCAAACCCTGGGCAGAGATGATATAACCAAGGAAAGGCAAGGACTCCTGCTCAACCACACACTTCTCCAACTTGGCGTAGAGGGAGTTTGCCCGTAAGAGGTCGAAGACTTTGCGAACATCTCTCCGATGGGAGTCAATATCTGGAGAGTAGATGAGAATATCATCCAGATAGACTACGACCGAGGTGGTGAGCATATCCCGGAAAATGTCGTTCACAAAGTCTTGGAAAATGGCTGGCGCATTACAGAGCCTGAAGGGCATCACCAGGTATTCATAATGCCCATCCCTGGTGTTAAAAGCCGTCTTCCATTCGTCCCCCTCACGGATGCGAATCAGGTTATAGGCACCCCGCAGATCTAATTTTGTAAATACCCTTGCTCCCCGTAGCCTATCAAAAAGCTCAGAAATCAGGGGTAATGGGTACTTGTTCTTAATGGTGATAGCGTTAAGACCCCTGTAATCTATGCATGGACGTAAGTCTCCTGTCTTCTTCTGTAGGAAGAAGAACCCTGCCCCTGCAGGTGACACTGACTTCCTAATGAATCCTCTTGCCAGATTCTCTTGGATATACTGAGACATTGCCTCCATCTCCGGGAGAGATAACGGATAAACTCGACCCTGGGGAGGCTAAGCACCAGGCAAGAGGTCAATAGGACAGTCATAGGGGCGGTGAGGCGTAAGGGTCTCCGCAGCCCTTTTGGAGAACACGTCTGCATAGGGCCAATAGTGTTTGGGGAGAGAGGAAAGATCTGCGGGTACCTGAGTTGTAGCAACCTGAATGCACTCCCTCTGACATCTACCCTCGCAGGATTTACTCCATCCCAAAATTCTCCCTGAGGACCACTCTATATGAGGAGAATGGTAGCGTAGCCATGGTATCCCCAACAGGACCTCATCAATTCCCTCAGGAATGATTAATAGGGAGATAATCTCCTGATGTGATTGAGATACTGAAAGCGTGATAGGAATGGTTTGGTGGGTAATCTGAGAGGGTAGTGTCGACCCATTTACCACTCGAATGGTTACTGGTTTGGCGAGCATAACCAGGGGTATTGCGTGACGCTGGGCGAAAGCGGATGACATAAAATTACCCTCTGCCCCAGAGTCCACGCATAGCTCTACCATAAGAGTGGATGGGCCAAAGGTAATTGTCCCCTTGAAGGACAACTTTGAGGCAAACGTCGCCGTGTCTAGTGTATCTCCTCCTACTGCCACTAGACGTTTCCCCGACTGCTGAGGACACTTGGAGGCAAGATGTCCTGACTGCCGGCAAACATGACAGACCTTATGTGCACGAGCGGACTGGGACTTGGGTCCCACTCGTGTCACCTCTATGGCCTCATGTGACTCAGACGCCTGGACTGGAGATTCCAGAGGTCTGGAGAAGGTGGGAGCCAGCCGAAACCTCTGCCTACACTGGGCTCGCTCCAACCCTCGCTCGTGAAAACGAAGGTCAATGCGAGTTGATACAGCTATGAGCTCCTCCAGTGTGGCGGGAATCTCCCTAATAGCCAAAGCGTCCTTCACATGGTCAGCCAGCCCCCTCCAAAATATGGGAATGAGGGTTTTATCCAGCCGTTCCAACTCAGACGCTAACATCCGGAAGGTAACCGCAAAATGGCTGACCATGTCTGAACCCTGAGTCAAAGCCATCAGCTGGAGCGCTGTATCCTGGGTGACTTGAGGTCCTACAAAGACCTGTTTCAGAGTGTCCAGAAACCGAGGAACACTCCGCACCACATGATCGTTGCACTCCCACAGCGGCGTAGCCCACCCCAACGCCCTGTCCAACAAGAGAGAGATTATGAATCCCACCTTTGCCCGCTCTGTGGGAAAACGTGCAGCCAGGAGCTCGAGGTGTATACCACACTGGCTCACGAAACCCCTACAGGACTTACTGTCCCCAGAGTATCTCTCAGGCAATGGGAGGTGAGATATGGTCGGAACAGAGGTGGCAGTGGGTAAAGCTGCTGCAGCCACGCTAGCAGCCTGAACAGCTATTGCGGTAACATCCACCGCCGAGGTTGCACGCTCAAGAGACGTCAACCGACCCTCCAGCAGCTGGATGTACCCCTGCAACCGCTGTTCATCCGCCATTACTTAGCCAGATCCTGGTGCTAGTATACTGTTAGGGTTTGCGGAACGCACCGAATATATTTATTGATGGGATTGGTGCATTCGCAACCCGGGATCCACCGTGCAGGAAAGATCCTGCTGCTAAGTGAATGGCGGCACAATATGGCGGTATGAACCAGCTCTGTTAACTTCACAGAGCGGCCGAGAAAGCAAAGCTCTGTGCCCTGTTAGACTCTCACAGAGGCACAGGCTAACTACCCAGATGAGAGCAGTCAGTGGTCATGCATGCACACAACACTCCTCGCCGAAGGTGCCAGCATTCTAGGGGCTTATTTCAGCCAGGTCCCTGAATACACTCATACACAATCTCCTCGCCGGAGGTGCCAGCATTCTAGGGGCTTATTTCAGCCGGGTCCCTGAACACATTCAAGCACATGACCACAGTGGCGCAAAGCACGTAACTTTGGAAGATACTAGCCCATGGCCGTGCGGCCATGCGAGCCTTAAATAGCTGCAGCACGTACAGGACCTTCCTAAAAAGGACCAATGAGAGACTGCTACAGAGCCTGCGTACCTACAGGACCTTCCTAGAAGGACCAATAGATTTGGCTGCAGTACCTGAGCATGTGACCCTTGATCTCCACTGAGAGATCTTACCCTGGGCATGCTCAGTGTGAGCAAAGCAGGACTTAGTCCCAGAAAAGCCTGCTTGCCGCAGATCAGTGCAGGGTACAATAGCAGAGCCTGGAGAGGCAGCAGTAACCCTTTGCACAGAATCAGGCTCAGTGAGACGCTGGGACCGACGTCTCTGCTGAGCAGGCTCCACTGCGGCCGATGGAGAATGGGAGACCGCAGCAGACACGGATCGAGATTCCCCCTGTGCAGCAGAGGAAAGTCAGCTCCTAACAATGTGTTTATTTCCAAACTTACTATGGGTTTAGTAATGGGTTCTTCTCATAGACATCTCTCCATTACTAACCCCTGGGCTTGATGTCACCTGACAATACAAAAGATGACATCAACCCCAACCCTATGGGTACGTGTTCACGGTCAGGAATAGCCAACGTTGTGAATACTGTAATTTGAGATCGGTTTTACTGATATACAGTCACATGTTCAAGTTCTGATAGTCTGCAGCCACCACTAAAGGAAGCCAAAAAGTTTTAATTCTGCTCTAGCACTGACACTCTTATGGTTCTTGCTGGTCCTGCAGTGATGATGTCACATCCATTGATTTTGTGACCACTGTAGTCAATTATTATTGGCCTCAAGAGTGACATCTGCATGTGTGACATAGGAATACTGAAGTCAATAATTTTCAGCAGGGATCACATTACTAATGATGTGATGTCATCGCTGCAGGATTGATGTGGACCACCAGAGTAGCAGTGCTACATTGAATAGATTTGTAATGCTTATTTTATTATTTTTACACATTTCCAACATTTCTTTATTAAAAAACTAATAGTAATATTGCAATTCTCACACAGGCTTTTTCAGACTTGTACTTCCTGTCCTTTCAGGAAGAGTTTAAATTATTCTCGTTATCATCAAAGGCAGGATTACAATGACAGATAACACCTCTGTACACAGCTGAAAATGCAGGATCCACCTACTACAATAAGCGATGTCACAGCTGACCTTGCTCCCTGTTCCTCCCCAATGACCTTTGCACAGGCTCATTAGATACTTCAATACAAATAATAGGGTGGGGGTCTGACAATTGTAGCTTATACATATATTGTTTCCTGACAAAATTGGAAGTTAAAGTCTAAAAAATATCCCCAATGACTAGTGTGAAAATTATAAAAGTCAAATAATTTGTAAAAAAAATAAATACATTTAACACAAAAACTTAACTTAATAGGTAATTTTCTGATGATCGCTTCCCTTTAAATTCAATAATAACACAATAAGCTTGGCTCCCTCTAGTGATGACTACAAGAAAATGTAACTCTGTGGCTGTGCAAAGAACTTCGAATATCTGCTGTAAACCACCAAAAGTTAAGAATTTTGGACCTAATAATCTTCTTTAAGTTCCTTCTAAATAAATAACATATCAGGGCTAACTTTTCATATATTTCACCCTGCAATTGTGGCACCAGCACCGGGTGCTGTTTACTGTATAATATATGAAAAGAAAATGATCCTTTTTAGTGCTGATCTTTGTCAAGATGTGACGTGGCCCCATTATGCGGCTGTTGAGTCAATATATGCAGATCCCACAATTAATCCTATTTTAACAGGCTGAGGGTGGCTTTGACTCACACAGAGGGAGATTTCATGCTGGGTATCAAAAACATTTAGTTATATGGGAGGAGCAGCGTCAATTTATAAGATAGAGGCAAGTAACACTTTGCCAGGAAGATGTATGAATGGTATAAACAAGCTGCATTGTAATTCCAAATTGCAAGTTTTATATGCATAGCAGAGGTAATATAAGAAAATAGGTAAATCAAGGTCCTGCTTTATGGAGGCCAATTAGGTTTAGAATAAAATGTTAACTTAGGACCTAAAATTACTTTTTAATATACTTTTCCCCAGAGATCAAGGACTACTACGTGGCAATCTAGAAAGAGAATCAGTCCCTTTAGTGACACATACACTATGTCTTCAGAAATGGCGTAAATACACTACTCAATATTGAAATTACAACACCAAGAAGGAAAAGCCATAAGATTCAGGAAGTAACAGGTGTCACTAATATCTGAAAATTATGACATTTTTAAACACCTCACTCCAATTGGAGGCATGTGGGAGAGACATACAAGACAGAGAGAAAGGAAATTTATTTTAGACAAATGAAACCTCAAAAAATAAATCAAGTCTTGTAGGATGATTGTACGATGTCTCCTGATCGTTGACGTACCACTTATTACCACCTGTCACAAACTGAGTGGAATAAATATATACAGTTATATGAAAAAGTTTGGGCACCCCTATTAATCTTAAGCTTAATGTTTTATAAAAATTGCTTTTTTTGCAACAGCTATTTCAGTTTCATATATCTAATAACTGTTGGACACAGTAATATTTCTGCCTTGAAATGAGGTTTGTTGTACTAACAAAAAATGTGCAATCTGCATTCAAACAAAATTTGACAGGTGCATAAGTATGGGCACCCTTATCATTTTCTTGTTTTAAATACTCCTACCTATTTTTTACTGACTTACTAAAGCACTTTTTGGGGGTTTTGTAACATCATTGAGCTTTGAACTTCATAGCCAGGTGTATGCAATCATGAGAAAAGCTACTTAAAGTGGCCACTTGCAAGTTGTTCTCCTGTTTGAATCTCCTCTGAAGAGTGGCATCATGGGCTCCTCAAAACAACTGTCAAATGATCTGAAAACAAAGATTATTCAACATAGTTGTTCAGGGGAAGGATACAAAAAGCTGTCTCAGAGATTTAACCTGTCAATTTCCACTGTGAGGAACATAGTAAGGAAATGGAAGAACACAGGTACAGTTCTTGTTAAGGCCAGAAGTGGCAGGCCAAGAAAAACATCAGAAAGGCAGAGAAGAAGAATGGTGAGATCAGTCAAGGACAATCCTCAGACCACCTCCAGAGAGCTGCAGCATCAACTTGCTGCAGATGGTGTCACTGTGCATCGGTCAACTATACAACGCACTTTGCACAAGGAGAAGCTGTATGGGAGAGTGATGCGAAAGAAGCCGTTTCTGCAAGCATGCCACGAGTCGGCTGAGGTATGCAAAAGCACATTTGGAGAAGTCAATTTCTTTTTGGAAGAAGGTCCTGTGGACTGATGAAACCAAGATTGAGTTGTTTGGTCATACAAAAAGGCGTTATGCATGGCAGCAAAAAAAAAAGCATTCCAAGAAAAACACTTGCTACCCACAGTAAAATTTGGTGGAGGTTCCATCATGCTTTGGGGCTGTGTGGCCAATGCCGGCACCGGGAATCTTGTTAAAGTTGAGGGATGCATGGAGTCCTCTCAGTATCAGCAGATTCTTGACAATAAGGTTCATGAATCAGTGACAAAGTTGAAGTTATGCAGGGGATGGATCTTTCAGCAAGACAATGATCCAAAACACCGCTCCAAATCTACTCAGGCATTCATGCAGAGGTACAATTACACTGTTCTGGAATGGCCATCCCAGTCCCCAGACCTGAATATCATTGAACATCTGTGGGATCATTTGAAGAGGGCTGTCCATGCTCGGCGACCATCAAACTTAACTGAACTGGAATTGTTTTGTAAAGAGGAATGGTCAAAAATACCTTCATCCAGGATCCAGGAACTCATTAAAAGCTACAGGAAGCGACTAGAGGCTGTTATTTTTGCAAAAGGGGAGAGTGGTCGCCTGTCGGACTGAGCTCTAACAGCATGGGTAACTAACCTTTTATCATTACATGCATATATGCAATGTTTTAATCTGTTCTTGATGTAACATCCTACCAATATCATAGAGTTAATTGGGAATAACTATTCCCGTAACTTGGTATATGCTAGAAATATGAGTACCCTCTCTATTTTCATATCTAGGCATATATCAGATTAATGGTAGATGTTTGAAACTTGCTGTATTTTTCAGTCCTGACTAGCGATCACGTTTGCGCTGTCACCTATTAGGATCACACAAATCTGCTTTCCATACTTATGATAAACTGCATAATTTATGTATTTATTGTCTTGTCAATATTTTTGATTTAATAAATGATATATTTTTTATACAAAAAAACTCAGAATCTCCTAGTATTCATGCCTGTCAAATTTTGTTTGAATGCAGATTGCACATTTTCTGTTAGTACAATAAACCTCATTTCAAGGCAGAAACATTACTGTGTCCAACAGTTATTAGATATATGAAACTGAAATAGCTGTTGCAAAAAAACCCAATTTTTATAAAACATTAACCCCTTTCTGCCAGCTGACGGAATAGTACGTCAGCTGGCAGTTCCCCTGCTTTAAGGTGGGCTCCGGCGGTGAGCCCACCTTAAAGCCACGACATGTCAGCTGTTTTGTACAGCTGACATGTACGCGCAATGAGCACGAGTGGAATCGCGATCCGCCCGCGCCCATTAACTAGTTAAATGCCTCCGTCAAGCGCTGACAGCAGCATTTAACTAGCGCTCCCGGCCGCGCGGCCGGAGGTGCTCGCACTGCTGACCCCCGTCACATGATCGGGGGTCAGCGGTGCATTGCCATAACAACCAGAGGTCTCCTTGAGACCACCCAGTGGTCGGCGCTCAAAGTACACCTGCCTTTCTGCTACATAGAGGTGATCTGTATTTCACCTCTATGTAGCAGAGCCGATTGTGTAGTGCATGCTTCTAGCCTCCTATGGAGGCTATTGAAGCATGCCAAAAAAAAAAAAAAAGTGTTTAAAAATATAAAAAAAATAAAAAATATATAAAAGTTCAAATCACCCCCCTTTCGCCCCAATCAAAATAAAACAATTAAAAAAAAATTAAACATACACATATTTGGTATCGCCGCGTTCAGAATCGCCCGATCTATCAATAAAAACAAAGGATTAACCTGACCGCTAAATGGCGTAGCGAGAAAAAAAATCAATGGCAGGTTAGTTTTAGCATTTGGTGAACCTAGCAAAAAAGCCAAACAAAAAACAAGTGTGAGATTGCACTTTTTTTGCAATTTCATCACACTTGGAATTTTTTCCCCATTTTCTGTTACACGGCATGGTAAAACCAATGGTATCATTCAAAAGTACAACTCGTCCCGCAAAAAATAAGCCCTCACATGGCCATATTGATGGAAAAATAAAAAAGTTATGGCTCTGGGAAGGAGGGGAGCGAAAAACGAAAACGAAAAAACGAAAAAAGCTTCGGGGGTGAAGGGGTTAAGCTTAAGATTAATAGGGGTGCCCAAACTTTTTCATATAACTGTATATATATATATATATATACATATATACTGTATATATATATATATATATATATATATATATATATATATATATCAGAGAGTTAAATCAATAAATTAGATACCTTCAGAAAGCAAGTGAACAGTAGTCATACATGTAAAAAACATAGTCTAAATTAGATAGAATATTTATGATCAAAAAGCGTAAAAGACGCCACAAGGTGTACTCAATCAGGATGGTCTTTTACTCTAGTAATTCACCTCATAATGTACCTTAAGGGCTCTTTTCCACTTGAGAGAAAAAAAAATGGTCCGTAATCTGGACTGAAAAAAAGGGATGAAAAGTATGCGATTGTCATGCGAGTTCAATGCGATTTTTTAATCGCACCATCCGTTTTACATCCATATGACATCCGTATGCAATCCATTTTTTTTCTCTGCAACTATTTTTATACAGTCATTTACAGGACTATTTACAGTGTTCTATGCCACAGAATGGTAAGGTATACGTAAAAAACATCTTGTTGCAGTTGGATGGCTTTTACGCTTTTTTCATTAAAAACCAAATGTCAACTAAGTACCCTACTTTTTTTTCCATGTATTACTATTATTTATTTACTTGCAGGTATCTATTCATTGTTTTTTCTAAGTTTTTTTGTTAATAGCTAGAGTGTGAATGTGCACCTACACAATGATCCTATTTCTGCTAATCTATATTTTTGATTTTACAAACTGAGAGGGACTAAAACCTTGAACTGAGAGACCTTGGTTTATCACTCTGGGAGACTGTAACATGCGCAGGTAGAGATGTCAGCACTGCTCAATGTTGTGTGTCCTGGTGATTGAGATGATTGAGAGAACAACAAACTAGAATGACAGCAAAAAGGTGCTGAGAGGAGAATCTTTGAACGGATGGATCGTCAGATTAGAAGAATTGCGGATAGTGATCCATTCTGTACTGCCAGTGAAATTGGACACCACATACCAGGTCTAAAGAATCAAACAGTGTATTTACAAGCCATCGGAAGGCAACTGCACAAAACTGAGCTACGGGTAACTACAGGCATTCCATTGAGCTCACACCACTGCTCTCAAAGGCTCTCATGGTGAAGAGCAAGTTGGCAATGGCTGCTGGAATGGAGTCCATTATCTTCAGTGATGAGTCCCACTTTTGTCTTACATATAATAGTCGCCAGAGATTAGTCTGGAAACCACTTTGGCAATGCAACGAAGAGGACTTTATGAGGGAACATCACACTGCCCCATTTAGACCAGATAAAATTCTAGGAGTAGGGCCAGATTAATGGAAGATATAAAATGATGTGAACAGAGCCTTCCAATGTATTTGACTTAATATCTCAAAAATGTGACTGTCCCGTTTTGGAAAAGGAAAAATTGCTTTAGTGGCCACAAAGTTTAGAAACTTTCTATTTAGTTCTATTGGTCAAATTAAAGATGTACCTTTTGACCATCATATTTGGAACATCAGATTAATCCAAGCGGCAACACAATAGTAGATTTGGACCTACCAGAGGTCTCAGTCTATCCATACAGAACCTGAGTAGGTCTACTTATAATTGTATCATACGCTTTCTTGCCATTGTGCACATAGGACATATCATCAGTAAGTTGTAACATGTTTTGTGAATCACTCCACAAGACATGTAGACCCTAGTGATAAATGATTGGTTTGAAATTCATTTCTTTGTCTTCTGCTGGACATTATGGGCCTTCCTTCCTATCAGGAATCAATAATTTTATTGAAGACTGAACTGGTTTTAGGTGATGTCAACCTGGGCAGAAGCCCACTGACTCCGTTTGCTAAGGAAGTCTCCATGAATGATACCTGAATTTACGATAGACCCCTTTACTTAGCCACAAGAAAATTTAGAATGAACCTTTTCAGCCCTAATGCAGTATGATGGTCCCCCACAGCCTAAATACAGTATTATGGCTGTCCCATATAGTATGATATTCTCCCCACAGCCCTATTATAATATAATGGTCCCCCAACAACCCACCATCAAGTATAATGGTCCTGTCATGTCCCATGACTTGGGAATTGTACAGATAGTATTGTATTATTATTATATTGGTCCTGTCATTGCTATGCAATAAGGTTTTCCCTTTTAGAAGTTGTCTTCTCTCTCCATGCGATTCTCGACTGAATCTTAAGAGCAGAGAGTTGTACTAATACCAGATGATGGCTCTTGCTGTGTTCCATTTTGGAATGTTCTATGAATCATTCATCAGTCTCAAGCTTTTTACAACGATGGGGTGTTATTGGCTCTACCTGTTGTGATCAAGGATGAACTATTTGATTCCATTCTTCTCTTTATAACAGTTATAATGGAGTTTTATGGTAAGTTAAGGTTAGCAGCATGTCCAGATAAATAATTTAAGACATGTCAAGCAGTTTTGTGCCTTGACCCATTGCATCAAAGTGGCCATTATTCACAGAATTCATTTGACCATGCTCCTTCCTTGTAAAATATCAATGGGGAAAATTCAGGTTTGGAGCTTTAGAGGGCTGTCAGGTATGTGCCTTGTGGTGCCATGGGGGTCCCAGCAAGTAACCTTAAAATAATCAGGATACTTAGATACAGGGTTACGGGAGAAAATAGCTCCTTGTCTGTAGTTAAGGTTCTATAAAACGTTGTAATTGGAATATGACTATGCACACATAATCTACTTTGAAGAATTAGGCTTGACACATTTGCATTTGCATATACAGGGGGCACAATAGTTATTTGTGTAAATTTTGGAGCAGAAATTATATACTTTATTAAATCTAGGGAAAGTTTTCTTATCTTCAGATGAACTACCAAAAAGAAGCATAGGAAGGGGACATGACTGGCTCAAAAAACATTTGTCCCTTGGCTCTACTAGAAATTACTTTGTCCACCCACACTCCAGAATACAAGACACCCATCACTATTTTGAATAACCTATTCTGTCAACCTGGTGTTGTCTCTTACTTTACCTAATGGGCTCCATTGTATCTGAGGTTTGCTCTTCATCTTGTAAGAACTTCAACCCACAATTTGATCCTGCAATGGTACAAATCAAAGAAGAGGTGAAATTAAGCCAGTATCACATGTCCGACATTCATGACCTGAGTAGAGACAGCTGTGTCCAGTCTGCGTTTCCTGACTGAAACTTAACCACCACATACGCTAATCTATGTATTCTTTCTCTGCCTCCTCTCTCTTCCATCAATTACTTTCATTCCTTTCCTCCACCTTTTTTCAAGTTATTTTTTGGACATTTGCAGTTAACCTTGGAGCACACACTCTCATAAAAAAGTCCTGGTCAGAAGACCTGAAGACGGTTCACACATTGTGGTCTTTGTGGTCTTTACTTGGGTTGTGAATGTCGGATGTATGAAACAGCCCTAAATCGTACTGCAGCATAATTAGTACCCGGTGGATATAGGGCTAGAACTGATATGTTCTGGCTAAATGCATTATTTCAATTAAAAATAATACAAATAATTTAGTATTTTGTTCTTCAGGACTTCCCCAGATATTCCTAATAGAAAGTCAAATATCATTTTAGAAATGAACTCAACAATTTTTTTATTTTAAAGAACATTAGTCCTCATGGAGTTTAATATTTCTCCATACAAACCAAGGCTGAATACAGAATTACTTAGAGAAACCAAATGATCAATTAGTGTTGCAATGTTAAAAACATTTGACCTCCTGTTATATCCCTGTGGGGACTGCCGCTTCTTAATTAGATTTAATATTGGATGAGAAATGCAAGGACATTTGTAGGATTAGCTGTTCTCTTTACTTCCTATCATTTGATTAAAAGTTGTGAGATATTTTTTGGTAATTTTAGATTGCACAGTTTCACAGAATTTGTTCCCCACCTGTTGTAGATCTTTTAATTGTTGTGTAATCACATAAAGTGTTTACTGTTTCAGGCACAAATTGAAAAACAATATTATAACTTTTCTCTGCCAGTGAAATCCCATGTTATTATATATTGCCCAAAATGTTCTGTCTAGGTTTCGAAAGTATGTTTTGCCTCTTCTTATGGCGTTATGAACTGTGATTTCTAATTTCAACTGGTGTGGTATTCTGATGTATTTTAGTTTTGTAAGTAGTGTGTTTTCAGGTTTCGCTTCTTTTGGTGAGGTATTTTAATGGCGTTTTCTGGGCGGAGGGATTCTCTGATAACCCGAATTATAATAATGTTGCTTTCTATCGGGGGCCTTCACCAATATGGATACTGGTAATTGTGTTCTCTGATGTCGATGATTTCTGGTGTGGAACTTCTCTGATGGGATTGTTCTCTGCTGATGATATTTTTAGGCGCAGGTCTGCAGATCTATTAGGTAAAGCTACTTACTGTCAGCGTAATAGAAGATGTCCACTGTCTATTAAATTTCATGTGAAGGACCAATGAAACAAATGTTATGATTTACAACTAATGATGATCTCAGATGAAAGATATGCTTAAGGGGTTGTCTAATTAAAGACATCACCATTCAGAAAAATTACCTGGTGAGCAGTTTTCTAGTTGTGGTGATTCCAGGTGGTGCATGCTCAAGTTCTCTTTTTTTCTACCTGGTATACTGTATTGACTCTTTGGGAGTTTTCTAGGGCACTCTAGTGGAATGTTTTCTAATTGGTGTGTTCACTGGTGGGGGGCTTTTTTGAAAGAGGAAAAGTTATATTGCGATTGTATGAAAACCGGATCAGGCTCAGACTTCAGAATGCTTGGTTCTTCAGCACTGCAATTCCATGATACAACACACATACAACACACTGGGTTATAACACATATAATATTGTTTTAACAATATACAGCTAGACAGTTATACAGATTTCTGCTCAAGATATACTAAAATTAGCAACGCTATACTCTAGTGTTGATGTTCTTTGGTAGAGGCATTATCTGGAGAAGAAATGTTCTGGTACGACTGCCATCTGGAGTTGATATTCTCTACTAAGGTATTCTCTGGTGTAGAATTTTATGGAGTTTAACTATTAATTCTAGCATCTAACAGTCACTGTGTTTGTAGATTTTGTCTCAGAACAAACAAAAATTAGAAATGATCCTAGCATTGATTTCATGCTGTCGTGTGCCAATACCTCTGTTAGTAAACCTCGTAGAACAACTGTAGAGGTCCACAAAACACAGGTTCAGTTCACAAAGAGTTCAGCTCCCGTCAAGGAGAAGACAAATCCAAGGACCCAAGCAGACAGTGTCTCTTACACAAGAAGCCACATTCCTTACTTAAGTGCAGAGCTTTCAGAGAAAAGTCATTGGGAGAATGGAAGGCATTCCTTAAGGAGAACCACATCTGCTACAAATGCTGCTCTTCAACATCCCACTTCGCCAGGAACTGTGAGGTTAGTGCAAGGTGTGTCGGATGTGACAGCACCAAACATAACTCAGCTCTACACCCTGGACCACCATCGGATACTTTGCCTCAAGTCCAAGAGCTTAGCGGGGAGCTGAAGGACTCAAATACTGACACTCCAGCAGTTACCTCTAAGTGTACAGAAGTTTGTGGAAATCTCATAGGAGGCAAGTCCTGCTCTAAAATTTACCTAGTGAGCGTCTACCCAGCAGATGAAAAGGACAAAACCACTAAAGAATACACGATTTTAGCTGATCAGAGTAACAGGTCATTAGCCAAGTCTGCCTTCTTTAATAGCTTTAACGTCAGAGGACCCAGTGCCCCCTACTCTTTGAAAACTTGTGCCGGTATAGTAGAGACGGCTGGTAGGAGAGCAACAAGCTACATAGTCGAGTCTATAGATGGCCAAATGTGTCTGCCCTTATCAACCATATTAGAATGTAATCAGATTCCTAACAATAGGTCAGAGATACCTACACCTGAAGTGGCATCGCATCATCCTCATCAGAAGCGTATAGGACGCCTGATTCCCAGCCTTGACCCAGAGGCTCAAATAGTCTTGCTCCTTGGGAGAGATATTTTACGAGTCCACAAGGTTAGACAGCATATCAATGGCTCTCACAATGCTCCATATGTCCAGAGACTCGACCTTGGGTGGGTCATTGTAGTAGAGGACTGTTTAGGAGGAGCACACAAACTGACAATGGTTAGCAACATGCTTACCAGTACGCTCGAGAATGGATGTCCATCTCTCCTTTAAGCATGTGAAAATCACTACATCTTAAATGGCAACCAAGATCCCCTTGGGTGTACGTTCTTCCACAAGAAGAAAGAAGAAAATTGTTCAGCAATGTCATTTGAAGCTAGACTGTTCCTAGAGATAATGGAGCAAGGAATGGTGCAGGACAAAACAAAGAGCTGGATTACACCTCTACCTTTCAAGCCTCAAAGACAACGCTTGCCTAACAACAGAGAACAAGTTTACAAACGATTTGTCTCCCTCAGGCACAGCTTCCATAGTAAACCAGAGATGAGTGACCATTTCTTTACCTTCATGGAGAAGATATGTAAGATCGGTCATGCAGAGTTAGCACCTACACTTCAAGACTCTGAAGAACACTGGCACAATGGTATACACATCCACACAGCTCTTGAGCTAGAGCAGTCAAAGAATGTAATTGTCCGAGCTGTACAGCAAGAATACTACACCAAAGAAATCAACTGTGTAACCAACCAACGACCAATACCAAAAGATAGTGTTCTGAGGAAACTCGGAGCAGCAAGAGAACTGCAACTCTCTTCCAACTTGGATATTAATGGCATAGAAAAAAACCTAAGTGTACATGGGTGTACTTGGACTTTTAACCCACCACATTCTTAACACATGGGAGGTGTATGGGAGGGAATGATAGGTGTCGCAAGGAGAATCCTCGATTCAATCTTCTTACAAGAAGGATCTGCAAGACTAACACATGAAAGCTTGACAACATTCATGGCTGAAGTGTCAGCCATCATAAACGCCTGACCGCTGACTTCAATTACCAGTGATCCTGATGCCCAACTGTTCTCACCCCAGCCCTGCTGCTTATGCAGAAGACCGAACCTAATTGCTCTCCACCTGGAGCATTTAATGTTAAAGACCGCTACAGAAGTTGATGGAGACAAGTACAAGTCTCTCCAATGCTTTTTGGGACAAGTGCAAAAAACTGTCCCTGCCTACTCTGCAATAGAGGAGAAAGTGGCAAACCTGCAAGCCTAAGCTCCAGCCTGGCGATGTAGTACTAATGAAAGGCTGTAAGTCTCAGTGAAATGAATGGCCATTAGGTCTCATTACCCAGACATTACCAAGTAAGGACGGAATCGTACGTAAGGTAGAAGTAAAAATAGGGAAGCAAGGAGAGACCAAATTGTTCCTCAGGCCAGTAGGGGAACTCGTTTTACTGTTCTTGTCCAATAAACACAATAGTGACATCGGCTAACGTCAAGCGGGGAGTGTTCTGTCCAGCAATATAAAGAAAGTTTAGTAATTTTTTTTATGTTTCCGTTATTACAGACATTGTATTTTTGTGTGTATTAATCCTTCCTATATTTCATATTGTAAGGTAACAGCACCATCTGCTGGCGGTTTAATGCATAGATTCTAGTTTAATTTGCAATGTATTATGGGAAGTTCCTAGGGCATTGTGGGATTGTTCCTGTTGCATTGTGGTCTTATTATGACACTGTGAAGGGAACAGCAGCCATTGTTCCTCCATGCATCTGAGGATAAACCACACCATTCGTTTTCTCCATGGTCCTTAACCCCTTCCTGACATGCGCCGTACTAGTACTGCGCTGCCGGCACTGCATTAGTGCCAGCTGCAGTACTAGTACGGCGCCCCGATCACCGCGGTCTCGCGCTGAGCGCCGCGGTGATCGGGTGCGGGTGTCAGCTGTATATGACAGCTGACACCCGGCAGCAATGCCCACGATCGGCGCTATCGCCGATCGCGGGCATTTAACCCCTCTGATGCCGCTGTCAATAGTGACAGCGGCATAGAGGGGGATCGCGCAGGGACGGGGGCTCCCTGCGCTCTCCCACCGGTGCAGCGTGATGAGATCGCGCTGCTCCGGTGACCTGGAAGGAGTCCCCGGATCCAAGATGGCCGCGGGACTCCTTCCGGGTCATGAGATGCCCTAGCTTGCCGGCGCCTGCAGAGAGCTCCTAATAGCAGGCGCCGGCAAGCCTCTGCCCTTGTCTGTCAGATCGGTGATCTGACAGAGTGCTGTGCACACTGTCAGATCACCGATCTGTGATGTCCCCCCCTGGGACAAAGTAAAAAAGTTAAAAAAAAAATTTCCACATGTGTAAAAAAAAAGAAAAAAAAAATCCTAAATAAAGTAAAAAAAAAAAAAATATTCCCATAAATACATTTCTTTATCTAAATAAAAAAAAAAAATCACACAATAAAAGTACACATATTTGGTATCGCCGCGTCCGTAACGACCCCACCTATAAAACTATATCACTAGTTAACCCCTTCAGTGAACACCGTAAAAAAAAAAAAAAAAAAAACGAGGCAAAAAACAACGCTTTATTCTCATACCGCCAAACAAAAAGTGGAATAACACGCGATCAAAAAGACGGATATAAATAACCATGGTACCGCTGAAAACGTAATCTTGTCCCGCAAAAAAAAGCCACCATACAGCATCATAAGCAGAAAAATAAAAAAGTTATAGCTCTCAGAATAAAGCGATGCAAAAACAATTATTTTTTTATATAAAATAGTTTTTATTGTGTAAAAGCGCCAAAACATAAAAAAATTACATAAATGAGGTATCGCTGTAATCGTACTGACCCGAAGAATAAAACTGCTTTATCCTTTTTACCAAACGCGGAACGGTATAAACGCCCCCCCTAAAAGAATTTCAGGAATTGTTGGTTTTTGTTCATTCCGCCTCCCAAAAATTGGAATAAAAAGCGATCAAAAAATGTCATGTGCCCGAAAATAGTACCAATAAAAACGTCAACTCGTCTTGCAAAAAACAAGATCTCACATGACTCTGTGGACCAAAATATGGAAAAATTATAGCTCTCAAAATGTGGTGATGCAAAAACTATTTTTTGCAATAAAAAGCGTCTTTTAGTGTGTGATGGCTGCCAACCATAAAAATCCGCCCAAAAAACGCTATAAAAGTAAATCAAATCCACCTTCATCACCCCCTTAGTTAGGGAAAAATAATAAAATTTTAAAAAATATATTTATTTCCATTTTCCCGTTAGGCTACTTTCACACTAGCGTCGGTACGGGGCCGTCGCGCTGCGTCGGCCCGACGTACCGACGCATGCTGTGCAAGCGCCGCACAACGGGGGCAGCGGATGCTGTTTTTCCACGCATCCGCTGCCCCATTGTGAGGTGCGGGGAGGTGGGGGCGGAGTTCCAGCCGCGCATGCGCGGTCGGAAATGGTGGACCGTCGGCACAAAAAAAGTTACATGTAACGTTTTTTGCTGCCGGCGGTCCGCCACAACACGACGCAACCGTCGCACGACGGTTGCGACGTGTGTCAATACGTCGCAATGCGTCGCTAATGTTAGTCTATGGGGCAAAAATGCATCCTGCAGATGACTTTGCAGGATGCGTTTTTTCGCCAAAACGACGCATTGCGACGTATGCAAAAAACGCTAGTGTGAAAGTAGCGCTAGGGTTAGGACTAGGGTTAGGGCTAGGGTTGGGGTTAGGGCTAGGGTTAGGGCTGGGGTTAGGGTTGGGGTTAGGGTTTCAGTTAGAATTGGGGAGTTTTCACTGTTTAGGCACATCAGGGGCTCTCCAAACGCGACATGGCGTCCGATCTCAATTCCAGCCAATTCTGCTTTGAAAAACTAAAACAGTGCTCCTTCCCTTCCGAGTTCTCCTGTGCGCCCAAACAGTGGTTCCCCCCAACATATGGGGTATCAGCGTTCTCAGGACAAGTTGGACAACAACTTTTGGGGTCCAATTTGTCCTGGTACCCTTGGGAAAATAAAAATATTTTATTGGGGGCTAAACTATCATTTTCGTGGAAAAAAAAATATTTTTTTATTTTCGCGGCTCTGCGTGATAAACTGTAGTGAAACACTTGTTGGTTCAAAGTTCTCACAACACATCTAGATAAGTTCCCTGGGGGGTCTAGTTTCCAATATGGGGTCACTTGTGGGGGGTTTCTACTGTTTAGGTACATCAGGGGCTCTGCAAATGCAACATGACACCTGCAGACCAATCCATCTACGTCTGCATTTCAAACGGCGCTCCTTCCCTTCCGAGCTCTGCCGTGCGCCCAAACAGTGGTTCCCCCCAATGTATGGGGTATCAGCGTACTCAGGACAAATTGGACAATAACTTTTGTGGTCCAATTTCTCCTGTTACCCTTGGGAAAAAAAAATTGCGGGCTAAAACATAATTTTGTGGAAAGAAAAAATGATTTTTTAATTTTCACAGCGCTACATTCTAAACTTTAGTGAAACAATTGGGGGTTAAAAGTGCTCACCACACATCTAGATAAGTTCCTTAGCGGGTCTTCTTTCCAAAATGGTGTCACTTGTGGGGGTTTCCACTGTTTAGGCACGTCAGGGGCTCTCCAAACACGACATGGGTTCCGATCTCAATTCCAGCCAATTTTGCATTGAAAAGTCAAATGGCGCTCCTTCCCTTCCGAGCTCTGCCATGCGCCCAAACAGTGGTTTATCCCCATATATGAAATATCAGCGTACTCAGGACAAATTGCACAACAACTTTTGGGGTCCAATTTATCCTGTTACCCTTGGGAAAATAAAAAATTTGGGGCAAAAAGATCATTTTTTGTGAAAATTAATATGAATTTTTTTTTTACGGCTCTACATTATAAACTTCTGTGAAGCACTTGGAGGTTCAAAGTGCTCACCACACATCTAGATTAGTTCCTTAGAGGGTCTACGTTCCAAAATGGTGTCACTTGTGGGGGTTTCCACTGTTTAGGCACATCAGGGGCTCTCCAATTGCGACATGGGTTCCGATCTCAATTCCAGCAAATCTTGCATTGAAAAGTCAAATGGCGCTCCTTCCATTCCAAGCTCTGCCATGTGCCCAATCAATGGTTTACCCCAACATGTGAGGTATCGGCGTACTCAGGACAAATTGTACAACGACTTTTTTGGTCCAATTTCTCCTGTTACCCTTGGTAAAATAAAACAAATTGAATCTGAAGAAAAAATTTTGTGAAAAAAAAGTTGAATGTTCAATTTTTTTTAAACATTCCAAAAATTCCTGTGAAGCACCTGAAGGGTTAATAAACTTTTTGAATATGGTTTTGAGTACCTTGAGGGGTGCGGTTTTTAGAATGGTGTCACTTTTCGGCATTTTCTGTCATATAGACCCCTCAAAGTCACTTCAAGTGTGAGGTGGTCCGTTAAAAAAATGGTTTTGCAAATTTTGTTGCAAAAAATGAGAAATCGCTGGTCAACTTTTAACCCTTATAACTCCCTAACAAAAAAAAATTATGTTTCCAAAATTGTGCTGATGTAAAGCAGACATGTGGGAAATGTTGTTTATTAACTATATTATGAGATATAACTCTCTAATTTAAGGGCATAAAAACTAAAAGTTTGAAAATTGCTACATTTTCATAATTTTCGACAAATTTTTGTTTTTTTCACAAATAAATGCAAGTCATATCGAAGAAGTTTTACCACTATCATGAAGTACAATATGTCACGAGAAAACAGTGTCAGAATCACCAGGATCCGTTGAAGCGTTTTAGAGTTATGACCTCATAAAGTGACAGTGGTCAGAATTCTAAAAATTGGCCGTGTCACTTAGGTGAAAACAGGCTTTGGGGTGAAGGGGTTAAACAGCCTGCTCTAAGCATAGTTGGTAAGCCACTATCTGTGTGTGCTTCATTACAGAAGCCGCACAAAGCACTCATGCCGACCACACATTGTTCCATCTGCCACGCCCTAGGCCACCATAACCCAAAACAACCACCCGCTTCATTACAGCAGCCGCACAAAGCACTCATGCCGACCACACATTGTTCCATCTGCCACGCCCTAGGCCACCATCACCCAAAACAACCACCCGCTTCATTACAGCAGCCGCACAAAGCACTCATGCCAACCATACATTGTACCATCTGCCACGCTGTAGCCCACCAGTCACAACCAGTCACAACAGCGTACCATACGCTTCGCTTCAGCGGCGGAACGAAGTGCTCATGCCGACCATACAGCGTTCCATCTACCACGCTGTAGCCCACCAGTCACAACAGCGTCCCATCCGCTTCGCTTCAGCGGCGGAACGAAGCACTCATGCCGACCATACATTGTTCCATCTGCCACGCCCTACGCCACCATAACCCAAAACAACCACCCGCTTCATTACAGAAGCCGCACAAAGCACTCATGCCGACCATACATTGTTCCATCTGCCACGCCCTAGGCCACCATAACCCCAAACAACCACCCGCTTCATTACAGAAGCCGCACAAAGCACTCATGCCGACCATACATTGTACCATCTGCCACGCTGTAGCCCACCAGTCACAACCAGTCACAACAGCGTCCCATCCGCTTCGCTTCAGCGGCGGAACGAAGCACTCATGCCGACCATACATTGTTCCATCTGCCACGCCCTAGGCCACCATAACCCAAAACAACCACCCGCTTCATTACAGAAGCCGCACAAAGCACTCATGCCGACCATACATTGTACCATATGCCACGCTGTAGCCCACCAGTCACAACCAGTCACAACAGCGTACCATACGCTTCGCTTCAGCGGCGGAACGAAGCGCTCATGCCGACCATACAGCGTTCCATCCACCACGCCCAAGCGGTTTTACATACCTCGAAGCTGCGGTGCAAAGCGTGGAATGGTAGGAGAAACAAAATCCGACGTCCAGGTCCACCAAGTGTCCAAGTACAAAGTGAAGAAAGAAAATTTTAAAAGCTGTGAGGTGGCGTCTGGGACAATAGCGCCTAGGTGACAAATTTTCCAACCAATTGTGTGCACAGAACCTATGGCCTATCACGCCCCTAGTGAACAACGTCACGCACAGATTATGCAAAATGTGCTCTGAATTGTCTTGTGTGACATGACCGTACGACTGTCCCATACGACTTCTACATCGCAAATACGTCATGAAATTATCGCTCCAGCGCCGTGCATCGCGAAGTGTGACCGCAATCTACGATGTTGGAGCGATAATTGAGCGACGATGTAACGTCACGAATCGTGCCGTCGTAGCGATGAAAATTTCACTGTGTGACGGTACCCTTACAGTCCTGTGCTTATCAATATATTTGCTGTACTAAGTAGGTAATCATCAGTTTGTATTACCTTATGTTACCTGTGTATTACCTCATGTTACCTGTGTATTACCTCATGTTACTGTGCATTGCAGACTAGTTGTGTTTTATGCTCTGTGCAGTTATATATTATTATTATTTTATTATTATTTATTACTATAGCGTCATTTATTCCATGGTGCTTTACATGTGAGGAGGGGTATACATAATAAAAACAAGTACAATAATCTTGAACAATACAAGTCACAACTGGCACAGGAGGAGAGAGGACCCTGCCCACGAGGGCTCACAATCTACAAGGGATGGGTGAGGATAAAGTAGGTGAGGATAGAGCTGGTCGTGCAGTGGTTTGGTCGATCGGTGGTTACTGCAGGTTGTAGGCTTGTCGGAAGAGGTGGGTCTTCAGGTTCTTTTTGAAGGTTTCGATGGTAGGTGAGAATCTGATATGTTGTGGTAGAGAGTTCCAGAGTAGGGGTGATGCGCGAGAGAAATCTTGTACGCAATTGTGGGAAGAGGAGATAAGAGGGGAGTAGAGAAGGAGATCTTGTGAGGATCGGAAGTTGCATGCAGGAAAGTACAGGGAGATGAGGTCACAGATGAATGGAGGAGACAGGTTGTGGATGGCTTTGTATGTCATGGTTAGTCTTTTGTACTGGAGTCTCAGGCTAATGGGGAGCCAGTGAAGGGATTGACAGAGGGGAGAGACTGAGGAATAGTGGGGGACAGGTGGATTAGTCGGGCAGCTGAGTTTAAAATTGACTGGAGGCGTGCGAGAGTGTTAGAGGGGAGGCCACAGAGCAGGAGGTTACAGTAGTCGAGGCGGGAGATGATGAGGGCATGGACTAGGGTTTTTGTAGATTCTTGGTTTAGGAATGTACGGATCCGTGAAATATTTTTGAGTTGAAGGCGGCAGGAAGTGGAAAGGGCTTGGATATATGGTTTGAAGAAGAGATTAGTGTCAAGGATTACCCCGAGATAGTATTCTGAAATGCTCCTGTTTTGGCATCCTATAGCTTCACTCTTTCCTGTCATATCTACAAGCAATAAAAGAAGGTTACAACTTTTCAGTCTCTTTTTCTTAAAGATGGCAGGGGGTTTAGCTACATGTCTGATTGCACACCCTGCTAACGTGTATGAGGACAGTATAATACGGTTACCGATCTTCCATAGCGCTGCTGTTTTCTGACACCCATTTTTTTCCAGCAATCCGTCTGATGAAGGTCGATGTTTATGAATGTTACTTTAATGGGATTGCTTTAATGAATAAATATATAGTCTTCATTTCTGAATACAAGAGTGCCAGATTTTGTTTTTACTTATTCTGTATGGAGCATTATATGACGCTAATTATTCTGTATGGAGCATTACATGTGACCCATTCCTTATGGAGCCCATTCTGTATGCAGCATTATATGGGGCCCATTATTCTGTATGGAGCATTGTATGAGGCCCATTATTCTGTATGTAGCAATATATGGGGTACATTTTTCTGTATGGAACATTATATGGGATCCATTAATCTGTGTTTAGTGCGATATGGGGCCAATTCTGTATAGAGCAATATATGGAACTCATTATACTGTATAGTGCAATATATGGGGCTCATTATACTGTATGAATTACTATATGGTGCTCATTATACTGAATGGAGCAATATATTGTGTCCATTATACTGTACGGAGGACTGTGTGGTGCCCATAATACTGTATGAAGGACTATACTGTTTGGTCTAAAATTAACACTTTTTACTGTGTGCTGCGAGGATTAGCCGGTTTCTGAGCTATTGTAGAATTTACCGTAGATATCACTCATGTAATGTAAGAAGTACCGTATTTTCCGGCGTATAAGACGACTTTTTAACCCCTAAAAATTGTCCCAAAAGTCGGGGGTCGTCTTATACGCCAGGTACGGCATGTGCAGGGAGCGATCCTGGATGTTCCCAGGGTCTGAAGGAGAGGAAACTCTCCTTCAGGCCCTGGGATCCATATTCATGTAAAAAATAAAGAATAAAAATAAAAAATATGTATATACTCACCCCTCCAAGAAACCTGGCTGTCACCGCTGCAAGCGTCTGCCTCCGTTCCTAAGAATTGCAGAGCGTGAAGGACCTTCGATGACGTCACGGTCAGGTGACCGGTCACATGAGCGGTCACGGACCAATCACAGGACTGCGACGTCATCGAGGGTCCTTCATGCTCTGCAATTCTTAGGAACGGAGGCAGACGCTTGCAGCGGTGACAGCCAGGCTTCTCGGAGGGGTGAGTATATACATATTTTTTATTTTTATTCTTTATTTTTAACATGAATATGGATCCCAGGGCCTGAAGGAGAGTCTCCTCTCCTTCGGACCCTGGGAACCACACGCCGTATAAGATGACTGGGTGTATAAGATGACCCCCGTCTTATACAGCGGGCATATCCCAAATTCCGTATTTTATATGGAAAAGTTGTGGGTCGTCTTATACGCCCAGTCGTCTTATACACCAGAAAATACGGTAAGTGAAATCTTTGGCATTGTACTATACCTATATTTCCCTGCAGGGCCGTATTTGCCACTAGGCACTTGAGGGCATGTGCCTAGGGCGGGGCCATGCGGGGGGGCGGCACCTGAGCAGGTGTGTGTGCTCTTTTTTTTTTTTTTTTTTTTTTATGCAAAGTCCGGTCCGGCCGGGGTCACCTTAAGGCTTAAGCCCCTCCCCCCTCGCCGCCCCCCCCCCTCGCCGCCACCGCCGCCCCCCCGCCGCTGCCTCCTTGCCCATACACACTATGATTGATGCATACTCACCTCACCTGCTCCAGCGACGCCTGGTCTGCTCTCAGTGACTGCACCCTCGCTGTGTGAGCGGTCACATGGTACCGCTGATTAAGGTCATGACCTTAAATCAGCGGTACCACCTGACCGCTCATACAGGACGACGAGGGTGCTGCGCCGGGACACTGCACAGAGGTGGAGGATCCCGTTCTTCTGCGCGCCGTGAGGTGACACAGCCAGGTGAGTATGATGACAGGCAGGGACGGGGGGAGCCGGGGAGGATGAAGGAGGAGGATCGGGGAGCCCGGCAGGCGGCAGCCACAAGATAGATGGGGAGCGGCGGGGCAGGCTGCCGATGAGCCACGCATGGGGGATGGGAGATGACGAGCCAGAGCCACCAATGCCACCATGCATGCATGCATGCATGCATACAGGGGGGGATGGGAGATAAGCCAGAGCCACCATGCACACAGGGGGGGTGAATATGAGCCATGCATACAGAGGGGGGGGTGAATATGAGCCATGCATACGGGGGGGGGTGTATATGAGCCATGCATACAGGGGGGGTGTATATGAGCCATGCATACAGGGGGGGGGGTGAATATGAGCCATGCATACAGGGGGGGGTGAATATGAGCCATGCATACAGGGGGGGGTGAATATGAGCCATGCATACAGGGGGGGGTGAATATGAGCCATGCATACAGGGGGGGTGAATATGAGCCATGCATACAGGGGGGGTGAATATGAGCCATGCATACAGAGGGGGGGTGAATATGAGCCATGCATACAGAGGGGGGGGGGGTGAATATGAGCCATGCATACAGGGGGGGTGTATATGAGCCATGCATACAGGGGGGGTTTATATGAGCCATGCATACGGGGGGGGGGGTGAATATGAGCCATGCATACAGGGGGGGTGTATATGAGCCATGCATACAGGGGGGGGTGAATATGAGCCATGCATACAGGGGGGGGTGTATATGAGCCATGCATACAGGGGGGGAGTGTGAGCCATGCATACAGGGGGGGGATATGAGCCATGCATACAGGAGGGGGGGTCATTATACAGTATCATGGAGAACTGTGTGGCCATTGTACAGTATTGAGCATCATGTGTGGCCATTATACAATATGGAGCATCATGTGTGGCCGTTATACAGTATGGAGCATCATGTGTGGCCGTTATACAGTATGGAGCATCATGTGTGGCTGTTATACAGTATGGAGCATCATGTGTGGCCATTATACACACTTTCTGTCTCGTTCCCTTCTTCAAAAGTTGGGAGGTATGGTACCGCATTTGCCAGATCATAAGTGCCGCAAATCCCATAGGGAATGAATGAGGCCGAACGCAGTGTTGCCGTAAGTGATCCGTTACGCGGCACATGCAGAAAAACTGCCGGATTTGCTGCAAAAGGCGACTTTCACATCAGCGATTCTTGCTAAAGTCACTGCCGATAGTGTCATACTCACCAAAGGGGGGGGGGGGGCAGCACTAAAAGTGCCTAGGGCAGCAGAAACTCTAAATACGGCCCTGTTTCCCTGCAGTATCTGTGCATCATGAATCGTGGTATGTGTTAAAGGGGCCCACTGAGACTCTTTCGCTCAGGGCCCATTAAAACCTTGAGCCGGCCCTGGTGTATTGCTTATAGTTTTCTTTGAAACAATTGTACCTGCTGATTCCAGGTCTTTCTGTAGCTCTGTACAGGTAATCCTTGGCTTTTGTACAACTTTTTCTGATAATTTTTTTCACTCTTCTGTTGGAAATCTTGCTGGCAGCACCTGATTATAGCCCGTTTATGGTGAAATTATGTTCTTTCCACTTCTGGATAATGGCCCCAACATTGCTCACTGGAACCTTCAGTTTAGAAATTTTTCTGTAACCAATGTCATCAGTATGTTTTGTAACAATAAGGCTGTGAAGGTCTTGAGACAATGTAAGATGCTAGCAGGTGCGCGAGATGCAGTGATGGACGGGAGGCAGAGCAAGGGTTAACAGGTTTATTTACAGGGGAATACTCCACGCAGGGAGGCAAAGAGTAAAACAGTATTAAAGGCACAGTAAAATACAATGGTTCAAATATTAGCAAAACTTATAAGGAAGTCAATGCTGCAGCTCCTGCTGCGAACTCAATGGTGCTGGCAATGGCCGTCGCAGTGTCATTAATAGGGTCAAGCAGACAACAATACCCCCATCTTCTGGTGACAGTGGTCGGTCTCCGTACCTTCCACTGCCCCTAGTCCATATACTGCGGATGCCTACAAGGTTACAGGACACGGTACTATCTAAGCCTGACGTGTCTCCTGCACAACTCTCCTGACAGTCTCGGTCAAACGGGCCTAAAGTGGCTGACGGTGACGCAGGTCACAGTCTTGTACAAGCCCAGTGTGGCTCAGCAGGTGTTTACTGGCACAGCCAGGATGCAAAGGTCTGTACTGTCCCCGGTCACTATTATGGGGTACGTGTCTAGTACTCACGGACTCGGAGACTGGACTCACACCGCACGTCTCTTTCTCTCTGGTCTTTCTCTCCCCACTGTTGGCGGCGGGTGACGGTAAGAACTGGTTTGCACATTGCTTGTGCTCTCAGGGCAGGGCACTTCTATGGCTGCTGCACAGATGGCTCAGCTCTACTCGGTGTGCATGGCTCAGCTCTGTGTATTTGTCTCAGCTCTGCACGGTTCTCCTCTGCTCTGCATGGCTCTGCAGTGGTCCCTCTCTCCAGATTGCTGCTGGGCACGCTTGGATCTGCAGGCGAAGGGGCCCTGTCTATGCGACCCCTCTCAGAGTTGGTACTCCGCGCAGGGGACAAGGGAAGCAGAGCATGCCCATCACCGCTCTGCACGCTGCTCTGCTCTGGCGCCAAACTGCTCTGCTTTGCGTGCTTCTTCTTTTTATCTCCCTGTTGTTGCGTGCCCTTTTCTGGCTCTCTCCGCCCCCTCCTGTCACCAGGAAGCCCCGTCTCACTCATCCTTCCCTCATGCAGCAGGGGAAGGTCCGCACTACTCAGGCTTCTCCCCGAGAACAGAGGATGCTGCCTTTCTGGTTCCAGACCTGGCATGCAGGTACCCGAGGTCCAGTTTATCTCCTTACAACAACTCTCTGGCTTTACCCACCATGAGTTGTTTCTTGTGTGGCATCTTGGTAATGGGATACCTTTGTATAGGCCATCAGTTGAACCAGCTGATATTATTTTTCATTAAGTGACAGGATTGCTTACTAATTACTGATAGATTTTAGCTGGTGTTATGACTTTCCATGGCTTTTTGCACCTCTCTTTCTTCATGTGTTTAATACTTTTTCCTTGTGTTATTTCTCATTTTTTACATATAACTTAATTTATAGACATCTAAGGTTTGATTTCTTTGCCATCGTGGATTGGATGGGTTGTTGCTGACATCTGGTGAGAATTTCATATTGATAGCACCTTGAGAAATATATTTACGAAGAAAATTGGAGACATGTTCAATACGTATTTGACGTGCTCTTGACAGGAAACATAGAATGAGGTTAGTGAGATAAGACACTCCTTTAATAAAAAGCAGACAGTCCAAATGAAGGTATTGTCTACCTTGCTCTAATGTGCTGCTGTCACCTTCAGAAAAAATCATCAAATAGCTTTATTCTTTCAATATCATCCAAAATTCACGGACAACTGGAAATTTGTTTTCTGCTTCCTGAAGGCGACGCAGTATTTCAGGGTTAGGGCTCTTTTCCACTTGCGAGATAAACGTCCGTGTCTCGCATGTGAAAACCAAGCTCTGGCCCGGCACTTGGGAGCGGAGCGTGCGGCTGCATGTATTGCTATGCAGCCGCACTCTCCGCTCCGGAGTGCCGGCGCCACAGCTTGGTTTTCACATGCAAGACACGGACGTTTATCTCGCAAGTGGAAAAGAGCCCTAAGTCAGATGTTTAGAGGTTTATTAAAATCCTACAGCTTTTGTTTTAATTAATGCATTCCAATGCAGCAAGCAGAGACACTAAGTCCTTAGGAGCTTTATTGCTCCCTCGCCAGCAGTCGATTAATAGATATATTGCTTGTAACTCTGACATTTTTTGTGATTGACATTTCAACAGCTGTGTCCAACTGTGTAGGTCATGAACAAAAATGATTCAACTTCACATGTGATGCTGAGAGCCATTCTTAAATTTTGCCAGAACAAAGCAATTATCATAGCAACTGGGTTTTCTCAGGTAATCACCAGATCAATTTTGATAGAAAGAGTAAAATTGTTTAGTTTTTTCAAGTAAATTGTTAATGGTTGATGGGGGCCAAAAAATGAAAAAATCTTTTATTAATGGAGACAATGGTTGTCCAGATTGATGTCCTATTCTTAGAAAAGGTCATCAATGTCTCTTTATGTCTCTGTGGGTTCAGTGATGGGCAGTGGAACAGACCTGTATTCCACCAGATGGAGCAATGCAGCACAGTGTTCACTGGTTCAGAACGCGACTGATGTGGATTAGAACGTTCCCAGCATTCCTTGGCAAAGTGTCCCATGTGTCCACAGTTATAGCAGCTTAACCCCCTCTCTTTGTGAAGTCCGAAATCACCACAGTTCTTCTTCTCGTCAGTCCATGGGTTTCAGTGACCTCCCTGTAAGCCCCTGTTCCCAACTCAATTGGGCTGCACTTCTATGTAGCACTGATCGAGTAGCAGAACAATCATCAGTCAATCTTGCAGCCTCATCCACACTGAGTGGTTTTGTATCCGCCACCCATTCTTTTAAGTCACCTGGGAGCTTGGACATAAATTGTTTCAGCAGGAATATATCCAAGACATGTTCTGCTTCCCGAGCCCCCAGTCCTTCTATCCATTGCGTACATGCTGTGAATAATGTGTTGGTAAACTTTTGGTGCATGTGTGCACCAGGCTTGTCAGTCTCTCAAACTTCCTCCAGTAAGTTTCGGGCATGAAGGCTTACCTCTCTAGTAATGCGCTGCGAATGATATAGTAACACCGCTGGTCCCCAGGAGTTATTAAAAGCTTCTCTTAATTTTCCGGTTAGGTCAACGGTCAAAAACCTGAACCAGTCACCGACTGACACCTCATGTTCTCAAATAACTGGCGATGTTCATCAATATCTGAGGTTTCTTCAATGAACTGTGGTATGTCCGGGTACTTTAAAGATGCATTTCCCTCTCTTCTGCTATCTACTGTCATCTGGGCTGGGGTGGGTGGGGGTACTGCAACATGCACACATAGATATTTTCTTACAACTGCCACCCGCTCTATCCTCATGGCCTGCTCTCCTAGCGTGGCCAGCATTTGCCTCAACTCAGCTGGTCAATCTTTCGCCATTTGGATTACAACCCTAGGCTGTGGTCCCTCCATGGAGCAGCCCTCCTACACTACTGAACTGGCCTCCTCCTGTGGGTATTCATGGTTCAAGTCAGCCAAGCATTGTATTACAGTCTCTCAGTTGTCCTCCGGCAACCACTCTAGCGCTCTCCCAGAGAAAAGGGCTCTCTGCTTCTCCTTCTTGAGCCTTTTGTAGATGGTGTCCACCATCTCTTCTGCAACGTCACCGTACAGTTACTTACCTGGTAAGCTGTCCAGAGATAGGTGATCCCACCACTTCCCACTACTTGTGAGGATCTGAGCTTGTGGGTTGTAATAAGCACCTGGGCAGAATAACATTGTAATTATTTTTATACCTTACGTTCACGATCTTACAGCAATTCAGGGTAGATGATCACAATGCAATGTCCCGAGTCCACAAGATTTCATCCTGGGGCTGAGAATTCCACTGCCCCCTTATTAGGAGATACCCATTGTGTACCAATTTTTGGTTGACCTATAGCTTTTGTATCTCCTGCCGGTATAGTCTGTAGTCACTGTCCATACTCTTCCAGACGACGGCTATCACAACTGTAGCACGTATGTCCCACTCCAGCCAGTAGCAACAGTCCTTAAGATAGTTCCAACAGCATAAAGTATAGTCCCAACCGGGGTTCTCTATACATCTTTGTGGATTTATTGATGAGTAGAGAAGTAGACTTTTATTCCACCAGATGGAGCCATGGTTCCTTGGGCTGTTCCTGATGAGAGCGTCTTTGCAGAGAGAGCCAGAGTCTATTTATATTCATAGCTCCCATTCAGAACATTCTTCTACAGGATTGAATAAAGGTGGGAGGGTAATTGATCCTTCATTGTTTAATTGTTCAAATAACCTGCATATTTATCCTAAGTTGTGTAGGTTAGTAAACTGCAGTGGGTTGATGCAATATGAAAACATACAGATTCATTGCTTAACCTGTTTACCAATCTCGTGTCTGGCCTTGGGTATACATAGTGTAAGATCCAGCCTGCAGCCTTCTTCTGCTTACTGTCACTGAATGGAAACATTGATTCCTGAGGCTGAACGGATGAGCAAGCAAATCGACCTAACCGGGTTTCCATGCTGGATAAAGTCTGCATCCTTTACAGCCGTGGACTCCACTCTACGTGCATTGGTACAATAGCCTTTAATCCATGGACAGCTCCTTGCAAACTTCCTATTGTTTCAGGAAACAACACATGTGCATAAACAAAATAGTCAGAATTTGAATCTAAATTTTGTTTTGAAGTATCTTACGAGCGGGTGCAAACATCATTGTAAAGAAGGAACAGGGCCTATGCTGTTACAGAAAGATATTTTCCACATAATAATGTTGTTAGAGTTCTCAAGGAAAGACGTTTTCTTTTTCGCTGGCTATTCCCTTTTGGTCTACTTATAACCGCCAATGGCAAGAGCTTTACAGTCAGAACATCTTCAGACATTAGCCGAGTATGTGGTGACTTGGACATCCACTTGGAACAAATTCCTGACCTGAGAATGATTCATACTGAACTCCATCTACCGGACCTCCCGGACCACGAGCCCTGGAGCACTACTGATAACCCAAAGGGTCAAAGACCTAAAAAACGCCAAATGAAGTCCCAGAGATGATCCTTTCTAACATCTGGTGAACTTTTTCTTTACTGTCTCTCGAAAACATAGTTTGTTTGTTTTTGTTTTTTTTTATATGAGGTTAATCTTTGATTGCCTAGATCCTGATGGTGGCTTAGCCTCTATATACTGTGAAATTAGTTATATGTCCAATGGACAAAAAAAGGGGGAAAAAAAAAGGAGGTTCTTGAGCCACTTTTAAGTTGATATATGAATACTTCTTTAGACTGTTCCTAAAAACGGTCATAGTTATTACTACTTTTAGAAATTCTTGGGTATAGATTGATTATCAGTGGGTCATGTTTGTTGTTATTTCTTACCTGTACTACCACCTAGGTACCACCCAAAAAAGCCAAAATGGTTTTTGCATATGTTATTGGGCGACGAGCCCCTGTTTATGTTGCAATGTTATTGTTTCCTCACTCTTCTTTCTCTTTTTCTCCTCCCCTTGCCCACCCACCCCACCCCTGCCGGCGTACAAACCTACATGGACATCGGAGATTCAACCTTTTCCTAGATTCGAAATGACGGATAAAACTAAAGATACTACCATTGCTTCATATAACGTAAGAGGCTTAAATGCGCCGATCAAGAGAGCCCAGGTACTAGCACATATCAAGAAACTAGAAGTAGATATTCTGTTATTACAAGAAACACACTTTATCCAAGACAAATCCCCAAATTTTGAAAAACACTACTATAATACATGGTACCATTACTTCTCGACTTCCAGGAAATCTAGAGGAGTAGCGATAGCTATTTCTAAATGCACCCCCTTCCAACTGGTAGATACTCTCAGAGATAGGGAGGGCAGGTACATTTTTATTAAAGGAAAGATTGCACACAAATTGGTCACAATAGGCAATGTCTACGCACCCAATACAAAACAAGATTTATGGCTGGCCAAAACACTGAAAGAAGTAGACAGTTTTATTGAAGGTCCATTGATAATGGGAGGAGACTTCAATATTCCACTGGAACCGGTAATAGACTCTTCAACGGGGAAATCTAATGTTCCCAAAAAAGCGCTCAAGCGTATCCGTTCAATTTTTAACATCCACCAATTAATAGATGCTTGGAGGTACTTTTATCCTACCACCAAGGATTATACACACTTTTCTCAAACACAATCATCTTATAGCCGCATTGATTATCTTTTCATCCCACTTCAGATGTTCCCACTTCTAAAAGATATACAGATAACCCCTAATGTTCATTCAGACCATTCGATCCTTATTAGCAAAATACAGATCGGGCATAGACTTAAAAACAACGTGTGGAGATTAAACGAGACATTATTGACGGACAAATCAGCTAAGGATAAGATACTGTCGAAATTAAGAGAATTCTTTGAAATTAATGATCAAGATACTATATCCTTTGCGACGGTATGGGAAGCCCATAAGGCGGTAATAAGAGGAGAGATGATCTCCTTGTCCTCGTATAAAAATAAGAAAAGACAGACAGAAGTTGTTTCCCTTTATAAAGAGATCCAGGCACTGGAACAAGACCACAAACTATCGCTAAATCCTCAAGTGCTGACATCACTTTAAAAAAAAAGACAAACCCTAAAGGATCATCTAAACCTAGACTCACTTAAAATTTACACTAGATGGAAACACAAGATGTTTGCGCACGGAGATAAAATGTCTAGGTTCATGGTAACAATGATTAAAAAAAGGAAAGCAAAGACATTAATTTACTCATTAAAGACCCCGAGGGGAGCTACCACTAAAAACCCAGAGGAAATTGCTTCCGCTTTCAGAGATTACTATGCCGCCTTATATAATATACGACCCGGGGAGACCGTTGACCAATTAACTAAACGGAAAATGGAGATTAACACATTCCTGAAATCACTTAAACTCCCGTCCCTCGATGAGACCCAGCAAACTGAATTAGCAGCCCCCTTCGGGTTGGGCGAACTCCGGTCCACCCTGTCAAACAGCCCAATGGATAAAAGTCCAGGACCGGATGGACTTCCTAATTCTTATTACAAAGCCTTTCAAGAGACCCTAAACCCCCTTCTTTTGAAGCTGTTTAATGGAATATTGGGAGGGTTGCCCTTTTCAAAACAAACATTGGAGGCTCATATTTCTCTCATACACAAAGAGGGCAAGGACCCCGAAGTGTGTAGCAACTACAGACCGATCTCCCTGCTAAACAATGATCTCAAATTGTTTGCAAAGATGATCGCTAATTGGATCAATCTAGTGCTGAGCTCATTAGTTCTACCAGACCAGACAGGTTTTGTAAGGGGCAGAGAGGGAAGAGAAAATTCCTTGAAAATATTATATCTAATGCAACGTGCTCTCACACGCAGCAAACCTCTGGTTTTGATGGGTACAGATGCCGAGAAAGCGTTTGACAGGGTGGACTGGACCTTCATGCAGGAGACATTGAGCCATTTTGGTTTTCCTCCGACTCTAATAAAAGCTATCTTTCAAATGTATAACTCCCCCACTGCTAAAGTGAGGGTAAATGGTGACCTTTCCGACCCCTTCGAAATTAAGAACGGCACACGACAGGGATGTCCACTGTTGCCCACACTGTTTGTCCTATCGATTGAAACTTTGATTCAAAATATTAGGCAGCACCCAGACATTGTGGGAGTTCGTGTTCAGGGTTCAACACACATAGTAGCGGCCTTCGCCGATGACTTACGTTTAACGCTAACTAATCCTGAGAGGGAAATCCCGGCGGTATTGGGTTTGTTTGAGAAATTTGGGACTTTATCAAATTTTAAAATTAATTTAGACAAATCGGAAGCAATGAGCATAAATGTAGGCCAAAAAACCATCCGAAGCATTAAATCCAAACTACCAATAATTTTTGAGAAACTTCTAGTTCATAAGAACTCACCAAGGGGTGTCCTAACCAAAATATACCAGGCAATTGTGATTAACAATACCCCACTCAAACGAGCTTATATACACAATTGGGAAAAAGACCTTAGTATTGAATTACAGGACTGGGAGGTGGACCAAATCTACAAAAACTCTCATGGCCCATCGAGTTGTATAAGGGTACAGGAAAATTCATATAAAGTAGTCACTAGATGGTACACTACCCCGACTCTTTCACACTTATGGTACCCTAAATCCTCATCAACATGTTGGAGGTGCTCTAAAGAAACTGGTACTTTTTTGCATATGTGGTGGTCTTGTGAATTATTACAACCCTTTTGGAAGTAAGTATTAGAACACACAACTAAAATATGCAATTTATTACACCCACCTTCCCTAACACTTATTTTCTTGAACTGGAAGGGAGACAACTCTAAATATAAAAATAAATCTTTATTGGCATTCCTTTTGTCAGCAGCTAAGCTTCTTATCCCAGTCCATTGGTTGACTAAAAACTGCCCGAACCTTTCGGACTGGGCTAATAAAGTGGACCAGTTATTCTATGTAGAGGAAATCTCCGCACTTACTTATTTTTCACAAGAGAGATTCTACACAACATGGGCTCCCTGGAAATCTTTCAGATCTAGCGACGAATATCTGGCTATCATCAACAATTAAGTGACTCTTTCTATGTATTGACTTCTTCTTAATTCCAAAGTAATCATTCCGATGTATCCCCTTTTAATTTCCCCTTATCCACAATAGGACAAGCCGGATCCTCTCCTTTCGGAGGAATCAACCCCGAACCCTGCTTTCCCCCACCTTCTTCTCCTTCTCTTTCTCTTATTCTTTTTTGTTTGTTGAATAAATGTTGTATTGGTGAGTTGCGGGTCCCTACTTTGGGTTTGGCCTTTGGGAAGATACAAGACGACGAGAGTGAAATCTATTGAATTCTGTTTTTTCTCACTGCAAATTTATTATTTGTTCATACGATCGTTACTATTACTACTTGATTATATTGGATTAGTCTTCCCGGAGTGTGGATGTGCGAATTAAGGATGTATCTTATAAACCACTTGTTACTTGTTAATTGTCTGTTATATGTGTAAAATTTAATAAAAAGAAATTTAAAACAAAACAAATATTGTTGTTAGAGTCTGTTTTGTTTTGACCATCCGCCATCTTGTTGTGGTTTTCTGGCTGCTGGTCTTTTTTCCCTGGTGTTGGGTTGTCTTGGACAGGTGATTGTATCACCCTTTATTACCCAACACCTGCCTCCCATTCCTTGCTGGACAACAGTGTTAATCCGCTAGAGTTCTGGCTAGGTGCTTAGACAGCTTTCTGTGTTTGATATTGTTCAGTTCTGGGATCTCTAGTTCTGCTATCCTTTGTTTCTGTTTTCAGTTTGTTTCTGCAGCCTTCTCTGTGTTTCCTATTAGGAGGTGACCTGTTTTTTGTACCCAGTCCTTAGATCTTTTAGGGACCTCCTTCCCCTTATCTATAGGTCTTCGCTGAGTTTAGACTAGGATCGTCGGTGGGTCTATTCACAAGGAATGGGTTGCCCACCCCATCGTAGGGATTCAGCCTAGTCTTAGTGCAGGGTCAGCTTTCCCCCATCTCTCCTAGGTTCTGTGCTGCAGTTTCGTAACAAATGTTAGATATGAATGACTTTGTCATGAATTCCTAACCTAGTTTTACCTGTGAAATCAGAACATATCAAACATCTGTACTAATTTTTTTGAATGTGTTACTTAGTGTGTTTTATGTTCTAGTAAATGGTGGATTTTATTCAGACTATAATTATAGATACTTAAAAAAGATAATTTGAAAACCTAAATCTATAACTAATGCAAACACTGACTATTTTGCTACTGATCTCTCCTCTGCTTGAAAAATATGAAAGGGATTTTAATAGGCTGCAGCCATTGCCCAGTGTGATATAAAAAATAACTAAAAAGCGAGTTGTAATTACACACTATCTCAGCTATTTATCTGACATAAAAACTGGAAATTAGAGGCATTAAAGAGATATGTGTTGATAGCATCTTCTGCATTTACATCTGAGAGTCCATATTTTAGTGTTATATTTAATTACATGTTTTATGTGTTTATATTTAATTCATATTTTTCTCACTGTAGATGGCAAAAAAGGGACAAGGCCCATTGATCTTCTGGGTATACAACCATGTAAGTGTGTTACCTGGTGACCTGAACAGTCATCTCAGTAAGTACAAAATGGCTAAATGTAGTTGAAAGTCCTCTTCACAGTCACAAAAGATGAATTAGCTATGAAGTTTAAAGGGTTTGCCCTACATTTTGTATAGGCCAAGGGAATAAAAAAAAACCATACAAACAAAAATGTACTCACTTCCCAGACCAGGGTAGGTACCTCACTGGCCACTGACCTAAACAATGTCACCTGATGACTGCAGTCAATCAGTGTTTTCAGAATCTTTATATATATATATATATATATATATATATATATATATATATATATATATATATATATATATATATATATATATGTATATATATATATATATATATATATATATATATATATATATATATATATATACAGTTATATGAAAAAGTTTGGGCACCCCTATTAATCTTAAGCTTAATGTTTTATAAAAATTGTTTTTTTTGCAACAGCTATTTCAGTTTCATATATCTAATAACTGTTGGACACAGTAATGTTTATGCCTTGAAATGAGCTTTATTGTACTAACAGAAAATGTGTAATCTGCATTGAAACAAAATTTGACAGGTGCATAAGTATGGGCACCTCACCAGAAAAGTGACATTAATATTTAGTAGATCCTCCTTTTGCAAAAATAACAGCCTCCAGTCGCTTCCTGTAGCTTTTAATGAGTTCCTGGATCCTGGATGAAGGTGTTTTTGACTATTCCTCTTTACAAAACAATTCCAGTTCAGTTAAGTTTGATGGTCGCTGAGCATGGACAGCCCTCTTCAAATGATCCCACAAATGTTCAATGATTTTCAGGTCTGGAGACTGGGATGGCCATTCCAGAACAGTGTAATTGTTACTCTGCATGAATGCCTGAGTAGATTTGGAGCGGTGTTTTGGATCATTGTCTTGCTGAAAGATCCATCCCCTGCGTAACTTCTACTTTGTCACTGATTCATGAACATTATTGTCAAGAATCTGCTGATACTGAGAGGAATCCATGCGTCCCTCAACTTTAACAAGATTCCCGGTGCCGGCATTGGCCACACAGCCCCAAAGCATGATGGAACCTCCACCAAATTTTACTGTGGGTAGCAAGTGTTTTTCTTGGAATGCTGTGTTTTTTTGCCGCCATGCATAATGCCTTTTTGTATGACCAAACAACTCAGTCTTGGTTTCATCAGTCCGCAGGACCTTCTTCCAAAAAGAAATACAAACACCTTCCTGACTGTAGCCAATTAATACAATCTATCAATTTTTGTCTTCTGGATAGGTAATAAATACTTCTATCAGGAACATACCTTTAAGATACTAATAGACATCCCTATAGTCATAGGTCTTCTGTAAAACGCCCTATATATTAAAGATGATTTATGATTCCAGAAAACCATCTCGTTTGACTGTTTGTTTAAAAAAAACACTAAAAACCTTTCTTCACTCACCCTCCCTCGGTCCATCACAGAATCTCCGCTGCTGTTATTATAATCCTGACTTTGATTATAAGGAACCTGCGAAAACTCTGTCTGAAATAACAGCACATTTGAGTGTAAAAAAGCTCAGGTGGCCAGTGCGAAAATTGCTATATCATTTACCGTAGGTTCTTTTTTTAAATAAATATAAGAAATAAAAAAACACATTGGCCAAATGTAAAAAAATACATGAAAACCTTTTTTTACATAATAGTTCATTTCCTGATGATATCTTCACTTTAAATTATTTAATGCACAATTCCCACTCAAAATATGAACCAAAAGCCTCCTCTAGGCATGTACAGTAGTTGGTAGCAAAATAGGATTCCTACTGTTAAGCCTGTTGTGTTTTTGCTCTGCATGTGAAGTCCGCATTCAAAATTAATCAGCATAAAAAATTTACGCAAGACAAGCACGGAGATCCTCATGAAAAGACGGATTATGCTCAATGCCAAACTTGTCGACATTTAATATACTTAGCCTCATCTCATTCTTAAGGTTGAAGGAACATTTAACCCTAGATCAGTTCAGATATAGATGGAAGAAGGGAAAGGAAAATAGGATTTACTACGACTAAGCAAGCTCCACTGTCTTTAATGTATTAATGCTATCCAGATACTCCAAATTATACTTCAAGGGGCTGTATGTAAATTGCTACTGCTCCGCTATATAATGCCTTAGAGCTTATATTAACCATTGCTATTAAGTATATTCACTTCATCAAAGATTCTGTGTGGAAATCCATCTATTTAAAATAATATAAACTACTCGCAGTAGCACTTTCCACTCTTACTGGCACAAAACACCCTACATAAACACCAGGGAGATACCCCTATCTGTAATTTTACTGCAATCATATAATCAATAAGAATATTGATTTATTTTTATATGGGCTCTTGCACACCACCATATCAATCAGATGTGTGTTATCTGTGGTTATCCAAGAAGTATCGTTTCTCTAGAGTTCTAGTTCTTTTTCTCTGAAGAGACAATTTGCATAATTATCTGTGGTTTTGATGGATAGCACTAGTACTCATGTTATTCTATGGGGCTAGCACATGTCCGATTCGCCGCTTACACAATTTGCCTCGGAGCATTGAATGGCACTAACCCATTCAAGTCTATGGGTCTGTGAAAAAAATCAGAAGCTTTCGGACGGCTTCCAAGTGTGGTCTGATTTTCACAGACTGACATTTGAAAAGTGAATAAACTTTTTTTTCTCTCCAACTCTGAGAAAATTTCATCCCACTCTGATCAAGCTCTGATAAGAATCTGATTTGCATAACTGGACCGTTTTTCTTGGATGGGGAGAAAGCATTTGTGTGATCCTAGCCTATTACTTAAATAGAACCAATATTTTCTGCAGTGTTGTACAGAGAAGTCCCCAAGTCGGTAACAATTCACCGATTATACTCTATTAAAAAAATACATTTTTAATGGTATGCATTAAAACTCATATGTATATGTGACTTTGTCACAATATATATATATATATATATATATATATATATATATATAGTGACAAGATCACTGGCAAAGTACTAGAGGGGAGATACAGTATGTAGCACTGAGGTTGTTAGCTTCAGTAATATAAACCTAGAAAAATCATCCAGCACACTAAGTGATGAGAAGGGTTAATTAGACATGATTAGTTCTAGAATGATTGAACAGCTGTAGCGTGAGAGGAATCCAGAGGATAAATATGCAGCTTTCTAGAGCATTTGAATGTGGGTGGGTCTGGAGGTGCAAGCTCTGGAGATATGCTTTAGTGTTAAGGAAAGCTGGACATATGTAGATTGTAGTTCTCCTGGATTGAATGTCCTTTGCTAGAGGACACAGAACCTGACATCTAAGCCACGTGGGCTAGCCAGTATAGATGAGCGAACCTTTCAAGGTTTGGTGAGATTTGCCGAACTATTTGGCGTTCGTTGAAAATGTTCGCAGAATGGTTCGACGAACGCAACCGAACGCCATTAGATTCAATAGGAGGCCAGACCAAACGTATACACAACAGGGGTGACAAAAAACTTTGCAAACAGCTAAAATTAGGGGTAGACACTATGAAAAATGGCATCAATTGACCCACAGTAGAAATTTGCAAATGGCAGAGCAGCAGTCAGCCATGGGCCATGCATAAGGTATCTGGGTCTGGCCCAGCATTTACAGCTTGGAATTGAAGTTTTAATGAGGACCTGATGGTTAAGGGAGTGGTGTAAGCCTTCTTAGCTGGGAGACCTGATACCTCATGCAACACCTCCATTTTTTTTCCAGCCACACTCAGATGGTACAAACATCAGTTTCATACAGTACTATTGGTAGAAATGTACGGAAAGTAACACAGGTATTTGACTGACCAATTGACCCACAGGAGAACCTTTTATAATGGCACAGAAGCAGTCAGCCATGGGCCAAGCATGAGGTAGTAGGTTCTGGGACAGCATTTACAGCTTTGAATTGAAGTTTCAATTAAGATGTGGTGGATAAGAGAGCAGTGTAAGTCTTCTTAACTGGGAGACCTGATACCTCATGAAACGCCTCCATTTTTTTTCTCCAGTGATGGCACAAAAATCAGTTTCATGCAGTAATATTCATAAAAAAAGTAAGGAAAGTAGCACAGGTAGTTGACTGAAAGTAAGCGCAGGCCTGCCTGTCTGGGAGCCCTACTTACACAGGCAGCCCTCCAGATAGAGACCCAAAAAGTTTTTTTTAACATCAGCAGCAATAGCAAGAGCAGGCACAGAAAACACCACAAAGATGGCACAGACTGCAATAACGGGAGATCAATATATGACACTAAAAACAACAACACCGCCTAGTCTGGCCAATCTGCGACTGGGGTGGAAAAGTCATCGGAGATCCTTGACTTGTTCATTTTGATGAAAGTTAGGCAGTCTACAGTTTGAGGGGACAAACGGATGCGCTTATCCATTATGACACCACCAGCAGCACTGAAGGCACATTCTGAGAGAACGCTGGCTACCAGGCATGACAAAACCTCCAAGGCGTGACAGGCGAGCTCAGGCCACTCTTCCATTTTTCTCCATTTTCCAAAATGTAAAGAGTCCAACCCCTCCCCAATGGCATTGATATTGTGCTCCAGATACTTCTGTACTATCCCCTCCAGTTGTTGACAATGTGTCAGACTTGTACTCTGTTCTGCTGGTGCACGGGCTGGTCTAAAAAATGTGTTAAACGACTCACAGAAATTGCTTATGCCACTTACACTGCTGCTGCTGTTTTGGCAATGATGTTCCCAGGGTTGGACGTCTAAAACTGGGAGGCACATTGTGTGCCTCACTGCTGTCTTGGGGAAAAGGACCCTTAAGATTGTCTACAAGCGTATTTCAATACTCCAGCAGATGTGCATCCCTTTCCAGGGGGGCAGGCATCTGGCAAAATTTACTCTTGTACCGTGGCACTAACAAAGTGGCAACCCAGTAGTCAGCACTATTTCTATCCCTAAGAATACGAGCATTGTGTTGAAAATAGTGCAGCAAGAAGGCGCTTATGTGGTGGGTGCTTCCATGAGGTCCAAGTCCATGCTGTGCTGGTGGCGGGGTAACACTCAAAGTTGCTTCCTTCATCCCTTCCCGACAACCGCAGACAACAGAGAACGGTTCATTATCATCTTCATTTCCTGATGACTGTTGCGTGTCCATCACCTTGTCCTCCTCAATTTGTTCATCGGCTCCTGCATCTTCACTTATAGTTTGTCTGGTACCATGAGCCCCCCTTGATCACTGTAAGCCACCCTCCCATAGCACCCACCTGTGCAGAAGACCTCTAATGCCCATGGAATAGAACGAATGTGTGAACAGAATGGCCTATCTGTGGTTCCCCATAGTCATTTGGGCATTTGGAAATTTTTGACAAGGGGATGGGAAACAAGGATGATTGGGATGTCACCTCTGTAGCACATTCTCTTTCTCAGCCTCATCTACAGAAGGTACTGCTGTGTGGCTGCCAAAAGAAAAGGAGTCGAGTAGGCGGTCAGCAACAGATGTTGTCAGGGATCTTTGGATAGGACGAGACGGTCTTTGTTCAGTTTTACATTAGCACCTAACCCATGTACATGTCTAACACCAAGCCAATTCCCCCTTCCACCACGACCTCACTTTTTCCCACTCATTTTATAAGTAGCCTTCCCCTCTTGTAACCTGCTGTTTCACAACCTTAGGCCCACAGCTGTCAGTCACCTGCCACAAAATGAACAATCACTATTTATTTTCTTAGACAGTGTGCCTGAACAACACTTTTATGCCTAACAATTTTTAAGTGGAAATCTGGCCTTCTGATTTGCCACTGAAACACAATATTCGCACATATTTCTGCGCCCTCATTTGTTGCCGGAATTAACACACATAAAGTTAAGAGTAAAAAAAAGTGTGCACAAGTGTGTACAGCTTCCCCGAGATCTAAGGGAATACTCCACCGCTCTAAAACCTGCATCATGTGAGATCCTGCTATATAGCGCTTGAACATCTATTGGTGCTAGATGGATATACAGGACACTAGCAACATCCTCCAGCCAAAGCAAGAGATTGGAAGTGCCCCTTATATAGGAGGGAAGGGCGACAACAAAAGGTTCAAAATTTTTTTATCAATATAGACCCTGGCATTCTGAGTAATAGAGTTAATCCCATACACAACTGGGTGTCCCTTTAAAGGGATTAGCCCCTTATGCATTTTTGGCAGAGCGTAGAAAAGTTCAAACATGAGAAATTTGGCATACTTTAAGTTATATTCATTAGTTCAGATGAGTATAGAACTCAAAGCTCTAGTTAAAATATCACTAAGCTTAGGTCATCTCATCCCGGAAAATATCCGAATATATAAAAAAAATACATGATCTTGAAGAATCTATCATATTAATTAAAAAGAAAAATTAAATCATGACCCATTTGATTACCAGAAAGACCAACATACCCCCTCAGATCCATTCTCAAACATTGCCATGGATCAAAACAGTGAGTCCCCTGTGGAAATCAAGTCACCTTCTCTTCACCTGATATTGATTTTTCTGCTGATTTTTCAGATGGTGAAAGAAATGTAAATAAATCTCAAGCACATAATTTTTAAAAATCATGTCCAGCAAAAAAACTGTATAGAAGAGCAGGACAAAAGCACCGCAAAACCCCTGGATTCAATCAGGAACAATCTCAGGAGCCCCAATCGATTCCAGCGTTTTATGTAGTTAACCTTTCATCCCTTACTCTGACTGAGGCTGAACATAATCTTTTATCATAATTTATCATGTGACCTCAACTTTACTCCTACAGATAACAACTTAAATTTTTTTTCAGTCATTAAAGATATAAACCGTTTTGTTCGGGATCTCATTATCAGGAAATTTTTTGTCCTATAATAATATGGACATTTGTGACGTTCCACCTCAAAACATCAATGCTTATAAAATTTAAATTTCATGGGACAAATTAGTCTTACATGCTTGATGGAGCTCGATCAGGATACTTCACCATCCCAGGATATGAATACCATCACCACCTTTTCCTTCAGGAACCCATACTTCTACTCAGTACAGCCCAGGACAACTGCCATGGATGGGTTCCAGGACAATATTGAAAGGGATTTGAAAACTTTACAGCACAATCCTGATTTCTTCCCGAGAAAATACAATCTGTCTAAATGTGAACAGGAAGCTCTTGACAATCTTTGCACTAGATCGGACATCATAATAAATATATCAGATAAAGGGGGGTTGGCGGTGGTGCTAAATAACCATGATTATATTAATTCTATTAACAACAGGATTGTTGACAGTAACATCTAAAAAAAAATTCAATATGACCCTACAAAAATTTTTTCTGAAATGATTAAGTCCATTATACAAGAAGGCTACTCAATAGGAATTATTCTGAAGAAAAAATTTGAGTTTTTGATCATAAAAAATCCAGTGGTGCCCATGATGCATGCCCTACCTGAGACCCCAAAACGAGTTCCCTCCTATGCGCTCAATCATATCGGGCATAGGATTGCTGGGTGAAAGATTTGGGCCAGTGGCTGTATTCCACCCTCCAGCCGTTTGTCTATCGGATACCTGGATATTTACAAGTTCATGTGATGTTCTACTAATGTTTCAAAATGTCAGTTGGTCCAATTCCTGGTCATGGCTAAACTGTGATGTTATAGCACTTTATACTAGCATACCTCACCATGTAGCGATAGCAGCAGTTAGTTCTAATTTGAACAAATACAACCCATATACTCAGGAGGTACAAAGATTCATTAAATCTGTACTTTCATTTTTATTCACGCATAATTATTTTATGTTCAACAAAAAAATTTCTTCAGAAAAATGAGGTTTCTATCGATGCTAAATTCTCTCCCTCGGTGGCAAATCTTTTGATAGCATGTTGGGAAGTGTAATGAACGGAAGCAGAAGAACAGGTGATGAAGTTCACATTAGCCTTTCATTTTTTGAGTGGAACCTTTGGACCTCGGTCCGGGGGTCTCCGAAGGGGTCGTAACTAGAGAGCCCCAGGTACCATAGTAAGATCCCTCGAACAGGACCAGAATGGAATACCTGGGGGACACAGGTGCCACCTCCAGTTAGACCCCGCACACGTGGCAGCTGTCCCAGCAGGACTAATGGATAAACAAATATAACAGATATGATGGAGCTGACCGGCAGACAATATGAGATATGAAGCTGGCTCTGGCAAGGGAAGACAGATTCCAGGTAGATGGGAGGAAGCTGGCTCCAGCACCTTTAGCATAGTCTAGGGGTTCGGATGGCGAGTGGCGGAACGGGATGGCACTTATCTTAGGATAGCCGAACCACTGGTCGCTGACATTCTGCGTACGCAAACAACATAAGCAGAGTGCAAAACGGAATGCTATAACAGCGCAGACAGAACAGGAACAGAACTTGAAATAGCAAGAGTAGATAGTCGTTGCTCCAGCACCCTCCCTATGACGGAAGGGCCAGAAGTAGTAATCATTGCGCTGCCATTGGTTAATTGGAATTTTCAAAAAATGCATGCTGTCCCTCTTGGAAACTGGAGGTAAGCACGCGCGTATCCTAAGCACTCTCCCTGGAGGCCTGCTGGCAGCATGTGAGGAAGTGGGGGAGAGAGAAGCAGCAGCAGGACGCCGAGGAACAGACAGAGAGTAAGGATCCAGATAGGGACCTTGCAGATGGACAGGGGCAGCCTTGGGAGCAGGAGCGGATGAGGTACCAGAACTGGGAGCAGCGCCAGAACCGGGTGCAGGGCAAGAACCGGGTGTACCAGGAAGAATGTTTATTTTTTAATGTCTCCAACCCTTTCTGCACATCCATCAAATATTATGCTAGACTTAAAGGTGACCTAATACTTATTTGGAATGATGAAGAATCTGATATTCCTTTATTCCTAGCATATTTTAATGACAATCAATTTAATATGTTTCACTGGCTTTATGGACAAGTGTTGAATTGGTTGGCTACCATAACTCTCTCATCACTACCAAAACATATATAAAACCGACATCTGGTAACACGATATCTCATTTTCAAAGTTACCACCCACCTCATACTATTCGAGCCTTAGTGAAATTGCAGCAATAGAAATTTATTTAGTAAAGAATGCAAAATCATCAATTCTGGACTAGCTAATAGAAATGATCCTACTTGGTCTTTGGCTCGTGCCACTAAAATTGTCGATTCTAAATCAAGAAACACCCTGATTAATAAAACAACCAAGATGCATAATGTGAACATCACCATGCCAAATAAACCTACTTTAGTACTCAATTGCAAAACTCATTTTCCAGCAATTGCTATGATTGTTAAAATTATGGATTCCATTTTGGAGAATGGTATTACAAATGTTTCACTCAAAGCCCCAATTATTGGTAGCCATCTTTTACCCAGTCTATATATTCCAGATGTGAACACAAACCATTCAGGCAATTGGTTGTCCATTAATGTTTTCGACAAATTTAAATTCACGTCACTACGAGACACTGATGATGCGCTATGACGTGCAGCTCAGTGTCTCTGTTGGCTGCCATTCTGAATGCTCGCATCATGTCAATGTTCAGCATAGCATCTAGATGAAGCAGAATTGGACTAATTGCGGGAAAACTAGATTATATTCTCGTCGGACAGGTGATAAATATGGTTGCTTGTTATTTTTTGTCTTTTAGAGGTGACATGGGTTTTAGTGGTTTATCTTCTCGTCAGACAGGTGAGGAATGTGGTTGTTTATTTTTTGTCTTTTACAGGGACATTGGCTTCAGTGGATAATCTTCTTGCCAGACAAGTGAGGAATATGGTGTTTTATTATTTTTTGTCCTTTACAGGAGACATAGGCTTCAGTGGATAAGGCGTAAAGGTGAGTATAACTTTGCCTTTTTATTTCAGATAAAGGTGTCAGTGTCTTTATTTTAAATATATGACTTTATTCTGGCAGTTTTCTTTTCTTAAATCTAACTATGGGGATAGCAATGGGCAAGTCTTATTGATGCCTCTCCTGTTGTGAATTCTGCTTTTGGGTTCCCTCCGGTGGTGGTAGGTGGTAATGCAGTTGTCCCTGGGTTTCAGTCCTGGTCAGGTGTTTCTGCTGATTGCAGTTCTGACTGGGGTATTTAGGTGTGCAGGATTCATTAGTCCTTGCCAGTTGTCAATTGTTGTTGGGAGGTGTTGGACCTCTGCCTGGTTCCTCCTGCCTTTCTGCCAAATCAGCAAATATAAGTGTCTGGGTTTTTTTTTCTGTGGCACACATGCTGTGTGCTTCATGATTCAGTGCTATTCTTTTGTGTTTTCTTGTCCAGCTTAGATTGTGTCAGTATTTTCTCAGTCTTGTTGGATTCTCTGGGGTTGCAGATATTCATTCCACGTCTTTAGTTAGATTGTGGAATTTTTTGTATTATCTGCTGTGGATATCTTTTGAAGGGTTTTAATACTGACCGCCTAGTATTCTGTCCTATCCTTTCCTATTTAGCTAGAGTGGCCTCTTTTGCTAAATCTTGTTTTCTGCCTGCGTGTGTCTTTTCTTCTCCTACTCACAGTCAATATTCGTGGGGGCTGCCTATCCTTTGGGGTTCTGCTCTGAGGCAAGGTAGTAATCCTAATTCCATCTATAGGGGTATTTAGTCCTCCGGCTGTGTCGAGGTGTCTAGGGTTTGTTAGGCACACCCCACGGCTACTTCTAGTTGCGGTGTTAGTTCAGGATCTGCAGTCAGTATAGTTTCCACCTACTCCAGAGAAAGTTTCTTGCGGCTCCAAGGTCACCGGGTCACAACAGTACAACTGGCCAATAATGAGCTAAATGCATCTCAGAACAAGGGAAGAAAGGTGTTGAGCCATTTTCTTTTCTGCAGTCTGTTTTGTCTTTTCTTCCCTCTTTATCTATGGGTGGCTGAGGAGTCTTGTGCTAGCATGGATGTTCAGGAATTAGCTTCTCGTGTAGACCAGCTTGCTGCTAGGGTACAGGGTATTTCTGATTATATTGTTCAGACTCCTGTTTTAGAACCGAAGATTCCTACTCCTGATTTGTTTTTTGGTGACAGGTCCAAATTTTTGAGTTTTAAAAACAATTGTAAACTGTTTTTTGCTTTGAGACCTCGATCCTCCGGTGATTCCATTCAGCAGGTTAAAATCGTCATCTCCCTGCTGCGTGGTGATCCACAGGATTGGGCATTTTCCCTGGAATCTGGGAATCCTGCTTTGCTTAATGTAGACTCCTTTTTTCAGGCTTTAGGATTATTATATGATGAACCGAATTCTGTGGATCAAGCGGAGAAGACCTTGTTGGCCCTGTCTCAGGGTCAAGAGGCGGCAGATTTGTATTGTCAGAAATTTAGAAAATGGTCTGTGTTGACTAAATGGAATGATGATGCTTTGGTGGCAATTTTCAGAAAGGGTCTTTCTGAATCCGTTAAAGATGTTATGGTGGGGTTTCCCATGCCTTCCGGTCTGAGTGATTCTATGTCTCTGGCCATTCAGATTGATCGGCGCTTGCGGGAGCGTAGAACTGTGCACGCCGTGGCGTCGTCCTCAGAGCCTATTCCTGAGCCAATGCAGTGTGATAGGATTTTGTCTAGAACAGAACGACAAGGATTCAGACGTCAGAATAGGTTGTGTTATTATTGTGGCGACGCTTCTCATGTCATTTCAGTCTGCCCTAAACGGACAAAAAGGATCGCTAGTTCATTTACCATCAGTACTGTACAACCTAAATTTCTGTTATCGGTGTCCTTGATCTGCTCATTGTCATCATTTTCTGTCATGGCGTTTGTGGATTCAGGCGCCGCCTTGAACTTAATGGATTTTGAGTTTGCCAGGCGTTGTGGTTTTCCCTTGCAGCCTTTGCAGAACCCTATTCCTTTAAGGTGGATTGATGCTACACCTTTGGCTAAGAATAAGCCTCAGTTTTGGACACAGGTGACCATGCACATGGCGCCAGCCCATCAGGAAGATTGTCGATTTCTGGTGTTGCATAATTTGCATGATGTTATCGTGCTGGGTTTTCCGTGGTTGCAGGTACATAATCCTGTGTTGGATTGGAAGTCTATGTCTGTGACTAGTTGGGGTTGTCAGGGGGTTCATAATGATGTTCCTTTGATGTCAATCTCCTCTTCTTCCTCTTCTGAAATTCCAGAGTTTTTGTCTGATTTTCAGGATGTATTCGATGAGCCCAAGTACAGTTCCCTTCCACCGCACAGGGACTGTGATTGTGCGATTGACTTGATTCCAGGCAGTAAGTTTCCTAAGGGCCGACTTTTCAACCTGTCTGTGCCTGAACATACCGCCATGCGGAGTTATGTTAAGGAGTCTTTGGAGAAAGGGCATATTCGGCCATCTTCTTCACCGTTGGGAGCGGGATTTTTTTTTGTTGCTAAGAAGGATGGCTCCTTGAGACCTTGTATTGATTATCGCCTCTTGAATAAGATCACGGTCAAGTTTCAATACCCTTTACCTTTGCTTTCTGATTTGTTTGCTAGGATTAAGGGGGCTAGTTGGTTTACTAAGATTGACCTTCGGGGGGCATATAATCTTGTTCGTATTAAACAGGGTGATGAATAGAAAACTGCGTTTAATACGCCCGAAGGCCATTTTGAATACCTTGTGATGCCATTCGGGCTCACTAATGCTCCATCGGTTTTTCAATCCTTCATGCATGATATCTTCCGGACTTATATTGATAAATTCTTGATTGTATATTTGGACGATATTTTGATTTTTTCCGATGATTGGGAGTCTCATGTGGAACAGGTCAGGATGGTATTTCAGATCCTTCTGGACAATGCTTTGTTTGTGAAGGGGTCTAAGTGCCTCTTTAGGGTGCAGAAGGTGTCTTTTTTGGGCTTCATTTTTTCTCCCTCATCTATGGAGATGGATCCGGTTAAGGTTCAGGCCATTTATGATTGGATTCGACCCACATCCGTGAAGAGCCTTCCGAAATTTTTGTTTTTTTTTGCAAATTATTATCGCTGTTTCATTGCTAATTTCTCCAGCGTGGTTAAACCCTTGACCGATTTGACGAAGAAAGGCGCTGATGTGGCGAATTGGTCCTCTGCGGCTGTCTCTGCCTTTCAGGAGCTTAAACGTCGATTTACTTCTGCTCCGGTGTTGCGCCAACCGGATGTTTCCCTTCCATTTCAGGTTGAGATTGACGCCTCTGAGATTGGGGCAGGGGCCGTTTTGTCTCAGAGGGATTCTGTTGGTTCTTTGATGAAACCATGTGCCTTCTTCTCCCGCAAGTTTTCGCCTGCTGAACGCAATTATGATGTCGGCAATCGGGAGTTGTTGGCTATGAAGTGGGCGTTTGAGGAGTGGCGACATTGGCTTGAGGGAGCTAAGCACCGTATTGTGGTCCTGACTGATCATAAGAATCTGATTTACCTCGAGTCTGCCAAACGGCTGAGTCCTAGACAGGCTCGATGGTCCTTGTTTTTTTCCCGTTTTGATTTTGTGGTTTCGTATCTTCCGGGTTCTAAAAATATTAAGGCTGATGCCCTTTCTAGGAGTTTTTTGCCTGATTCTCCTGAGGTCCTTGAACCGGTCGGCATTCTGAAAGAAGGGGTGGTCCTTTCTGCCATTTCCCCTGATTTACGGCAGGTTCTTCAGGAATTTCAGGCTGACAGACCTGACCGCTGTCCTGTGGGGAAATTGTTTGTTCCTGACAGATGGACTAGTAGAGTGATTTCTGAGGTTCACTGTTCCGTGTTGGCTGGTCATCCTGGTATTTTTGGTTCCAGAGATTTGGTTGGTAGGTCCTTTTGGTGGCCTTCCTTGTCACGTGATGTGCGTTCTTTTGTGCTGTCCTGTGGGACTTGTGCGCGGGCCAAGCCTTGTTGTTCCCATGCTAGTGGGTTACTTTTGCCATTGCCGGTCCCTGAGAGGCCCTGGACACATATTTCTATGGATTTTATTTCTGATCTTCCGGTTTCCCAGAGGATGTCGGTTATCTGGGTTGTTTGTGACCGGTTTTCTAAGATGGTTCATTTGGTGCCTTTGCCTAAATTGCCTTCCTCTTCAGATTTGGTTCCGTTGTGTTTTCAGCATGTGGTTCGTTTGCATGGTATTCCGGAGAATATTGTGTCCGACAGATGTTCCCAGTTTGTTTCTAGGTTTTGGCGGGCCTTTTGTGCTAGACTGGGCATTGATTTGTCTTTTTCTTCTGCATTTCATCCTCAGACAAAAGGCCAGACCGAGCGAACTAATCAGACCTTGGAGACCTATTTGAGATGCTTTGTGTCTGCTGATCAGGATGATTGGGTGGCCTTTTTGCCATTGGCCGAGTTTGCCCTTAATAATCGGGCTAGTTCAGCTACTTTGGTTTCGCCTTTCTTTTGTAATTTTGGTTTTCATCCTCGTTTTTCTTCTGGGCAGGTTGAGCCTTCTGACTGTCCTGGTGTGGATTCTGAGGTTGACAGGTTGCAGCAGATTTGGGCTCATGTGGTGGACAATTTGGTGTTGTCTCAGGAGGAGGCTCAACGTTTTGCTAACCGTCATCGGTGTGTTGGTTCCCGGCTTTGGGTTGGGGATCTGGTTTGGTTGTCTTCCTGTCATTTTCCTATGAAGGTTTCTTCCCCTAAGTTTAAGCCTCGGTTTATTGGTCCTTATAGGATTTCTGGGATTATTAATCCGGTGTCTTTTTGATTGGCGCTTCCGACCTCTTTTGCTATCCATAATGTCTTCCATAGATCTTTATTGCGGAAATATGTGGTGCCCGTTGTTCCCTCTGTTGATCCTCCGGCCCCTGTGTTGGTTGATGGGGAGTTGGAGTATGTGGTTGAGAAGATTTTGGATTCTCGTTTTTCGAGGCGGAGGCTTCAGTACCTTGTCAAATGGAAGGGTTATGGCCAGGAGGATAATTCTTGGGTTTTTTCTTCTGATGTCCATGCTGCTGATTTGGTCCGTGCCTTTCATCTGGCTCGTCCTGATCGGCCTGGGGGCACTGGTGAGGGTTCGGTGACCCCTCCTCAAGGGGGGGGGTACTGTTGGGAATTCTGCTTTTGGGTTCCCTCCGGTGGTGGTAGGTGGTAATGCAGTTGTCCCTGGGTTTCAGTCCTGGTTAGGTGTTTCTGCTGATTGCAGTTCTGACTGAGGTATTTAGGTGTGCAGGATTCATTAGTCCTTGCCAGTTGTCAATTGTTGTTGGGAGGTGTTGGACCTCTTCCTGGTTCCTCCTGCCTTTCTGCCAAATCAGCAAAGATAAATGTCGGGGTTTTTTTTCTGTGGCACACATGCTGTGAGCTTCATGATTCAGTGCTATTCTTTTGTGTTTTCTTGTCCAGCTTAGATTGTGTCAGTATTTTCTCAGTCTTGTTGGATTCTTTGGGGTTGCAGATATTCATTCCACGTCTTTAGTTAGATTGTGGAATTTTTTGTATTATCTGCTGTGGATATTTTTTGAAGGGTTTTAATACTGACTGCCTAGTATTCTGTCCTATCCTTTCCTATTTAGCTAGAGTGGCCTCTTTTGCTAAATCTTGTTTTCTGCCTGCATGTGTCTTTTCTTCTCCTACTCACAGTCAATATTCGTGGGGGCTGCCTATCCTTTGGGGTTCTGCTCTGAGGCAAGGTAGTATTCCTATTTCCATCTATAGGGGTATTTAGTCCTGTGTCGAGGTGTCTAGGGTTTGTTAGGCACACCCCACGGCTACTTCCAGTTGTGGTGTTAGTTCAGGATCTGCGGTCAGTATAGTTTCCACCTACTCCAGAGAAAGTTTCATGCGGCTCCAAGGTCACCGGATCACAACACTCTCCATTACTAACCCCGTGGGCTTGATGTTGGCACCATAAAACATATTTTTACTGCTGGTGACACGCTGTAATCTGATAAAGTGGGAACCGCAGCTCTCTGACCGGCAGTAACGATCTTACCTACGATCAGAACCTGTGTTTGCCACGCTGTCACACAAATGACAGCGTGGCAAGGATCAAATATTCAGCCCCCCATTTAGATGAATGGTAACTTAACTTTTTTAAATGATCGATCGAGCCCGCCAGACCCAAAAATCCACAGGTTTGCTCATCACTAATAAGAAGAATTCTGACTCCATAATTAGGCTGCGAGTATAGAGCTCTTGTGACAAAGTTTCTTGGCAGTCTCTATGTACCATTACTCGCATGAAGAAATTTCAACAGATAGCTTGACTCAACTTCAGAGCCACGTATGGAGATTCCAAAAGGTTTATTGTAAGGCTGAATTCTTGTAGGTATGCATAATTACAGTAGCAGTAGCTGTAACAGTTGCAATAGGTAAAAAAAGACTTAAAGACTTATTATCAACCACAGCTGCTAGACATGAGGTTCTTAAGGTGGTTGAAACAGAATGAGGAAAATGGAAGGGGTTGCTGACATCAGAGTTAGGGAGGCAGACAGGGACAAAGGTAGGACAAACTTCTAAAAGGCAAATCTTATTGCATAGCAATGTATCAGCAACTTTACAATACAGTACTGTATGATTCCCAAGTAGTGGGACATGGCAACAGTGGTCACAACTATTGTTAAGCAAAGAAAGTCCTGGGTAATCCCTTGGTCTAATCCCCCATGCCACTCTCTTTCTTATGCAGACTGCTTCCCTATGACAACCGCATACAGATTGCTCTTTAGAGCTCCCTCTTCTCTCAGACAAACTGTTTTCCGTGCCCCTTGTCTCATAGATTGCCCCACATGCACCTGTCTCACAGATGTACCCCCAAGGTCCATATCTCAAAGACTGATCCCTGTCTAACAGACTGATCGATGTTGTGAATTTTGCTCTTGGGCTCCCTCCGGTGGTTATAAGTGGTAGCGCTGCTGTCTCTGGATCGCAGCATTCATCAGGTGTGTCCACTTTTTGCAATTCTGACTGGGCTATTTAGTCTTGCTTGACCCTTTAGTCAGTGCCAGTTGTCCATTGTTCCTGGAGGATTCACATTCCTGCCTGGTCTCTCCTGCTTTGCTGTTCATTTCAACAAAGATAAGTTCTGGCCTTGATTTTTGCAGTCCACATGCTGTGGGCCTTATTGTTCAGTTCTTTTCCATGTTTTGTCTTGTCCAGCTTGGTCTGTATAAGGATTTGTTTAGCCAAGCTGGTATCTCTGGAGATGCAGAAATACCCTCCATATCTTTAGTTAGATGTGGAGATTTTGTATTTTCTGTGGTGGATATTTTCTAGTGTTATAATACTGACCGCATAGTACTCTGTCCTATCCTTTCTATTTAGCTAGAGTGGCCTCCTTTGCTAAATCCTGATTTCAGTCTGCGTATGTTATTTCCCTCTCCTCTCACAGTCAATATTTGTGGGGGGCTGTCTATCCTTTGGGGATTTTCTCTGGCGCAAGATAGTTTTCCCTTTTCTATCTCTAGGGGTATTTAGTCCTCCGGCTGTGTCGAGATGTCTAGGGAGTGTTAGGTACATTCCACGGCTACTTCTAGTTGCGGTGTTAAGTTCAGGGTCTGCGGTCAGTACAGGTACCACCTTCTCCAGAGTACGTCTCATGCTGCTCCTAGGCCACCAGATCATAACAGTACAACTGGCCAACAATGAGTTAACCGCATCTCAGAAGAAGGGAAGGAAAGTGCTGAGCCATTTTTTTTTCTGTAGTCTGTTGTGTCTTTTCTTCCCTCTTTACCTCTGGGTGGCTCAGGAGTTTGGTGCTGGCATGGATGTTCAGGGATTGGCTTCTCGTGTGGATCAACTTGCTGCTAGAGTACAGGGTATTTCCGATTATATCGTTCAGACTCCGGTCTTAGAGCCTAGAATTCCAACTCCTGATTTGTTTTTTGGGGACAGGTCCAAATTTTTGAGCTTTAAAAATAACTGTAAACTGTTTTTTGCTCTGAAACCCCGTTCCTCTGGTGATCCCATCCAGCAGGTTAAAATAGTCATCTCTCTGCTGCGTGGTGACCCTCAGGATTGGGCATTTTCCCTGGAATCTGGGAATCCTTCCTTGCTTAATGTAGACACCTTTTTCCAAGCGCTAGGGTTATTGTATGATGAACCTAATTCAGTGGATCATGCTGAGAAGACCTTGTTGGCCCTGTGTCAGGGTCAAGAAGCGGCAGAATCGTATTGCCAGAAATTTAGAAAATGGTCGGTGCTGACTAAATGGAATGAGGATGCCTTGGCGGCAATTTTCAGAAAGGGTCTTTCTGAATCTGTTAAAGATGTTATGGTGGGGTTTCCCACGCCTGCTGGTCTGAGTGATTCTATGTCTCTGGCCATTCAGATTGATCGGCGCTTGCGCGAGCGCAGAGTTGTGCACACTATGGCATTGTCTTCCGAGCGGAGTCCTGAGCCTATGCAGTGTGATAGGATTGTGTCTACAGCTGAACGACAAGGATTCAGACGTGAGAATAGGTTGTGTTTTTACTGCGGCGATTCTGCTCATGTTATTTCTGATTGCCCTAAGCGTACCAAGAGAATCGCTAGTTCCGTTACCATCAGTACTGTACAACCTAAATTTCTGTTATCTGTGACCCTGATCTGCTCATTATCGTAATTTTCTGTCATGGCATTTGTGGATTCAGGCGCCGCTTTAAACTTAATGGACTTAGAATTTGCCACACGTTGTGGTTTCCCCTTGCAGCCTTTGCAGAGTCCTATTCCTTTGAGGGGCATTGATGCTACACCGTTGGCTAAAAATAAACCTCAGTTTTGGACACAGCTGACCATGTGCATGGCGCCAGCCCATCAGGAAGATTGTCGTTTTCTGGTGTTGCATAATTTGCATGATGCTATTGTGCTGGGTTTCCCATGGTTACTGGTGCATAATCCGGAATTAGATTGGAAATCTATGTCTGTGACTAGTTGGTGTTGTCAGGGGGTTCATGGTGACGTTCCTTTGATGTCAATTGCCTCCTCCCCCTCTTCTGAAATTCCTGAGTTTTTGTCAGATTTCCAGGATGTATTCAATGAGCCCAAGTCCAGTTCCCTTCCACCGCATAGGGACTGTGATTGTGCTATTGACTTGATTCCAGGCTGTAAGTTCCCTAAGGGCCGACTTTTCAACCTGTCTGTGCCAGAACATACCGCCATGCGGAGCTATGTTAAGGAGTCTTTGGAGAAGGGGCATATTCGGCCATCTTCTTCACCATTGGGAGCAGGTTTTTTTTTTGTTGCCAAGAAGGATGGCTCCTTGAGACCCTGTATTGATTATCGCCTCTTGAATAAGATCACAGTCAAATTCCAATACCCTTTGCCTTTGCTTTCTCATCTGTTTGCTAGGATTAAGGGGGCTAGTTGGTTTACTAAGATTGACCTTCGAGGGGCATATAATCTTGTTCGTATTAAGCAGGGTGACGAATGGAAAACTGCGTTTAATATGCCCGAAGGCCATTTTGAATACCTTGTGATGCCATTCGGACTCTCTAATGCTCCATCTGTGTTTCAGTCCTTCATGCATGATATATTTCGGAATTATCTTGATAAATTCATGATTGTATATTTGGATGATATTTTGATTTTTTCAGATGATTGGGAGTCTCATGTGAAACAAGTCAGGATGGTATTTCAGATCCTTCGTGATAATGCCTTGTTTGTGAAAGGGTCTAAGTGCCTCTTTGCAGTACAGAAGGTTTCTTTTTTGGGCTTCATTTTTTCTCCCTCATCTATAGAAATGGATCCGGTTAAGGTTCAGGCCATTCATGATTGGATCCAGCCCACATCCATGAAGAGCCTTCAGAAATTTTTGGGCTTTGCTAATTTTTATCGCCGCTTCATTGCCAACTTCTCCAGTGTGGTTAAACCCCTGACCGATTTGACGAAGAAAGGCGCTGATGTGACGAATTGGTCCTCTGCGGCTGTTTCTGCCTTTCAGGAGCTTAAACGCCGATTTGCTTCTGCCCCTGTGTTGTGTCAGCCGGATGTTTCTCTTCCTTTTCAGGTTGAGGTTGACGCTTCTGAGATTGGGACAGGGGCCGTTTTGTCTCAGAGGAATTCTGATGGTTCCTTGATGAAACCGTGTGCCTTCTTTTCTCGAAAGTTTTCGCCTGCGGAACGCAATTATGATGTCGACAATCGTGAGTTGTTGGCTATGAAGTGGGCATTTGAGGAGTGGCGACATTGGCTTGAGGGGGCCAAGCACCGTATTGTGGTCTTGACCGATCATAAGAATCTGATGTACCTCGAGTCTGCCAAATCGCTGAATCCTAGACAGGCCCGATGGTCCCTGTTTTTCTCCCGTTTTGATTTTGTGGTCTCGTATCTTCCGGGTTCTAAGAATGTTAAGGCTGATGCCCTCTCTAGGAGCTTTTTGCCTGATTCTCCTGGGGTCCTTGAGCCGGTCGGCATTCTGAAGGAAGGGGTGATTCTTTCTGCCATCTCCCCTGATTTACGACGGGTTCTTCAGGAATTTCAGGCTGATAAACCTGACCGCTGTCCAGTGGGGAAACTGTTTGTTCCTGACAGATGGACTAGTAAAGTGATTTCTGAGGTTCATTGTTCTGTGTTGGCTGGTCATCCTGGGATTTTTGGTACCAGAGATTTGGTTGGTAGGTCCTTTTGGTGGCCTTCTTTGTCACAGGATGTGCGTTCTTTTGTGCAGTCCTGTGGGACTTGTGCGCGGGCCAAGCCTTGCTGTTCCCGCGCTAGTGGGTTGCTTTTGCCTTTGCCGGTCCCTGAGAGGCCTTGGACGCATATTTCTATGGATTTTATTTCGGATCTTCCGGTTTCCCAGAGGATGTCAATTATCTGGGTGGTTTGTGACCGGTTTTCTAAGATGGTTCATTTGGTACCTTTGCCTAAATTGCCTTCCTCTTCTGATTTGGTTCCGTTGTTTTTTCAGCATGTGGTTCGTTTGCATGGCATTCCGGAGAATATTGTGTCCGATAGAGGTTCCCAGTTTGTTTCTAGGTTTTGGCGGGCCTTTTGTGCTAGGCTGGGCATTGATTTGTCTTTTTCTTCCGCATTTCATCCTCAGACAAATGGCCAAACCGAGCGAACTAATCAGACTTTGGAAACTTATTTGAGATGCTTTGTGTCTGCTGATCAGGATGATTGGGTGGCTTTCTTGCCATTGGCCGAGTTTGCCCTTAATAATCGGGCTAGTTCTGCTACCTTGATTTCACCCTTCTTTTGTAACTCTGGTTTCATCCTCGTTTTTCTTCAGGGCAGGTTGAGCCTTCTGATTGTCCTGGGGTGGACTCTGTGGTTGACAGGTTGCAGCAAATTTGGGCTCATGTTATTGACAATTTGGTGTTGTCTCAGGAGGGGGCTCAGCGTTTTGCTAACCGTCGTCGGTGTGTTGGTTCCCGGCTTCGGGTTGGGGATTTGGTCTGGTTGTCTTCCCGTCATGTTCCTATGAAGGTTTCTTCCCCTAAGTTCAAGCCTCGGTTTATTGGCCCTTATAGGATTTCTGAGATTATCAATCCAGTGTCTTTTCGTTTGGCCCTTCCAGCCTCTTTTTCCATCCATAATGTTTTTCATAGATCTTTGTTGCGGAAATATGTGGTGCCCGTTGTTCCCTCTGTTGATCCTCCTGCCCCGGTGTTGATTGATGGGGAGTTGGAGTATGTGGTTGAGAAGATTTTGGATTCTCGTTTTTCGAGGCGGAAGCTTCAGTATCTTGTCAAATGGAAGGGTTATGGCCAGGAGGATAATTCTTGGGTTGTTGCCTCCGATGCTCATGCTGAGGATTTGGTTCGTGCCTTTCATTTGGCTCGTCCGGATCGGCCTGGGGGCTCTGGTGAGGGTTCGGTGACCCCTCCTCAAGGGGGGGGTACTGTTGTGAATTCTGCTCTTGGGCTCTCTCCGGTGGTTATAAGTGGTAGCGCTGCTGTCTCTGGATTGCAGCATTCATCAGGTGTGTCCACTTTTTGCAATTCTGACTGGGCTATTTAGTCTTGCTTGACCCTTTAGTCAGTGCCAGTTGTCCATTGTTCCCGGAGGATTCACATCCCTGCCTGGTCTCTCCTGCTTTGCTGTTCATTTCAACAAAGATAAGTTCTGGCCTTGATTTTTGCAGTCCACATGCTGTGGGCCTTATTGTTCAGTTCTTTTCCATGTTTTGTCTTGTCCAGCTTGGTCTGTATAAGGATTTGTTTAGCCAAGCTGGTATCTCTGGAGATGCAGAAATACCCTCCATATCTTTAGTTAGATGTGGAGATTTTGTATTTTCTGTGGTGGATATTTTCTAGTGTTTTAATACTGACCGCATAGTACTCTGTCCTATCCTTTCTATTTAGCTAGAGTGGCCTCCTTTGCTAAATCCTGATTTCAGTCTGCGTATGTTATTTCCCTCTCCTCTCACAGTCAATATTTGTGGGGGGCTGTCTATCCTTTGGGGATTTTCTCTGAGGCAAGATAGTTTTCCCTTTTCTATCTCTAGGGGTATTTAGTCCTCCGGCTGTGTCGAGATGTCTAGGGAGTGTTAGGTACATTCCACGGCTACTTCTAGTTGCGGTGTTAAGTTCAGGGTCTGCGGTCAGTACAGGTACCACCTTCTCCAGAGTACGTCTCATGCTGCTCCTATGCCACCAGATCATAACAGCTCCCCATGCCTCCCTCTGCTACATACACTGTTTTTTATTCCCTTAGTTGCAAACATCTTACATCTTTTTACATAGGCTGCTCTGCATGCTTTTCCCTTACACACTGCTCTTTATGTTCCCTCTCTTATAGACTGCTTCTTATGACCACATTTGTCACACAGACTGCTCCTTGTATTTTTTCATTCTCTCACAGACTGCTCCCCATGACTCTTCTCTCATAGACTGCGCCTCATGTCCGCCTCTGGTACATAGACCTCTCCCCATGGTTCTCCCTCTCTCATGGACTGCTACCCATATTACCTCTTACATAGACTGTGTATCATACTCCCCTGTATTACATAGACACTTCCCTATTGTTCCTCATAGACTGCTTCTCGTGCCCCCCTTTGTCCCTTTGTTACACAGATTGTTCCCCATGGCCCATTGTTTCTCATAGGCTGCTCCTTGTTGCCCACATCACACCATGTATCTTACCACCAGGAACAACATTTTATTCTTTACAAACTTCCATGATGTTCCAGAAAGACATTTTAGTTGCTGTTTTACTTTGGTTTGGTTGAAAATCACACCAAAAATGTGTCTAGCTCCAAAAACAGGGTCAATATCACCTATCAGAAGGTTATCCTGCTGCAATGCGGCATCCAAAAACAGTTCTACCTTGGCTTCACAGCAACTTTGAAGCCATTTAACCTTACAGGATGTTTCTGCAAATCAGAGAAGTTGGAGGAAGCCCATGTGTACACAGGGAGAACAAGTAAGCTTCGTACACACATTGTTCAGATTATATTTTAAAATTTGAAGCTGTGTGATGCCTTACTAAAGCTTGGCTTGTGGCATCTGGAGTGAGAAGAACCTAGCATACATCTGTGTATCATACAGAGGCAGTCTAATGTACAACAGATATTTCCTATGCACATGACACTTATAGACATCAGTGCAATATCTGTAGTAGGGCCCCCACATGTAACATCTATAAAACTGATGTGTTCCAGTGGGACAGAGTGGCCTTTGATACTGTTTAGTCACAAGATCCCAGATTTGATTTGACTGCTAACCCTACTTCCTTGATGTGTATATTTAAAGAATGGTTGTGAATTTCCCTTCAAAAGAATATTTACTGAGCAGCAGTGACTTTTCTTCACAATAGTGAATCCACAGAATAGGGGATAAACATATGAATGCCATGTGCCCAGGTACTGGGACCGTCACAAATCCTGAAAATGGGGGTTCCAAAATAATTGTTACTAGAGTGGAATAGCATGACCACCACTCCATTCACTTCTTTGGGACAGAGATCGCTGTTCTGTCAGTCTCATAGAAGTGAATGGAATAGCAGTGACGCAGACAAAGAAGGTGAATCGATTTCACTAATGTGGGCAAGCTGGTATAGTGTTCAAAGGGCATACTTAATGGCTATAGTGCTGAAAGACAAATATTTTCCAGTTGTGATCATTACAATTATCCTCAATTTTACTCTTTATTCTAAACTTCGTAAATTCAGATCTGTGGTCTAGATGTTAAATAGCTGGCTAATTCCAATGAAGCTGCATTGCGCAGCTCCAAATTCTGTTAATCTTAGCAGCTGGCACAGCCCAAAGCATTTCTTCCAGCACTTGGCAACTATGCCACTACTGAGGGTTATTAATCATCTTAAGCCGTTTCCCATCCTAATTGGCAATTCATTTAAATGGATTAAAGTCTTCCTAAGACATTTGTTTTATCAAATCAATCATTTTCATGAACTGTTAATTTCATCTATGTTCAAAGGGAATTTGGTTAAAGGGAACCTGTCACCTCTAAAATCGAGGGTGAGGTAAGCCCACCAGCATCAGGGGCTTATCAACAGCATTCTGGAATGCTGTAGATAAGCCCCCGATGTATCCTAAAAGATGAGAAAAAGAGGTTATATTATACTCACCCATGGCCAGTCCCGGTCCTGGTCCGGTCCGACGGGTGTCGCGGCACGGCGCCTCCTATCTAGCAAAGTACTGCAGTGCGCAGGTGCCAGGCCTTTCTGACCTTTCCCGCAGCATGAAGACCAGAAGAGGACGTCATCCTATGAAGATGGGAAGCCTCGGACCGTGACGCCCATCGGATCGCACCGCCCGCCCAGGTGAGTATAATCTAACCTCTTTTTGTCATCTTTTAGGATACATCGGGGCTTATCTACAGCATTTCAGAATTCTGTAGATAAGCCCCTGATGCCGGTGGGCTTAGCATGGGGTGGTTGTGACTGTGGTGTCCCCAAGATTGGAACTGGAGATTCGTGAGGCCCAATCTCTTGCTCAGTCATTCATACCTGAAAATAAGCTCTTTGTGCCTGTCCAGTATCGGTTAAGGGTGCTTCGGGAGTTCCACGACTCTGCTCTGAGTGGGCATCCTGGAATCTCGGCCACTCGTAAAGCCATCAATAGGCTGTTCTGGTGGCCCTCATTGACTTCTGACATCACTGGGTTTGTGTCGTCCTGTGAAACTTGTGCCCACGCAAAAACCTCCCGGAACCAGCAGGGAATTGGTGCCACTGCCAATTCCAGATAGACCTTGGACTCATCTGTCCATGGATTTTATCACCTATCTTCCCCACTCTAATGGAAAAACTGTGATCTGGGTAGTTGATGATAGGTTCAGTAAACAAGCACATTTTGTACCATTAACGGGCCTCCCTAATGCTGAGACTCTATCTAAACTATTCATTGAGCATGTGATCCGATTGCATGGTGTGCCTGTCAGTGTGGTGTCTGATAGAGGGGTGCAATTTGTGGCAAAATTCTGGAGGGCTTTTTGTAAAAGGCTGGGCATCAGTCTGACCTTTTCATCGGCCTATCATCCTGAGACCAATGGTCAGACTGAAAGGACCAATCAGTCTTTGGAGCAGATTTTACAGTGTCTATGGGTTTCACCCTCATTTTGGTGAGTTTTCCTGGCTGGATTTGGGGTGTCCAGGGGCTGATTCGGCCTTTCTCCAGTTGGGGGAGGTCGGAAGGGAGGTCCAGAGAAACATTGGGGAGGCTCAGGGCAAATATAAATTTTTTGCGGATAAACGACATTCTGTGTGGCTGGCTTATCAGGTGGGGGATAAGGTATGGTTATCCACCAAAAATATAAGGCTGAGAATTCCCTCTGCTAAGTTGGGTCCCAAGTTTATTGGTCTGTATGAAATTTTAGAGGTGATTAATCCTGTGGTCTTTCGTCTGCGTTTGCCTCCGTCGTTGCGGATCCCCAATGTGTTCCATAAGGCACTTCTGAAGCCATCGGTGCCCTCCTCTGGTGAGTCTCCCTCACACCCGCTGCCTGTTGTGGTAGATGGCCAGACTGAGTAGGAGGTGGAACAGGTGGTGGATACTCGTATGCTCCTCCGTTCACTTCAGTAGTTGGTCCATTGGAAAGTGTATGGTCCTGAGGATCGGTCATGGGTGCCGGAGCATTCAGTCCATGCTGATCGGTTGGTCCGTCACAGCCTGCTGACCAGTGTTAGTGATAGCTCAAGCTTCCAGTTTAGAGCCTCTGACCCTTGTACCTTGGTGATCCTCCTGCCTTTGACTTGTATTCACGTGTATGACCCTGGCTTATCTCTGACCCCGTCTCTTGGTATCTGTCTCTGCTGCTACATTCTCTGTCTGGCTTTTTGATTCTCTGGCTTGTACCCCGACCGCATCTTCCGTCTCATGTTTTTGGACCCCGCGCTCATGTTTGGCTCTTTGACCCTTGGCTTAGAATTTTGACTATGTGTATTACTGCTCCTTCTTTTACTTCTGTTCCTGATCGTTTCTGACTCGGTTCGTCTGACCACTCTCTCATTACCTGTGACACCTGTGCTGTTGCTCTGTGTTGCTACGCTTAGTGTTTAACCTCTCTTCCCTCACCAGCTCCCTCTGGTGGAGGCTTCACTACAAGGCCCTTATAGGATAATTGTAAACATTTGTGCCAGGATGGAGATTTGTTTTGTCTGGCAAAACCCTGGCATATTCATTATATCTACAAAATAATGGTTGTTCACTACTCGGACAAGGCCTTCTAAATCACTATGTTTCCCCCCCAGTAAAATAATAACGCCAATTCTTACCTCTAATGCCGTTACAGTGGTGTTGGCATTAGCTTTCCTAGAGATCGGGTGACATTATTATGTCACACGATCCCTGTGGCCAATCAGTAATGACTTCACTCTCCCCACCTTCGGACAAATCACATACATCTGCAGTATGTACTGTATGTGATTTATCTGAAGGCAGGGAGAGGGAAACAGACGCTTATTGGCCATAGCCTATTGTTATTTCACGTGATGGCACTGGAGGTGAGTATAGGTGTTATTATTTTCTGGGGGTAAAATAGGGATTGAGAAAGGGTTGTTAAAGTCGCAGACAACCCCTTTAAGACATTTAGTAAAAATATAGTTTTTTCACTGTTCACATTGGGAACTTTCCCAATAAAAGTGAATATACAGATGGTCATGCTTGCAGGTTGTCCTCTCCATTACTGTCTTTATGAGCAATGGATAGTCTGAAGGAAGTATAAAATTGTAAGGTATAATTGTAAGGTAGACTAAGTTAGTAGAACAAATGGATAAGACTACATTCGTATATTCTCCCTACACAAAGGACATCACATCTGCCTGTTCTTTTTGCAGGAACTCAATCACGGGGAGGGGGGGTGTCAATTATGGCAGCTTCAAAGAGCTGACTGTTCTGGCACCCTCAACTTTGTGCTTAAGAAAAGCGAGTTGACAGACAGCGAAACTCTATCCTATCCATGCATTGAGGTAGACGCAGGGGGTCCTTTACAACTTTTATTGATAGGATCAGTGTTAAGGTACCTTCACACTCAGCAACTTTACAACGAGAACGACAACGATCCGTGACGTTGCAGCGTCCTGGTTAGCGATCTCGTTGTGTTTGACACGCAGCAGCGATCTGGATCCCGCTGTGATATCGCTGGTCGGAGCTAGAAGTCCAGAACTTTATTTGGTCGTCAGGTCGGCGTGTATCGTCGTGTTTGACAGCAAAAGCAACGATGCCAGCAATGTATTACATGGAGCTAACGACCTGTGAGAACGATAAGTGAGTCACCGTTACGTCACAGGATCGCTCCTGCATCGTTCTGGAGCTGCTGTGTTTGACGTCTCTACAGCGACCTAAACAGCGACGCTGCAGCGATCAGCTCGTTGTCTATATCGCTGCAGCGTCGCTGAGTGTGAGGGTACCTTAAGACTACAAGAAAAATGAAAGTACTCAGTACAAAGGATACAACATATCTAAAGTACATAGTATTATGCATGGTACAGGACACACAGTGTAATTACAAAACACAGCGAATAGTGTAAATAGCTATAAGAGCAGAAGACAACTTAGATAATAAAACATGTAGAACAGAGTAGCTACATCATAAAATATGGTGAGCTCTAACAAGGGGGACATAATAACTCACCGACGGTGCTATGTGGAGGTAAACAACCAGATGGGCTGAAAATCAGAGAGAAATGATCAGCATGTCAGCATCCATGAGGCCAAAATGGCTGCTGAAGAAGAAGGGGCAAGGCTAGTGCAGAGGTTGATGGGAAACTATGGAGCCTCGATGAGGCTTAAAGATTAAATTGCACAGTAACCAATGAAGCAGGAAATAAACAAGTTGTAAATAAGAGAACATTGTTAACATATGGCGCTGTTGGATAACTTACCACAATACAGTACAATTCAGTAGTATTACAAAGCATAGTGAAACTGATTATATGTATTTGTATAAAGGCATGACACTGACAGATGGTGTATAACTTGAAAATAATATTTCTTCTTTTCTGTATATAGAGAGTGTCACGGCTCCACCTGCCACCTCTCCTGCCGCCGCGCCTGCCGCTCACTCTGCGCGCCTACATACTTACCCGTCCCGGGCGCTCCAGCGGTGTGCACGTGCTTTTTGGTCTCTTCTCCTGACTTGCCGCTGGTCCTTGGCTCTCGTCGAGTGCGCATGCGTGCCTCTCACTGCGCACGCGCACTTCCTCTCTCTGGTCTGCAGACACTCCTTTCCTCCACTCTATGATTCTGGAGTATCTTGACCCAGAAGTTCTGCAGCACTCGGTCTATTTAAGGTAACTCCTTCCTCTGCTCCATGCCTGATTGTCATTTGTCCTCATTTGACCCAGGTCTCTCTGTACCTTGCTCTGTCCTGTGTGTTCGCCATACCTTGCTCTGTCCTGTGTGTCTGCCATACCTTGCTCTGTCCTGTGCATCCATAATACCCTGCCTGTCCTGTGTTTCCGCCATATCCTGCCTGTCCTGTGTTAACGACATATCCAGTTCGTCCTGGGAGTCCGCCATATCCAGTCTGTCCTGGGCATTCGCCATATCCTGCCTATTCTTAGTCTCAGTCATTGTCAGTCTGTCCTGTGTCTCCGTCATAGTCAGTTCTGCATCTTTTCTGCTCTTACTTCCTGTCCCCGGGTATCAGCTTCTGCGGCAACAGTCTCCCTCGGGCCTGCCCCTAACACTCCTTGTATTGGGGGTGGTCCACCAGGCCAGCTCACCCTTGGGAGGTTTGTTGTCATGGTTTTGCGGGTTCACTTTAGGAGTTCCAAAAGATCTGACAGAGAGAAAGGGAGGGAGGACTGTTGTGAATTCTGTTGTGGGTTCTGCTCTTGGGCTCCCTCTGGTGGTTATAAGTGGTAGTGCTGCTGTTTGTCCTTCACAGCAGTCATCAGGTGCTTCCACTTTGGACGGGGCTATTTAGTCTGGCTTCACCCTTTAGTGAGTGCCAGTTGTCCATTGCTTTTCTGGAGGATTCACATCTCTGCTTGGTTTCTCCTGCTGGATTGTCCAAATCATCTAAGATAAGTCCTGGCTTTGTTTTTGCAGTCCACATGCGGTGGACTTTATAGTTCAGTGAATTGCTATGTTTTTTCTTGTCCAGCTTTGTCTGTGTAAGGATTTATTCAGCCAAGCTGGAAGCTCTGGAGTCGCAGAGTTACCCTCCATGCCTTTAGTTAGGTGTGGAGATTTTTGTATTCTCTGTGGTGGATTTTTGTAGTATTTTTATACTGACCGCACAGTACTCTGTCCTGTCTTTTCTTTCTAGGTAGCATGGCCTCCTTTGCTAAATTCTGTTTTCAGTCTGTGTTTGTAATTTCCCTCTCCTCTCACAGTCAATATTTGTGGGGGGCTGTCTTTCCTTTGGGGATTTTCTCTGAGGCAAGATAGTTTTCCTGTTTCTTTCTTTAGGGGTAATTAGTCCTCCGGCTGTGACGAGGTGTCGAGGGAGTGACAGGAACATCCCACGGCTACTTATAGTTGCGGTGTTAAGTTTAGGGTCTGCGGTCAGTATAGAGGCCACCTACTCCAGAGCTCGTTCATGCTGCTCCTAGGCCACCAGATCATAACAGAGGACACACAGATATTTGAAAAGCCACAGCTTTGCCCACCGTTCACTCACAAGCTGCATCTTTTAAAGTGGCCAATCCGGGTCATCCTAGAAGTATGAGCCTATGGTCTGGACTGTAAAAAGCTGGGTGACAGAAAGAGATGTGTTCACCTGTGACGGCGGCCTGCTGATGTGCTCCAAGACCCACTTCTCCTTCCTTCAAGGAAACAGACAATAAATGTAGCCAGAAATGTTTAGGTATTTTCGTTATTTCTCCCTTTTTATTTCATAACTGCTTTGCATATTTGTGTCATTTTATATTTACCTTTTTATTTATTTATTGTAAGCGCTGTATATTTTTATATTAAAGCTTAAAATATTTAAAATATTTAATGAGTTCGACCCTTTTATGCCTAAAAGAACCTTAGCCTTCAGAGGGTGTATGACCTTTTGATTGTCTGACAATGACATATGTTGGGGACTCATCACCCTGTGTGTTTGATGAGTGGTGTTAGCATGCAAAGAAATCGGTGAGTGCTGAATGTGTCGGGATGTGATTTATACTCACTTCATAGCCTAAAACAGAGATGGGAGCTGGATAGAGTAAGAGGAGATAAATTAACTCACCCAGGCGCACTCCAAGTCACATGCTGAGAAGCGTGTATATGACATATAACCTTTACCACTGATTTCCTGATTGATATTGGCCTTAAAATTTGGAATTGCCCATTGAATTTGAGATATGCCATAAATATTAAAGATGGAAAAACTCCTTTAATTAACCCTTTACAACCATTGCATGGACTAACACGCGTGCTAAGCTATGCTCTATTCTAATACACTAAGTACCAAGCTTACACTGCCTATTACCCATATTGTGAAGGATCAAAAATATTATACTTGGAATCTTGATATTGTAAATCAAGGTCCCAGAGTCTGGAGGAAGAGTAGAGAGACAGACAATCCAAGCAGCTTGTGGTCTCGTGTGAAGTATCCACAATCAGTGATGGTTTCGGGAGCCATGTCATCTGCTGGTGTAGGTCCATTATCAAGACCAAAGTCAGCGCAGGAAATTTGAGAGCACTTCATGATTCCCTCTGCCGACAAGCTTTTTGGAGATGGAAATTTCATGATCTTTACTAAAAAAAACTAACTATTTTCACCACTTGATATTTTTTAGCAGCATGATTATCATCACAGACAGGATTACAAGAATCGGTTTCACCTCTATAGACAGCTGATTGCACCAGATCTGCCATGCACAACAGGTGACACAGCTCCCCCTGATCAAAAATGACCTTTGCACTCACGCATTAGATGCTTCAATACAAAAGACGAGGTTTGAATTAGTTTATTGTTGCTAATGCACATGTTAATTTATCGAAAGAACATGAAGGCAAAGTAAAGAATTGCCCCAGTGACCAATGTAAAAATTGCAAGATTTCTAATTTTCATTTTTAATAAAGATTGTGATGTGTAAAAAAAAAACTCAATTTTTTAAAATACATATTTTAACACAAAACCTAAATTTAAGTAGCAGGTCATTTTCTGATTATGCATTACTTTAACTATTTAGTATCACCAATATATTACTAGAGAAGATAGACAGCACTCCAAAATAGAAATATGTTCTCTTTTTTCACTGATTATTGTTATGTGAAGAATTAAAGATTGTAGTGAGATACTGAAAATGAGAATATGAGAGTTTCAATGATGAAAGCGAGGATATGGGTAAGAAAATCAGGCATGAGATGAAGATGTGAGTGATGGGATAAGAATATTAGGGTTGTGATGAGGGATTAATGACTGAGATTAAGAAGACAGAGTTGTTATGAAGAACTGTGTGTAACAATTCCACCTCACAGTGTGTCTTAGGACCCAGTGATTGACAGCTCAGATGTCCAGTCTGGTGCATGGGCGTCTTGGGCTGTCTGTGTTTTATTAGCAGCTCGGCTGTCCAATCTGAGACTGGGAAGTGCTGAGCTCTCACCAGATGCTCCCTGTTCCACTGATTATTCAGCTATTTAACTCGTCTGCTTTCCCTGTTTTTATTTAGTGCCTTGCTTGTTGATCTTTCACTGACTGACCTTGGACCTCATTCTGGGTTTGCGACTAGAAAATTAGTTGTAATTAGTAAGTAAAAAGTAAGCTGAAAGTATTGCAATGAGAAAGTGAGCCCTGATGAGACATAAAAGATCTAACTAGAAAGCTAGGGTCTTTATGAGATAAGGGTGTTAAAAGGAAGGGTTGAAATGAGGATGCAAGGGTTGTAATATGGAAGTAAATCATGAGCAATTAAAGTTAACCTGTCAGCAGGATTTTCCTAACTAAACTACAGGCATTGTCATGTTGCCACTGTTACAATGATTTAAATGATACCACAAAAAACCTCACTGAGTGTAAAGACACAGAAGAGGTCAAAGAGTTTTTTTTAAATGAACATATAAGTTTATTAATTACACACATAAGATCCATATTAATTCAGAGTAAAGCTACCAGAGCAGGACAATAGAGAAATAAATAAGAGTACAACTGTGGTATATCATTCGGACTCAAATCGGCGTACAGCTGTGGTATATTATTCAATCTCAATAGTTATTGTGCATAAAAGCGCTGAACAAAAAGTAAATATTTTACCTCATTTGCATGTAAACAAATAGCAATATTTGAGCTAATACGTGTTAGAATACTTAGCTTACTATAATTAATAAACTTATGTTTATTTAAGAAAACTCTCTGACCTCTTCTGTGTCTTTACACAGTTTTTTGTGGTATTTGAAACTTGGAGTTTTTTCTTGTTTGATATACGGTAATTGATACCTATTTTGGGAAATTTTTGTATTTAAATGATTAAAATGATACCTGGGGTGAAGCACAAACAGTCTGTTTCTCTCTCTCTGTCTTAATGATGAGGAAGATGTTTGTGTTTCGGGGCTGCCTGTGGGCAGGTCTCTTCTTGGTTTCTCTGGCCTAGAGCACCAAGATAAGTCTTCCTCCAGAGTCCCGCCCTGGAGCACGAGCATATCAATAAATGAAAACTTCTAACACTGATTACATAAGAACCACAAGATGGATTTCTTCAGCCCAGGTATCATTTTAATCAATGCGATACTGGAAAAATGACAGTGGCTGTAGTTTACTTAGCAAAATCCTGCTTACAGGTTCATTTTAAATCTGTAAGGAGGAAGTCACTGTTGAGAAATTGATGTAATAAGGAAGTAAGTTGTGATTAGGAAGTAATGGACATAAAGAAGTACATTGCAATGAGAAATTGAGAGTTGAAAAGGGTTAATAAAAGTTTTTAGAATTAAATGATTTGCTATGTGAAAGTAAAAGTTGAGAAGAGGAGTTAGGCTCATGAGGGTTTATCCTACTGGCAGATTCTCTTTAAGGGTTTTACAAGAATATTATTAACATAATGAGTAAGTGAATTGTGAAAAGGAAGTTAGAGATGAAAGGAATATGTTAGGGTTGTAAATAGGAAGTGTAAACATAAAATTAGGAAGTAAGGTTCATAATGAGGAAGAAAGTCATGTAAGAAGGAAGTGAGAGAATAGCTGTGGAAATTAAGGTTGGGAGGAAATCTGATTCTCCAGTAGTGTGCCTTTCAGTGTATTTGGGGATAATGTTGAAGAAAATTGTGTAGCTATGGGCATATATTCAGAATGTTGTATGTGGCCATGAAAGCAATATCACGTCATTGGCTATAGCCAGCTTCCCATTGTATAACTGAATACATCAAAAGAAAGAATATCATTACATTACAAAAAGGTGTGTAATTAAAATGTAAATTTGTTGCTAAATTTGAATATACTATGTGGTCTTTCTGCAAGACCATTATATTCCCATTTGATGCTTTGGCTGGTCTAAAACATTTATTTTCAAGCTGATGCCTAAAACTATGAATTATCAGATGGACCAAATTGCTTGGTATGTACTATGTTATGTAATAATGTATTTTATCCATTGCTATAATGTAATTCATTTTTTAATCTTCTTTACATGTACCTGCAGCGGAACAACGTATAGTTGGGATGTACAAAGACTGTAAACTTTTGTCTCATGTGATTATATGCATAGGGGGTAGCGGGGTTGTTGCCCGTGCATGTTTGTATTGTACTAATCTAAAAGAGCAAAAAAATAATAAAAATAATCTTACGAAAAAGTAAAGGTGGTAAGGAGGAAGTGATGGGTGAAATGGGAATGGAAGGAAGGGTAGTAACAAGAAAGTCTGCTGTGAAGAAGAAGTGAATGTAATGGTTGTAAGGTAGACTTGAAAATTGTGACAAGGACGTGAGTTGTAATGAAAAAATGAATGTTAACAAGTGAGAATAGGAACAGGGAAGTTACTTGAGGTTACGAATTGACAGTTGGGATGGGGAACTAAGAGATATAAAGAGAAAGTGAGTTGTGATTAGAAATTGAGGGGTGTCAGGAGGAAGGGAGAGTTAAGATTAGTAAATAAGTTGTAAGAAGAAAGTAAAAAGCATATGACCAAAGTGAGTTACATACAATAAGGAAGTAGGGTTGTAAAGAGTAAATAATTGGCTATTGCAAAGTAAGGGTTGTAAGGGGAGGATGTAAAGGAATAGTTAAAACAGAACATTGAGAGTTGAAATTAGGAAGTAAAAGGTATAAAGACGAAAGTTGTAAGCTGTGATAAAAAAGACTTGTAAGTCAATTATAATTGTAGAGATAAAGTAATTGTAAAGAGGAAGTGAGGTCCAATAAGCAAGTAATTATTAAGATGAGGAGGGATTGTACGGAAGAGGTGATAAATATAGCAATGAGTTGCAATAAATAAGTGAAGGTTGTTCAAAGGAATCAAGAGAAAATGTAGGGAAGCTAGTATCAAGTAAGTGAGGTTGTAAGGAGGAATTTTGACAGGTGGAAGTGATTTGCAATAAGAAAGTGAGAGTTAAGATGACGGATGCAATTAAGTGAGAGATGGTAGGTAAGGTAGGGAGTAAGGAATGAGAAGAAGATGTAGTTGTAGAAATAAAGTGATAAATAAGGAAGACATGCTAGTAAGGAGAGAATGAGAGATGAGGGAGTGAGAGTTATAAAAAGGAATTGACAGATGAAGAAAAGAGAAGTGATGACATTAAGGAGGATGCAAGAGATGATGAAATTAGATTTGTACAGAAAAAAGTGAGTTTAGATGAGTAAGGGTAATAATGAGTAAGGGTAATAATGAGTAAGGGTAATAATCAGCGTCGGACTGGAGCACCTTGGGCCCACCAAAGAAAATCATTCTTCGGGCCCACTATGTAGCTACATAGAAATAAATACAAGACCACCAATTGTGCAGTAAAAAATGCTAATATCAGGGTATAATATAAGGTAGTACACGTCTTAATTATGTAGCAGGGGTTGGGTTGGCCCCCTCATAGAATATAAAGTAGCTCCCTCATAGAATATAATGCAGCCTTCATATAGTATAATGCAGCTCCCTTATATAATATAATGTAGCCCCCCTCATAGAATATAATGTAGCCCCCTCATAGAATATAATGCAGCCCCCCATAGAATATAATGTAGCCCCCTAAAAGGATATAATTCAGCACCCCACAGAATATAATGTATCCCCCTCAGAGTATAATACAACACCCTCATAAGGTATAATGCAGCCCCCTTATAGGGTATACTGCAGTCCACTTCATATAATATAATGTAGCCGCCCCACAGAATATAATGTAGCACCCTCAGAGTATAATGCAGCCCCCTCACAGGGTATAATGTAGCCCCCTCATAGGATATAATGCAGCCCCCTCACAGGGTATAATGTAGCCCCCTCATAGGATATAATGCAGCCCCCTCATATAGTATAATGTAGCCCCTCCCTCAAAATATAATGTAGCCCCGTCAGAGTATAATGCAGCCCCCACAGAATATAATGTAGCCACCTCAGAGTATAATGTAGCCCCCTCATAGGGGATAATGCAGTCCCCTCATATAGTATAATTCAGCCCACTCATAGGGTATAATGCAACCCCCCAAAGAATATAATTCAGCCCCCTCATAGGATATAATGCAGCCCCCTTATAGAGTATAATGCAGCCCTGTCACAACGTATAATGCAGCCCCCCACAGAATATAATGCAGCCCCTCTCATAGGGTATAATGCAGCCCCCCTCATAGGGTATAATGCAGGCCCCTCACAGGGTATAATGCAGCTCCCCTTATAGGATGTAATGCAGCCCCCCTTATAGGGTATAATGCAACCCCCCATAGGGTATAATGCAGCCCCCTCATATAGTATACTGCAGCCCTATCATTGGGAATAATGCAGCCCCCTCATATAGCATGATGCAGCCCCCCTTATAGTGTATAATGCTTCCCCCCACAGAATATAATGTAGCCCCCTCATAGGGTATAATTCAGCCCCCCTCATAGGGTATAATGCAGCCCCTCACAGAATATAATGCAGCCCCCTCATAGGGTATAATGCAGCCCCCCATAGAATATAATGCAGCCCCCTCATAGGGTATAATTCAGCCCCCCTCATAGGGTATAATGCAGTGATTTATAATAAGGCATTGAAGGAGGTAAGAAAGAATTGAGAATTAAGATGAAACAGTGCAATTTGTAAGGAAATAGTAAGGGTTGCAATGATGCAGCAAGGGATGTAACGAAGATGTATGTAAATTGTGCTGAGGAAATGACGGCTGGGATGAGTAAATAGGAAATTTAATAAGGAAAAGCAGGAAGTATTGTCAGGAAGTAAGTAATGTAATTAAAAAATGTGATTGTAATGAGGAAATGAGGATTGGAATTACTAATTGATAGCATTATAATAAAGTAATAAAAGTTGGCATGATGATATGGGCATTGTAATGAGTAAATTAGATTTGTGATGAAGAGAAGCAAGTAGTAATGAAGAATTGAGAGTTTTAATGATAAAGTGGGAGTTGTGATGAGGAAGAAATAGTTATGATAAGGAATTTTATCCAGATAAGGAATTTTATCCAGACAAAATATTTAGTGGCAATCCACTGTGCTGCTGGAAGATTGTCCTTCTTTTTCCTGAGGAAGAAGTTGCGGGGATTGCCTGCGCATCACTGTAATGCCGTAGGCATCTTGGTAGTGGCATTACTGTGACTGGCTGGCTGTGTGACATCATCAGAGGTTATAAAAGAACAGATGCCACCCGGCTTGGCACACTGACACCATTGCACTACTCTGTAAAACTCTGTAACACTTTATATTGGAGGGAGAAAGTCCTTGTCTAGGCCTCTGAGTGCACAGTATAACGAATCATAGGCCTGTAGGGTTGATACTGGTGCCGAAGCTGAGCCATCATGCTAACAGTCCTTCCATGGGTTCATCGCTTGCTTTGCTGTTTGTATCACATACATTTTGTATTTAGTCTAGAGAGGTAGAGTCACAGGAGAAGGGAGAGTGACTGAATACAATCAGTAGACAGGGCTTAGGGCTTTGCAGTCTGTTGCCAAATATATCATTTTAGTTCAAAAGGTCGGCACTCCATACGCAAGCTGGGGGGCACGTGGAAAAACAACAGCATATAAAAATAGAAGGTTAATGCTTTTTAATGAAAAATTGAGGAATAACTATTACATCATAAATGTATAAACCATATGCCTAGAAATAACATCACAAAAATATATATAAGGAAAAAAATGCAAATATATCTTAATGAAATAAACAAAAACATACAAACATATATGTGTTGACATAATATCATTGCTCATAAATAATCAAATTCACAAATTTATAAATTTAAGCTGACACAACATCCTTAATAATTTGTGAACATCACAATGAATCAATGCTTTTAACATATTTAGGTGAAATAATGAAATAATTATACAAGTCATCCACTATCATAAAAAAGTCTCCCAACCATATTAACCGCTATATCTTTTGTTTTTATTTTTTGTTTTCACTTTTATTTTTTTTATTAATGTATTTATATCTGTTTGCTTATTATATCAAATATTAATTTGTATGAGAAAATACATCAATTTTCACACCATAATGACTGACATATCCAAACTCTTGATTAGTGCACCTGGGATGTCTAAAGACAAAAAGGAAAGAAACAGGATTTAGATGCATTAACCAAATAATCTAATTTATGTAACTGGCCAGTGTGACCATGCTCCTACATATTGCATGTACACCATCTTATACTCCAGTTAATTTCCTTCAGTTTTGCTTTAGGTCCTTGCACTCAGTGCACACAAGGGCGTGACCTCCCTTTTTCAGGTGGCATTATGTTTATATAGCGTCTCATGGCTGGGTGTCCATAGTTGAACTTCAGTCCTGCTCAGCCCTTATTCACATTGAAGTCATTTTTGACACACGGAAAGGTATTAATACTAGAGGCTAAGACCATCCCGACTGTGTACATCTTGGTGCTGGTGGGATGGCTTTTGCATTTTTTTAAATCAAAAACAGTGTTTATTAATGCTCTATGCTATTTATATGCACTATTGCTTTACTTACAGCAGGGTATATATTCATTTTATTTCTATCTTAGGTTTTGACTGTTTTAAGGCCAGTGTGACCATGATCCTGCACGTTTCATGTATACCAACTTATACAGGTCCTTCTCAAAAAATTAGCATATAGTGTTAAATTTCATTATTTACCATAATGTAATGATTACAATTAAACTTTCATATATTATAGATTCATTATCCATCAACTGAAATTTGTCAGGTCTTTTATTGTTTTAATACTGATGATTTTGGCCTACAACTCCTGATAACCCAAAAAACCTGTCTCAATAAATTAGCATATTTCAACCGTCCAATCAAATAAAAGTGTTTTTTAATAACAAACAAAAGAACCATCAAATAATAATGTTCAGTTATGCACTCAATACTTGGTCGGGAATCCTTTGGCAGAAATGACTGCTTCAATGCGGCGTGGCATGGAGGCAATCAGCCTGTGACACTGCTGAGATGTTATGGAGGCCCAGGATGCTTCAATAGCGGCCTTAAGCTCATCCAGAGTGTTGGGTCTTGCGTCTCTCAACTTTCTCTTCACAATATCCCACAGATTCTCTATGGGGTTCAGGTCAGGAGAGTTGGCAGGCCAATTGAGCACAGTAATACCATGGTCAGTAAACCATTTACCAGTGGTTTTGGCACTGTGAGCAGGTGCCAGGAAGCATGAAGTGCTCCAAAATCTCCTGATAGCTAGCTGCATTGACCCTGCCCTTGATGAAACACAGTGGACCAACACCAGCAGCTGACATGGCACCCCACACCATCACTGACTGGGTACTTGACACTGGACTTCAGGCATTTTGGCATTTCCTTCTCCCCAGTCTTCCTCCAGACTCTGGCACCTTGATTTCCGAATGACATGCAAAATTTGCTTTCATCAGAAAAAAGTACTTGGGACCACTTAGCAACAGTCCAGTGCTGCTTCTCTGTAGCCCAGGTCAGGCGCTTCTGCCGCTGTTTATGGTTCAAAAGTGGCTTTACCTGGGGAATGCGGCACCTGTAGCCCATTTCCTGCACACGCCTGTGCACGGTGGCTCTGAATGTTTCCACACCAGACTCAGTCCACTGCTTCCTCAGGTTCCCCAAGGTCTGGAATCGGTCCTTCTCCACAATCTTCCTCAGGGTCCGGTCACCTCTTCTCGTTGTACAGCGTTTTCTGCCACATTGTTTCCTTCCAACAGACTTACCATTGAGGTGCCTTGATACAGCACTCTGGGAACAGCCTATTTGTTGAGAAATTTCTTTCTGGGTCTTACCCTCTTGCTTGAGGGTGTCAATGATGGCCTTCTTGACATCTGTCAGGTCGCTAGTCTTACCCATGATGGGGGTTTTGAGTAATGAACCAGGCAGGGAGTTTTTAAAAGCCTCAGGTATCTTTTGCTTGTGTTTAATTAGTTGATTCAGAAGATTAGGGTAATAGGTCGTTTAGAGAACCTTTTCTTGATATGCTAATTTATTGAGACAGGTTTTTTGGGTTATCAGGAGTTGTAGGCCAAAATCATCAGTATTAAAACAATAAAAGACCTGACAAATTTCAGTTGGTGGATAATGAATCTATAATATATGAAAGTTTAATTGTAATCATTACATTATGGTAAATAATGAAATTTAACACTATATGCTAATTTTTTGAGAAGGACCTGTACTCCAGTTCATTTCTTTTGGTTGTTCAGCACAACAGTTATCATCATAATTTTTTCACCAACCGGTTATGTGAATACAGTTAACATTAACGTCCTATAAATCTCATAGAAGATGAATATTTTTTATATATTGTTGTATATTTTACTTTCACAGTCTGCACAATTTCATTTATATCTACAGAACATTATGATGTGCACTTGAGAAATTAATTTCAACTCGTATACATTTGTTTGTCTTTGGTAAAAAAAAAGTGTCCATGAAATCAATAAACATATTACATTTGTAGATGCAAATTAACAACCTTCTGATCAGGCATGAATTTTAACAGGATTTAATAACTTGGTATCACTGTTTAGTTTGGATCTAATTCTTGTGGCTGTAATATTGTCAAACTGATGTTGATATATTCTAGAAATTTATTATTTTAATAATTTTGTTTGTATTCAGAAAAGTAGAAACAATAAAACTTAAATAGGACCTGTCACTAAGTCACATGTGACTCTTATTTTTTCCGCCGTTACAGAGTCTTCAGTTTCTTTTCTTTTCCTTTTTTTTAAAATCCGACTTATAATTCCAGAGATATGGACTTTTTTTTACTTAGTGCTACTTTTTGCAATCTTTACCAAGGGTGTGTTGCTCACAGGTAGTGGAGAAACAAATGGGTTAAATCTGCACTGCCATGTGGGAAGGGTGAAGGATGCCAATCTGAGTATAAGTGGTTTAAGTGTCAATGCATTTTGAAGTATATACAACAGCGATAGAGATACTGTGATGAGGTTACCGCGCGTGTGGAGCCTGAAGATTGCTGCGTCTGATTGCTACTACTCCAGCACTGAGAAGAAGCACTTCTCCTTCATTGTAAATGTGTTTATTTCTTCTGTCAGAGCAGGGGTTAATCGGCCATATTGGAAATCCCTGTGCTCACAGCTGTGCTCGGTTAGGCACTCCTTTTTCCTTTATAATCTGGGCTCTGTTACTTATCCTCGTCAGAGCTAGCATTTGCTGCATGGCTATCGGTGGGAGAGGAGCACATATGAGAAGGAGAGTTAAAGGAGTTATTAGTGACTGTTGCTTGGTTTGTATGTGTGGCAATTCCTTGTCCTTTTTTTGTTCATTCCCTTACCTTCACACCCCGAAGCAATCCTCTGTTACATGTGAGTGAATATTTTGTATGCCTGGAGTTTTCAGTTATCCCTTGTCTGTGTTGCCTTGTTTGTCGGGTTGGTGTACTACTGTGCACAGTAGCACCCCCTCTTCCCTGGGTGGGGAAAGAGAACAAACAGAGGGCTAGTTTAGGAGATAAGGCAAGGGCGAAAGCTACCGGTATCTGCACCATCTGAATTATCCCGGGGAGCAGGGCGCCCCCTAGTGCTAGGGACATGGAACGAGCCCCTTGTCCCGGGCCACCCAACAGCCGTGTCATGACAGATACATTTAGCAGAAGTCCGTATAAATAGCCACAACATTTAAAAAAAGGCCTTTTTCAATTAATTCATTTGTTTCTCGATTACATGCACTTTCATCCTCTCATGGGTCTGCAGCAACCTTAAGCGTTACCAGTGGTTGTGTGCAGCACATAACTTGACCAGGTGAGCACCATTATGCAATTCTTTTAACATAGTTACCCAGAAAAGGCAATATTTTGCACTTTGGATCTTTCCATTCTTTCTTTCCTTAGGGTAATAATGCAGAGCAGTCTAAAGTCATGCCACCAGAAGGTTCTGTGAGCTACACACTCGACCATTAAAAATAAGTACTAAATAGGAAGTCTCATATCTTTGGAATCCAATGGTGGATTTAAGAAAAAAAAGGAATACTCTAGGAAAGAGCAGGAATAAATTAAGAGCAAAATGGCCACTTTTCACCTGATGATAGGTCCTCTTTAACCCCTTCCAGACATTGGACGCATCCATACGTCATGGTTGGATGGCGGTTGCGGTGATCGCATTAAAATTCCAGTGCCATCTTGGAGCTGGGCACATGGAGTCATTGTCCCGAAGGTTGGCGATGCATCCCGGCAACTACAATCGCTGTGATTGGCTGTTCAATTCTGAACAGCCAATCGCAGCGTTTCTCAGTGTTTCAGGCAATCAGATTGCCTGAAACACTGATGTCTGGACTTTGCTCGGTGCTGTAAGAGCCCAGAGCGTAGGCTGGAGCCTGGCAATGCCAGGATCATCAGGGCTAGCTCTTATTTGTGAAATCGATGATGAGATCGATCGCAACAATCTCAGTGCACAGACATGGTGTGACCTGGCAGTGACCGCCCTGTACTTCCTCATTCTAGCTGTGGATTTATACAAGGTGATCACTCTGTCCTTCTGTGATCCGTGCTGGGCCTTGTGGTGCCACAGAATCCTGTGACATCACAATTGCTGCTGATGACTGTGCAGGAAGAAGAAAGAAGTGTTCTTGGTCCCTCCCTGATCCTTGTCTGATCTTTCCTAATATACTCCAATCCCCACTCCTCACCTGTGACCTGTTTGCTTGTAATTAGTGTGTGTGCATAAAAGCTGAGTGAGTTTCTGGGATCCAGACACACTCTTGCATCTTTCATCCAGCCACTGACATTTCTGGATGGTGAGTCATGGTGAAAGCAAAAGAATTGTCAACGGATCTACGGGAAAAGGTAATTGAACTGTATAAAACAGGAAAGGAATACAAAAAGATATCCAATGAATTGATAATGCCAGTCAGCAGCATTCAAACTGTGATTATCAAATGGAAAATCAGGGGGCTCTGTAAAAACAAAACCACGGTCAGGTAGACAAACAAAAATTTTGTCCACCACTGCCAGGAAAATTGTTCGGGATGCAAAGAAAGACCCACATATAACATCAACTGAAATACTGGACTCTCTGAAAACTAGCGGTGTGGCTGTTTCAAGATGCACAATAAGGAGGCACTTCAAGAAAAATGGGCTGCATGGTCGAGTCGCCAGAAAAAAGCCATTACTGTGCAAATGCCACAAAGTGTCTTGCCTACAATACGCAAAACAGCACAGAGACAAGCCTCAAAACTTCTGGAACAAGGTAATTTGGAGTGATGAGACCAAAATTGAACTTTTTGGCCACAACCATAAACGTTACATTTTGAGAGAGGTCAACAAGGCCTATGATGAAATGAACACCATTCCTACTGTAAAGCACAGAGATGGATCGCTGATGTTTTGGGGATGTGTGAGCTACAAAGGCACAGGAAACTTGGTCAAAGTTGAAGGAAAGATGAATGTAGCACGCTATCAGCAAATGCCTGAGACAAATTTGCAATTATCAGCCCGGAAGCTGCGAATGGGACGTTCTTGGATGTTCCAACATGACAACGATCCAAAACACAAGGTCAAGTCAACCTGTCATTGAATACAGCAGAACAAAGTGAAGGTTCTGGAGTGGTCATCTCAGTCTCCTGACCTCAATATCATTGAGTCACTCTGGGGAGATCTCAGCGCCCAGTTCATGCTACACAATCCAGGAGTTTACAGGAAATGGAGGCTTTTTGCCAAGAAGAGTGGGCAACTTTACCATCAGAGAAAATAAAGAACCTCATCCACAACTACCACAAAAGACTTCAAGCTGTCATTGATTGGGTCAATACATGGTAATTTGAATGTTTTGGGTTTTCATTATGATTTAAATAGAGAAAACACAATAGTTTGACTTCACCCAACCACTAACCATAAGTGGAGAAAAAGTTTTGGTGTTATCGTTCATATTCTCTGAAAAAAGGCAAAGAAAGCAAAAATTCTGCCGGGGTATGTAAACTTTTTAGCACAACTGTATGCCAACCTGATGCACTCTACACAATTTACGTATATGCCACCACATTATAAAATTCACATGCCAGGAAAACACTAGATCAATTCAAAAATAGGATCACTTGTGGGGGATTTGTACTGTTTAGGCACATCAGGGGCTCTCCGAACGCAAAATGATGCCCGTAGACCGTTCCATCAAAGTCTGCATTCCAAAAAACGGTAATTAGACCTACCAGTAATTGTATTTCCAGGAATGTATCCTGACAGCACCATGGAGGACGTCCTTCTTATCCTCACTGGGACAGGAAACAACGAGATGTTAAAAGAACCCTCCCATCTCCACCCCTCAGTGTCTTTTCAAAGTACTACACCTGGATGAATGCAACATAAATTTATTAATTATTCTTTATCCAAACATTACGTCACATTAGCATAGAATTTCTCAGATGGGAGGGAACTATCCGTTCTGTCAGGATGGATTCCTGGAAATATAATTACCGATAGGTCTAATTACCATTTTCCAGGTCATCAATTCTGTCATCAGTCAGTACCATGGAGAATACCAAAGTATGATGATCTAGGCTGGGACCACTGCATGAAGAACCTTTCTACCAAAGGCCAGCTGCCCTGAGACTACATCTAGCTTGAAATGGCTATACAGACCCGACCATGTTGTGGCCCTACATATCTTATCCACTGAAGCCCCCTCTTTTTCTGCCCATGACATATCTATGGCCCTAGTTGAATGGGCCCTAAGAGTCTCTGGGGAAGATCTTCCTTCAGACCAATTGTGGATCTGATCCATCTAGCTAATGTGGATTTTGCCGCTTTCTTACCCGTGTATTATTTCCCATATTGCACTAACAAGTTTGTGTCCGGTCTCCAGTCCCTAGTTGCCTCTAGATTTTGGGGAACCATCTCTCTAAAAACTAGGCAATGAAAGGAGTGTTCCTTTGGCTTTCTAGTGTGCTGGGAGAATGAGGGGAGAACAACTTCCTGGTTCATGTTCGAGGTTGATACCACTTTAGGGAGGAACGCTGGGTCGAGCCTCAAGACCAATTGGTCCTCAAATATTCGAAATACAGGTCTTTGATAGATAGCGCCTGTAATTCCCCTATTCTTTTAGCCGATGTGATCGCTACCAGGAAAGCCATTTTAAATGAGAGCCCACTAATGTCCATATCATTTGCTGGTTCATATGGATGTTTACAAAGTGCGTTTAGCACCAGGTTTAGATCTCAAGGTGGGACAGACTTCCTTACAGAAGGTTTCAGCCTTTGTATAGCTCTAGAGAACCTAGCTATCCAGGAGTGGGTAGATAGGGGAGAGTCAAAAAATACGCTAAGGGTTGAAATCTATATCCTTAGAGTACTTGGTCTAAGACCCTTATTGAAACCTGTCTGCAGGAAATCAAGAATCTTGGGGATGACTTCCCGCAATATATGCAGAAGCGCTTCCAGATCTTATATATAGCAGAGGTCACAGGTTTTCTGCTTGCTTGAAGGGTAGATATCACTTTGTCTGACAATCCTCTTGATTTCAGGATCTGCTTCTCAGGATCCATGCTGATAGTTGAAGACTATCCGGATTCTGGTGGAGAACTGGGCCCTGGTAGGGAAGGTCTTTTCTCCTTGGAAGGAGGATGGGGTCTTCCTCTGCCATATTTCTCAGCAGAAGGAACCAACTCCTCTTTGGCCAGAAGGGCACCACCAAAATGATCTTCGCCCTTTCTTCCTGCACTTTCATCAGCACTCTTTGAACCAGAGGATGGGGCAAGAACGCATAGGATAGCTTCTCTCCCCATGGTTGGGATAGTGCATTGACCCCAACTGAACCGTCTTAGGGGTTTAGGGAGAAAAATTTTCTAACTGTCACATTTTCTCTGGATATGAACAGATCTGTTATGACCCCTATGGCGAGGGTCTCAGAGGAACGTGGAAGTCTGCAGAATACAAAAATCCAGCTCATAGGGCAGTGGTAACTGGGTTGACCATATATCTACTCCTAACGCCAACACTAGAAGTAGCCGGGGATCATTCCTACGTTGATTCTAGATGACACGCGCCAGCCGGAGAATCTAGCTACCCCTAGTAGAGGAAAACAAAGACCTTTCTTGCCTCCAGAGAAGGGGACCCCAAAGCTGGATAGAAGCCCCCCACAAATAATGACGGTGAGGTAAGAGGAAATGACAAACACAGAAATGAACCAGGTTTAGCACAGAGAGGCCCGCTTACTGATAGCAGAATAAAGAAAGGTAACTTATATGGTCAACAAAAACCCTATCAAAATCCACACTGGAAATTCAAGAACCCCCGAACCGTCTAACGGTCCGGGGGGAGAACACCAGCCCCCCTAGAGCTTCCAGCAAAGGTCAGGATATAGATTAGGAACAAGCTGGACAAAAATACAAAACCAAAACAAATAGCAAAAAGCAAAAGGCAGACTTAGCTGATATAACTGGAACCAGGATCAGTAGACAAGAGCACAGCAGACTAGCTCTGATAACTACGTTGCCAGGCATAGAACTGAAGGTCCAGGGAGCTTATATAGCAACACCCCTAACTAACGACCCAGGTGCGGATAAAAGGAATGACAGAAAAACCAGAGTCAAAAAACTAGTAACCACTAGAGGGAGCAAAAAGCAAATTCACAACAGTACCCCCCCCTTAGTGAGGGGTCACCGAACCCTCACCACGACCACCAGGGCGATCAGGATGAGCGGCATGAAAGGCACGAACTAAATCGGCCGCATGAACATCAGAGGCGACCACCCAGGAATTATCCTCCTGACCATAGCCCTTCCACTTGACCAGGTACTGAAGCCTCCGCCTGGAGAGGCGAGAATCCAAGATCTTCTCCACCACGTACTCCAACTCGCCCTCAACCAACACCGGAGCAGGAGGCTCAGCAGAAGGAACTACAGGCACAATGTACCGCCGCAACAAGGACCTATGAAATACATTGTGAATAGCAAACGACACAGGAAGATCCAGACGAAAAGATACAGGATTAAGGATTTCCAATATCTTGTAAGGCCCAATAAAACGAGGTTTAAACTTGGGAGAGGAGACCTTCATAGGAACAAAGCGGGAAGAAAGCCACACCAAATCCCCAACGCGTAGTCGGGGACCCACACCGCGACGGCGGTTGGCAAAGAGCTGAGCCTTCTCCTGTGACAACTTCAAGTTGTCCACCACATGATTCCAGATCTGCTGCAACCTATCCACCACAGAATCCACCCCAGGACAGTCAGAAGGCTCCACATGACCCGAAGAAAAGCGAGGATGGAAACCAGAGTTGCAGAAAAAAGGCGAAACCAAGGTGGCGGAACTAGCCCGATTATTAAGGGCAAACTCAGCCAATGGCAAGAATGTCACCCAATCGTCCTGATCAGCAGAGACAAAACACCTCAAATAAGCCTCCAAAGTCTGATTGGTTCGCTCCGTCTGTCCATTAGTCTGAGGATGGAAAGCAGACGAAAACGACAAATCAATGCCCATCCTACTACAAAAGGATCGCCAGAACCTGGAAACGAACTGGGATCCTCTGTCTGACACAATATTCTCAGGGATGCCGTGCAAACGAACCACGTTCTGGAAAAACACAGGAACCAGATCGGAAGAGGAAGGCAGCTTAGGCAAAGGAACCAAATGGACCATCTTGGAGAAGCGATCACATATCACCCAGATAACGGACATGCCCTGAGATAGCGGAAGATCAGAAATGAAATCCATGGAGATATGTGTCCAAGGTCTCTTCGGGACAGGCAAGGGCAAGAGCAAACCGCTGGCACGAGAACAGCAAGGCTTAGCTCGAGCACAAGTCCCACAGGACTGCACAAATGACCGCACATCTCTTGACAAGGAAGGCCACCAAAAGGACCTGGCCACCAGATCTCTGGTGCCAAAAATTCCCGGGTGACCTGCCAACACCGAGGAATGAACCTCGGAAATGACTCTGCTGGTCCACTTATCCGGGACAAACAGTCTGTCTGGTGGACAAGACTCAGGCCTATCAGCCTGAAATCTCTGCAACACACGTCGCAGATCCGGAGAAATAGCTGACAAGATAACTCCATCTTTAAGAATACCAACAGGATCAGTGACTCCAGGAGCATCAGGCACAAAGCTCCTGGAAAGAGCATCGGCCTTCACATTCTTTGAACCTGGTAAATACGAGACAACAAAATCAAAGCGGGAGAAAAACAATGACCAGCGGGCCTGTCTCGGATTAAGGCGTTTAGCAGACTCGAGATACATCAGATTTTTGTGATCAGTCAAGACCACCACACGATGCTTAGCACCCTCGAGCCAATGACGCCACTCCTCAAATGCCCATTTCATGGCCAACAACTCCCGATTGCCCACATCATAATTTCGCTCGGCAGGCGAAAACTTCCTAGAGAAAAAGGCACAAGGTTTCATAACAGAGCAACCAGGGCCTCTCTGCGACAAAACGGCCCCTGCCCCAATTTCCGAAGCATCCACCTCAACCTGAAAGGGAAGTGAGACGTCAGGCTGGCACAAAACAGGCGCCGAAGTAAACCGGCGTTTCAACTCCTGGAAAGCCTCCACGGCAGCAGGAGCCCAGTTAGCTACATCGGAGCCCTTCTTGGTCATATCCGTCAAAGGTTTCACAATGCTAGAAAAATTAGCGATAAAACGACGGTAGAAGTTAGCGAAGCCCAAGAACTTCTGAAGACTCTTAACTGACGAGGGCTGAGTCCAATCAAGAATAGCTCGGACCTTGACTGGGTCCATCTCCACAGCAGAAGGGGAAAAAATGAACCCCAAAAAGGGAACCTTCTGTACACCAAAGAGACACTTTGAGCCCTTGACAAACAAAGAATTTTCACGCAAAATTTTAAAGACCAACCTGACCTGCTCCACATGCGAATCCCAATTATCAGAAAAAACCAAAATATCATCCAGATAAACAATCAAAAATTTATCCAGATACTTCCGGAAAATGTCATGCATAAAGGACTGAAAAACTGAAGGCGCATTGGAGAGCCCAAAAGGCATCACTAAGTACTCAAAATGACCTTCGGGCGTATTGAATGCGGTTTTCCATTCATCACCTTGCTTAATGCGCACAAGGTTGTACGCACCACGAAGGTCTATCTTGGTGAACCACTTGGCACCCTTAATCCGGGCAAACAAGTCAGACAACAGCGGCAAAGGATACTGAAATTTGACAGTGATCTTATTCAAAAGCCGATAATCAATACAAGGTCTCAAAGATCCGTCCTTTTTTGCCACAAAAAAGAATCCCGCACCAAGAGGGGAAGAAGACGGACGAATATGTCCCTTCTCCAGAGACTCCTTGATATATGAACGCATAGCGGTATGTTCAGGTACCGACAGATTAAACAGTCTTCCCTTAGGAAACTTACTGCCCGGGATCAAATCTATAGCACAGTCACAGTCCCTATGAGGAGGCAGTGCACTGGACTCAGACTCACTGAAGACATCCTGATAATCAGACAAATACTCCGGAACTTCCGAAGGCGTAGAAGAAGCAATAGACACAGGCAGGGAATCCCCATGAATACCACGACAGCCCCAACTTGAGACTGACATAGCCTTCCAGTCCAGGACTGGATTATGGGTCTGTAACCATGGCAGCCCTAAAACAACCAAATCATGCATTTTATGTAAAACCAGGAAACGTATCACCTCGCGGTGTTCAGGAGTCATGCACATGGTAACCTGTGTCCAATACTGCGGTTTATTTGCTGCCAATGGCGTAGCATCAATACCCCTAAGAGGAATAGGATTTTCTAATGGTTCAAGAGTAAATCCACAGCGCTTAGCAAATGAGAGATCCATGAGACTCAGGGCAGCACCTGAATCTACAAACGCCATGACAGGATAAGATGACAGTGAGCAAATCAAAGTTACAGACAGAATAAATTTAGGTTGCAAATTACCAACGGTGACAGGACTAACAACCTTAGCTATACGTTTAGAGCATGCTGAGATAATATGTGTAGAATCACCACAGTAGTAGCACAAGCCATTCCGGCGTCTATGAATTTTCCGCTCATTTCTAGTCAGGATTCTATCACATTGCATTAAATCAGGTGTCTGTTCAGACAACACCATGAGGGAATTTGCGGTTTTTCTATCACATTGCACCGAATTAGGTGTCTGTTCAGACAACACCATGAGGGAATTTGCGGTTTTGCGCTCCCGCAACCGCCGGTCAATTTGAATAGCCAGTGCCATAGTATCATTCAGACCTGTGGGAATGGGAAAACCCACCATAACATTCTTAATGGCTTCAGAAAGGCCATTTCTAAAATTAGCGGCCAGTGCACACTCGTTCCAATGTGTCAGCACGGACCATTTCCGAAATTTTTGGCAATACACTTCAGCCTCGTCCTGCCCCTGAGACATAGCCAGCAAGGCCTTTTCTGCCTGAATCTCAAGATTGGGTTCCTCATAAAGTAAACCGAGCGCCAGAAAAAACGCATCAAGATCAGCCAATGCCGGATCTCCTGGCGCCAGCGAAAAAGCCCAATCCTGAGGGTCGCCCCGTAAGAACGAAATAACAATTTTTACTTGCTGAGCAGAATCTCCAGATGAACAGGGTCTCAGGGACAAAAACAATTTACAATTATTCACGAAATTCCTAAACTTAAACCTGTCTCCGGAAAACAGTTCAGGAATCGGTATTTTAGGTTCTGACCTAGGATTTCTGATAACATAGTCTTGTATGCCCTGCACACGAGTAGCCAGCTGGTCCACACTTGTAATCAAGGTCTGGACATTCATGTCTGCAGCAAGCATAGCCACTCTGAGGTAAAGGGGAAGGAGAAAAAAAAAAACTCAGAATCTTCTTTCTTATAATCCCTCTTCTGCAATGCATTAAACATTTAATACGGCCTGGCAAACTGTTATGACCCCAATGGCGAGGGTCTCAGAGGAACGTGGAAGTCTGCAGAATACAAAAATCCAGCTCATAGGGCAGTGGTAACTGGGTTGACCATATATCTACTCCTAACGCCAACACTAGAAGTAGCCGGGGATCATTCCTACGTTGATTCTAGATGACACGCGCCAGCCGGAGAATCTAGCTACCCCTAGTAGAGGAAAACAAAGACCTTTCTTGCCTCCAGAGAAGGGGACCCCAAAGCTGGATAGAAGCCCCCCACAAATAATGACGGTGAGGTAAGAGGAAATGACAAACACAGAAATGAACCAGGTTTAGCACAGAGAGGCCCGCTTACTGATAGCAGAATAAAGAAAGGTAACTTATATGGTCAACAAAAACCCTATCAAAATCCACACTGGAAATTCAAGAACCCCCGAACCGTCTAACGGTCCGGGGGGAGAACACCAGCCCCCCTAGAGCTTCCAGCAAAGGTCAGGATATAGATTAGGAACAAGCTGGACAAAAATACAAAACCAAAACAAATAGCAAAAAGCAAAAGGCAGACTTAGCTGATATAACTGGAACCAGGATCAGTAGACAAGAGCACAGCAGACTAGCTCTGATAACTACGTTGCCAGGCATAGAACTGAAGGTCCAGGGAGCTTATATAGCAACACCCCTAACTAACGACCCAGGTGCGGATAAAAGGAATGACAGAAAAACCAGAGTCAAAAAACTAGTAACCACTAGAGGGAGCAAAAAGCAAATTCACAACACAGATCCACTCGTGGCACCCCCCAGCCTTGACACAGCATACCAAACACTCCCTTGTTCAGCTCCCACTCTGTAGGGGATATGTTCTGCCTGCTCAGGAAGTCACCTGGTTCCTGGATCCTTCCAGGTGTACTACAGAGACGGATAGCACCATCCTTTCTGCCCATTTGAAGATCTTCCTTGCTATGTGTTGCAGTGCAGGGTGTTTTGGTCCCCTTTGATGATGTAAGAATGCCACCACCATCATGTTGTTGGACAGGATCTTTATATGTCTGCCTCTGACCGTCGACTGGACCTGAAGTAGTAGCTTCTATACTGCATACAGTTTCCTGAAGGTCGAGGATCTAGATCTCATCTCTGGACTCCTTTCTCCCTGGAAATATCTTCCTTCCAAATGGCCACCCCAGCCTAGCTGACTTGCGTCAATGGGGATCATGATGCAAAGGGAGAGAATACAGGGAACTTCCACCTGGAGGTTTTCTGTAGTGGTCCACCAGCGTAGAAATTCCTTCACCACCAGAGATAGGAGCATCACAGTGTCCAGCGACAGTTGATGTTTGTCCCAGGCAGTTAGAACCGTGCCGTGGAGCTCTCAAGAGTGGAACTGACTCCACTGTACGCAGGGGATACAAGTGGTCATCAGTCCCAGGATTCTCATCGCTTCTCTGATGGAGCAGCAGCTTCCTGTAAATTGGTGGATTCTTTCCATCAAGGCGTTGTGCTTCTCTTCTGGTAAAAAAGATGTTCTCAGTCTAGCAGAACCCCTAGGAATTGTTTTCTGGATTCTGGAACGAGATCCAATTTTCCCAATTTATGACCCATCCCGGCCTCTGGAGAGTGGAAATCGAGACCAGATAAGTTAACCCTTAAAGAACTGCTTTATTACTATTTTTTGTTGTTTAACTCACCCTGCACATCCTTTGTGTTTATACCACCTGATATACTTCTATTTACCCCTTCCTCTCCCTTGTTGGAGTAACCCCCTGTTCAAGTAAAATATAGTTAACCCTTGCTCTGCCTCCTGTCCGTTACTGCATCCCGCAACCTGCTCACACCAATTTGGAGCTAACCAATAAATATGGTAGAGCCTAAAGAACCCCCTTTTTTATCTTTGACCCTTTTATAGAGATTTGTACGTTCTAGAATAGAACCCTACTTTGCAGTCTTCTAAGTAATCTATTGGTAATTGTGCACTACAAATGATGTTGGACTGGGAGTGGCAAAAAATTGGTTGTGATGAGGATGACAACATTGACCTCCATCAGTTACCAACAGAGCAAAAAGTTTAATAGCAAACCTAAAAAGAAGTACATCTCCAAATACAGTACCATCTTAGGAGATCGTAGGTTGGGGTTTCCTATTCATAACCTAGGCCTATTTGCTAGAGTTGACAATGTTTTTTTTCGAAGGACCTTCTGTGTTTTTTCATTACTTGGACAATCTATTGATTTAAATTGGTATTCTATAATGCACTTGTAGAATTTCTTCTGCTTTTTAGTTGTTCCCACAGATTTCAGTTTATTGCTGGGGGGTTCCGACAACAGGACAACCAGATGAGATTCTATGGTTGGGGGATTCCTCTAACAAGATGGACAGAACGATAATATCCTCACTGCTAGGACATGTATGTAGTCTGTCATGTGGGTATTTATACTTTATTTTGTGCCATTACTTTGCAGTCCTATGCAAGTCAGCTCAGAAACTATAAGGATGGGATTATACCAGAATAATACATAATACATACATTATCACTGTCTACTATGTTTGAATGTCCACCTCCAGTAGGAATTCATGCCTGAAAATGATCCACATCAAAGCACACAGTGACGCTGTCTGCACCATGATAGGAAATGGCCCAGTCGGCACATATGCCCGAAACCCGTTTTGTGTGGGTTCGGATGTAAGTCTCGATGGGACCACTGAAAAAGACCTTACATAGTTTAAGGAAACCTGTCAGGTAATTCATGCTTCCCAAATCATGGACAGTATAAATCGCAGCCTGGCAGCACCATTGAAGCCAATCATATTATACTTGCCTTTAAGAGTCTGGCTTGCGCCCTCGGTTTTTCCTTCCAAGTGGAGGAGATTCACAGGTCTCTCCCTGTATACATATGAGGGAGAGACCTTTCAATCACCGTCAGGGACTAGCCTTGTCTCCAGCTATTATTTATTTCCGGATAGTCAAAGTATATTTTCTCTGACATTTCGGAGCATTTGGGCAGCAGGAATTACCTGACAGACTCTCTTTAAGCTACATCTCCATATAACATTAACTCTTTAGCAACATCATCTGGCTATGGTAATGGAAAAATAAAAAAAATTAAGGCTCTTGAAAGGAAAAAACAAAAGCATAATGACATAATAAAATGACAGCATCTCCAAAGGATTAATGTTGTGAATTCTGCTCTTGGGCTCCCTCCGGTGGTTATAAGTGGTAGTGCTGCTGTCTTTGGATCGCAGCATTCATCAGGTGTGTCCACTTATCGCAAGTCTGACTGGGCTATTTACTCTTGTTTGACCCTTTAGTCAGTGCCAGTTGTCCATTGTTCCTGGAGGATTCACATCCCTGCCTGGTCTCTCCTTCTTTGCTGTTCATTTCATCAAAGTTAAGTTCTGGCCTTGTTTTTTTGCAGTCCACATGCTGTGGGCCTTATTGTTCAGTTCTTTTTCATGTTTTGTCTTGTCCAGCTTGGTCTGTATAAGGATTTGTTCAGCCAAACTGGTATCTCTGGAGATGCAGATATACCCTCCATATCTTTAGTTAGATGTGGAGATTTTATATTTTCTGTGGTGGATATTTTTTAGTGTTTTAATACTGACCGCCTAGTACTCTGTCCTATCCTTTCTATTTAGCTAGAAGCGGCCTCCTTTGCTAAATCCTGATTTCAGTCTGCGTATGTTATTTCCCTCTCCTCTCACAGTCAATATTTGTGGGGGGCTGTCTATCCTTTGGGGATTTTCACTGAGGCAAGATAGTTTTCCCTTTTCTATCTCTAGGGGTATTTAGTCCTCTGGCTGTGTCGAGATGTCTAGGGAGTGTTAGGTACATTCCACGGCTACTTCTAGTTGCGGTGTTAAGTTCAGGGTCTGCGGTCAGTACAGGTACCACCTTCTCCAGAAAGCGTCTCATGCTGCTCCTAGGCCACCAGATCATAACAGTACAACTGGCCAACAATGAGATAACCGCATCTCAGAAGAAGGGAAGGAAAGTGCTGAGCCATTTTTTTTTTCTGTAGTCTGTTGTGTTTTTTTTTCCCTCTTTACCTCTGGGTGGCTCAGGAGTTTGGCGCTGGCATGGATGTTCAGGGATTGGCTTCTCGTGTGGATCAACTTGCTGCTAGAGTACAGGGTATTTCCGATTATATCGTTCAGACTCCGGTTTTAGAGCCTAGAATTCCTACTCCTGATTTGTTTTTTGGGGACAGGTCCAAATTTTTGAGCTCTAAAAATAACTGTAAATAGTTTTTTGCTCTGAAACCCCGTTCCTCTGGTGATCCCATCCAGCAGGTTAAAATTGTCATATCTCTGCTGCGTGGTGACCCCCAGGATTGGGCATTTGCCCTGGAACCTGGGAATCCGGCTTTGCTTAATGTGGACACCTTTTTCCAGGCGTTTGGGTTATTGTATGATGAACCTAATTCAGTGGATCATGCTGAGAAGACCTTGTTGGCCCTGTGTCAGGGTCAAGAAGCGTCAGAATCGTATTGCCAGAAATTTAGCAAATGGTCTGTGCTGACTAAATGGAATGAGGATCTTTCTGAATCCGTTAAAGATGTTATGGTGGGGTTCTCCACGCCTGCTGGTCTGAGTGATTCTATGTCTCTGGCCATTCAGATTGATCGGCGCTTGCGCGAGCGCAGAGTTGTGCACACTGTGGCGTTGTCTTCCGAGCGGAGTCCTGAGCCTATGCAGTGTGATAGGATTGTGTCTAGAGCTGAACGACAAGGATTCAGACGTCAGAATAGGTTGTGTTTTTTCTGCGGCGATTCTGCTCATGTTATTTCGGATTGCCCTAAGCGTACCAAGAGAATCGCTAGTTCCGTTACCATCAGTACTGTACAACCTAAATTTCTGTTATCTGTGACCCTGATCTGCTCATTATCGTCATTTTCTGTCATGGCATTTGTGGATTCAGGCGCCGCTTTAAACCTAATGGACTTAGAATTTGCCAGACGTTGTGGTTTCCCCTTGCAGCCTTTACAGAGTCCTATTCCTTTGAGGGGCATTGATGCTACACCGTTGGCCAAAAATAAACCTCAGTTTTGGACACAGCTGACCATGTGCATGGCGCCAGCTCACCAGGAAGATTGTCGTTTTCTGGTTTTGCATAATTTGCATGATGCTATTGTGCTGGGTTTCCCATGGTTACAGGTGCATAATCCGGTGTTGGATTGGAAATCTATGTCTGTGACTAGTTGGGGTTGTCAGGGGGTTCATGGTGACGTTCCTTTGATGTCAATTTCCTCCTCCCCTCTTCTGAAATTCCAGAGTTTTTGTCAGATTTCCAGGATGTATTCGATGATACCAAATCCAGTTCCCTTCCACCGCATAGGGACTGTGATTGTGCTATTGACTTGATTCCAGGCTGTAAGTTCCCTAAGGGCCGACTTTTCAACTTGTCTGTGCCAGAACATGCCGCCATGCGGAGTTATGTTAAGGAGTCTTTGGAGAAGGGGCATATTCGGCCATCTTCTTCACCATTGGGAGCAGGTTTTTTTTTTGTTGCCAAGAAGGATGGCTCCTTGAGACCCTGTATTGATTATCGCCTCTTGAATAAGATCACTGTCAAATTCCAATACCCTTTGCCTTTGCTTTCTGATTTGTTTGCTAGGATTAAGGGGGCTAGTTGGTTTACTAAGATTGACCTTCGAGGGGCATATAATCTTGTTCGTATTAAGCAGGGTGACGAATGGAAAACCGCGTTTAATACGCCGGAAGGCCATTTTGAATATCTTGTGATGCCATTCGGACTCTCTAATGCTCCATCTGTGTTTCAGTCCTTCATGCATGATATATTTCGGAATTATCTTGATAAATTCATGATTGTGTATTTGGATGATATTTTGATTTTTTCAGATGATTGGGAGTCTCATGTGAAACAAGTCAGGATGGTATTTCAGATCCTTCGTGATAATGCCTTGTTTGTGAAGGGGTCTAAGTGCCTCTTTGGAGTACAGAAGGTTTCTTTTTTGGGCTTCATTTTTTCTCCCTCATCTATAGAAATGGATCCGGTTAAGGTTCAGGCCATTCATGATTGGATCCAGCCCACATCCGTGAAGAGCCTTCAGAAATTTTTGGGCTTTGCTAATTTTTATCACCGTTTCATTGCCAACTTCTCCAGTGTGGTTAAACCCCTGACCGATTTGACGAAGAAAGGCGCTGATGTGACGAATTGGTCCTCTGCGGCTGTTGCTGCCTTTCAGGAGCTTAAATGCCGATTTACTTCTGCCCCTGTGTTGCATCAGCCGGATGTTTCTCTTCCTTCTCAGGTTGAGGTTGACGCTTCTGAGATTGGGGCAGGGGCCGTTTTGTCTCAGAGGAATTCTGATGGTTCCTTGATGAAACCGTGTGCCTTCTTTTCTCGAAAGTTTTCGCCTGCGGAACACAATTATGATGTCGGCAATCGTGAGTTGTTGGCTATGAAGTGGGCATTTGAGGAGTGGCGACATTGGCTTGAGGGGGCCAAGCACCGTATTGTGGTCTTGACCGATCATAAGAATCTGATTTACCTCGAGTCTGCCAAATGGCTGAATCCTAGACAGGCCCGATGGTCCCTGTTTTTCTCCCATTTTAATTTTGTGGTCTCGTATCTTCCGGGTTCTAAGAATGTTAAGGCTGATGCCCTCTCTAGGAGCTTTTTGCCTGATTCTCCTGGGGTCCTTGAGCCGGTCGGCATTCTGAAGGAAGGGGTGATTCTTTCTGCCATCTCCCCTGATTTGCGACGGGTTCTTCAGGAGTTTCAGGCTGATAAACCTGACCGCTGTCCAGTGGGGAAACTGTTTGTTCCTGACAGATGGACTAGTAAAGTCATTTCTGAGGTTCATTGTTCTGTGTTGGCTGGCCATCCTGGAATTTTTGGTACCAGAGATTTGGTTGGTAGGTCCTTTTGGTGGCCTTCTTTGTCACGGGATGTGCGTTCTTTTGTGCAGTCCTGTGGGACTTGTGCGCGGGCCAAGCCTTGCTGCTCCCGCGCTAGTGGGTTGCTTTTGCCTTTGCCGGTTCCTGAGAGGCCTTGGATGCATATTTCTATGGATTTTATTTCAGATCTTCCGGTTTCCCAGAGGATGTCGGTTATCTGGGTGGTTTGTGACCGGTTTTCTAAGATGGTTCATTTGGTACCTTTGCCTAAATTGCCTTCCTCTTCTGATTTGGTTCCGTTGTTTTATCAGCATGTGGTTCGTTTGCATGGCATTCCGGAGAATATTGTGTCCGACAGAGGTTCCCAGTTTGTTTCTAGGTTTTGGCGGGCCTTTTGTGCTAGGCTGGGCATTGATTTGTCTTTTTCTTCCGCATTTCATCCTCAGACAAATGGCCAAACCGAGCGAACTAACCAGACTTTGGAAACTTATTTGAGATGCTTTGTGTCTGCTGATCAGGATGATTGGGTGGCTTTCTTGCCATTGGCCGAGTTTGCCCTTAATAATCGGGCTAGTTCTGCTACCTTGGTTTCACCCTTCTTTTGTAATTCTGGTTTTCATCCTCGTTTTTCTTCAGGGCAGGTTGAGCCTTCTGATTGTCCTGGGGTGGATTCTGTGGTTGACAGGTTGCAGCAAATTTGGGCTCATGTTGTGGACAATTTGGTGTTGTCTCAGGAGGAGGCTCAGCGTTTTGTTAACCGTCGTCGGTGTGTGGGTTCCCGGCTTCGGGTTGGGGATTTGGTCTGGTTGTCTTCCCTGTTATGACCTGGTGGGTACGGAGCGGTACTGAGATGACCTGTTGGGCAAAACCAATCATGGACTCGCTAAGGAGCAGCACTGAAATGACCTGGTGGGTAAAACAAAAATAGGACTAGCTCTGAGGAGGTGGTAACTTTACTGACCGCAATCCCTACTCCTAACACCAACACTAGAAATAGCCGTGGAGCGTTCCTATCTCTGCCTAGATGCCTCTGCACAGCCTAAGAACTAGCTACCCCTGAAGATGGAAACGGAAAGCTATCTCGCCTCAGAGAAACCCCCAAAGGAAGATAGCCCCCCACAAATATTGACGGTGAGTGGAGAGGGAAAATGACAAACTCAGAAATCAAACTAGATTTTTTAGCAAAGGAGGCCACTACTATCTAAATAGACAGAGATAGAAAAGGCTACTGTGCGGTCAGTATAAAAACTAAAAGTCCACGCAGAGTTTACAAAAATAACCACCACACCGACTCACGGTGTGGAGGGGCAAATCTGCGACCCCAGAGCTTCCAACTAGCCGGAATATTTCATAATGACAAGCTGCACAAAAGAGACATAGATAGAACTGAACAGAAGGTCATAAGCAGGGAAACACCCAAAAAGTAGCAGACTTATCTTAAGCTGAAAATGGACTGGCCAACAGAGAACTTCCAGGAAAGGACTGAATCCACAGGAAATACATTGACAGCTGGCATCCACTAAAGCCAAAAGCCCAGTTAAATAACAAGGCCAGGAAACCGATTAGTGAACGCAGCTGCTAAGTTCCACTTGAAACCACCAGAGGGAGCCCAAGAGCAGAACTCCCGAAAATACCATTTGCAACCACAGGATGGAGCCCAAGAACGGAATTCACAACACTTCCCGTCATGTTCCTATGAAGGTTTCTTCCCCTAAGTTCAAGCCTCGGTTTATTGGTCCTTATAGGATTTCTGAGATTATCAATCCAGTGTCTTTTCGTTTGGCCCTTCCAGCCTCTTTTTCCATCCATAATGTTTTTCATAGATCTTTGTTGCGGAAATATGTGGTGCCCGTTGTTCCCTCTGTTGATCCTCCTGCCCCGGTGTTGATTGATGGGGAGTTGGAGTATGTGGTGGAGAAGATTTTGGATTCTCGTTTTTCGAGGCGGAAGCTTCAGTATCTTGTCAAATGGAAGGGTTATGGCCAGGAGGATAATTCTTGGGTTGTTGCCTCCGGTGTTCATGCTGACGATTTGGTTCGTGCCTTTCATTTGGCTCGTCCTGATCGGCCTGGGGGCTCTGGTGAGGGTTGGGTGACCCCTCCTCAAGGGGGGGGTACTGTTGTGAATTCTGCTCTTGGGCTCCCTCCGGTGGTTATAAGTGGTAGTGCTGCTGTCTTTGGATTGCAGCATTCATCAGGTGTGTCCACTTATTGCAAGTCTGACTGGGCTATTTAGTCTTGTTTGACCCTTTAGTCAGTGCCAGTTGTCCATTGTTCCTGGAGGATTCACATCCCTGCCTGGTCTCTCCTTCTTTGCTGTTCATTTCATCAAAGTTAAGTTCTGGCCTTGTTTTTTTGCAGTCCACATGCTGTGGGCCTTATTGTTCAGTTCTTTTTCATGTTTTGTCTTGTCCAGCTTGGTCTGTATAAGGATTTGTTCAGCCAAACTGGTATCTCTGGAGATGCAGATATACCCTCCATATCTTTAGTTAGATGTGGAGATTTTGTAGTTTCTGTGGTGGATATTTTTTAGTGTTTTAATACTAGTACTCTGTCCTATCCTTTCTATTTAGCTAGAAGCGGCCTCCTTTGCTAAATACTGATTTCAGTCTGCGTATGTTATTTCCCTCTCCTCTCACAGCCAATATTTGTGGGGGGCTGTCTATCCTTTGGGGATTTTCTCTGAGGCAAGATAGTTTTCCCTTTTCTATCTCTAGGGGTATTTAGTCCTCCGGCTGTGTCGAGATGTCTAGGGAGTGTTAGGTACATTCCACGGCTACTTCTAGTTGCGGTGTTAAGTTCAGGGTCTGCGGTCAGTACAGGCACCACCTTCTCCAGAGAGCGTCTCATGCTGCTCCTAGGCCACCAGATCATAACAGAATAATCCTTTTGGCCTTGTGATAGATCGGCTCACTTGGCGGTACACTGAGTTAGACAGAGTAACACTGTCTCTTTAAGAACTTCCTTTGGTTCATTATAGGCAGCACAAACCTAGTTGAAGTAAAAAAAAACCCACAGACCTCTGGGCAAAACAGGAAAAACAAAATGGTAGCAGAAAGTGCGGTCCTTTTGAGTTAGCAGAACACACAGTTGAGATTGGTTTCAGTACAAGCCACTTCTCTGGAGTGTTCCTCTCCAGACACTGAACCCCCCACTGCCTCTGGAGGCCAGCTATTTAAAGGGAATCTGTCACCCCAAAATTCACCTATAAGCTAAAGCCACAGCATCAGGGGCTTATCTACAGCATTCTGTAATGCTGTAGATAACCCCCCAGTGTAACCTGCAAGATAAGAAAAACAGGTTATCTTACTCAGGGGTGGTGTCGGTTCAATCCGATCCGATGGGCTTCGCGATCTGGGTCCAGCCCCTCCCATCTTCATACTATGACGTCCTCTTCTTGCTTCCTGCCACGGATCTTGCGCAGGCGTACTTTATCTGCCCTGTTGAGGCAGCGTAAAGTACTGCAGTGCGCAGGAACTGGGGCTTTCTGACCTTTCCCGGCACCCGTGCACTGCAGTACTTTGCTCTACTCTCAACAGGACAGATAAAGTACGCCTGCGCAGGAGCCGTGGCAGGAAGCAAAGAAGAGTACGTCATCGTATGAAGATGGGAGGCGCCGGACCGTGATGCCCATCGGACCACACCGCACCGGGACCGTCCCTGGGTGAGTATAATCTAACTTGTTTTTCTTATCTTTCAGGTTACATCGGGGGATTATCTACAGCATTACAGAATGCTGTAGATAAGCCCCTGATGGTGGTGGCCTTAAGGTACCTTCAAACTAAGCGACTTTGCAGGCAAAACGATGACGATCCGTGACGTTGCAGCGTCCTGAATAGCGATCTCGTTGTGTTTGACACGCAGCAGCGATCTGGATCCCGCTGTGATATCGCTGGTCGGAGCTAGAAGTCCAGAACTTTATTTCGTCGCTTGATCACCTGCTGTCATCGCTGGATCGGCGTGTGTGACGCCGATCCAGCGATGTGTTCACTTGTAACCAGGGTAAACATCGGGTTACTTAGTGCAGGGCCTGTTGTGATTCGGTTCGTGGGCTCCCCCGGTGGTCTCTTGTGGTACTGGTGTCCTGCAAGCCTTGCCTTCTCGGTTCACCTGTTCCTATCAGGATGTGGGAGTATCCTATTTAACCTTGCTCCTCAGTCATTCTAATGCTGGCCATCAATGTATCCAGAGTGATTCTGTTGCATGTTCCTGCTCCCAGTTTTCTGCTCAGCTAAGTTGGACACTTTAGTCCTTAAGTCTATTTTTGTATGTTTTGTCCAGTTTGCACTTATGTGAATCTCTGCAGCTGGAAGCTCTTGTTGGGCTGAAATTACCACTCCAGTGGCATGAGTTGTCACATGAGTTAAGGTAATTTCAGGATGGTGTTTTGAAGGGTTTTGCAGCTGACCGCGAAGTCCTCTGTTGTATCTTTCTGCTATTTAGTTAGCGGGCCTCTCTGTGCTAAATCTGCTTTCATACTACGTGTGTCTTTTCATCTGCTCTCACCGTTATTATATGTGGGGGGCTGCTATCTCCTGTGGGGACATTCTCTGGAGGCAAGCCAGGACTGTGTTTTCTTCTACCAGGGGTAGTTAGCTCTCCGGCTGGCGCGCGGCATCTAGAGACAACGCAGGAATGCCCCCTGGCTACTTCTAGTGTGGTGTGTAGGTTTAGCATCGCGGTCAGCTCTAGTTTCCATCACCCGAGAGCTTGTCCGTTTATTCTATGCTTCTGATGTTTCCTTGCCATTGGAAACCATAACAGTACTGTTATGGTTTCCAATGGCAAGGAAACATCAGAAGCATAGAATAAACGGACAAGCTCTCGGGTGATGGAAACTAGAGCTGACCGCGATGCTAAACCTACACACCACACTAGAAGTAGCCAGGGGGCATTCCTGCGTTGTCTCTAGATGCCGCGCGCCAGCCGGAGAACTAACTACCCCTGGTAGAAGAAAACACAGTCCTGGCTTGCCTCCAGAGAATGTCCCCACAGGAGATAGCAGCCCCCCACATATAATAACGGTGAGAGCAGATGAAAAGACACACGTAGTATGAAAGCAGATTTAGCACAGAGAGGCCCGCTAACTAAATAGCAGAAAGATACAACAGAGGACTTCGCGGTCAGCTGCGAAACCCTTCAAAACACCATCCTGAAATTACCTTAACTCATGTGACAACTCATGCCACTGGAGTGGTAATTTCAGCCCAACAAGAGCTTCCAGCTGCAGAGATTCACATAAGTGCAAACTGGACAAAACATACAAAAATAGACTTAAGGACTAAAGTGTCCAACTTAGCTGAGCAGAAAACTGGGAGCAGGAACATGCAACAGAATCACTCTGGATACATTGATGGCCAGCATTAGAATGACTGAGGAGCAAGGTTAAATAGGATACTCCCACATCCTGATAGGAACAGGTGAACCGAGAAGGCAAAGCTTGCAGGACACCAGTACCACAAGAGACCACCGGGGGAGCCCACGAACCGAATCACAACAAGGGCCGCACTTAGTAACCCGATATTTATCCTGGTTACCATTGTAAAAGTAAAAAAAAAAACAGTACATACTCACCTTCTGATGTCTGTCACGTCCCCCGGCGTCCACAGGGTTACGCGCTGCTGCCGAGAACTTCCTGCACTGAATGTGTGAGCGCCGGCAGTAAAGCAGAGCACAGCGGTGACGTCACCGCTGCTGCCGGCGCTGACACATTCAGTGCAGGAAGCTCTGAGCAGCAGCGTGCAACCCTGTGGACGCCGGGGGACGTGACAGACATCAGAAGGTGAGTATGTACTGTTTTTTTTACTTTTACAATGGTAACCAGGGTAAATATCAGGTTACTAAGCGCGGCCCTGCACTTAGTAACCCGATGTTTACCCTTGTTACCCAGGTGCTGCAGGGGGACTTCGGCATCGTTGAAGACAGTTTCAACGATGCCGAAGTTGTTCCCCTGATCGTTGGTCGCTGGAGAGAGCTGTCTGTGTGACAGCTCCCCAGCGACCTAAACAGCGACGCTGCAGCAATCGGCTCGTTGTCTATATCGCTGCAGTGTCGCTGAGTGTGACGGTACCTTTAGCTTAAGGCTAATATTGGAGTGACAGATTCCCATTAAGCCCCAGACCACACCCTGAGGTGGAGATAAGGTGGACAACCTCCCACCACTCTATGATTGTTCACAAAAAAACCCAGTCCATTAAACAAATTAGATTTTAACCCCTACACAGGAAATAATGTGCTGGAGGAAAATCTCTGGGTTTGACACCATTAAGCACAGCAACGCATATTTCCACTCCAGCACTTTACCAGTGATTTTGTCATAGTCTACATTATGTCCTATAGGCTTATCCTACCATGGCCACACAGTTTTATTCATCTTTCTTTTAATTTTTGGATTTGCTTTACTAAAATATAGAGAAATAAATGTCTTCATTTTTACAATTTATTTTTTGCCTTGCATATAATTATCATAAAAGGGATGTTTACTTCCTATCAAGAGAGTGAAAAGGTTACAAATCACATTTTTTATTCATCTCTAAGGGCTCTAAACCAGCATCTTAAATATATCTTTCATCCGCAATAAGATTAAAATGATCTCTCACAGGAGAATAGCAGAACTTTCTGTATTTTTTTTTTTTTCTCAAAGTAAAGATGAGGCTAAAAATGGGAACCCAACATAGAAATCAGATAAGGATACAACCAATTTTTTATACAACTAAAAATTCATTATTAAAATTTAGGTGATTTTTCCAGTGAAAACAAGTTATCGCTTATCCCTAGGCGGTAACTTGCTGATCTGTAAATGTCCCACTGCTAGAAACTCACCAATTGGAAGATTGGGAACTTTTATTACTGACAAGAATCTTTTATCTCTGCTACAAAATGATGCGGCAGGTTTGACAACCGACCACCTCTTGATTCTTTCTCCATGGGGCTGCCAGTTAAAGCACAGTGCAGTGTTCAGCCTCATCGTAGGGAATGAATAAAAATGAATGGAGCGCAGGTCGCACATGCACACTGCTGCTTCATTCTGAAAAGTTCCTATTTTGCCAAACATTGTGAGTCCCACTGGGTGGACCCCACCGATCTCATCATGCCATCACTAGGGTTGAGCGACTTTCATTTTTTTAAGATCGAGTAGGGTTTTGGGAAACCCGATTTTGTCCAGAGTCGAGTCGAGTGCAGTCGGCCGATTATCGCTAAAAGTCGGGGATCGACCGAAACACGAAACCCAATGCAAGTCAATGGGGAAGCATAGTCGGCAGTGAGTGGAGGCCAGGAAAACACCTACAGTGCCCATTTTAATGCCAAAAACATCCATTCTTCTTTCTGAAGCTTGCCAATCTTAATTAACTGTATAATAATAGTTGGGCATAGGGAATTGGGGGAAAGTTGTGGGGGGAGTAGGGCTGGCTCAAGTTTTTCGTGGGCCCAGGAAATGCGGACTACGTCACGGCGGTGTTGCAGGGAAAGGTAAGTATTTAAACGTTGCAAGTGCTGTGATCCTGAGCAAGCAGGGGGGGGCCCACTCGTTCGCATTGGCACTGGCACAGGGCCCCTCAAAGTACGGCGGTGTGTTTGCATGGCGGGGGCGCCTCCCACCAGCAGCGACACTTTTGCGTACTCTGAGGGGCCCTGTGCCAGTGACGTCGCCAACGAGTATGCCCCCCCACCTGATGAAGGAACCTGCACTTTCATCTGCACCTTCCTCTTTGTCCCTGTGTAAGGTGGTATAACATGCGGGAAGGGGAACCTTACTTTCAGCAGGGTCAGATTCTGGCTGTGTAGAGTACAAGGGGAATGTAGTGGTCTAGGTCAATGTACCAGCAGACTCATTTAGCAGTGGCTGGGCAATGGGCAGGATGAGGAGGAAACAGATATAGGGCCAAAGAATAAAGTAGGCTAAATGCAGTTCAAAATTGGTAACAGGACTAAACAGGCGGCATTGCTTTGTTCAGTGGAGTAGCAAACCCAAGAGCAGCAGACACTGTTTCAAGGGCCTAACCACACTAGTAGGCCAAATGCAGTTTAATATCTGATAGTATAGGGCGAAAGCCAGAATGTGGAAGCTCAGCTTTGTTCAGTTGAGGACAACACCAGGGAGGGGCAGACACCTTTAGTAGGCCGGAAAAGCCTATTGCATTTTTTAAAATGGTAATTTGGAGCAGAAGGTTGAAGCTCAGCTTTATTTAGTTGAGGACAACACCAGGCAGGGGCACACAGACAGACACCTTTAGTAGGCCGGAAAAGCCTATTGCATTTTTTAAAATGGTAATTTGGAGCAGAAGGTTGAAGCTCAGCTTTATTTAGTTGAGGACAACACCAGGCAGGGGCACACAGACAGACACCTTTAGTAGGCCGGAAAAGCCTATTGCATTTTTTAAAATGGTAATTTGGAGCAGAAGGTTGCAGCTCAGCTTTATTTAGTTGAGGGCAACACCAGGGAGGGGCAGAAGCCGTTAGTAGGCCCTAACCACCATTTTGTTTTTTAAAAACCACTTAATGAGAGCCGGAAGGTTGAAGCTCAGCTTTATTCAGTTGAGGACAACACCAGGCAGGGGCACACAGACAGACACCTTTAGTAGGCCGGAAAAGCCTATTGCATTTTTTAAAATGGTAATTTGGAGCAGAAGGTTGAAGCTCAGCTTTATTTAGTTGAGGACAACACCAGGCAGGGGCACACAGACAGACACCTTTAGTAGGCCGGAAAAGCCTATTGCATTTTTTAAAATGGTAATTTGGAGCAGAAGGTTGAAGCTCAGCTTTATTTAGTTGAGGGCAACACCAGGGAGGGGCAGAAGCCGTTAGTAGGCCCTAACCACCATTTTGTTTTTTAAAAACCACTTAATGAGAGCCGGAAGGTTGAAGCTCAGCTTTATTCAGTTGAGGACAACACCAGGCAGGGGCACACAGACAGACACCTTTAGTAGGCCGGAAAAGCCTATTGCATTTTTTAAAATGGTAATTTGGAGCAGAAGGTTGAAGCTCAGCTTTATTTAGTTGAGGGCAACACCAGGGAGGGGCAGAAGCCGTTAGTAGGCCCTAACCACCATTTTGTTTTTTAAAAACCACTTAATGAGAGCCGGAAGGTTGAAGCTCAGCTTTATTCAGTTGAGGACAACACCAGGCAGGGGCACACAGACAGACACCTTTAGTAGGCCGGAAAAGCCTATTGCATTTTTTAAAATGGTAATTTGGAGCAGAAGGTTGAAGCTCAGCTTTATTTAGTTGAGGGCAACACCAGGCAGGGGCACACAGACAGACACCTTTAGTAGGCCGGAAAAGCCTATTGCATTTTTTAAAATGGTAATTTGGAGCAGAAGGTTGAAGCTCAGCTTTATTTAGTTGAGGGCAACACCAGGGAGGGGCAGAAGCCGTTAGTAGGCCCTAACCACCATTTTGTTTTTTAAAAACCACTTAATGAGAGCCGGAAGGTTGAAGCTCAGCTTTATTCAGTTGAGGACAACACCAGGCAGGGGCACACAGACAGACACCTTTAGTAGGCCGGAAAAGCCTATTGCATTTTTTAAAATGGTAATTTGGAGCAGAAGGTTGAAGCTCAGCTTTATTTAGTTGAGGGCAACACCAGGGAGGGGCAGAAGCCGTTAGTAGGCCCTAACCACCATTTTGTTTTTTAAAAACCACTTAATGAGAGCCGGAAGGTTGAAGCTCAGCTTTATTCAGTTGAGGACAACACCAGGCAGGGGCACACAGACAGACACCTTTAGTAGGCCGGAAAAGCCTATTGCATTTTTTAAAATGGTAATTTGGAGCAGAAGGTTGAAGCTCAGCTTTATTTAGTTGAGGGCAACACCAGGCAGGGGCACACAGACAGACACCTTTAGTAGGCCGGAAAAGCCTATTGCATTTTTTAAAATGGTAATTTGGAGCAGAAGGTTGAAGCTCAGCTTTATTTAGTTGAGGGCAACACCAGGGAGGGGCAGAAGCCGTTAGTAGGCCCTAACCAAAGTTGAAGGCCAAATGCAGTTTAATTTCTGATACTATAGGCCGAAAGCCAGAAGGTGGAAGCTCCGATTTAGACAGTGGAGGACAATTTGAATTAGGGACTGCAGACAGACTTAGTAGGCTGTCCCCTGTGGACCATGCATCCAACACATTAACCCATTGCGCCGTAATGGACACGTAATCTTCCGTGGCCATGCCTACAGGTCCATGCGTCTGTTGTCAGGTGCACCTTTGTACTCACAGATTGCCAGAGTGCATGGACAATGCGGTCTTCTACATGCTGGTGGAGGGTTGGGATGGCTTTTCTCGCAAAAGAAGTGTCGACTGGTTAGCTTGTAGCGTGGTACAGCGTAGTCCATCATGGCCTTATTAATAGTAAATAAAATATATAACTAGGCTCTATGAACTTTTAAATAGGTTCCAGGGGTACACGGGCAGCATTGGTGTGGTCAGTGGAGGAGTATTGCAAGTAGGGGCTGCAGACAGGCTATCAAAGGCCTAAAATACCAAACAGTAGGCACTCATGGCAGTTTTACATCGGTTACATGGATACACAGGCAGGCACTCCAGGCAGCATTGTGGTCAGTGGAGGAGTATTGCAAGTAGGGGCCGCAGACAGGCTATCAAAGGCCTAAAATAACAAACAGTAGGCAGTCATGGCAGTTTTACATCGGTTACATGGATACACAGGCAGGCAATCCAGGCAGCATTGTGGTCAGTGGAGGAGTATTGCAAGTAGGGGCCGCAGACAGGCTATCAAAGGCCTAAAATAACAAACAGTAGGCAGTCATGGCAGTTTTACATCGGTTACATGGATACACAGGCAGGCACTCCAGGCAGCATTGTGGTCAGTGGAGGAGTATTGCAAGTAGGGGCCGCAGACAGGCTATCAAAGGCCTAAAATAACAAACAATAGGCTCATTGCAGTTTTACAGCGGTTACATGGATAGACGGGCAGGCAGCTTGGTGGTGAGTGGAGGAGTATTTAAAGTAGGGACCGCAGACAGGCTTCAAAGGCCTAACATAAGAAAATGGGCTGGCTGTAGGCACTTTATAATTGGTTCCAGGGGTACACGGGCAGCAGTGGTCTGGCCAGTGGAGGACTAGTGGAAGGAGGGACCGCAGACAGGCTTCAAAGGCCTAACATAAAAAAATGGGCTGGCTGTAGGCACTTTATAATTGGTTCCAGGGGTACACGGGCAGCAGTGGTCTGGTCAGTGGAGGACTAGTGGAAGGAGGGACCGCAGACAGGCTTCAAAGGCCTAACATAAAAAAATGGGCTGGCTGTAGGCACTTTATAATTGGTTCCAGGGGTACACGGGCAGCAGTGGTCTGGCCAGTGGAGGACTAGTGGAAGGAGGGACCGCAGACAGGCTTCAAAGGCCTAACATAAAAAAATGGGCTGGCTGTAGGCACTTTATAATTGGTTCCAGGGGTACACGGGCAGCAGTGGTCTGGCCAGTGGAGGACTAGTGGAAGGAGGGACCGCAGACAGGCTTCAAAGGCCTAACATAAAAAAATGGGCTGGCTGTAGGCACTTTATAATTGGTTCCAGGGGTACACGGGCAGCAGTGGTCTGGCCAGTGGAGGACTAGTGGAAGGAGGGACCGCAGACAGGCTTCAAAGGCCTAACATAAAAAAATGGGCTGGCTGTAGGCACTTTATAATTGGTTCCAGGGGTACACGGGCAGCAGTGGTCTGGCCAGTGGAGGACTAGTGGAAGGAGGGACCACAGACAGGCTTCAAAGGCCTAACATAAAAAAATGGGCTGGCTGTAGGCACTTTATAATTGGTTCCAGGGGTACACGGGCAGCAGTGGTCTGGCCAGTGGAGGACTAGTGGAAGGAGGGACCGCAGACAGGCTTCAAAGGCCTAACATAAAAAAATGGGCTGGCTGTAGGCACTTTATAATTGGTTCCAGGGGTACACGGGCAGCAGTGGTCTGGCCAGTGGAGGACTAGTGGAAGGAGGGACCGCAGACAGGCTTCAAAGGCCTAACATAAAAAAATGGGCTGGCTGTAGGCACTTTATAATTGGTTCCAGGGGTACACGGGCAGCAGTGGTCTGGTCAGTGGAGGACTAGTGGAAGGAGGGACCGCAGACAGGCTTCAAAGGCCTAACATAAAAAAATGGGCTGGCTGTAGGCACTTTATAATTGGTTCCAGGGGTACACGGGCAGCAGTGGTCTGGTCAGTGGAGGACTAGTGGAAGGAGGGACCGCAGACAGGCTTCAAAGGCCTAACATAAAAAAATGGGCTGGCTGTAGGCACTTTATAATTGGTTCCAGGGGTACACGGGCAGCAGTGGTCTGGCCAGTGGAGGACTAGTGGAAGGAGGAACCGCAGACAGGCTTCAAAGGCCTAACATAAAAAAATGGGCTGGCTGTAGGCACTTTATAATTGGTTCCAGGGGTACACGGGCAGCAGTGGTCTGGCCAGTGGAGGACTAGTGGAAGGAGGGACCGCAGACAGGCTTCAAAGGCCTAACATAAAAAAATGGGCTGGCTGTAGGCACTTTATAATTGGTTCCAGGGGTACACGGGCAGCAGTGGTCTGGCCAGTGGAGGACTAGTGGAAGGAGGGACCGCAGACAGGCTTCAAAGGCCTAACATAAAAAAATGGGCTGGCTGTAGGCACTTTATAATTGGTTCCAGGGGTACACGGGCAGCAGTGGTCTGGTCAGTGGAGGACTAGTGGAAGGAGGGACCGCAGACAGGCTTCAAAGGCCTAAAATAACAAACAATAGGCTCATGGCAGTTTTACAGCGGTTACATGGATACACGGGCAGCTTGGTGGTGAGTGGAGGAGTAGTGCAAGGAGTGTCTGTCCCAGTACTCCCAAAATATAAATAGATGTTAATGTCTCGCAAAACAACCAAAACAAAAAAAAAGGTGGCATACTTAGGTACAGGGGTGGGCTCATCTGCTGAGTTTCTGACATAGTAATTTGGCAGTAACTATTTAATGGTGCCAATATAGGACACAGACACAGACTACTTTAAGTTGCATCATAGATGTCTACAAATTTGTATTGTCAGTGCCAGACATTGAATGATGTCAGCGAATAGACTAAAGATTGGTGGAGCTGTGCGACATAATTTTGCATGTGGTAGAGCACATTTTGAGCTGGGGTAGGGGGGAACTCTCTAGAGGCCGGCGGGACCGCCCCAGGGCCCCTCATGTTACAACGGTGTGTCTGACGTTGGGTGCGCACCACCACCGCCAGAGACACTACATTGTACTATGAGGGACCCAGTAGCAATGCCGTCAACCAAAAGCGAGCACACCCACCTCTTCAGACAAACAGCAGTCTCACGGGTGCTTGCGCCAAGTCGCGATACCACGGCCCCGTGTGGGGAGTTTGGCCATTTAGGGAGGTGTAAACATGTCGTATGCTGTACAATCAGCTGCAGCAAATTAGACATTAGAAAAGTAATTCACAGGCAAGAGCCTTTCATAGGAAAGCTAGGTGTCGGCCGGGCAAGGTGGGGCAAAAGATTTCGAAATCCAGTTGTGGTTCATTTTAATGAATGTTAGATCGTCAACATTTTGGGTAGCCAGACGAGTCCTTTTTTCGGTTAATATTGAACCTGCAGCACTGAATACTCTTTCTGATAGGACACTTGCTGCCGGGCAAGCAAGCTCCTGCAATGCATATTCTGCCAATTCTGGCCAGGTGTCTAATTTGGAGGCCCAGTAATCAAATGGGAATGACGGTTGAGGGAGAACATCGATAAGGGATGAAAAATAGTTAGTAACCATACTGGACAAATGTTGTCTCCTGTCACTTTCAATTGATGCAGCAGTACCTGTCCTGTCTGCGGTCATAGCAAAATCACTCCACAACCTGGTCAGAAAACCCCTCTGTCCAACGCCACTTCTGATGTGTGCACCCCTAACACTCCTAGTCTGCTGCCCCCTGGAGCTCGTGTGAGAACGATCACGTGCGCTGTGTGCTGGGAATGCCTGAAGCAAACGGTCAACAAGAGTTGATTGTTTGGTTGCTAATATTAGTTCCAAGTTCTCATGTGGCATAATATTTTGCAATTTGCCTTTATAGCGTGGATCAAAGAGGCAGGCCAACCAGTAATCGTCATCGTTCATCATTTTCGTAATGCGTGTGTCCCTTTTTAGGATACGTAAGGCATAATCCGCCATGTGGGCCAAAGTTCCAGTTGTCAAATCTCCGGTTGTGATTGGTTGAGGGGCAGTTGCAGGCAAATCTACGTCACTTGTGTCCCTCAAAAAACCAGAACCCGGCCGTGACACGCAACCAATTTCCTGTGCCCCCGGGAAAGGTTCGGCATTAAAAATATACTCATCCCCATCATCCTCCTCGTCCTCCACCTCCTCTTCGCCCGCTACCTCGTCCTGTACACTGCCCTGACCAGACAATGGCTGACTGTCATCAAGGCTTTCCTCTTCCTCTGGTGCAGACGCCTGCTCCTTTATGTGCGTCAAACTTTGCATCAGCATTAGGGGGATGCTCATGCTTATTACGGCGTTGTCTGCACTAGCCAGCCGTGTGCATTCCTCAAAACACTGAAGGACTTGACACATGTCTTGTATCTTAGACCACTGCACACCTGACAACTCCATGTCTGCCATCCTACTGCCTGCCCGTGTATCCTCCCACAAATAAATAACAGCACGCCTCTGTTCGCACAGTCTCTGAAGCATGTGCAGTGTTGAGTTCCACCTTGTTGCAACGTCTATGATTAGGCGATGCTGGGGAAGGTTCAAAGACCGCTGATAGGTCTGCATACGGCTGGCGTGTACAGGCGAACGTCGGATATGTGAGCAAAGTGCACGCACTTTGAGGAGCAGGTCGGAGAACCCAGGATAAGTTTTCAATAAGCACTGCACCACCAGGTTTAAGGTGTGAGCCAGGCAAGGAATGTGTTTCAGTTGGGAAAGGGAGATGGCAGCCATGAAATTCCTTCCGTTATCACTCACTACCTTGCCTGCCTCAAGATCTACTGTGCCCAGCCACGACTGCGTTTCTTGTTGCAAGAACTCGGACAGAACTTCCGCGGTGTGTCTGTTGTCGCCCAAGCACTTCATAGCCAATACAGCCTGCTGACGCTTGGCAGTAGCTGGCCCATAATGGGACAACTGGTGTGCAACAGTGTCATCTGCCGATGGAGTGGTTGGCAGACTGCGTTCTGTGGAAGAGCTGTAGCTTCTGCAGGAGGACGAGGAGGAGGAGGAGGAGGGGGTGCGAACGCCTACAGCCAACTGTTTCCTAGACCGTGGGCTAGGCACAACTGTCCCTAAATTGATGTCGCCTGTGGACCCTGCATCCACCACATTCACCCAGTGTGCCGTGATGGACACATAACGTCCCTGGCCATGCCTACTGGTCCATGCATCTGTAGTCAGGTGCACCTTTGTACTCACAGATTGCCTGAGTGCATGGACGATGCGCTGTTTAACATGCTGGTGCAGGGCTGGGATGGCTTTTCTGGAAAAAAAGTGTCGACTGGGTAGCTCGTATCGTGGTTCAGCGTACTCCATCAGGGCTTTGAAAGCTTCGCTTTCAACTAACCGGTAGGGCATCATCTCTAACGAGATTAGTCTAGCTATGTGGGCGTTAAAACCCTGTGTACGCGGATGCGAGGATAAGTACTTCCTTTTTCTAACCAGAGTCTCATGTAGGGTGAGCTGGACTGGAGAGCTGGAGATCGTGGAACTTTCGGGTGTGCCGGTGTACATGGCAGACTGAGAGACGGTTGGAGACGGTATTGTTTCCGCCGGTGCCCTAGATGCAATATTTCCTCCTACAAAACTGGTGGTTCCCTGACCCTGACTGCTTTTGGCTGGCAAAGAAACCTGCACAGATACTGCCGGTGGTGCAGAAAATGGTGGCCTTACAGTGACGGAAGGGATGTTGCGTTGCTGACTAGCTTCATTGGCCGAGGGTGCTACAACCTTGAGGGACGTTTGGTAGTTAGTCCAGGCTTGAAAATGCATGGTGGTTAAGTGTCTATGCATGCAACTAGTATTTAGACTTTTCAGATTCTGACCTCTGCTTAAGCTAGTTGAACATTTTTGACAGATGACTTTGCGCTGATCAGTTGGATGTTGTTTAAAAAAATGCCAGACTGCACTCTTCCTAGACTCGGATCCCTTTTCAGGGATTGCAGACTGAGCTTTAACCGGATGGCAACGCTGTGCTCCAACAGGTTTTGGCTTTGACACGCGTTTTGGGCCAGATACGGGCCCGGCAGATGGAACCTGTTGCGATGTTGATGCCTGCTGCGGCCCCTCCTCCACCTCCGCTTCTGAACTACTGCCGCCTGCACCCTGTTCCCCCAATGGCTGCCAATCGGGGTCAATAACTGGGTCATCTATTACCTCCTCTTCGAGCTCATGTGCAACTTCGTCTGTGTCACTGTGTCGGTCGGTGGTATAGCGTTCGTGGCGGGGCAACATAGTCTCATCAGGGTCTGATTGTGGATCTGTACCCTGAGAGGGCAATGTGGTGGTCTGAGTCAAAGGAGCAGCATAGTACTCTGGCTGTGGCTGTGCATCAGTGCACTCCATGTCAGAATATACTTGTAATGGGCATGGCCTGTTAAATGTTTCACTTTCTAAGCCAGGGACGGTATGTGTAAAGAGCTCCATGGAGTGACCCGTTGTGTCGCCTGCTGCATCCTTCTCTCTTGTTGTAGTTTTTGCTGAGGAGGACAAGGAAGCGACTTGTCCCTGACCGTGAACATCCACAAGCGACGCGCTGCTTTTACATTTACCAGTTTCGGAAGAGGAGGCAAAAGAGCTAGAGGCTGAGTCTGCAATGTAAGCCAAAACTTGCTGTTGCTGCTCCGCCTTTAAAAGCGGTTTTCCTACTCCCAGAAAAGAGAGCGTTCGAGGCCTTGTGTAGCCTGACGACGAAACTGGCTCCACAGCTCCAGACTTAGGTGGAATATTTTTATCCCCACGACCACCTGATGCTCCACTACCACTACCATCATTACCAGCTGACAATGAACGCCCACGACGACCTCTTGCACCAGACTTCCTCATTGTTTTAAAATCTTAACCAAAGTAACTTTATTTGTTGCTGTCAAACAACTTACACGGTGAGCTATAACTTCAGTATGATTTCAATATCCCTTAACAGGTTGGTGAGACCACAAGGAAAATCAGGCACAATGTTACACACTCTGTTTTCTGTGGCACAAAATCACAGAGATGACACACACGCAGGACTGTCACTCAAGCACTAATGTCAATATTAATCTCCCACCTAATTTATTTTTTTTTTTTTCTCAGGGAGACTTTAGAAACCAAATAATATTAAAAAAAAAAAAAAAAAAAAGGCTTTCTATGGCCCACAATTAGAGAGAGAGAGGTGGCACACCCAGGAGTCAAGACTGGCGCACAAGCTGAAAGGGCAATATTACTCTCCCACTGTTTTTTTATGTTTTTTTTGTTTTTTTCAGGGAGACTTTAGAAACCAAATAATATTAAAAAAACCAAAAAAAAAAATAGCCTTTCTATGGCCCACTGAATGAGAGAGAGAGGTGGCACACCCAGGAGTCAAGACTGGCACACAAGCTGAAAGGGCAATATTACTCTCCCACTGTTTTTTTATGTTTTTTTTTTTTTTTTCAGGGAGACTTTAGAAACCAAATAATATTAAAAAAACCAAAAAAAAAAAAAGGCTTTCTATGGCCCACTGAATGAGAGAGAGAGGTGGCACACCCAGGAGTCAAGACTGGCACACAAGCTGAAAGGGCAATATTACTCTCCCACTGTTTTTTTATGTTTTTTTTTTTTTTTTCAGGGAGACTTTAGAAACCAAATAATATTAAAAAAACCAAAAAAAAAAAAAGGCTTTCTATGGCCCACTGAATGAGAGAGAGAGGTGGCACACCCAGGAGTCAAGACTGGCACACAAGCTGAAAGGGCAATATTACTCTCCCACTGTTTTTGTATGTATTTTTTGTTTTTTAAGGGAGACTTTAGAAACCCAATAATATTTTAAAAAAAAAATAAATAGGCTTTCTATGGCCCACTGAATGAGAGGGAGAGAGGTGGCACACCCAGGAGTCAAGACTGGCACACAAGCTGAAAGGGCAATATTACTCTCCCACTGTTTTTTTATGTTTTTTTTTTTTTTTTCAGGGAGACTTTAGAAACCAAATAATATTAAAAAAACCAAAAAAAAAAAATAGCCTTTCTATGGCCCACTGAATGAGAGAGAGAGGTGGCACACCCAGGAGTCAAGACTGGCACACAAGCTGAAAGGGCAATATTACTCTCCCACTGTTTTTTTATGTTTTTTTTTTTTTTTCAGGGAGACTTTAGAAACCAAATAATATTAAAAAAACCAAAAAAAAAAATAGCCTTTCTATGGCCCACTGAATGAGAGAGAGAGGTGGCACACCCAGGAGTCAAGACTGGCACACAAGCTGAAAGGGCAATATTACTCTCCCACTGTTTTTTTATGTATTTTTTGTTTTTTAAGGGAGACTTTAGAAACCCAATAATATTTAAAAAAAAAAAAAAAAAAAAAAAAGGCTTTCTATGGCCCACTGAATGAGAGAGAGAGGTGGCACACCCAGGAGTCAAGACTGGCACACAAGCTGAAAGGGCAATATTACTCTCCCACTGTTTTTTTATGTATTTTTTGTTTTTTAAGGGAGACTTTAGAAACCCAATAATATTTTAAAAAAAAAATAAATAGGCTTTCTATGGCCCACTGAATGAGAGGGAGAGAGGTGGCACACCCAGGAGTCAAGACTGGCACACAAGCTGAAAGGGCAATATTACTCTCCCACTGTTTTTTTATGTTTTTTTTTTTTTTTTCAGGGAGACTTTAGAAACCAAATAATATTAAAAAAACCAAAAAAAAAAATAGCCTTTCTATGGCCCACTGAATGAGAGAGAGAGGTGGCACACCCAGGAGTCAAGACTGGCACACAAGCTGAAAGGGCAATATTACTCTCCCACTGTTTTTTTATGTATTTTTTGTTTTTTAAGGGAGACTTTAGAAACCCAATAATATTTAAAAAAAAAAAAAAAAAAAAAAGGCTTTCTATGGCCCACTGAATGAGAGAGAGAGGTGGCACACCCAGGAGTCAAGACTGGCACACAAGCTGAAAGGGCAATATTACTCTCCCACTGTTTTTTTATGTATTTTTTGTTTTTTAAGGGAGACTTTAGAAACCCAATAATATTTTTTAAAAAAAATAAATAGGCTTTCTATGGCCCACTGAATGAGAGGGAGAGAGGTGGCACACCCAGGAGTCAAGACTGGCACACAAGCTGAAAGGGCAATATTACTCTCCCACTGTTTTTTTATGTTTTTTTTTTTTTTTTCAGGGAGACTTTAGAAACCAAATAATATTAAAAAAACCAAAAAAAAAAAATAGCCTTTCTATGGCCCACTGAATGAGAGAGAGAGGTGGCACACCCAGGAGTCAAGACTGGCACACAAGCTGAAAGGGCAATATTACTCTCCCACTGTTTTTTTATGTTTTTTTTTTTTTTTCAGGGAGACTTTAGAAACCAAATAATATTAAAAAAACCACAAAAAAAAATAGCCTTTCTATGGCCCACTGAATGAGAGAGAGAGGTGGCACACCCAGGAGTCAAGACTGGCACACAAGCTGAAAGGGCAATATTACTCTCCCACTGTTTTTTTATGTATTTTTTGTTTTTTAAGGGAGACTTTAGAAACCCAATAATATTTAAAAAAAAAAAGAAAAAAAAAAAGGCTTTCTATGGCCCACTGAATGAGAGAGAGAGGTGGCACACCCAGGAGTCAAGACTGGCACACAAGCTGAAAGGGCAATATTACTCTCCCACTGTTTTTTTATGTATTTTTTGTTTTTTAAGGGAGACTTTAGAAACCCAATAATATTTTTAAAAAAAAATAAATAGGCTTTCTATGGCCCACTGAATGAGAGGGAGAGAGGTGGCACACCCAGGAGTCAAGACTGGCACACAAGCTGAAAGGGCAATATTACTCTCCCACTGTTTTTTTATGTTTTTTTTTTTTTTTTCAGGGAGACTTTAGAAACCAAATAATATTAAAAAAACCAAAAAAAAAATAGCCTTTCTATGGCCCACTGAATGAGAGAGAGAGGTGGCACACCCAGGAGTCAAGACTGGCACACAAGCTGAAAGGGCAATATTACTCTCCCACTGTTTTTTTATGTATTTTTTGTTTTTTAAGGGAGACTTTAGAAACCCAATAATATTTAAAAAAAAAAAAAAAAAAAAAAAAAAGGCTTTCTATGGCCCACTGAATGAGAGAGAGAGGTGGCACACCCAGGAGTCAAGACTGGCACACAAGCTGAAAGGGCAATATTACTCTCCCACTGTTTTTTTATGTATTTTTTGTTTTTTAAGGGAGACTTTAGAAACCCAATAATATTTTTAAAAAAAAATAAATAGGCTTTCTATGGCCCACTGAATGAGAGGGAGAGAGGTGGCACACCCAGGAGTCAAGACTGGCACACAAGCTGAAAGGGCAATATTACTCTCCCACTGTTTTTTTATGTTTTTTTTTTTTTTCAGGGAGACTTTAGAAACCAAATAATATTAAAAAAACCAAAAAAAAAAATAGCCTTTCTATGGCCCACTGAATGAGAGAGAGAGGTGGCACACCCAGGAGTCAAGACTGGCACACAAGCTGAAAGGGCAATATTACTCTCCCACTGTTTTTTTAGGATTTTTTTTTTTTTTCAGGGAGACTTTAGAAACCAAATAATATTAAAAAAAAAAAAAATAAATAAATAGGCTTGCTATAGCCCACTGAATGAGAGATAGCACACACAGCAGTGGCACACAAGCCCTGACTGAGGCCAATATTTTTCTCCCACTGATTGATGTAGTGTTTTTGTGTTGAGGTAGAATTTAGAACACAAATCACGGAAAAAATAAATAGGCTTTCTATGGCCCACTCAGTGAGAGATGGCACACACAGGGATGGCACTGTAGCAGAAATGCCAATCTTAATCTCCCACAAAAAAAACAAAAAAAAAACAGGGACTGTCCTACAATTACTATCTCCCTGCAGTAATCTAAGCCAGGTATGGCAGGCAGCAATAGGAGTGGACTGATGCACAAATTAAATAAAAAGTGTGGACAAACAAAAAAGATAGCTGTGCAGAAAGGAAGGAACAAGAGGATATGTGCTTTGAAAAAAGCAGTTGGTTTGCACAGTGGCGTACACACAGCAATACAGCTATCACGGAGCCTTCTAGGGCAGCCCAATGAGCTACAGCGCTGAGGGGAAAAAAAAAAAAAAATAGCTTCCACAGTCCCTGCACACCGAAGGTGGTGTTGGACAGTGCAAATCGCTGCAGCACAAGCGGTTTGGTGGTTAGTGGACCCTGCCTAACGCTCTCCCTGCTTCTGACGAAGCGGCAGCAACCTGTCCCTAAGCTCAGATCAGCAGCAGTAAGATGGCGGTCGGCGGGAACGCCCCTTTATAGCCCCTGTGACGCCGCAGACAGCAAGCCAATCACTGCAATGCCCTTCTCTAAGATGGTGGGGACCAGGATCTATGTCATCACGCTGCCCACACTCTGCGTTCACCTTCATTGGCTGAGAAATGGCGCTTTTCGCGTCATTGAAACGCGACTTTGGCGCGAAAGTCGCGTACCGCATGGCCGACAAGCACAGGGGTCGGATCGGGTTTCATGAGACGCCGACTTAGCCAAAAGTCGGCGACTTTTGAAAATGATCGACCCGTTTCGCTCAACCCTAGCCATCACCTATCCCGTGGGTAGGTGAGAAATTATTTACAGCCAACAACCCCCTTAACTTATTTTCACAACAGGTTCCTTTTAGATTTGAGCATGTGTAAGACACTATAGATCTCCCATTTACCCAAAATCGCAACAAGACTTAAAAAAATGTGATAAAAGTAACATAACAGACCTACCTGCCAGCCTGTAAAAATCAATTACTTTTTCTATTTTGGAAAGGTTTGGTGTAAAGATTATCCCTTATGCCACTGCTAGCACAGCTTTGATAATTTAGTACTTAGTTTATTAACTCATGGGCATCTCTTCACAACTGTATGCCATTATACAAACGGATTTATTTTTTATTGCACACTCAATAGTGGTAATGTTTGTTAATGTTTGTACTTAGTATATGACATGAATATGGCACTGAATAAGTTGATTATAGGGTGCTGTTTACTTGTAAGAGGTTTGAAGAACTCTAGTTGCCATCTTACAAGTTATTTTGTGTCTGTATAGTGCCAGATTGATGAGTGGTATGGATGAGACCTGTCGTCCAGAAGTGTTTTTAGGCTGGACAAGTGTTTTGCCAGCGTAGAGAATGAGGTGGGGGATCAGGTAGCCAAACTTGCAGTTTGACAATCAGTATAAGATGCATCCTCAGTATCCTGAAGAGATATTGCAGTGTGACAGGGCAGGACTTAATGGAATCCATAGAAACTCGCAAGATTTAGGAGTTCAGTACAGACCCCGAACTTTACTGTTTGGGTTCGCCCATCTCTAGTTATGCCCCTAGCATAATGTCAAAGGATCAGAAAAATAACAAAAGTTAAAGAATAAATAGATTAGATAGAGTGTTAGGATGATACATTAATTGTGAGGTTTACTATGTGCTTATTAGGACTGCTCCTCCATCATATCCAGCCTGAGTCTTAGCATCGGCCTGTACCTAGGAAAAAGTCTTGTATTGTTTGCATCTTGCTGAAGAAGTCTCTTTTCATAAAAGGCTCTAGGTCTTTCCCAGATAATTATAGACATAGACCAGTAAGCTATTAATGTCTGGTCTGCTTAAAACAGGTTCTCACTAATTCACAGGATGATACAGTACTAGTGTTGAGCGATACCGTCCGATACTTGAAAGTATCGGTATCGGAAAGTATCGGCCGATACCGGCAAAGTATCGGATCTAATCCGATACCGATACCCGATACCAATACAAGTCAATGGGACACCAAGTATCGGACGGTATCCTGTATGGTTCCCAGGGTCTGAAGGAGAGGAAACTCTCCTTCAGGCCCTGGGATCCATATCAATGTGTAAAAGAAAGAATTAAAATAAAAAATAGGGATATACTCACCTCTCTGACGCAGCCTGGACTTTACCGCCGTAACCGGGAGCCGTTGTACCTAAGAATGCGCGCTTGAAGGGCCTTAGATAACGTCACGGCGCTCTGATTGGTCCGTAGCGGTCGCGTGACCGCTACGCGACTAATCACAAAGCAGTGACGTCACCTAAGGTCTTTCAAGCGCTTGAAATACCTTAGAAGACGTCCGCAGCTTCTGATTGGTCGCGTAGCGGTCGCGTGACCGCTACGCGACCAATCACAAAGCAGTGACCTCACCTAAGGTCTTTCAAGCGCTTGAAAGACCTTAGGTGACGTCACTGCTTTGTGATTGGTCGCGTAGCGGTCACGCAACCACTACGGACCAATCAGAGCGCCGTGACGTCATCTAAGGCCCTTCAAGCGCGCATTTTTAGGTACAACGGCTCCCGGTTACGGCGGTAAAGTCCAGGCTGCGTCGGAGAGGTGAGTATATCCCTATTTTTTATTTTAATTCTTTCTTTTACACATTGATATTAATCCCGATACCGATTCCCGATACCACAAAAGTATCGGATCTCGGTATCGGAATTCCGATACCCGCAAGTATCGGCCGATACCCGATACTTGCGGTATCGGAATGCTCAACACTATACAGTACCTTACTGATTGGGGGAAGTCCGACCGCTAGAACCCGCACTGATCATCAGAATGCAGCACTCAGAAGCCCCATAAGGAATGAATGGAGGGACAATTGAGCATGCACACTGCTACCATACTCCAACGTACATAAAAGTTGTCCACACTGCTGATCGTGTAGGACCCAGTAGTTGGACAACCACCAACAGCGGCATACAATTTTTAGCGGCAGACAACCAGGATGGATGAACACAGAACTTAAACACATGCTAAAAAGGAAGAAAGAAATGTTTATCAAATGGAAAGAGGGAAGAATATCTAAACAAGAATATAATGCTGTCTGCAGAACCTGCAGGGCACGAATCAGATTATCTAAAGCTGACAATGATTTAAGGCTTGCAAGAGACCTCAAATGCAATAAAAAAAATTTGGGGGATATGTCAAAAGTAAAAGAAAATTCAAAGATGCTATAGGATTTTTACAGGATGAAAATGATGAAATGGTAAGAAAGGATGTTGAGAAGGCCGAACTCTGTAATTCCTATTTTGCATCTGTTTTCTCTCAGAAAGAAAATGTACCAATTAACTGATCTTCACTGTCCTATTAAAGGAATAGAAGAATCCAGGATATCTATCTAGAAAGATAGTGAGGAAACACTTAGCTAACATAAATGAATTCAAGTCTCCAGGTCCCGATAAATTACACCCCAGAGTACTGAAGGAGATAGCAGAAGAAATTTTTGAACCACTCACCATAATCTTTGAAACCTCTTGGGGAACAGGAAAGGTCCCAGAAGACTGGAGAAGAGCAAATGTTGTTCCTATCTTCAAAAACGGGAAGAAGGTGGACCCAGGGAACTATAGGCCGGTTGAGTCTGACTTCCATACCAGGAAAGATCTTTGAACAAATTATTAAAAAACATGTATGTAAGTACCTGGATAAGAACGAAGTGATTAACCAGAGTCAGCATGGGTTTGTAACTAATAAGTCATGTCAGACTAACTTAATTTCCTTCTATGACAGAATCACTGACTGGATGGATCAGGGAAATGCTGTAGATATAGTATACCTTGACTTCAGCAAAGCATTTGACAAAGCATCTCACACCATCTTTATTGAAAAAATCACTAAGTATGGAATGGACAAGGCAACTGTTAGGTGGATTCATAACTGGCTTAGTGATCGGACCCAAAGAGTGGTCGTAAATGGCTGCACATCCAGTTGGAAGAATGTCTCAAGTGGGGTACCACAGGGTTCTGTCCTGGGCCCTGTATTGTTCAACATCTTTATCAATGATTTAGATGAAGGAATTGAGGGTACACTAATTCAATTTGCTGATGACACAAAGCTAGGAGGGATAGATAATACTAAAGAAGAGAGAGAGGATTCGAAAAGATATAAATATACTGGAGCAGTGGGCACCAACTAACAGAATGGTTTTTAACAAGGAAAAATGCAAAGTACTACATCTGGGTAATAAAAATGAAAAAAGCATATACAGAATGGGAAGAATAGGGCTAAGCAACAGCACATGTGAAAAAGGCTTGGGTATACTAATAGATCATAAACTGAACATGAGTCAACAGTGTGATGCATCAGCAAAAAAGGCAAATGCAATTCTGGGAAGTATTAACAGAAGCATACAGTCTAGATCATGTGAAGTCATTATTGCCCTCTTTTCCGCTTTGGTCAAACCTCATCTGGAATACTGTGTCCAGTTTTGGGCACCACATTTAAAAAAAGACATCAACAAACTGGAGCAAGTTCAGAGAAGAGCGACCAGAATGGTGACCGGTCTGCAAACCATGTCCTATGAGGAATGGTTACAGGATTTGGGAATGTTTAGCTTGCCAAAAAGAAGACTGAGAGGAGACTTAATAGCTGTCTACAAATTGTCTCTTCAGAGAGGAAGAGGACTAGAACTCTAGTGCCACCTATTGGAAGTAGCAATCCTAACAGTCAATGTCGACCCTTTAACGAGCCTTGTCACATGACTTAGGATAATTGCCAAACCAGAATCTCATTTTGCAGACACTGTGTTTCGGGGTACTGCCCCTCGTCAGTGCAAAGTGGAGATCTGGTTTGGTTGATTGAGAGGCGTCTGACCAGGATCCAAGAAGTATCGTTTCTCCTTGCGGAGACTGACATGATAAGCATGTCGAGGTGAGGAGACTTAAAGTCGCTGTCTACAAATATCTCAAGGGCTGTCACATTGTAGAAGGATCATCTTTATTCTCATTTGCAAAAGGAAAGACTAGAAGCAATGGGATGAAACTGAATGGGAGGAGACACAGATTAGATATCAGAAAAACTTTTTGACAGTTAGGGTGATCAATGAGTGGAACAGGCTGCCTCGAGAGGTGGTGAGTTCTCCTTCCATGGATTTTTTTTACACAGAGGCTGGACAGACATCTGTCTGGGATGATTTAGTGAATCCTGCTTAGAGCAGGAGGTTGGACCAGATGACCCAGGAGGTCCTTTCCAACTTTACCATTCTGTGATACAATGCACGGTCTTCCATCTGTCCGTTCTCACAATTTCAGTGCTATGTACAGTGGAATAGAATGGTGAATCAGGAATTCAAAGTCTCTGTGATCCATCATTCATCCTGCCCCTGTGTTTTTGAGGCTCAGCACGCTGCAAGCGAGATGACGTCATTTGACCGCACCAGCTGTGTGTGGTCCTCACACTGCACCCAAGCAGCAGGCTGGAGTGACAAGGATGCTTATATAGTGATTATTTTTAAATGTCAGTAATTGTGGTGGGAGGGGGCATAATACTATGGAGGAATGGGTACTGTAGGTGCGTCATGCTGTGGGGGTATTATAATGTGTTGGGGGTTTCCTACTGCAAGCGTGGGGAAAGGGTGCACTCACTGTGGGGATATCGTATTGTGTCAGTGGGGGCATTTTTGGGTGTATAGTACTGCGTAATTACCAAAGAGTTATCATGGAAGAGAGCAGAAGGGGAGTATAAATGTCCCTCTCGCTGGCCATAAGAGTGGGAGATAAAACCCTGGTGTGAAACTAGTCACTACGCACAGCTAAGCCGTAAGTCAGGCTAGTTAATGAATCCAAAGTCAAAAGAAAGGAGGGTACGTCATAAACAGAAGGAAGAGACAAAAGCGTAGTCAGGTAATGTCTTGATGTCAGAATACCAGAAGGATAGCTGATCAGAGCAGAAGGGGTTAAACAGATGGATGGTCAGAATGAGGTCCAAGGTCAGGCAATGAAAGATCTGCAAACAGAACACAAGGCACAGAGAGACAAACCACACAGTAGCTGAATGTATGTCTGGCAGAGGTCTGAGAGAAACAGCTTGTTTTTTTTTTTTTTTTAATTAACCCTGACCTGACCAGGATGGAGGCGGCACCATCCTGTCCAGAGTCATGACACCTCTCTCACCAAGACTCTTCTCCAGCGATTGCTCAGTTTGGCTGGACGGCCAGGTCTAGGAAGACTTCTGGTGGTGCCAAAATTCTTCCATTTAAGGATCATGGAGGCCACTGTGCTCTTATGAACCTTGAGTACTGCAGAAATTCTTTTGTAACCTTGGCCAGATCTGGGACTTGCCACAATTCTGTCTCTGAGCTACTTGGCCAGTTCCTTTGACCTCATGATTCTCATATGGTCTGACATGCACTGTGAGGTCTTATATAGACAGGTGTGTGCCTTTCCAAATCAAGTCCTATCAGTTTAATTAAACACAGCTGGACTCCAATGAAGGCGTAGAACCAGCTCAAGAAGAATCACAAGGAAATGGACAGCATGTGACTTAAATATGAGTGTCTGACCAAAGCGTCTGAATACTTATGACCATGTGATATTTCAAGGTTTTTTTTAAAATAAATTTGCAAAAATGTCTATATTTCTGTTTTTTTCAGTCAAGATGGGGTGCAGAGTGTACATTAAAGCGAAAAAATGAACTTTTTTGAATTTACCAATGGCTGCAATGAAAAAAAGAGTGAAAAATGTAAAGGAGTCTGAATACATTCTGTACCTATATATATATACAGTATATATATATATATATATACACTCACTGGCCACTTTATTAGGTACACCTGTCCAACTTCTTGTTAACACTTAATTTCTAATCAGCCAATCACATGGCGGCAACTCAGTGCATTTAGGCATGTAGACATGGTCAAGACAATCTCCTGCAGTTCAAACCGAGCATCAGTATGGGGAAGAAAGGTGATTTGAGTGCCTTTGAACGTGGCATGGTTGTTGGTGCCAGAAGGGCTGGTCTGAGTATTTCAGAAACTGCTGATCTACTGGGATTTTCACGCACAACCATCTCTAGGGTTTACAGAGAATGGTCCGAAAAAGAAAAAATATCCAGTGAGCGGCAGTTCTGTGGGCGGAAATGCCTTGTTGATGCCAGAGGTCAGAGGAGAATGGGCAGACTGGTTCGAGCTGATAGAAAGGCAACAGTGACTCAAATCGCCACCCGTTACAACCAAGGTAGGCCTAAGAGCATCTCTGAACGCACAGTGCGTCGAACTTTGAGGCAGATGGGCTACAGCAGCAGAAGACCACACCGGGTACCACTCCTTTCAGCTAAGAACAGGAAACTGAGGCTACAATTTGTACAAGCTCATCGAAATTTGACAGTAGAAGATTGGAAAAACGTTGCTTGGTCTGATGAGTCTCGATTTCTGCTGCGACATTCGGATGGTAGGGTCAGAATTTGGCGTAAACAACATGAAAGCATGGATCCATCCTGCCTTGTATGGAGCATCTTTGGGATGTGCAGCCGACAAATCTGCGGCAACTGTGTGATGCCATCATGTCAATATGGACCAAAATCTCTGAGGAATGCTTCCAGCACCTTGTTGAATCTATGCCACGAAGAATTGAGGCAGTTCTGAAGGCAAAAGGGGTCCAACCCGTTACTAGCATGATGTACCTAATAAAGTGGCCGGTGAGTGTATATATATATATATGTATATGTATATATATATAGATATACTGTATATATTGTAAGGATTGTACTCGCTCAGGTGCGGCGGGTGACACTCAGGAGACACGTTCCATTAAAAGTTCACAGGGTTTATTGCTCCATAAACCACATAGCAACAGGAACAATAGGTAAACAGTCTTACATCAGACAGATGAATCCTCAATGTCCATAGTATGGGTCCGCTCTCTCAGGTCTGTGGGCACACAGACTGTGCTATGTCCAGCACGTAGGCTCTCCAGCCTAAATATGGTCTCTGTGTGCTGTTCAGGACATCTGTCCCCACGTGGAACCGTCCAACACCAACACACAGGCCACTCTGCAGTGTCCAGCCAGGACACATGGAAGTGTGTCCACCCTGACAGACTCCCACACACTCACAAAATGTGCTACACACACCTCCTTTACATAGGTGTAACCACACCCAGGTACCTGTCACATGGCCAGTCAGGTGAGCGTGATATCACCACAGGTCCTTCAACACAAAACCATCTTAGGTGTTCAAACACGCCTCTTTGGGTGGGTTTGTAGGTGACTGGACCCACCCATCTCTCCAATCACCTGGAAGCCTTCCCAATGTAAACAAATCCCTCAGCAGTAGATCTGCTTGAGCAAAACATACCCAGGCTTCCATCACAGGGCCACCCACCTCTGCGATACATACCGCCCATTAACCACATGACCAGTCGCTATGCCACATATTTCCCCCCTTTGCCTAAAGCCGTGGGGCTTGGCACTTTCTATTACCCGACCAGAGATCCTTCTCAGTCGTCCCTGACAGTCAAACCGTCTGTCAAAGTCAGGGCCTGTTACTGAACCCTTTTGTCAGCATTCGTCAACCATTTCTGTCATACCCTTTGATAAAGATGACCTCTTGTCATTTCCTCTGCTATAGGATCCCCCGCTTAGGTCACTGAGCCCTGAACTAACTGAGGAATCACTATTTCTACTTCTTCCATCTGGCCACCTTCGGTTCCCTCTCTGTTGTTGATCTCTCCTATTGTCTTTCTTCGGAGAGCAGCTCTTTCCTATACCTCTATATCCTCTGTTAACTTCAGCTTGAGGACTTCCAGTCTTTAGAGAACCTCTTCGACTCTCTAGACCGTGAGTTAAAGGTGGTGGCAATCTGTTTGCCAATCCTTGCAGCTCTATATTGATCTGCTCCCTCTCACGTCTTAGCTGCTCTATCTGTTTCAGGTATGCCACACGATACCCCAGGAGCATTTGGATATTCCCAAGGCTCTCCATGGATCCGACAACAAGGAATGGAACCATCCCATCTTCACCCACGACTAGTGTTGAGCGATACCGTCCGATACTTGAAAGTATCGGTATCGGAAAGTATCGGCCGATACCGGCAAAGTATCGGATCTAATCCGATACCGATACCCGATACCAATACAAGTCAATGGGACACCAAGTATCGGACAGTATCCTGTATGGTTCCCAGGGTCTGAAGGAGAGGAAACTCTCCTTCAGGCCCTGGGATCCATATCAATGTGTAAAAGAAAGAATTAAAATAAAAAATAGGGATATACTCACCCTCTGACGCGCCCTGGACTTTACCGCCGTAACCGGGAGCCGTTGTACCTAAGAATGCGCGCTTGAAGGGCCTTAGATGACGTCACGGCGCTCTGATTGGTCCGTAGCGGTCGCGTGACCGCTACGCGACCAATCACAAAGCCGTGACGTCACCTAAGGTCTTTCAAGCGCTTGAAATACCTTAGAAGACGTCCGCAGCTTCTGATTGGTCGCGTAGCAGTCGCGTGACCACTACGCGACCAATCACAAAGCCGTGACGTCACCTAAGGTATTTCAAGCGCTTGAAAGACCTTAGGTGACGTCACGGCTTTGTGATTGGTCGCGTAGCGGTCACGCGACCGCTATGGACCAATCAGAGTGCCGTGACGTCATCTAGGGCCCTTCAAGCGCGCATTCTTAGGTACAACGGCTCCCGGTTACGGCGGTAAAGTCCAGGGGCCACCGGAGAGGTGAATATATCCCTATTTTTTATTTTAATTCTTTCTTTTACACATTGATATTAATCCCGATACCGATTCCCGATACCACAAAAGTATTGGATCTCGGTATCGGAATTCCGATACCGCAAGTATCGGCCGATACCCGATACTTGCGGTATTGGAATGCTCAACACTACCCACGACCTGTGCTTCATCATCAGCCGGAATGCTCACTCTTATAACACCAGACCTATTCACCATCTCTTGCATCACCTTGCCAAATCTTCTGACGACTTTCCTCACCAGACCTCTGGGCACTTGCACGACATCTTCTACAGTACCCAACCGACTTTGAGCTCCTCTTGCTAGCTCCAGACGTCGAGTGGCTTCCTTATTCTTCAACATGATCATTTGTTTTGTGCGGAGGCATTGTAGATGCATCTCTCTCAGGACAGCCACCCGCTTCACTGTGACTTCCCTAGTCGACAGTATGACCAGTTGATGAGTCTCAGGTGCTCAGTGCACCCTACACGCTTCGACCGCCTTTTTAAACGCTTCATGCGCCTCCTCACTGGCACACGCTTCTTGCATGTCTTCGGGTACGTCTATTACGCACTTGAAGATCGAAGTCTCACCTTCTTGGTCATATCGTTGGACCTCCTTGTCCTTAGTGTCAGCGCAGTTTTCCAAGACCTCGATGTCCTTTGTTCGGCCATCTGCGTGGCACTTCCCTTGCTGGATTTCTTCCTCCGTGGAGGCCCCTTCTTTGGTCAGCCTCTCCAGCTCACTCTCCTTCATAGCAATCAGGTCGGGAGAGTGCAACAGTTTGATTTCCCGGTCATCCGTGGATTTCTGGAGCTGTTGATTAGTCTTCTTTGTCTTGAGCTCTTGGAGAACTTTATCTTGCTCCTCTACCAAGCAGCAACGCTCATCCTCTCTCTGGAGAAGCTCCTGCTGATTCTTCTCTTGGGCCTCTCTGAACACCTCCATATCTTTCAATATGGCCTTGTTCATGTTTTGACACACTGATAGGTGACCTCTGAGCTCAGAGACTTCCTGCTCCAGCTCCTCCACTCTGTGCTCAATCACCTGTCTCAGGACCCTTTCTTGCTTGACTATTTCTTTAAGCAGCTCTATCTCATGGTCCTGTTCTCTTTTGGCCAGCACATGTCGCACCATCACTTCTTTAATTAGATTTTCAGATGGGGTCTCTTGCCCACCCACACTCTGCCTCTTCAGAGTTCCACCTGTTTCTGCATCCACCTCAATGGTGTGTCCTGGGCTCTCTGTCTGTTTACTCCTAGGTACCTCTTGACTCTTGGTAACTTCAGAGTTCTCCATCTCTTCAGCATCAGGTACTCTGAAGCCTTCATCATATTGAGCCACTTCACTCTTTCCGGGCATTGCAGATGTGGGTCTACTACAGGTCTGTTCTAACCCCAGCCCGTCACTACCTCAGTGCTAGGGTTTGTCAGAGATAGAGTAACCCCCTCATCAGGGACGACAACGTGATCTGCACGTGACCCTGTCTTTCCGCGGCCCCCACGATGAGATGAAGATGTGTCATTTTTACTTGGCTCCCCCTTACTGCACTCTTTTCCCCTTGCATTTGAGTCAAAGTCTGAATAGGAGTCACATCCTCTCACCCTGTCATCCTGGAACAACAAGTCCCCACTTAAACAGGTGACAGACCCACACTTTCTTCCGGTCACCCGTAACTCTGGACTATTGACATTAGGTGGCGCTACTTCCACTTTACACATCCCAATAACAGGAATCCCCACAGCCTGCTGCTGTAGTGGGGCTTCAATATGACCATTCCGTCTCTCCTCTGAACAACCCCACACTGCGTCAACTTCCCATATATCTTCAAAGATCACAAAGTCCCGGCCCCTCTCAAAGGGGTAGAACAAGTTTGGTGTTATACCGCCATCTTGGCACTCTACACTTTTGAACATATCATAATTCTGCATTCAGGACCTGAAAATTACGTCACGGCTTGCTGTGATTGGTCGCGTCGCGGTCACATGGGCGGCACGCAACCAATCACAAGCCGTGACGTAATTTTAAAATGCGCGCGTTTCCTGCCTCCCGTGACGTCACGGCTTATGATTGGTCGCGTCGCCCATGTGACCGTGACGTGACCAATCACAAGCCGTAACGTAATTTTCAAATCCTGAATGCCTAGAATTAGGCATTCAGAACCTGAAAATTACGTCACGGCTTGCTGTGATTGGTCATGTCGCGGCCACATGGGCGGCACGCGACCAATCACAAGCCGTGACGTCACGGAAGGCAGTAAACGCGCGCATTTTAAGCAAAGAACGCTGCCGGTTCCCTCGGTAAGGTCCAGGCTGCGTCGGAGAGGTGAGTATAGCAATATTTTTTATTTTAATTCTTTCTTTTACACATTAATGTTGTTTCGATACCGATATCCGATACCACAAAAGTATCAGATCTCGGTATCGGAATTCCGATACCTGCAAGTATCGGCCGATACCCGATACTTGCGGTATCGGAATGCTCAACACTACACCCGGCTTTACAGCCCAAACACAGTTTCTCACTGATCCCGATCAGCATAATACACGATTTTCAGACCGTTACCCGGTGGCAACCTTCACGGGTTCCTGGACACCCCTTGGCCTCAGAGGTGCCCAAACACAATGTCTCTCTCTTTTTTCACTCTGACCCCGGTCAGTACATCACGGATCTCCATCCGTTACCTGTCATTGCCACACAGGTTCCTGGATCCCTCTTCTCGTCAGCGGTATCCCATAAACAGCAGCTCTCACTGACCCCGGTCAGTACTTACTCATGGTTGTCAAGACCGTCCACTCTTCTGGCTCAGACCAGCCAGCGCTGCAACATGTGTTCCTTGGATCGTTGCCCGCATTCTCCACCAATTGTAACGATTGTACTTGCTCAGGTGCAGCGGGTGACACTCAGGAGACAAGTTCCATTAAAATTTCACAGGGTTTATTGCTCCATAAACCACATAGCAACAGCAACAACAGGTAAACAGTCTTACATCAGACAGATGAATCCTCAATGTCCATAGTAGAGCTCTGCTCTCTCAGGTCTGTGGGCACACAGACTGTGCTATGTCCAGCACGTAGGCTCTCCAGCCTAACTATGGTCTCTGTGTGCTGTTCAGGACGTCTGTCCCCACGTGGAACCGTCCAACACACAGGCCACTCTGCAGTGTCCAGCCAGGACACATGGAAGTGTGTCCACCCTGACAGACTCCCACACACTCACACCATGTGCTACACACACCTCCTTTACATAGGTGTAACCACACCCAGGTACCTTTCACATGGCCAGTCAGGTGAGTGTGACATCACCACAGGTCCTTCAACACAAAACCATCTTAGGTGTTCAAACACGCCTCTTTGGGTGGGTTTGTAGGTGACTGGACCCACCCATCTCTCCAATCACCTGGAAGCCTTTCCAATGTAAACAAATTCCTCAGCAGTAGATCTGCTTGAGCAAAACATACCCAGGCTTCCATCACAGGGCCACCCACCTCTGCGATACATACCGCCCATTAACCACATGACCAGTCACTATGCCTATATATATATATATATATATATATATATATATATATATATATTGCAGCAATGATTGTAATATTACTATTGCAGGAGCTTTATATAGCTGTATTGGAAATATAGTTCTTATAGTAAATCTTGATTTCCTTGGGGAAGGGTAAAATTAGTAATAAAAATCCTATTCTGAAGAATGGGGGAGGCTGCACAGGTGGGTCTGTGCGGGCCTGTATGCTTTCAAATGCCAGGGCTGAATATTAGTCTTAGTTCGTCCCTGTACATAGGAATGCTACTGGTGTGACCTTGACCTTTCAGTCCCTGTTATATCCCATCAAAATAACCATCCCCTACGGTGACATTTTTTCACTACTGGAAATGACTTATTCCTGTGAAGTGTCAGTCCACCAAGGGAAGACATTGTCTCTGCCCCACATGTCTGGGACTCTGACAGGGAAAGACTAATCACGACTCTGCAGGATCTTCTGCAGGGAAGAAGTAAATCATTACTCTCCAGGTTACTAGTTTCTGAGTAAGAGGTTTTTCTCCACGGGCCTCTGCGATTGAAAAGCAGATTAATATTGGTTTGCCTCAGTCTGTTGAGAGAGTGAGTGGTTAATGGAGGCTCAACAGGCCGGGTATCAAGCACAAGACATCTCATTACTTGTGGAAAGCTGGCCTGAAGTTCTACACACAGCAATCATCCCTTCCCAGCAAAGCAGAGTATGCATAGGCTATCAGATGTGGCTGAGATAATGAGCAATGCCACAGTAATGTCAGTAATTTTCTTAACTTCAAGTACACGCTCTCCAGAGGAGGCAACACGTGAAAGAAAAGAAACATGCACACTATGTGAATGTAGAACTCTCATTGGTATTTGCTAGTTTTCATATGGTTCAGGACATTTTATATTTGTCTTTTACCCTTTATCTGTGGGGCTCCATTTTTGTACCAATTTATAAAATATGTATTTTTTATTTGTACAATTTATTATACATTTTATTTTTTTCCCTATTTTACTCTGCGAGGATGGTGAATTTGGAGCGCCCACTAGGGCCATGGGGTACTTGGGCTGGGTCCAATGGTCATTAAAGAGGTAGTCACAGTGGCGGTGACCCGGTCCATGGCCCTGGACATCCAAGTTAAAAGGAAGGTCTTTATAGGGGTTGTTTTGAAAGAAAATAAACAATGTTCATGATGCCACCTGTGGTATTCGGTCAGGGATGACCGACGCTGATTAAATTGGTCCACTGGGGATGATGTTATTGCAGCAGGGATAGTATGGATTCCCACAGGTGAAGCTTAGTCCCCAGGGCTCCCGGTGTAGTGGGCAAAGATGATAGATGGTGTGGTGCCAGAAAGAATTGAAGGACACAAGGCTGCAGTCTCTTTACCTTTTACTGATGAAGTTCCAGTACACAGGTTACAGGCGGTCTTTGGAATCAGGGCAGCCTGGAAGCGATTTGGAATCCCCTTAGCCAGGTGGGGTTGGAAGTCTTCCATACTGCGCTGTAATGTGCATCCCTTGCTGCCTGAGGCTTCTCACAAGGTCCTCTCTCTGTCCTAGGACAGTATCTACATGGTAGGCAACGCGAGCCTTTTTACAGGTGTCCCTACTGTGGCGACTCTGGGCTCTATATGCTACTTTGCATTCAGGTGTAGTTGTGGACAGGCGACTTAAAATCTTCTACCAGCTGGTTTCTGCTGTGGGGCATACAGTCCCACACAGCCACAGACTCCCGGTGTCCGGTTCCTGTGCTTCATCGTGGAGGGAGCTCAGTCACAGCTCCCCTCCAGCGCCTCACTTCTCCTGTGCTCCTTCTCCACTCACACTCTCCTACAGACTGCACTAACTCCTCCAAGCCAGAACATATATTATTATTAATATTTATTTATATAGCACCATTGATTCCATGGTGCTGTACATGAGAAGGGGTTACATACAAATTACAGATATTGCTTACAGTGAGCAAACTAACAATTACAGACTGATACAGACGGGTGACGACCCTGCCCTTGCGGGCTTACATTCTACAGGATGGTGGGGATGGAGACAATAGGTTGAGGGTTGTAGGAGCTCTGGTGTTAATGAGGCGGTAGCTTTGGTAGTGGTGAGGAGGCAGCAGGGTCAGTACAGGTTGTAGGCTTTCCTGAAGAGGTGGGTTTTCAGGTTCCATCTGACGGATCCAAATGTGGTTGATAGTCGAATGTGTTGGCGTAAAGAATTCCAGAGGATGGGGGATATTCTGGAGAAGTCTTGGAGGCAGTTGGGTGAGGAGCGGATAAGTGTGGACGAGAGAAGGAGGTCTTGGGAGGAATGGAGATTACGTGAGAGAAGATATTGGGAGATTAGTTCAGAGATATATGGGGGAGACAGGTTATGGATGGCTTTGTAGGTCAGTGCTAGTAATTTGAACTGGATATGCTGAGGGAATGGGAGCAAGTGAAGATATTTGCAGAGGGGGGAAGCGGAGGAGTAGCACAGAGAGAGATGAATTAGTCAGGCAGCAGAGTTAAGGATGGACTGGAGAGGTGCAAGGCTGTTAGCAGGGAGGCCACAGAAAAGGATGTTGCAATAGTCAAGGAGGGAGATGATGAGGGCATGCACAAGCATTTTAGTAGATTGACGGTTGAGGAAAGGTTGGATTCTGGAGATATTTTTGAGCTGGAGGCGACAAGAGGTGGAAAGAGCTTGGATATGCGGTTTGAAGGACAGGGCAGAGCCAAGGGTTACTCCGAGGCAGCGGACTTCCGGTACGGGGGAAGCTTGATGTTGTTAATTGCGATAGATTAGGTAGGTATGGAAGATCTATGGGATGGAGGAAAGATGATGAGTTCAGATTTGTCCACATTGAGTTTGAGGAAGCGAGATGAGAAGAAGGAGAATATGGCTTATAGACACTACGGGATTCTGGATAGCAGAGAAGTGACATCTAGGCCAGAAAGGTAGATCTGAGTGTCATCAGCATAAAGGTGTTACTGGAATCCCTGGGACCTTATGAGTTGTGCCAGGCCAAGTGTATAGATTGAGAAGAGTAGGGGTCCTAGAACAGAGCCTTGGGGGACTCCAACAGAGAGAGGGTGGGATGAGGAGGTAGTGTGGGAGTGTGAGACGCTGAATGTGCGGTTGGAAAGGTATGGGAGATCCAGGATAGGGAGAGGTCTTTCATGCCAAAGGAGGAGAGGATCTGTAGCAGGAGGCAGTGGTCAACTGTGTCAAAAGCAGAGGACAGGTCTAGAAGGAGGAGTACAGAGTATTGTCCATTAGCTTTTGCTGTAAGTTTAATACCTATCTTCCTCCTCATACTCCTACTCCTCATCCTCCAAAACTGTCACTTGGCTGGACATTTGTGTACCTGGCAGCTGTTGCTACAGGAACCCATACTCCAAGACATATGTGAATGCCTGGCCTGATAATAGTGTGAATGGTCCATGTTCCTCTTCCTCTTGTGTCACTACCTCATCCATCATCGCCTCAAGCTTTTTTTTTCTAGGAGTCCTAGAAGTGGGATAGTAACGCTGATGATGGTGTCATCAGCGCTGGCCATGTCCATAGAGTACTCAAAGCAGCGCAACATGGCACATACATTCTGCATGGAGACCCAGTCATTGGTAGCAAAATAGTGTTGTTCAGGAGAGCAAACCAGCTATGTGTGCTGCAGATAAAACTCCAGTATCACCTGCTGCTGCTAGCACAGGCTCTCCTGCATGTGCAAGGTGGAGTTCCACCTTGTGGGTAAGTCACACATGAAGGTATGAGCAGGAAGGCAGAAGTGAAGCTGCAGCATAGACAAGCGAGCAGCAGCAGGGTGAGAATGCCAAAAGTGCATACAGAACGCCCACAGTTTCAGCAGCGGCTCTGACATATCTGTGTAATTTTTAAGGAAGCTCTGCACCATCAGATTCAGGACATGTGCCAGGTAAGGGATGTGTGTTAAACCAGCTAGGCCCAGAGCTACGAAACGATTGCACCCATTATCGCTCACCACAGGGCCGGGCTAGAGGTTCAGTAGCACCAACCTTTCATCTGTCTGTTCTTTGATCCCCATCCATCCCAGGACTTTTCCCCCAAAACAAATGTTTCAGAACAGCCTGCTGTCATTTCTCCCTGTCTGTGCTGAAATTGGTTGGGCACGTGTTGCACTGACCAGATGAGGAGGCGTGGAGGATGAGAAGACAATATGGACAGGGAAACATCCAGCAATCCTCGGTGGTGGTAAGACATGCACCAAAACGCTTTCTGCCTAAGGGTACTGTCTCACAGTGGCACTTTTGTCGCTACGACGGTACGATCCGTGACGTTCCAGCGATATCCATACGATATCGCTGTGTCTGACACGCAGTAGCGATCAGGGACCCTGCTGAGAATCGTACGTCATAGCAGATCGTTTGGAACTTTGTTTCGTCGCTGGATCTCCCGCTGTCATCGTTGGATCGGTGTGTGTGACACCGATCCAACGATGCGTTCGCTTGTAACCAGGGTAAACATCGGGTTACTAAGCGCAGGGCCGTATCGCTGGTCGTGATCGTTGGAAAGTTGCAGAGTGTGACAGTACCCTAAAGGTACCTTCACATTAAGCGACGCTGCAGCGATAGCGACAACGATGCCGATCGCTGCAGCGTCGCTGTTTGATCGCTGGAGAGCTGTCACACAGACCGCTCTCCAGCGACCAGCGATGCCGAGGTCCCCGGGTAACCAGGGTAAACATCGGGTTACTAAGCGCAGGGCCGCGCTTAGTAACCCGATGTTTACCCTGGTTACCAGCGTAAAATGTAAAAAACCAAACAGTACATACTTACATTCGCGTCCCCCGGCGCCCGCTTCCTGCACTGACTGAGCGCCGGCCCTAACAGCAGAGCGGTGAAGTCACCGCTGTGCTGTACTTTCACTTTCACTTTACGGCGCTCACTCAGTGTGGGAAGCGGACGCCGGGGGACGCGAAGGTGAGTATGTACTGTTTGTTTTTTTACATTTTACACTGGTAACCAGTGTAAACATCGGGTTACTAAGCACGGCCCTGCGCTTAGTAACCCGATGTTTACCCTGGTTACCAGTGTAAAACATCGCTGGTATCGTTGCTTTTGGTGTCAAACACGACGATACACGCCGGTCTGACGACCAAATAAAGTTCTGAACTTTGTTCAACGACCAGCGATATCACAGCAGGATCCTGATCGCTGCTGCGTGTCAAACTAAACGATATCGCTAGCCAGGACGCTGCAACGTCACGGATCGCCAGCGATATCGTTTAGTGTGAAGGTTGTTGTGAACTCTGTTTTCAGGCTCCCTCTTGTGGTCACTGGTGGTATGGTGTGACTTTTGCTTTGGGCTCCCCCTGGTGGCTTTGTTTGTTATCCTGCTGGTCTCTGGATATCAGCTGGTTCGTTATCCCTGGGAGGTTCCTATATAGCTCTGTTTTACTTTCACTTGTTGCCGGCTGTCGATGTAATCAGTGCTACTCAGATTCCTTCTGACTACCTTGCTCCCAGTCCATCCAGGACAAGCTAAGTTTTGTTTGCTCATTTTTTGATCAGCAGTGTTTATCATGTTTTCTTGTCCAGCTTGCTAAAATGTGATTCCCTCGCTTGCTGGATGCTCTAGTGGACTGAGTTTCTCCCCACACACCATTAGTTGGTGCGTGGGTTCTTGAAATCTCAGGATGGATATTTTGTAAGGGTTTTTTATTGATCGCATAGACCCCTGCTCTATTTTCTGCTTTCTAGTACTAGTGGGCCTCTTTTGCTGAATCTGATTTCATCCCTACGTATGTGCCTTCTTCTTACTTCACCATTAATATTTGTTGGGGGCTTCTATATCTTTGGGGATTATTTCTCTGGAGGCAAGCGAGGTCTTTCTTTCTCTTTAGGGGTAGCTAGTTCCTCAGGCTGGCTCGAAACGTCTAGGAAATTTTTAGGCACGTTCACCGGCTACCTCTAGTTGTGTTGGATAGGTTCAGATTTGCCATCAGTCCAGTTACCATCTCCCTAGAGCTTGTCCTTAGTTTATTCACTTGCTGGTCTATTCATGATCCTCAGCCACTAAGGATCATAACAGAAGGTACCTTAAGGCCCAGCCACCTCTACAATTACCCGGTGGGTGGTTAGGGAGATATTACCTCCCTTATCTCATAGATTGAGGACTTTTCTGATTTATCCTTTGCAAGACTAACTTTCAGCACAAGTTTTGTAGAGGCTGGACTGTACCCATTTCAACTCCTCCAAATTTTGTGTAGTAGAAATAGCAATCACCCAATGGCACTCATGAAACATATGACTCATTTCTACTTGTTTTAATACAATGGATTGACATGTACAAGTATTTCTCTGAACCAGGTGATAGTACTTAACAAATGTGTAGGTGCACAATTGCTCCCCATAGCAATACCAAATAACTGTTTATAAAAATAACCAAAGAGAAAGAAACACCAACGGAAGCAACGTCACAGTATTAAAAACTGGTAAATTTTATTAAAGGTCAATAGAAATGCAGCGCCCCAGAGTCCTGGTCGTTGCAGTACTGTGGCTCCGCCACTAAGGGGAGCTATGGTACGTCTGATGGCACTGAAGGAGTTCATCTGACCAGGTATCACAGACACCAATACATTTCACAGTCGGGCCTCCAGGGGGAGCTAAGGGTTCTATTCACTAGGCCACTCCTCACATACTGGTAAAACTGGGGGTCAGGCAGGAAGTTAGAGGAGAAAGCTGACTGGGTTGGAACCAGGCAACACCTTGTGGCAGAGGGTGTTGTGGGGGAAGATTCGGTAGGGCCCCTGTCGGGGGTGGGATCCTGACAGAGGCCTGGCAACTTGAGAGAACGTTAAGGGACCGTGCCTGCTCAGTATAGCGGCGGTGCCCAAGGAAGGATTAGAAGCGAGATAGATTGTGCTGAGTGAGAAACGAGATCAAAGCAATAAGGAGAATACCAGTAGGAGTCGTGCTGTAAGACCGAGGCAACATCCTACTGAGGCGCACAACCGGCGGCCGGAACGCCGAGGAAGTATTACAATATGCAGCCTCAGGCAATACTTCAAACCAACGGCAGGACAGTCAGTCAAAGGCGGGCTGTCTCATCTAAATCACCTATGCAGTCTTGGGGGGCGACTTGTGGAGAGGGGCGACTCTAGGGTCCCGGAAGAGCTCCGAGCCTACCCGTCATACGGGTGCCGTCCTAACCGTAACATCAGGGAGGGACGGAGGATTAGCAGAACATCATCTAATCGAGTTGTGAGGGAACTTAAGAAACAGACACAACAGTTGTGGGGACTTTCCGTAAGCACAGCAGGGAAGGACCGCAACACATAGCGCTAGTAGGAAGGCACAGATTTCCACCTGCAAAGAGAACTCTGGAGGTGCCATTGGACCGGCCGGACTTGCGCAGCCTGGTTATCCGGATTCCGGACTGAGGACCCAGAGATCTTCAGTAAAGAGGTAAAGAGACTGCACCCTGGTGTCCTCGTTATTTACTGCACCACTATCAACATTCACATCTACTACTGTGCGCCCCTCGGCAGGGTCACGGACCGGGTCTAGCCACCGTGACAACCCCAGAGCAGAGACTCAGAGGCCCGGTACCGGGTACCCCTGGGCCCTGCGGCCGTGGGGGCGCTACAGAAACAAAAACTATAAATATATAATCATATAAAAATAGTAATATGATACCATCCTCTGGGGAACAACATACAATCTGAGACCACAGGTGCAAGGCCCCATACAGCAGCCACATATAAATGCTCAAAAAACACTCAGAGTAATCAAAAGGTGGATATATAGAATTCCTATTAAAAAGTAAGTCCACATTTTTTACTATATGTTAACTCTAGTGTTGAGCATTCCGATACCGCAAGTATCGGGTATCGGCCGATACTTGCGGGTATCGGAATTCCGATACCGAGATCCGATACTTTTGTGGTATCGGGTATCGGTATCGAAACAACATTAATGTGTAAAAGAAAGAATTAAAATAAAAAATATTGCTATACTCACCTCTCCGACGCAGCCTGCACCTTACCGAGGGAACCGGCAGCGTTCTTTGCTTAAAATGCGCGCTTTTCCTTCCTTCTGTGACGTCACGGCTTCTGATTGGTCGCGTGCCGCCCATGTGGCCGCGACGCAACCAATCACAGCAAGCCGTGACGTAATTTTAGGTCCTTCAGTATTTTAAAATTACGTTCCGGCGTTGTGATTGGTCGCGTCGCGGTCACATGGGCGACGAGACCAATCACAAGCCGTGACGTCACGGGAGGCAGGAGACGCGCGCATTTTAAAATGCACGCGTGTCCAGCCTCCCGTGACGTCACGGCTTGTGATTGGTCGCGTCGCCCATGTGACCGCGACGCGACCAATCACAACGCCGGAACGTAATTTTAAAATCCTGAAGGACCTGAAATTACGTCACGGCTTGCTGTGATTGGTTGCGTCGCGGCCACATGGGCGACGCGACCAATCACAAGCCGTGACGTCACGGGAGGCAGGAGACGCGCGCATTTTAAAATGCGCGCGTGTCCAGCCTCCCGTGACGTCACGGCTTGTGATTGGTCGCGTCGCCCATGTGACCGCGACGCGACCAATCACAACGCCGGAACGTAATTTTAAAATACTGAAGGACCTAAAATTACGTCACGGCTTGCTGTGATTGGTCGCGTCGCGGCCACATGGGCGGCGCGCGACCAATCACAAGCCGGGACTTCACGTAAGGAAGTTAAAGCGCGAATTTTAAGCAAACAACGCTGCCGGTTCCCTCGGTAAGGTGCAGGCTGCGTCGGAGAGGTGAGTATAGCAATATTTTTTATTTTAATTCTTTATTTTACACATTAATATGGTTCCCAGGGCCTGAAGGAGAGTTTCCTCTCCTTCAGACCCTGGGAACCATCAGGAATACCGTCCGATACATGAGTCCCATTGACTTGTATTGGTATCGGGTATCGGTATCGGATTAGATCCGATACTTTGCCGGTATCGGCCGATACTTTCCGATACCGATACTTTCAAGTATCGGACGGTATCGCTCAACACTAGTTAACTCTTAGTAGGGGTTCCACCCCTTACCACAGTATGCCTGGATCAGTGCCAAGAAGGAACTATATATATAGAATAAAGTGCCAAGTGCTTAGTGAGCACACTAGTATTTCTGCCAATAGTCTATCTAAGATCATAGTGGTGATATGCATAGGGGGCTAGTGATAACACCATGCCCAATATAAAGCTCGTAGTACCGGCATGAATAATGAAAGCTATACGTAACCTGCACGTGTAGTGCTGATAGCCCCAACGCGCGTTTCGCATCTTGCTTCTTCCGGGGGAGTACTCATACTCCCCCGGAAGAAGCAAGACGCGAAACGCGCGTTGGGGCTATCAGGACTACACGTGCAGGTTACGTATAGCTTTCATTATTCATGCCGGAAATACTAGTGTGCTCACTAAGCACTTGGCACTTTATTCTATATATATAGTTCCTTCTTGGCACTGATCCAGGCATACTGTGGTAAGGGGTGGAACCCCTACTAAGAGTTAACATATAGTAAAAAACTTGGACTTACTTTTTAATAGGAATTCTATATGGAGCGCCCCCACACCGCCGCAGGGCCGAGGGGTACCCGGTACCGGGCCTCTGAGTCTCTGCTCTGGGGTTGTCACGGTGGCTAGACCCGGTCCGTGGCCCTGCCGGTCAGTAGGGGACGTCCGGTGCAAAGAGTGATGATGGTGCAGTTGTGGGGTGCAGGTCGCGGTAAATAACGAGGACACCAGGTTGCAGTCTCTTTACCTCTTTACTGAAGATCTCTGGGTCCTCAGTCCAGAATACGGTTCACCAGGCTGCGCAAGTCCGGCCGGTCCAATGGCACCTCCAGAGTTCTCTTCACAGGTGGAAATCTGTGCCTTCCCTCTAGCGCTAGGTGTTGCGGTCCTTCCCTGCTGTGCTTACAGAAAGTCCCCACAACTGTTGTGTCTGTTTCTTAAGTTCCCTCACAACTCGATTAGATGATGTTCTGCTAATCCTCCGTCCCTCCCTGATGTTCTGGTTGGGACGGCACCCGTTTGACGGGTAGGCTCGGAGCTCTTCTGGGACCCTAGAGTCGCCCCTCTCCACAAGTTGCCCCCCAAGACTGCATAGGTGATATAAGTGAGACAGCCCGCCTTAGACTGACTGTCCTGCCGCTGTTTAGAGTATTGCTTGAAGCTAGATATTATAATACTCTCTCGGCGTTCCGGCCACTGGTTGTGCGCCTCAGTAGGATGTTGCCTCGGTCTTACAGCACGACTCCTACTGGTATTCTCCTTATTGCTTCGATCTCGTTTCTCACTCAGCACAATCTATCTCGCTTCTGATCCTTCCTTGGGCACCGCCGCTATCCTGAGCAGGCACGGTCCCGTTCCGTTCGCTCAAGTTGCCAAGCCTCTGTCAGGATCCCACCCCTGACAGAGACCCTACTGTATCTTCCCCCACAACACCCTCTGCCACAAGGTGTTGTCTGGTTCCAACCCAGTCAGCTTTCTCCTCTAACTTCCTGCCTGACCCCCAGTTTACCCACTATGGTGGGGAGTGGCCGAGTGAATAGAACCCTTAGCTCCCCCCGGAGGCCCGACTGTGAAATGTATTGGTGTCTGTGATACCTGATCAGATGAACTCCTTCAGTGCCATCAGACGTACCATAGCTCCCCTTAGTGGTGGAGCCACAGTACTGCAACGACCAGGACTCTGGGGCGCTGCATATATATCCACCTTTTGATTACTCTGAGTGTTTTTTGAGCATTTATATGTGGCTGCTGTATGGGGCCTTGCACCTGTGGTCTCAGATTGTATGTTGTTCCCCAGAGGATGGTATCATATTTCTATTTTTATATGATTATATATTTATAGTTTTTGTTTCTATTGACCTTTAATAAAATTTACCAGTTTTTAATACTGTGACGTTGCTTCCGTTGGTGTTTCTTTCTCTTTGGTTATTTGTATAATTCAGGGAAGCGTCACTTTAAGAGGCCGTACTTATTGGTTTGGAACTGTTTATAAAAGCCTAGTTTCTGCAGCAAATGCAAGGTGGAGTTCCACCTTGTGGGTATGTCGCATATAAGGCTGGGAGCAGAAAGTCAGAAGTGTGACTCCACCACAGACAGACAAGCAGCAGCGGGGTGAGAACATCAAAAGCGTGCACACACTGCCTGCACTTTCTGACCAGATGAGGAGATGGTAGAGAACGCGGAGTAGGGTGGAGGCAACATGAAAAGAAAAAAGGCTAAGTGCTGGTTGTGGTGCACAGTAGCAGCCATCTTAATGGCTAGGGGCCAGCCTCTGTGCTTTTGCACCCTTCTCCCTTGTTTGCTGTGCAGCTGGGGCAGTGTGACCTCCACCTCTTGCTCTGAACTGCATAAGCCATTCAGATGGCCTTGGGGTCTAGGACCTCATCATTCCCCATTGCATCATTACATCTCTGCAGTTTGTCCGTAACTCTGCTGCCCTACTAATCCACTTCTGTGCTCAGTACTCCTCCACTTCTCACCTCTGCAAATCTCTTCATTGTCTCCCAATTCCACAAAGTATTCAATTCAAGCTAGTAACTCTGACCTACAAAGCCATAATCTGTCTGTCCCATATACCTCTGAACTAATCTCCCGATATGTCCCACCACGTATTCTCTGGTCCTTCTCTTCTCCACAATCGTATGTTCCTCATCCAATAGCCTGAAAGAATTGTCCTGAGCCAAGGGCCTACTGAAGAACCCTGTATCTGCCATATTTGTACATGTATGAATCTCTGCCCATAATTATATGATATACTGTAATATTACAGCATTTCATTGTATTGTGTAAGTAACTGCAGGTTCAAGTCACCCAGGATGATTAATAAAAAATGTAAAAAGCAATTATATATGTTCAAATCATTCGCCTTTTCCTAGCAGACACCAAACATACTTGGTATCGTGCAAAGTTGCCTGAACTAATATTTTTGTTATATGTCAAACATCAAAACAAAACAAAGAAATTGAAATGGCAGAATCACTGTTTTATTGTCACTTTTCTTCCTCCTTAAATTGAATAAAAAGAGATCAAACAGTTGTATGGACCTCTATATCAAAATCATAATTTAGCCTGGCTGGGACCTCAAACAATGCCAAGAATGGGGGTTGCAATCCTGATCTCACTGGGATTATGATTAAATTAATCGTTATGGGTGTGCATGACCATCACTGTTTTATTTGTCTTTGCGATACTGATGTAGGTAGCCAAGTGGTGGACTCTGGTACATCCATCAGTCCAATATACACTGCATAAAGCTGCAGCGATCACCTCTCTCAAGCCCATGAGCAGTGATTAGAAACTCACGACTGATGGGTGGCTCTCAACGATAGGACCCCCCCCCAAATAGACATTTATCATCTACCCTCTGGATAGGAGATATATAACTTTTGAAGTTCATTTACAGATGAAAAGAGTATTCACTTATTGAACCCTTAGCACTGCTGCTATTTTTTTCTCTCTAACTCCATCTTTGACACTCTTATTCTCGCAATCCTGTTCTCGACTTATAAGACCCATCTTTATTCTTTCATTAATGTGACCAAAAACAGCACTTGGCGTTTCCTTAGGAAGACAAAAGACCCAGCGTCATTACTAATCTCAGACTTGTCTGTATCATTTATGCAGGGAGTAAATCATCTGTAGTGACCGCTGGACCGTGAAACCTGCAAATACAATTATATGAGCTTCTCGCTGCACGTCACCAGGGCTTTTCCCATGTTAAACATCTGACAGGACCGCCATTATCCTGATACCCATCCTTCCACACAAAAGTGCTACTACACTGGTTTTTATTAAGCTTAAAAAAAAAAATAATTCTTGCATGTAGGCTGAATGAGGTCTTCTTGCAGAATCATAAACTACTTCTTCCAGCACTATGATGTCTTTCTATTGATGAATGAAAGGGGACGCATCACCTTATAAAGACTTATTTTTTCAAGATGATTTTTGTTTTCCAGTGACACTAGTTTGGGATTCTAATAAATTATTTGTAAACTTAAATTACGGTAGCTTTATTTTAGGTAGAAAGTAAAGAAAAAAGCAATTTTGCCATTCATTTTAGCATTGTAAATGTACCTGATTTGTACTTTTGTTCTATGAGTCAGTAGAATTATGGTAATGCTCTTTTTTAATTTCTTACTAATTTTACACAGTATCAGAAAATTTAATGGAAAAAAATGTTTAGGTTACTGCATATCAAGGTCATAACTATTTTTTTAATCTTTCCACCTATGTTGGTTTGTTTTGTGCCGACTAACATACTTTAAGAAAAAGAAAAGTGTCACATTGAAAATGATCAGAAGGAGCTCAGCCGATTGATGTGCAGTTTTATGGAAAAAGATTCTAAATAAATTGTGCTTTTGTGGTGCCCCTGAGGTCCAGTCGCCACAGAGGTACTGCACCTCATTCAGAGTGTAGTATCCCACTCTCAGGTAAGGAGGGAGCACTATCCAGGACTCTAACACTCACATCCAACACGTACCAGTTCAGTCGAGGCATCTGGGCGTACTCTTAGGGAGGAAGGCCTCATCCCATGCTGGATAGGAAAGGGTGTTGGAGAGTGGGTGGGGTAGGTAGAGTAGAGGAGGAGCAGATTGTGAGAGAAGTGGAGCTGAGCAGACATGAGGGTCTGCAGCTCCTGACAGCTTGAAGACAGATGGAGGGAGGAGAAGGAGTGAAACAGACATACTGAGAAGGAGCTCCCAGTGAGAAGGAGCTAGACAGAGAGAAAACAGACTGAAAAGAGAGAGAGATTGCAAAGAAGCTCCCAAGAGGACAGAAGGTGTCCTAGGGGCATTGATAGTGCAGAAGCAACCCGTGGGGACTGTATCAAGAAGGGACCAGGTCGCAGTGAGGGACCGGCCCTGAAACTAGTAGAAACTAGTAGAGAAACTAAGGACTCAGCTAGCTAACCGGAGGCTGCAGCAGCTGCATGTGCTGCAGCCGCATCCAACACATTCGCTGAAAAGGCAGCCACATAGGATCCAGGGGACTAACAGAGAGTGTCGCCCGACAAGATCTGAGGCTGCTGGATTGGAACACTGTGTGTGAAGGCGCAGGGCAGGAGGGTGGAAGCCAGCGTAGTGAGACGGCCTGAGAAAGGCATATGAAAGGAGTCCTGGAAAGGTGTATCCCAATTTACCTAGGAGTTTGCTGGACCACTGACCTGAAGGACATGGCACCAGGCTTGCGTTTGTGGACTGGAGAACTATGAGTAAAGTGGAAACTGTACCTTACTGTGTCCTTTGCATTTTTTCTACAACACCTGCCCGGCCTACCACATTCACCATCACCTTTTACACCATTCAGTTGCCCTGGGGTCTAGCTCTACCTGTGGAGAGCTGTACCAACTCTGCTGCACCACAAACAGTTTGACACAGACACAGTCAAATGGCTGTATAAATTGGACCAAGATCAAAATGCAGTGTACAACTGGCTGGTAGGTCTCCCGATCCGAGCATGACTGCTTCATGTATTTCTATGCAGCCGTCACGCTCGGGTCATGAGAGCCACTGGCCAGTCTGCGCACTATATAACGATCTCAGTCCAATTTATATGGCCATCTAACTGCACCCTTAAGCCCAGTGAGCGGTTCTAATCAGTGATTAAACTTTTCTTGTGTAAGTTGTCAAGGATATTAGTTCCACCTACTTGACTCAAAATCTCAAATTGAGCAGAGGTTTAACCCCTTCCTGAAATAAGAAATAATAGTATATGTTATGTCGGATTACCATGTATGGAACCGGGCTCAGGCGCTGAGCCTGCACCATACCAGATATATGCTGACTGTAATACATAGCTATTATTTGCCTACTACAGAGGCTGAAGCTTGCTCCAATCACTATAATTTAACCACTTAAATGCCGCTGTCAATCTCTGACATTGCGTCAGTGCTGGTGCACACAGTCACCATCTGCCATTGGCTCCCTGTGACACAATCGCAGGGAAACTGATGAGTTTTTATGGCACCTGAAGGCCTTCTCAAGGACCCTGTCTTCACGATATTGGGCCTACTATGAAACCCAGCCTATAGCTGGACTTCATTGGAGAAACACGCTTTTCACTATATACTGTAATAGTGATGTATTGCAGGATATAGCATAAGCGATCACAGGTTCAAGTCCCATTGAATCTACACCAAAATGGTATTAAGAAAAATGAGAGCTCACCATGCAAAAAACAAGCTTGCACTCCATTAACATAGAAATGAAAATGTTACAGGTCTTGGAAAATGATGACACAAGTGAGATGTACCTGCTACTTATTATAAGACGCAGTCTGATTCTTGATATTTTCTTTTGCCGCTGCTCTAATGTCTTCAAGAAGCTTGCAAGGAGCTGTTCATTGTCTCAATGTGAAGAATGCCTTGATTTGCAGTCTTGACTTGTAAGACGACTCACTCCGCAGAGAATAAAATGAAAGCTCCACTCTCAGCCTGCCAGCTGGGGATGTTTTGTACTCTGGATGTACAGGAATACTCCACTTGTTATCTGTTTATAATTTTTTTATCGTCTATGTGACCAGAATGCTGCTTTACAGAGAAATACAGAGAAGTTACAATAGTAAGGTCCACAATGAAAAGCAATATGGCTTAACTTTCACCACCAGATGCAGCAGGAATGCTAAACAAATCCAGAGTATCATAAAAAAGAACTGAGACATTTTAAGGGGGGATCCTCATTTGGAGAGGGTTTTGGGTGCAGCACCAGTCATGGTTTTTAGGAGAGCAGGAACCATTAATAAAATAGTGGCCTCCTCTCACCCTAGAGTAGGGGGTGAGAAAGCGAAAAGGAAAGAGCTCAATGGTTGGTAAGATAGGGGTGGGGCGGATAAATGTGAGACGTGGTTTCCATACACATTGACAAAAAGCCTTACAGTTGAGACATTTCAAATTAAACAATTTTTAAATTGCGGTAGTCAATTTGTCATTTATGTGTTGCAATCTCCGTATGGCCTGTAATGTGTGGACAGAACACCCATGACACTGTGGGAAATGATTAATAAGCATAGATATAACATCAGACATAATATTAAGAAATCATAGCTTATCACATCATTTTTCTATGGTAAATAATGGTGATTTAAACACCCTAAAAAATCACACTCACTGAACAGGTACCCCACTGCTCCAGATCTAGAGAGACCTCTGTAGACGTGAAATGTTCTGGATTTACCATTTGGATTGCTTGGGACCGAAGGGGTTAAACCTCTCACTGGAAAAAAATCATCTAGAAAATGGATTAGTGAGATGTAGATAAGGAGAGGTGGACTAAATGAATGTATTATATGCTTTCATTATGTGCTTGGTACATGGATTGGTAGAATACCCTGAAAAGGTTATTTTAAATAATAATTTATTTATATTGTAGGTATGTATATGTTTATATTGTATATTTTGCATTTTATTGTATTTTTCATATTTATGTAAAATAATGTAAAAATACAGGGAGGGGATAAGAATGGTTTAATTGGCTTGGGTGACCACTAGGAGTAAAGGAAGTTTATACAACAGGATTAATTATGTCTTTTAATATGTCTGAATAAGCATTAATCCTGAAACCCGTTGCTTTTATGGTGGTTGTCTTTTTAGCAAATAAATCCCTTATTTACCACTTACGTGTGTTCGCCTTGAGGGTTGAAGGTGTCCGTCATGGCAGCTTAGGGTGGAGTTGACATTCACCGGAGGAGGAGTGGAGATCCGTTGCGATATTCTGAGTGCGACAAGAGCCTGAGACCAAGTTTGTGCGGTCTGCAGCGAAGGGCCCAGTATTCATGAGACTCACCAAGATCAGGGGTGGGTAAGGCGGCTTCCTCCTTCCCCCACCCACGTGCTGTAAGTTAGAAGATCTTTCTCTAAGGTGGTTTATTATTCCCGTGGTTGGGTGTCGGATGGCACTTTCTTTTTTTCTCTGTAGCCATATGTAGGTTTTGTCATTTTCAATCCTTTATCTTTCAGATGTGTTTCCCATGTAACTGCAATAAGCCTACTGAAAAAAGCAATTGGTAAGGAAATAACGTGGACTTGGTGAGGAAGGTGAGGATCCGATGGTAAATATAAAACTTTTATTTAGACTACGCAGACTATGCATTTCAGAGCCAATCTGGCCCCTTCATCAGTCATAGGAAAAACCACAGAAAGAGGTCTGAGAATCCTCCAAAAAAATAAAAAAATAATACCATATAAAGAGACTGCAACGCTTACCTGTCCAGGTATCTGAACTAGTGCACTCCCAGGATGCAGCAAGCCCATATGATAAAAAATGGCGGCAATACAGGTGCAAAATACTGATGAGACAACCACTCACAGCCTACCAACTAATGGAGGGTGATTGCTTAGTACATGATTGCACAAAAGAGGCTTGTATAGGGCACTGGTCACACACAGGTAATGCACAGTGTCTGGCTTACAGCCTATTAGTGACGCCCATACTATTAGATTAAGTTTTCTGCCCAGAACTATATACATTCATGCATCCCACGAGGGCAGACACACTTGCTTACAAGGCCAAAGATAATGGGCCTTGCTGAACCCTGAAAAATGAAGTGCAAAAGACATATATATAAATAATATATGAGGTATTGGTCGATATTTTGTCCAAGCTCGCACCCAACATCAAGGGTCCTCACATTTGCGAGTCCTAACACTAAACTTCAAAGAAAAACCACAAAAAGAAGACTGAGAATCCTCAAAAAAATTTAAAATGAATACCATATAAAGGGACTGCAACGCTTACCTGTCCAGGTATCTGAACTAGTGCACTCTCAGGATGCAGCAAGCCCATATGATAAAAAATGGCGTCAATACAGGTGCAAAATACTGATGAGACAACCACTCCAGCACCCTATACAAGCCTCTTTTGTGCAATCATATTCTAACGAATCACTCCCCATTAGTTGGTAAGCTGTGAGTGGTTGACCCTAAGAACATATACTGATGGTTGATTTTGGTTATTTCTAGAACCTTTTTTGAACACCGATTGTCATGGTAGAAACTTGTAATAGCCACTAGAGGTAGCTCACCACATGCAGATTCATACAGTTGCCACTCAACACCAGCTGTATTCATTCACATGCAGTTTGCTCCCTCTAGTGGTGGCTGCATGCAACCGGAATTCTCAAATGTATCATGAATCATGATCACTGTTTCTATACTGCAATTCTTCTTATCAGCAAAATGCAATTATATATACATGCTTACATAGTTACTATTGCCTCTAAGCAACATAGTAGTACAGTTATAGGGGATTATTTTGAGCAATGCTAGATCTCCAGAGAGTTCTATGTACTTCCCTGACTATTTGGCAAATTCCTCCCCTTCTCCTTTTCATTTCACTTTAGCTATGTAGCCGATCCAAGTCTACAAGTACCCACGCACAAAGACGAGGACAAGGGTGGGAGGAATTTTATTTTTTGCTACCTGACCCTATCCTCCTTAACTGGTGGTCAGAACACAATGAGCTTCAGTTTAAAGCATGGAGGAGCGACCATGGTACATTCTGGACAGTGGATGACACAGGAGGCAATTACAGACTTTCACACTCTCATTCGACAATACAATAGCCGTGCTACAATGAAGGAGAGCTAAACATCAGCCAACACTAAAGAAAATGGATAAACTAAGTGGTAGATGGTTAAAAATAATTTATTAGACCTCAGCTGGAGTACGGCTTTTATTTTTATGCCATTTTCACTTACTGTAATCTGCTGTTTCTGTACAGAAAATTCTACCTGTACCTTATCTGTAATGTCACTTATCTTGAAACTTCGGATTGTCTGCAAGAGCAATAATACAACATCCTGCAGCTATAATAGATATCTAACAGAACTGGAAGTTCCAGATTGATTTGACCTGCCAGATAAGGTACAAAAATTTGTTCCGCTAAAATTTCCTCTCTAGAAATGCCATTGGTAAATGCCAGTGAGAGAATAAATAAGAATCTCAGGGATAGTCAAAAAGAACACTCTAACTCTTCAGCTGTAAATATCTCCCATAACACTATTCCAACCTTTTAGCTGTTTGCTATCCTTAAATAATCCTGAAAGTATTAATGTAGCTGTAGTCAGTTATTGATAAATCAAAGCCAACCAACTAGAGCTATTGTAATATATATATATATATATATATATATATATATATATATATATATATATATATATATACCGTATATACTCGAGTATAAGCCGAGATTTTCAGCCCAAATTTTTGGGCTGAAAGTGCCCCCTTGGCTTATACTCGAGTCACGGTCGGCGGGTGAGGGGGAGAGGGCGCTGAGGCATACTTACCTGCTTCCGGGGCTCCTGGCGCTCCCCCTGCCCGTCCCACGGTCTTCGGTGCCGCAGCTCTTCCCCTGTTCAGCGGTCACATGGGACCACTCATTAGAGAAATGAATAGGCTGCTCCACCTCCCATAGGGGCAGAGCCACATAATTCATTTCTCTAATCAGCGGTGCCGGTGACCGCTGACAGAGGAAGAGGCTGCGGCACCCGGAGACCAGCTGTCCGGGGGAAGGAGCGGGACGCCGGGAGCAGGTAAGTATTACATATTTACCTTCCCTCGTTCCGCACGCCGGGCGCCGCTCTGTCTTCGCGTCCTCTTGTTCTGACTGTGCAGGTCAGAGGGCGCGATGACGCATATAGTGTGCGCGGCGCCCTCTGCCTGATCAGTCAGTGCAGAGAGAGACACCGGGACCGGACGCTGGGGAGCTGCAAGCAAGAGAGGTGAGTATGTGTTTTGTTTTTTTTATTGCAGCAGCAGCAGCAATGGCACAGCTTTATGTGGAGCATCTATGGGGAAACGGTGCAGAGCACTATATATGGCACAGCTTTATGTGGAGCATCTATGGGGCAACGGTGCAGAGCACTATATATAAGGCACAGCTTTATGTGGAGCATCTATGGGGCCATAATCAAAGGTGCAGAGCATTATATATGGCACAGCTATCTATGGGGCCATAATCAAAGGTGCAGAGCATTGTATATGGCACAGCTATCTATGGGGCCATAATCAAAGGTGCAGAGCATTGTATATGGCACAGCTTTCTATGGGGCATCTATGGGGCCATAATGAACGGTGCAGAGCATTATATGTGGCACAGCTTTATGTCGAGCATCTATGGGGCCATAATAAACGGTGCAGAGCATTATATGTGGCACAGCTTTATGTCGAGCATCTATGGGGCCATAATGAACGGTATGGAGCATCTATGGGGCCTGTCATGATTCTCAATGGCGAGAGAACATAGCCCAGCATATATGAGAACTAGCTCTTGGAAGATGGAAACTATACTGACCATGAACTAAACCTGCCGCACAACTAGAAGTGGCCGGGTAGCATGCCTACGTTTTTTTATCCCTAGATGCCCAGCGCCAGCCGGAGAACTACCTAATCCTAGCAGAGGAAAAGACAGTCCTGGCTCACCTCTAGAGAAATTTTCCCAAAAGGCAGACAGAGGCCCCCACATATATTGGCGGTGATTTAAGATGAAATGACAAACGTAGTATGAAAATAGGTTTAGCAAAATCGAGGTCCGCTTACTAGATAGCATGAAGACAGAAAGGGCACTTTCATGGCCAGCAGAAAACCCTATCAAAACACCATCCAGAAATTACTTTAAGACTCTAGCATTAACTCATAACACCAGAGTGGCAATTTCCGCTCACAAGAGCTTTCCAGACACAGTAACGAAACAGCAGCTGTGAACAGGAACAAAATGCAAAAACACACAAGGACAAAAGTCCAACTTAGCTGGGAGTTGTCTAGTAGCAGGAACATGCACAGAAAGGCTACTGATTACATTGTTGACCGGCATGAAACTGACAGAGGAGCAAGGTTATATAGCGACTCCCACATCCTGATAGGAGCAGGTGAACAGAGGGGATGATGCACACAAGTTAAATTCCACAAGTGGCCACAGGGGGAGCCCAGAATCCAATTTCACAACAGTACCCCCCCCCTCAAGGAGGGGGCACCGAACCCTCACCAGAACCACCAGGGCGATCAGGATGAGCCCTATGAAAGGCACGGACAAGATCGGAGGCATGAACATCAGAGGCAGTGACCCAAGAATTATCCTCCTGACCGTATCCCTTCCATTTGACCAGATACTGGAGTTTCCGTCTGGAAACACGAGAGTCCAAGATCTTTTCCACAACGTACTCCAACTCACCCTCAACCAACACCGGAGCAGGAGGTTCAACGGAAGGCACAGCTGGTACCTCATACCTGCGCAACAATGACCGATGAAAAACATTATGAATCGAAAAGGATGCAGGGAGGTCCAAACGGAAGGACACAGGGTTAAGAATCTCCAATATCTTGTATGGGCCGATGAACCGAGGCTTAAACTTAGGAGAAGAAACCCTCATAGGGACAAAACGAGAAGACAACCACACCAAGTCCCCAACACAAAGCCGAGGACCAACACGACGACGGCGGTTGGCAAAAAGCTGAGTCTTCTCCTGGGACAACTTCAAATTGTCCACCACCTGCCCCCAAATCTGATGCAACCTCTCCACCACAGCATCCACTCCAGGACAATCCGAAGATTCCACTTGACCGGAGGAAAATCGAGGATGAAACCCCGAATTACAGAAAAACGGGGACACCAAGGTTGGCCCGATTATTGAGGGCGAACTCCGCCAAAGGCAAAAAAGCAACCCAATCATCCTGATCCGCAGACACAAAACACCTCAAATATGTCTCCAAGGTCTGATTAGTCCGCTCGGTCTGGCCATTAGTCTGAGGATGGAAAGCAGACGAAAAAGACAAATCTATGCCCATCCTAGCACAGAATGCCCGCCAAAATCTAGACACGAATTGGGTCCCTCTGTCAGAAACGATATTCTCCGGAATACCATGCAAACGAACAACATTTTGAAAAAACAGAGGAACCAACTCGGAAGAAGAAGGCAACTTAGGCAAGGGAACCAGATGGACCATCTTAGAGAAACGGTCACACACCACCCAGATGACAGACATCTTCTGAGAAACCGGCAGATCCGAAATAAAATCCATCGAGATGTGCGTCCAAGGCCTCTTCGGGATAGGCAAGGGTAACAACAATCCACTAGCCCGAGAACAACAAGGCTTGGCCCGAGCACAAACGTCACAAGACTGCACAAAGCCTCGCACATCTCGTGACAGGGAAGGCCACCAGAAGGACCTTGCCACCAAATCCCTGGTACCAAAGATTCCAGGATGACCTGCCAACGCAGAAGAATGAACCTCAGAGATGACTCTACTGGTCCAATCATCAGGAACAAACAGTCTACCAGGTGGGCAACGATCAGGTCTATCCGCCTGAAACTCCTGCAAGGCCCGCCGCAGGTCTGGAGAAACGGCAGACAATATCACTCCATCTTTAAGGATACCTGTGGGCTCAGAATTACCAGGGGAGTCAGGCTCAAAACTCCTAGAAAGGGCATCCGCCTTAACATTCTTAGAACCCGGTAGGTAAGACACCACAAAATTAAACCGAGAGAAAAACAACGACCAGCGCGCTTGTCTAGGATTCAGGCGCCTGGCAGACTCAAGGTAAATTAAATTTTTGTGGTCAGTCAATACCACCACCTGATGTCTGGCCCCCTCAAGCCAGTGACGCCACTCCTCAAAAGCCCACTTCATGGCCAAAAGCTCCCGATTCCCAATATCATAATTCCGCTCGGCGGGCGAAAATTTACGGGAAAAAAAAGCACAAGGTCTCATCACGGAGCAGTCGGAACTTCTCTGCGACAACACCGCCCCAGCTCCGATTTCAGAAGCGTCGACCTCAACCTGAAAAGGAAGAGCAACATCAGGCTGACGCAACACTGGGGCGGAAGAAAAGTGGCGCTTGAGCTCCCGAAAGGCCTCCACAGCATCAGGGGACCAATCAGCAACATCAGCACCCTTCTTAGTCAAATCAGTCAATGGTTTTACAACATCAGAAAAACCAGCAATAAATCGACGATAAAAGTTAGCAAAGCCCAAAAATTTCTGAAGACTCTTAAGAGAAGAGGGTTGCGTCCAATCACCAATAGCCTGAACCTTGACAGGATCCATCTCGATGGAAGAGGGGGAAAAAATGTATCCCAAGAAGGAAATCTTCTGAACCCCAAAAACACACTTAGAACCCTTCACACACAAGGAATTAGACCGCAAAACCTGAAAAACCCTCCTGACCTGCTGGACATGAGAGTCCCAGTCATCCGAAAAAATCAGAATATCATCCAGATACACAATCATAAATTTATCCAAATAATCGCGGAAAATGTCATGCATAAAGGACTGGAAGACTGAAGGGGCATTTGAAAGACCAAAAGGCATCACCAAATACTCAAAATGGCCCTCGGGCGTATTAAATGCGGTTTTCCACTCATCCCCCTGCTTGATTCGCACCAAATTATACGCCCCACGGAGATCAATCTTAGAGAACCACTTGGCCCCCTTTATACGAGCAAACAAATCAGTAAGCAGTGGTAACGGATATTGATATTTAACAGTGATTTTATTCAAAAGTCGATAATCAATACACGGCCTCAAAGAGCCGTCTTTCTTAGACACAAAGAAAAAAACGGCTCCTAAGGGAGATGACGAAGGACGAATATGTCCCTTTTCCAAGGACTCCTTTATATATTCTCGCATAGCAGCGTGTTCAGGCACAGACAGATTAAATAAACGACCCTTAGGGTATTTACTACCCGGGATCAAGTCTATGGCACAATCGCACTCCCGGTGCGGAGGTAGTGAACCAACCTTGGGTTCTTCAAAAACGTCACGAAAGTCAGACAAGAATTCAGGAATCTCAGAGGGAATAGATGATGAAATGGAAACCAAAGGTACGTCCCCATGAGTTCCTTTACATCCCCAGCTTAACACAGACATAGCTCTCCAGTCGAGGACTGGGTTATGAGATTGCAGCCATGGCAATCCCAGCACCAAAACATCATGTAGATTATACAGCACCAGAAAGCGAATAACCTCCTGGTGATCCGGATTAACACGCATAGTCACTTGTGTCCAGTATTGTGGTTTATTACTAGCCAATGGGGTGGAGTCAATCCCTTTCAGAGGTATCGGAGCCTCCAATGGCTCCAAATCATACCCACAGCGTTTGGCAAAGGACCAATCCATAAGACTCAAAGCAGCGCCAGAGTCGACATAGGCGTCCGCGGTAATAGATGACAAAGAACAAATCAGGGTCACAGATAGAATAAACTTAGACTGTAAAGTGCTAATTGAAACAGACTTGTCAGGCTTCTTAGTACGCTTAAAGCATGCTGATATAACATGAGTTGAATCACCACAATAGAAGCACAACCCATTTTTTCGTCTAAAATTCTGCCGCTCGCTTCTGGACAGAATTCTATCACATTGCATATTTTCTGGCGTTTTCTCAGTAGACACCGCCAAATGGTGCACAGGTTTGCGCTCCCGCAGACGCCTATCGATCTGAATAGCCATCGTCATGGACTCATTCAGACTCGCAGGCACAGGGAACCCCACCATAACATCCTTAATGGCATCAGAGAGACCTTCTCTGAAAATCGCCGCCAGGGCGCACTCATTCCACTGAGTAAGCACAGACCATTTGCGGAATTTTTGGCAGTATATTTCAGCTTCATCTTGCCCCTGAGACAAGGACATCAAGGCCTTTTCCGCCTGAAGCTCTAAATGAGGTTCCTCATAAAGCAACCCCAAGGCCAGAAAAAACGCATCCACATTGAGCAACGCAGGATCCCCTGGTGCCAATGCAAAAGCCCAGTCTTGAGGGTCGCCCCGGAGCAAGGAAATTACAATCCTGACCTGCTGTGCAGGGTCTCCGGCAGAGCGAGACTTCAGGGACAAAAACAATTTGCAATTATTTTTAAAATTTTGAAAGTGAGATCTATTCCCCGAGAAGAATTCAGGCAAAGGAATTCTAGGCTCAGACATAGGTGCATGAACAACAAAATCTTGCAAATTTTGTACCTTTGTGGCGAGATTATTCAAACCTGTAGCTACACTCTGAAGATCCATTTGAAACAGGTGAACACAGAGCCATTCAAGGATTAGAAGGAGAGGAAGAGAGGAAGGCTGCAGTATAGGCAGACTAGCAAGTGATTCAATTAAGAGCACACTCAGAACTAGAGGGAAAAAAAAAAAAAAAAAAATTGTAGCAGACTTCTTTTTTTTCTCCTTTCTCAGCCAGTAATTTAACCCTTTTTTGGGCCGGTCAAACTGTCATGATTCTCAATGGCGAGAGAACATAGCCCAGCATATATGAGAACTAGCTCTTGGAAGATGGAAACTATACTGACCATGAACTAAACCTGCCGCACAACTAGAAGTGGCCGGGTAGCATGCCTACGTTTTTTTATCCCTAGATGCCCAGCGCCAGCCGGAGAACTACCTAATCCTAGCAGAGGAAAAGACAGTCCTGGCTCACCTCTAGAGAAATTTTCCCAAAAGGCAGACAGAGGCCCCCACATATATTGGTGGTGATTTAAGATGAAATGACAAACGTAGTATGAAAATAGGTTTAGCAAAATCGAGGTCCGCTTACTAGATAGCATGAAGACAGAAAGGGCACTTTCATGGCCAGCAGAAAACCCTATCAAAACACCATCCAGAAATTACTTTAAGACTCTAGCATTAACTCATAACACCAGAGTGGCAATTTCCGCTCACAAGAGCTTTCCAGACACAGTAACGAAACAGCAGCTGTGAACAGGAACAAAATGCAAAAACACACAAGGACAAAAGTCCAACTTAGCTGGGAGTTGTCTAGTAGCAGGAACATGCACAGAAAGGCTACTGATTACATTGTTGACCGGCATGAAACTGACAGAGGAGCAAGGTTATATAGCGACTCCCACATCCTGATAGGAGCAGGTGAACAGAGGGGATGATGCACACAAGTTAAATTCCACAAGTGGCCACAGGGGGAGCCCAGAATCCAATTTCACAACAGGGGCCATAATGAACTGTGCAGAGCATTATATATGGCACAGCTATATATGGAGCATCTATGGGACCATAATGAACGGTGCAGAGCATTATATGTGGCACAGCTTTATGTCGAGCATCTATGGGGCCTGTCATGGTTCCCAATGGCAGGGACATGGGCAAAAACAGGACTAGCTCTAGGAAGATGGAATCTAAGCTGACCGCGATGCTGAACCTAATGCACAACTACCAGTGGCCGGGGAACGTACCTGCGTTTTATCCCTAGACGTCTCGCACCAGCCAGAGATCTAGCTACCCCTAATAGAGGAAACACAGACCTGGCTTGCCTCCAGAGAAAACCCCAAAGTAATAGTAGCCCCCAACATATAGTGACGGTTAGTTAAGAAGAAAACACATACGCAGTATGAATACAGGTTCAGCAAAGAGAGGCCCACTAACTAGATAGCAGAAAATACAAAAGTGGACTTCGCGGTCAACTCAAAACCCTACAAAATACCATCCTGAAATGACTTTAAACTCCGGTATCAACTCATGACACCGGAGTGGTCATTTCAGTTCACTAGAGCTTCCAGCAGCAAGATTCATATAAATGCACGCTGGACAAAAGGTACAAATGATCAAACTTATCTGACTCAGCAGACTTGGAGCAGGTAGCAAGTAACAGAGGAGCTCTGGTAACATTGATAGCCGGCAAGTAAATGAGTGAGAAGCCAGACTATATAGGAAACTCCCATTTCCTGATGGGAACAGGTGCACTGGAGATAGAAGACAGAAGTCAACCAGTACCACCAGTAGCCACCAGAGGGAGCCCACAAACAGAATTCACAACAGTACCCCCCCCTTGAGGAGGGGGCACCGAACCCTCATGAGAACCACCAGGGCGATCTGGACGAGCCCTATGAAAGGCACGAACCAAATCAGAGGCATGAACATCAGAGGCAGTCACCCAAGAATTATCCTCCTGACCGTATCCCTTCCATTTGACCAAATATTGAAGTCTCCGTCTGGACATGCGAGAGTCCAAAATCTTCTCCACAACATACTCCAATTCACCCTGCACCAGCACAGGAGCAGGAGGCTCAACAGAAGGAACAACCGGTATCTCGTACCTCCGCAACAAAGACCGATGGAAAACATTATGAATAGTGAAAGATGCTGGTAGGTCCAAACGAAACGATACAGGATTAAGAATCTCCAAAATCTTATAAGGACCTATGAACCGAGGTTTAAACTTAGGAGAAGAGACCTTCATAGGGACAAAACGAGAAGATAACCACACCAAGTCCCCAACGCGAAGACGATTACCAGCACGACGATGACGATTAGCAAACTGCTGAGTCTTCTCCTGGGACAACTTCAAGTTGTCCACCACATGACTCCAAATCTGGTGCAATCTTAGAGAACCACCTTGCCCCCTTAATACGAGCAAACAAATCAGTCAACAGTGGCAAAGGATACTGATATTTGACTGTAATCTTATTCAACAGCCGATAATCAATACAAGGCCTCAGGGAACCATCTTTTTTACCCACGAAAAAAAAACCTGCTCCTAAAGGGGATGAGGATGGACGAATATGTCCCTTTTCCAAGGACTCCTTAATATACTCTCGCATAGCAGCATGCTCTGGCACAGACAGATTGAACAAACGACCTTTAGGAAATTTGCTGCCAGGAATCAAATCTATAGCACAATCGCAATCCCTGTGAGGAGGGAGCGAACTAAGTTTAGGCTCCTCAAAAACATCACAATAGTCAGACAAAAATGCCAGAACCTCAGAGGGAGTAGATGAAGCAATGGAAACCAAAGGTACTCCCCCATGAACCCCCTGACATCCCCAGCTTAATACGGACATTGTTTTCCAGTCAAGAACTGGGTTGTGAGTTTGTAACCATGGCAATCCAAGCACTAAGACATCATGCAAATTATGCAACACAAGGAATCGAATCACCTCCTGATGGTCTGGAGTCATACACATAGTCACTTGTGTCCAGTATTGAGGTTTATTCCTAGCCAATGGTGTGGAGTCGATACCCTTCAAAGGAATAGGGACTTCCAGAGACTCTAGACTAAACCCACAGTGCCTGGCAAAGGACCAATCCATAAGACTCAGGGCGGCGCCAGAGTCCACATAGGCATTCACATTAATAGATGATAACGAACAAATCAAAGTTACAGACAAAAGAAACTTAGACTGCAAGTTGCTAACTGCAAAAGACTTAACAACCCTTTTAGTGCGTTTAGAGCATGCTGATATAACATGAGCAGAATCGCCACAATAGAAACACAACCCATTTTTACGCCTATAATTCTGCCGTTCACTTCTGGACAGAATTCTATCACATTGCATATTCTCCGGTGCCTGCTCAGAAGACACCGCCAAATGGTGCACAGGTTTGCGCTCCCGCAAACGCCGGTCAATCTGAATAGCCATTGTCATGGACTCATTCAGACCTGTGGGCGTAGGAAACCCCACCATGACATCTTTAACGGCGTCAGAGAGACCCTCTCTGAAATTCGCCGCCAGGGCGCACTCATTCCACTGAGTAAGCACAGACCATTTACGAAACTTTTGACAATATATTTCAGCTTCATCATGCCCTTGAGAGAAGGCTATCAAGGCCTTTTCAGCTTGAATCTCCAAATTCGGTTCCTCATAGAGCAACCCCAGCGCCAGAAAAAACGCATCCACATTGAGCAGCGCAGGATCCCCTGGCGCCAATGCAAATGCCCAATTCTGGGGGTCACCCCGCAGCAAGGAAATAACAATCTTAACCTACTGAGCAGGGTTTCCAGCAGAGTAAGGTCTCAGAGAAAAATAAAATTTACAATTGTGCTTAAAATTCAAAAAACGAGATCTATCTCCAGAAAAAAACTCTGGTATAGGAATTTTAGGTTCAGACATAGGAGCATGTATGACGAAATCTTGTATATTTTGAACCTTAGAAGCAAGATTATTCAGATTTGAAGCTAAACTCTGGATATCCATTTCTCAGCAGCTGAGATCTGAGCCATTCAGGGATTAAGAGGAGGGGAAAGAAGCAGACTGCAATTATGGCTAAACAGACTTCAGAGTAAAAAAAAAAAAAAAAGGTGTCAGAGACTTCTTTTTCTCTCCTTCTTCAGCCAATACTTAACACATTGGGCCGGCTATACTGTCATGGTTCCCAATGGCAGGGACATGGGCAAAAACAGGACTAGCTCTAGGAAGATGGAATCTAAGCTGACCGCGATGCTGAACCTAACGCACAACTACCAGTGGCCGGGGAACGTACCTGCGTTTTATCCCTAGACGTCTCGCACCAGCCGGAGATCTAGCTACCCCTAATAGAGGAAACACAGACCTGGCTTGCCTCCAGAGAAAACCCCAAAGTAATAGTAGCCCCCAACATATAATGACGGTTAGTTAAGAAGAAAACACATACGCAGTATGAATACAGGTTCAGCAAAGAGAGGCCCACTAACTAGATAGCAGAAAATACAAAAGTGGACTTCGCGGTCAACTCAAAACCCTACAAAATACCATCCTGAAATGACTTTAAACTCCGGTATCAACTCATGACACCGGAGTGGTCATTTCAGTTCACTAGAGCTTCCAGCAGCAAGATTCATATAAATGCACGCTGGACAAAAGGTACAAATGATCAAACTTATCTGACTCAGCAGACTTGGAGCAGGTAGCAAGTAACAGAGGAGCTCTGGTAACATTGATAGCCGGCAAGTAAATGAGTGAGAAGCCAGACTATATAGGAAACTCCCATTTCCTGATGGGAACAGGTGCACTGGAGATAGAAGACAGAAGTCAACCAGTACCACCAGTAGCCACCAGAGGGAGCCCACAAACAGAATTCACAACAGGGGCCATAATGAACGGTATGGAGCATCTATTTTTAATTTTGAAATTCACCGGTAGCTGCTGCATTTTCCCCCCTAGGCTTATACTCGAGTCAATAAGTTTTCCCAGTTTTTTGTGGCAAAATTAGGGGGGTCGGCTTATACTCGGGTCGGCTTATACTCGAGTATATACGGTATATATATATATATATATATATATATATATATATATACTAGATGGCAGCCCGATTCTAAAGAATCGGGAGTCTAGAATCCATATATACTTTATTTATTCAAATGTAAGAATAATACAATTAATAAATAATAGTAAGAAAGAACAAAAAATGGCTGCACTCACCAGCTCTTGACAATTCTTGACAGTACGGTACATTTCTGATTGGTCGCTCGCGGCAGGCGGCAACCAATCAGAAAAGTGCCGCGCACCACGAAGGCATATATCTTTGTCCAGCCTGAGCGGGTGTAGGACGCTGGTGACGTCACTTATCTCCGGACATTATCTCCGGACAAAGCCACGGAAGTTGGCACAAATTGCCGGAAGTAGTATTCTAGGCAATTATATATTAGATTTTAATGTTATCAGTGTTTACCTTTGAACGTTTATATTGTATTGTCCTGTCACCAGCCATGTGTACGATTATCGGCCGAAAGCCTCTCTGGAACCAATAATCACCCCATGTAAAGGTATCTTTATAAGTTAAAGATTCAGAATACTATGACTTTTATCATATCCTGAACAGTCAAGTTTTTTATGAACCGTTAAGGTTTTCTGGTTGAAGTAAAAAAAACTCTGAGTGTTTACAGTTTGAAACCATAAAATGTTGAAAAATTATGTCATTCTTGAGTATATCACTCAATGGTGCTCATAAACGTGTCAAATTTGATCTATAATATACTTTAATATACGTTACTTTAATCTTTAATATACTTAAGAACAGGGCCCCAGACATCACACAGGGGGTCTGAAACACCGCACAGTGGTCCAAAATATCGCTGTGCTCTGCCTGGGGCCCCATATGCTGCCTGGGGCCCCTGTGCTCTGCCTGGGGCCCCATATGCTGCCTGGGGCCCCTGTGCTCTGCCTGGGGCCCCATGTTCTGCCTGGGGCCCCTGTGCTCTGCCTGGGGCCACTGTGCTCTGCCTGGGGCCCCATATGCTGCCTGGGGCCCCTGTGCTCTGCCTGGGGCCCCATATGCTGCCTGGGGCCCCTGTGCTCTGCCTGGGGCCCCATAGGCTGCCTGGGGCCCCTGTGCTCTACCTGGGACCACTGTGCTCTGCCTGGGGCCCAATATGCTGCCTGGGGCCCCTGTGCTCTGCCTGGGGCCCCATGTTCTGCCTGGGGCCATTGTGCTCTGCCTGGGGCCCCATAGGCTGCCTGGGGCCCCTGTGCTCTGCCTGGGACCACTGTGCTCTGCCTGGGGCCCCATATGCTGCCTGGGGCCCCTGTGCTCTGCCTGGGGCCACTGTGCTCTGCCTGGGGCCCCATATGCTGCCTGGGGCCACTGTGCTCTGCCTGGGGCCCCATAAGCTGCCTGGGGCCCCTGTGCTCTGCCTGGGACCACTGTGCTCTGCCTGGGGCCCCATGTTCTGCCTGGGGCCCCTGTGCTCTGCCTGGGGCCACTGTGCTCTGCCTGGGGCCCCATGTTCTGCCTGGGGCCACTGTGCTCTGCCTGGGGCCCCATAAGCTGCCTGGGGCCCCTGTGCTCTGCCTGGGACCACTGTGCTCTGCCTGGGGCCCCATATGCTGCCTGGGGCCCCTGTGCTCTGCCTGGGGCCACTGTGCTCTGCCTGGGGCCCCATATGCTGCCTGGGGACACTGTGCTCTGCCTGGGGCCCCATATGCTGCCTGGGGCCCCTGTGCTCTGCCTGGGGCCCCATATGCTGCCTGGGGCCCCTGTGCTCTGCCTGGGGCCCCTGTGCTCTGCCTGGGGCCCCATGTTCTGCCTGGGGCCCCTGTGCTCTGGCTGGGGCCACTGTGCTCTGCCTGGGGCCCCATATGCTGCCTGGGGCCCCTGTGCTCTGCCTGGGGCCCCTGTGCTCTGCCTGGGGCCCCATATGCTGCCTGGGGCCCCTGTGCTCTGCCTGGGGCCCCTGTGCTCTGCCTGGGGCCCCATGTTCTGCCTGGGGCCCCTGTGCTCTGCCTGGGGCCACTGTGCTCTGCCTGGGGCCCCATATGCTGCCTGGGGCCCCTGTGCTCTGCCTGGGGCCACTGTGCTCTGCCTGGGGCCCCATAGGCTGCCTGGGGCCCCTGTGCTCTGCCTGGGACCACTGTGCTCTGCCTGGGGCCCCATATGCTGCCTGGGGCCCCTGTGCTCTGCCTGGGGCCACTGTGCTCTGCCTGGGGCCCCATATGCTGCCTGGGGCCCCTGTGCTCTGCCTGGGTGTAGGACACTGGTGACGTCACTTGTCTCCGGACATTAGCTCTGGACATTAGCTCCGGACATTATCTCCGGACATTAGCTCCGGACATTATCTCCGGACATTAGCTCCGGACAAAGCCACGGAAGTTGGCACAAATTGCAGGAAGTAGTATTCTAGGCAATTATATATTAGATGGGCATTTCCTGAAGGAAATACATGGTGCTTGAACAGCGCTACCAGCTTTACAGCAGCACTTTTCACACACGGGACTGGGGGGCGCGCTTACTTTTGCACCCGGGGCCGGGGGCGCGCTTACTTTTGCACCCGGGGGCGCACTTACTTTTGCACCCGGAGGCGCACTTACTTTTGCACCCGGGGGCGCACTTACTTTTGCACCTGGGGGCGCACTTACTTTTGCACCCGGGGGCGCACTTACTTTTGCACCCGGGGGCGGACTTACTTTTGCACCCGGGGGCACACTTACTTTTGCACCCAGGGGCGCACTTACTTTTGCACCCGGGGGCGCACTTACTTTTGGGGCCGCACTTACTTTTGGTGGGCGGGGCTCCTCGGCCTCCGATTTGGTTGGTGGGGCCCCTCGTCCTCCGATTTGGTGGGTGGGGACCCTCGGCCTCCGATTTGGTGGGCGGGGACCGGCCTCCGATTTGGTGGGCGGGGACCCTTGGCCTCCGATTTGGTGGCGGGGACCCTCGACCTCCGATTTGGTGGGCGGGGACCCTCGGCCTCCGCTTTGGTGGGCGGGGCCCCTCGGCCTCTGATTTGGTGGGCGGGGACCCTCGGCCTCCGCTTTGGTTGGCGGGGCCCCACGGCCTCCCATTTGGTGGGCGGGGCTCCTCGGCCTCCGATTTGGTTGGTGGGGCCCCTCGGCCTCCGATTTGGTGGGCGGGGCCCCTTATCCTCCGATTTGGTGGGCGGGGACCCTCGGCCTCCGATTTGGTGGGCGGGGCCGCTCGGCCTCCGATTTGGTGGGCAGGGCCCCTCGGCCTCCGATTTGGTGGGCGGGGACCCTCGGCCTCCGATTTGGTGGGCGGGGACCCTCGGCCTCCGATTTGGTGGGCGGGGACCCTCGGCCTCCGATTTGGTGGGCGGGGACCCTCGGCCTCCGATTTGGTGGGCGGGGACCCTCGGCCTCCGATTTGGTGGGTGGGGACCCTCGGCCTCCGATGTGGTGGGTGGGGACCCTCGGCCTCCGATTTGGTGGACGGGGCCCCTCGGCCTCCGATGTGGTGGGCGGGGCCCCTCGGCCTCCGCTTTGGTGGCCGGGGCCGGGCCCCTCGGCCTCCGCTTTGGTGGGCGGGGCCGCTCGGCCTTCGATTTGGTGGGCGGGGCTCCTCGGCCTCAGATTTGGTTGGCGGGGCCCCTCGGCCTCCGATTTGGTTGGCGGGGCCCCTCGGCCTCCGATTTGGTGGGCGTGGACTCTCGGCCTCCGATTTGGTGGGCGGGGACCCTCGGCCTCCGATTTGGTGGGCGGGGCCCCTCGGCCTCTGATTTGGTTGGCGGGGCCCCTCGGCCTCCGATTTGGTGGGCAGGGACCCTCGGCCTCCGATTTGGTGGGCGGGGCCCCTCGGCTTCTGCTTTGGTGGGCGGGGCCGGGCCCCTCGGCCTCCGCTTTGGTGGGCAGGGACCCTCGGCCTCCGATTTGGTGGGCGGGGCCCTTCGGCCTCCAATGTGGTGGGCGGGGCCCCTCGGATTCTGCTTTGGTGGGCGGGGCCGGGCCCCTCGGCCTCCGCTTTGGTGGGCAGGGACCCTCGGCCTCCGATTTGGTGGGCGGGGCCCCTCGGCCTCCAATTTAGTTGGTGGGGCCCCTTGGCCTCCAATTTGGTGGGCGGGGACCCTCGGCCTCCAATTTGGTGGGCGGGGACCCTCGGCCTCCAATTTGGTGGGCGGGGACCCTCGGCCTCCGATTTGGTGGGCGGGGACCCTCGGCCTCCGATTTGGTGGGCGGGGACCCTCGGCCTCCAATTTGGTGGGCGGGGACCCTCGGCCTCCGATTTGGTGGGCGGGGCCCCTCGGCCTCCGATGTGGTGGTCGGGGCCCCTCGGCCTCCGCTTTGGTGGGCGGGGCCAGGCCCCTCGGCCTCCGCTTTGGTGGGCGTGGCCGCTCGGCCTTCGATTTGGTGGGCGGGGCTCCTCGGCCTCCGATTTGGTTGGCGGGGCCCCTCGGCCTCCGATTTGGTGTGTGCTCTGCCTGGGGCCACTGTGCTCTGCCTGGGGCCCCATATGCTGCCTGGGGCCCCTGTGCTCTGCCTGGGGCCCCATATGCTGCCTGGGGCCCCTGTGCTCTGCCTGGGGCCCCTGTGCTCTGCCTGGGGCCCCATGTTCTGCCTGGGGCCCCTGTGCTCTGCCTGGGGCCACTGTGCTCTGCCTGGGTGTAGGACACTGGTGACGTCACTTAGCTCTGGACATTAGCTCCGGACATTAGCTCCGGACATTAGCTACGGACATTAGCTACGGACATTAGCTCCGGACATTAGCTCCGGACAAAGCCACGGAAGTTGGCACAAATTGCAGGAAGTAGTATTCTAGGCAATTATATATTAGATAGTTAACAAATTTCTTATTAGCAAATTATACATTGCTAGCTCATGAATTTCAATAAGACCTCAATAATACTTGTAATACTTTTTCCTGTAAACTGAAAACTCTACTATTCTAGTAGATTGTTGGGGATCCTGGCAGCGGAGTAAACTGTTATCAGCTTATCTTGGGGAAAACCTTTTAAAAAGAACATGTCAGCACAATTTTGTAAAATAAAGACATAGCTAAAATTGTGCTATCATATAGATTACATTGATATATTTGGTGAAGAAATTGGCTTTGTTGTTCATTAATCACCATTTAAAGTTTTCTGCTAATTAGATTTCAGCGCACAGGGGCCGGACCGTGCTCTGGGTCTCCCCCCCCATCTGTAATCCCCTGCCTCTCCCTCTGACTCCGGTCTCGCTGCTTTTTAGTGACCTGTTTCCTCTGTTTGAAATCTCTTCTTCCAACAGAAGAGGTAGGCAGAGGAGCCAGGGTATCATATACAAGGAGAAGAAGAGCCCATGTACAGTCCAGCCCCTGTGCATCGAAATCTAATTAGCAGAAAATATTAAATGGTGATTAACCCCTTAATGACCGCCAATACGTGTTTTAACTGACCTGAGATATAAGAGAATAGCCTCCCCATACAGGTGACAATCCTGCAGCTGCCGGCTGTACACTGTTGCTGACAACTTGCTGCATGAGCCACGATCAATGTTTGCACCGTCCAAATCTGTTTAACCCCTTGGATGCTGCTGTCAATAGTGACTACATCATATAAATGGTTAACAGAGTGTGGGGGCTTCCTCTTTATCCCAATTGGTGCCCTCAGATCATGATTGTGTGGTCCTGTTGTTTGCCATAGCATTTCACAACCAAATAGCGACCTTAGAGTCTGACGACCGTAGTAATCTGTTCAGAAGTTAGAGGCATTTAGGTGGTAAAAATACACATTTTCATTTCTGTCATACCACTTTGCATTAATTTCCGAAAATCACCTGAAGGGTTAATAAACTACAGCAGTTTTCAATATGTCGGGGGGTGCTGTTTTTAAAATGGTATCACTTTGGGGGTTTTCCCAATATATGAGACCCCTAAAGTCACTTCAAACATGGATAAGTCCCTAAAAAAATAAATTTTGTAAATTTCCTTGAAAAAATGAAAAATTACTGCTACATTTTTAAACCTCCTAAAATGCTAACAAAATAAAAGAACATTTTACAAATGATGCTGATGTAAAGCCGACATGTGGGAAATGTTGTATGACTATCTGGATTAAAGGGATAATCATTCAAGGTTTGAAAATTGCTAATTTTTTTTCATTTTTCTCAAATTTCTGATATTTTTTATAAATAAGCACAAAACATATCGACCTAAATTTGCCATTATCATAAAGTATAATGTGCCATGAAAAAGCAATCTCAAAATCACTTGCATATATTGAAAAATATTTAGAATTGAGAGTCCTCAGTGGTTGATACCTTTTAGTGGCTAACTGAAAAGATGGTAACAAATTGCATACTTTCGAGACTACACAGGTCTCTTCATCAGGCATGGACTAATACAAATACTGAAGAATCACATATTTATGCACAACATAGCACAGAAAAAAAGAAAAGAAAAAAAAAACAAGGATAAGACAGGTGTCATGAAGCAGAATTACCATGAGTGATAAACAGTTATGTCCATAAATGTTGGGCCACTTCTTAGATAAGGAATGTTTTATTGTCCTGATTGGGGTCTCTGTTGTGATGAGTCGATGACCCCTTATAGTCTGAGGGGCAAGTTCCTTAGTTGATGTAAAAAGACATAAATCCATGCGACACATTCATTCCACCACTAAGACAGTCAAAGGTCGTCATCAGTTTATATTCCCAGACTCTTCTGTCTCTCTGAGATTTGAAGTTACCTTTCAATACAAGTAATTTCATGTCCATAATGCTATGATTTGGGAGACAAAAATGTATTGCCACAGGTAGATCCATTCTTTTTTCTCTTATTGTATGGCGGTGAGAATTCATTCTTGTTCTAAGCTTTTGCCCTGTCTCCCCCACATACAGATATATATATATTGGATATATTATTTATTATTATTATTATTTATTTATATAGCACCATTGATTCCATGGTGCTGTACATGAGAAGGGGTTACCTACAGATTACAGATATCACTTACAGTAGACAGACTAACAATGACAGACTGATACAGAGGGGCGAGGACCCTTCCCTTGCGGGCTTACATTCTACAGGATTATGGGGAAGGAGACAGTAGGTTGGGGGTTGCGGGATATATTGAAGCGTTCCAGAGTTAGTACCACATAAAGTAACACTGGTCAGATTTTAAAAATTTGGCTCCGTCACTATGGGGTTAAATAAAGTGTATTTCCTCATGAAAAGTATCAATTTAATCTGTATTACAGCGCCTGTATAGACATGTATTTACTTTACATTAAAAAATGGTGCTGACTTGTTGCCTTTAACAAAATGTATTGTACCGGTAATGGTGGAACTTCTTACTATGGAACTACGGATGAACAGACAGCTAAAAGCTGTGGAAAGAAATAATGTCCTGCCTTAAAGGGAATCTGTTAGTAGGATCAACCCTCCTAAGCAGTCTATATGGGCATGTAGGTCATAGGAAATTGAATAAAATGATACCTTGATATCTGATTAGGGTTGAGCGACTTTCATTTTTTTAAGATCGAGTAGGGTTTTGGGAAACCCGATTTTGTCCAGAGTCGAGTCGAGTGCAGTCGGCCGATTATCGCTAAAAGTCGGGGATCGACCGAAACACGAAACCCAATGCAAGTCAATGGGGAAGCATAGTCGGCAGTGAGTGGAGGCCAGGAAAACACCTACAGTGCCCATTTTAATGCCAAAAACATCCATTCTTGTTTCTGAAGCTTGCCAATCTTAATTAACTGTATAATAATAGTTGGGCATAGGGAATTGGGGGAAAGTTGTGGGGGGAGTAGGGCTGGCTCAAGTTTTTCGTGGGCCCAGGAAATGCGGACTACGTCACGGCGGTGTTGCAGGGAAAGGTAAGTATTTAAAAGTTGCAAGTGCTGTGATCCTGAGCAAGCAGGGGGGGGGCCCACTCGTTCGCATTGCCACTGGCACAGGGCCCCTCAAAGTACGGCGGTGTGTTTGCATGGCGGGGGCGCCTCCCACCAGCAGCGACACTTTTGCGTACTCTGAGGGGCCCTGTGCCAGTGACGTCGCCAACGAGTATGCCCCCCCACCTGATGAAGGAACCTGCACTTTCATCTGCACCTTCCTCTTTGTCCCTGTGTAAGGTGGTATAACATGCGGGAAGGGGAACCTTACTTTCAGCAGGGACAGATTCTGGCTGTGTAGAGTACAAGGGGAATGTAGTGGTCTAGGTCAATGTACCAGCAGACTCATTTAGCAGTGGCTGGGCAATGGGCAGGATGAGGAGGAAACAGATATAGGGCCAAAGAATAAAGTAGGCTACATGCAGTTCAAAATTGGTAACAGGACTAAACAGGCGGCATTGCTTTGTTCAGTGGAGTAGCAAACCCAAGAGCAGCAGACACTGTTTCAAGGGCCTAACCACACTAGTAGGCCAAATGCAGTTTAATATCTGATAGTATAGGGCGAAAGCCAGAATGTGGAAGCTCAGCTTTGTTCAGTTGAGGACAACACCAGGGAGGGGCAGACACCTTTAGTAGGCCGGAAAAGCCTATTGCATTTTTTAAAATGGTAATTTGGAGCAGAAGGTTGAAGCTCAGCTTTATTTAGTTGAGGGCAACACCAGGCAGGGGCACACAGACAGACACCTTTAGTAGGCCGGAAAAGCCTATTGCATTTTTCAAAATGGTAATTTGGAGCAGAAGGTTGAAGCTCAGCTTTATTTAGTTGAGGGCAACACCAGGGAGGGGCAGAAGCCGTTAGTAGGCCCTAACCACCATTTTTTTTTTAAAACCACTTAATGAGAGCCGGAAGGTTGAAGCTCAGCTTTATTTAGTTGAGGACAACACCAGGGAGGGGCAGAAGCCGTTAGTAGGCCCTAACCACCATTTTTTTTTTTTAAAACCACTTAATGAGAGCCGGAAGGTTGAAGCTCAGCTTTATTTAGTTGAGGACAACACCAGGGAGGGGCAGAAGCCGTTAGTAGGCCCTAACCACCATTTTTTTTTTTAAAACCACATAATGAGAGCCGGAAGGTTGAAGCTCAGCTTTATTTAGTTGAGGACAACACCAGGGAGGGGCAGAAGCCGTTAGTAGGCCCTAACCACCATTTTTTTTTTTAAAACCACATAATGAGAGCCGGAAGGTTGAAGCTCAGCTTTATTTAGTTGAGGACAACACCAGGGAGGGGCACACAGACAGACACCTTTTGTAGGCCTGAAAAGCCTATTGCATTTTTCAAAATGGTAATTTGGAGCAGAAGGTTGAAGCTCAGCTTTATTTAGTTGAGGGCAACACCAGGGAGGGGCAGAAGCCGTTAGTAGGCCCTAACCACCATTTTTTTTTTTAAAACCACATAATGAGAGCCGGAAGGTTGAAGCTCAGCTTTATTTAGTTGAGGACAACACCAGGGAGGGGCAGAAGCCGTTAGTAGGCCCTAACCACCATTTTTTTTTTTAAAACCACATAATGAGAGCCGGAAGGTTGAAGCTCAGCTTTATTTAGTTGAGGACAACACCAGGGAGGGGCAGAAGCCGTTAGTAGGCCCTAACCACCATTTTTTTTTTTAAAACCACATAATGAGAGCCGGAAGGTTGAAGCTCAGCTTTATTTAGTTGAGGACAACACCAGGGAGGGGCACACAGACAGACACCTTTAGTAGGCCTGAAAAGCCTATTGCATTTTTCAAAATGGTAATTTGGAGCAGAAGGTTGAAGCTCAGCTTTATTTAGTTGAGGGCAACACCAGGGAGGGGCAGAAGCCGTTAGTAGGCCCTAACCACCATTTTTTTTTTTTAAAACCACTTAATGAGAGCCGGAAGGTTGAAGCTCAGCTTTATTTAGTTGAGGACAACACCAGGCAGGGGCACACAGACAGACACCTTTAGTAGGCCTGAAAAGCCTATTGCATTTTTCAAAATGGTAATTTGGAGCAGAAGGTTGAAGCTCAGCTTTATTTAGTTGAGGGCAACACCAGGGAGGGGCAGAAGCCGTTAGTAGGCCCTAACCACCATTTTTTTTTTTAAAACCACATAATGAGAGCCGGAAGGTTGAAGCTCAGCTTTATTTAGTTGAGGACAACACCAGGGAGGGGCAGAAGCCGTTAGTAGGCCCTAACCACCATTTTTTTTTTTAAAACCACATAATGAGAGCCGGAAGGTTGAAGCTCAGCTTTATTTAGTTGAGGACAACACCAGGGAGGGGCACACAGACAGACACCTTTTGTAGGCCTGAAAAGCCTATTGCATTTTTCAAAATGGTAATTTGGAGCAGAAGGTTGAAGCTCAGCTTTATTTAGTTGAGGGCAACACCAGGGAGGGGCAGAAGCCGTTAGTAGGCCCTAACCACCATTTTTTTTTTTAAAACCACATAATGAGAGCCGGAAGGTTGAAGCTCAGCTTTATTTAGTTGAGGACAACACCAGGGAGGGGCAGAAGCCGTTAGTAGGCCCTAACCACCATTTTTTTTTTTAAAACCACATAATGAGAGCCGGAAGGTTGAAGCTCAGCTTTATTTAGTTGAGGACAACACCAGGGAGGGGCACACAGACAGACACCTTTTGTAGGCCTGAAAAGCCTATTGCATTTTTCAAAATGGTAATTTGGAGCAGAAGGTTGAAGCTCAGCTTTATTTAGTTGAGGGCAACACCAGGGAGGGGCAGAAGCCGTTAGTAGGCCCTAACCACCATTTTTTTTTTAAAACCACATAATGAGAGCCGGAAGGTTGAAGCTCAGCTTTATTTAGTTGAGGACAACACCAGGGAGGGGCAGAAGCCGTTAGTAGGCCCTAACCACCATTTTTTTTTTTAAAACCACATAATGAGAGCCGGAAGGTTGAAGCTCAGCTTTATTTAGTTGAGGACAACACCAGGGAGGGGCAGAAGCCGTTAGTAGGCCCTAACCACCATTTTTTTTTTTAAAACCACATAATGAGAGCCGGAAGGTTGAAGCTCAGCTTTATTTAGTTGAGGACAACACCAGGGAGGGGCACACAGACAGACACCTTTTGTAGGCCTGAAAAGCCTATTGCATTTTTCAAAATGGTAATTTGGAGCAGAAGGTTGAAGCTCAGCTTTATTTAGTTGAGGGCAACACCAGGGAGGGGCAGAAGCCGTTAGTAGGCCCTAACCACCATTTTTTTTTTAAAACCACATAATGAGAGCCGGAAGGTTGAAGCTCAGCTTTATTTAGTTGAGGACAACACCAGGGAGGGGCAGAAGCCGTTAGTAGGCCCTAACCACCATTTTTTTTTTTAAAACCACATAATGAGAGCCGGAAGGTTGAAGCTCAGCTTTATTTAGTTGAGGACAACACCAGGGAGGGGCAGAAGCCGTTAGTAGGCCCTAACCACCATTTTTTTTTTTAAAACCACATAATGAGAGCCGGAAGGTTGAAGCTCAGCTTTATTTAGTTGAGGACAACACCAGGGAGGGGCACACAGACAGACACCTTTAGTAGGCCTGAAAAGCCTATTGCATTTTTCAAAATGGTAATTTGGAGCAGAAGGTTGAAGCTCAGCTTTATTTAGTTGAGGGCAACACCAGGGAGGGGCAGAAGCCGTTAGTAGGCCCTAACCACCATTTTTTTTTTTAAAACCACATAATGAGAGCCGGAAGGTTGAAGCTCAGCTTTATTTAGTTGAGGACAACACCAGGGAGGGGCAGAAGCCGTTAGTAGGCCCTAACCACCATTTTTTTTTTTAAAACCACATAATGAGAGCCGGAAGGTTGAAGCTCAGCTTTATTTAGTTGAGGACAACACCAGGGAGGGGCACACAGACAGACACCTTTTGTAGGCCTGAAAAGCCTATTGCATTTTTCAAAATGGTAATTTGGAGCAGAAGGTTGAAGCTCAGCTTTATTTAGTTGAGGGCAACACCAGGGAGGGGCAGAAGCCGTTAGTAGGCCCTAACCACCATTTTTTTTTTAAAACCACATAATGAGAGCCGGAAGGTTGAAGCTCAGCTTTATTTAGTTGAGGACAACACCAGGGAGGGGCAGAAGCCGTTAGTAGGCCCTAACCACCATTTTTTTTTTTAAAACCGCATAATGAGAGCCGGAAGGTTGAAGCTCAGCTTTATTTAGTTGAGGACAACACCAGGGAGGGGCAGAAGCCGTTAGTAGGCCCTAACCACCATTTTTTTTTTTAAAACCACATAATGAGAGCCGGAAGGTTGAAGCTCAGCTTTATTTAGTTGAGGACAACACCAGGGAGGGGCACACAGACAGACACCTTTAGTAGGCCTGAAAAGCCTATTGCATTTTTCAAAATGGTAATTTGGAGCAGAAGGTTGAAGCTCAGCTTTATTTAGTTGAGGGCAACACCAGGGAGGGGCAGAAGCCGTTAGTAGGCCCTAACCACCATTTTTTTTTTTTAAAACCACTTAATGAGAGCCGGAAGGTTGAAGCTCAGCTTTATTTAGTTGAGGACAACACCAGGCAGGGGCACACAGACAGACACCTTTAGTAGGCCTGAAAAGCCTATTGCATTTTTCAAAATGGTAATTTGGAGCAGAAGGTTGAAGCTCAGCTTTATTTAGTTGAGGGCAACACCAGGGAGGGGCAGAAGCCGTTAGTAGGCCCTAACCACCATTTTTTTTTTTAAAACCACATAATGAGAGCCGGAAGGTTGAAGCTCAGCTTTATTTAGTTGAGGACAACACCAGGGAGGGGCAGAAGCCGTTAGTAGGCCCTAACCACCATTTTTTTTTTTAAAACCACATAATGAGAGCCGGAAGGTTGAAGCTCAGCTTTATTTAGTTGAGGACAACACCAGGGAGGGGCACACAGACAGACACCTTTTGTAGGCCTGAAAAGCCTATTGCATTTTTCAAAATGGTAATTTGGAGCAGAAGGTTGAAGCTCAGCTTTATTTAGTTGAGGGCAACACCAGGGAGGGGCAGAAGCCGTTAGTAGGCCCTAACCACCATTTTTTTTTTTAAAACCACATAATGAGAGCCGGAAGGTTGAAGCTCAGCTTTATTTAGTTGAGGACAACACCAGGGAGGGGCACACAGACAGACACCTTTAGTAGGCCTGAAAAGCCTATTGCATTTTTCAAAATGGTAATTTGGAGCAGAAGGTTGAAGCTCAGCTTTATTTAGTTGAGGGCAACACCAGGGAGGGGCAGAAGCCGTTAGTAGGCCCTAACCACCATTTTTTTTTTTAAAACCACATAATGAGAGCCGGAAGGTTGAAGCTCAGCTTTATTTAGTTGAGGACAACACCAGGGAGGGGCAGAAGCCGTTTGTAGGCCCTAACCACCATTTTTTTTTTTTAAAACCACATAATGAGAGCCGGAAGGTTGAAGCTCAGCTTTATTTAGTTGAGGACAACACCAGGGAGGGGCACACAGACAGACACCTTTAGTAGGCCGGAAAAGCCTATTGCATTTTTCAAAATGGTAATTTGGAGCAGAAGGTTGAAGCTCAGCTTTATTTAGTTGAGGGCAACACCAGGGAGGGGCAGAAGCCGTTAGTAGGCCCTAACCACCATTTTTTTTTTTAAAACCACATAATGAGAGCCGGAAGGTTGAAGCTCAGCTTTATTTAGTTGAGGACAACACCAGGCAGGGGCACACAGACAGACACCTTTAGTAGGCCTGAAAAGCCTATTGCATTTTTCAAAATGGTAATTTGGAGCAGAAGGTTGAAGCTCAGCTTTATTTAGTTGAGGGCAACACCAGGGAGGGGCAGAAGCCGTTAGTAGGCCCTAACCAAAGTTGAAGGCCAAATGCAGTTTAATTTCTGATACTATAGGCCGAAAGCCAGAAGGTGGAAGTTCCGATTTAGACAGTGGAGGACAATTTGAATTAGGGACTGCAGACAGACTTAGTAGGCTGTCCCCTGTGGACCATGCATCCACCACATTAACCCATTGCGCCGTAATGGACACGTAATCTTCCGTGGCCATGCCTACAGGTCCATGCGTCTGTTGTCAGGTGCACCTTTGTACTCACAGATTGCCAGAGTGCATGGACAATGCGGTCTTCTACATGCTGGTGGAGGGTTGGGATGGCTTTTCTCGCAAAAGAAGTGTCGACTGGTTAGCTTGTAGCATGGTACAGCGTAGTCCATCATGGCCTTATTAATAGTAAATAAAATATATAACTAGGCTCTATGAACTTTTAAATAGGTTCCAGGGGTACACGGGCAGCATTGGTGTGGTCAGTGGAGGAGTATTGCAAGTAGGGGCTGCAGACAGGCTATCAAAGGCCTAAAATAACAAACAGTAGGCAGTCATGGCAGTTTTACATCGGTTACATGGATACACAGGCAGGCACTCCAGGCAGCATTGTGGTCAGTGGAGGAGTATTGCAAGTAGGGGCCGCAGACAGGCTATCAAAGGCCTAAAATAACAAACAATAGGCTCATGGCAGTTTTACAGCGGTTACATGGATACACGGGCAGGCAGCTTGGTGGTCAGTGGAGGAGTATTTAAAGTAGGGACCGCAGACAGGCTATCAAAGGCCTAAAATAACAAACAATAGGCTCATGGCAGTTTCACAGCGGTTACATGGATACACGGGCAGGCAGCTTGGTGGTGGTGAGTGGAGGAGTATTTAAAGTAGGGACCGCAGACAGGCTTCAAAGGCCTAACATAAGAAAATGGGCTGGCTGTAGGCACTTTATAATTGGTTCCAGGGGTACACGGGCAGCAGTGGTCTGGTCAGTGGAGGAGTATTTAAAGTAGGGACCGCAGACAGGCTATCAAAGGCCTAACATAACAAACAATAGGCTCATGGCAGTTTCACAGCGGTTACATGGATACACGGGCAGGCAGCTTGGTGGTGGTGAGTGGAGGAGTATTTAAAGTAGGGACCGCAGACAGGCTTCAAAGGCCTAACATAAGAAAATGGGCTGGCTGTAGGCACTTTATAATTGGTTCCAGGGGTACACGGGCAGCAGTGGTCTGGTCAGTGGAGGAGTATTTAAAGTAGGGACCGCAGACAGGCTTCAAAGGCCTAACATAAGAAAATGGGCTGGCTGTAGGCACTTTATAATTGGTTCCAGGGGTACACGGGCAGCAGTGGTCTGGTTAGTGGAGGAGTATTTAAAGTAGGGACCGCAGACAGGCTATCAAAGGCCTAACATAACAAACAATAGGCTCATGGCAGTTTCACAGCGGTTACATGGATACACGGGCAGGCAGCTTGGTGGTCAGTGGAGGAGTATTTAAAGTAGGGACCGCAGACAGGCTATCAAAGGCCTAAAATAACAAACAATAGGCTCATGGCAGTTTTACAGCGGTTACATGGATACACGGGCAGGCAGCTTGGTGGTCAGTGGAGGAGTATTGCAAGTAGGGGCCGCAGACAGGCTATCAAAGGCCTAAAATAACAAACAATAGGCTCATGGCAGTTTTACAGCGGTTACATGGATACACAGGCAGCTTGGTGGTGAGTGGAGGAGTAGTGCAAGGAGTGTCTGTCCCAGTACTCCCAAAATATAAATAGATGTTAATGTCTCGCAAAACAACCAAAACAAAAAAAAAAGGTGGCATACTTAGGTACAGGGGTGGGCTCATCTACTGAGTTTCTGACATAGTAATTTGGCAGTAACTATTTAATGGTGCCAATATAGGACACAGACACAGACTACTTTAAGTTGCATCATAGATGTCTACAAATTTGTATTGTCAGTGCCAGACATTGAATGATGTCAGCGAATAGACTAAAGATTGGTGGAGCTGTGCGACATAATTTTGCACGTGGTAGAGCACATTTTGAGCTGGGGTAGGGGGGAACTCTCTTGAGGCCGGCGGGACCGCCCCAGGGCCCCTCATGTTACAACGGTGTGTCTGACGTTGGGTGCGCACCACCACCGCCAGAGACACTACATTGTACTATGAGGGACCCAGTAGCAATGCCGTCAACCAAAAGCGAGCACACCCACCTCTTCAGACAAACAGCAGTCTCACGGGTGCTTGCGCCAAGTCGCGATACCACGGCCCCGTGTGGGGAGTTTTGCCATTTAGGGAGGTGTAAACATGTCGTATGCTGTACAATCAGCTGCAGCAAATTAGACATTAGAAAAGTAATTCACAGGCAAGAGCTTTTCATAGGAAAGCTAGGTGTCGGCCGGGCAAGGTGGGGCAAAAGATTTCGAAATCCAGTTGTGGTTCATTTTAATGAATGTTAGATCGTCAACATTTTGGGTAGCCAGACGAGTCCTTTTTTCGGTTAATATTGAACCTGCAGCACTGAATACTCTTTCTGATAGGACACTTGCTGCCGGGCAAGCAAGCTCCTGCAATGCATATTCTGCCAATTCTGGCCAGGTGTCTAATTTGGAGGCCCAGTAATCAAATGGGAATGACGGTTGAGGGAGAACATCGATAAGGGATGAAAAATAGTTAGTAACCATACTGGACAAATGTTGTCTCCTGTCACTTTCAATTGATGCAGCAGTACCTGTCCTGTCTGCGGTCATAGCAAAATCACTCCACAACCTGGTCAGAAAACCCCTCTGTCCAACGCCACTTCTGATGTGTGCACCCCTAACACTCCTAGTCTGCTGCCCCCTGGAGCTCGTGTGAGAACGATCACGTGCGCTGTGTGCTGGGAATGCCTGAAGCAAACGGTCAACAAGAGTTGATTGTTTGGTTGCTAATATTAGTTCCAAGTTCTCATGTGGCATAATATTTTGCAATTTGCCTTTATAGCGTGGATCAAGGAGGCAGGCCAACCAGTAATCGTCATCGTTCATCATTTTCGTAATGCGTGTGTCCCTTTTTAGGATACGTAAGGCATAATCCGCCATGTGGGCCAAAGTTCCAGTTGTCAAATCTCCGGTTGTGATTGGTTGAGGGGCAGTTGCAGGCAAATCTACGTCACTTGTGTCCCTCAAAAAACCAGAACCCGGCCGTGACACGCAACCAAATTCCTGTGCCCCCGGGAAAGGTTCGGCATTAAAAATATACTCATCCCCATCATCCTCCTCGTCCTCCACCTCCTCTTCGCCCGCTACCTCGTCCTGTACACTGCCCTGACCAGACAATGGCTGACTGTCATCAAGGCTTTCCTCTTCCTCTGGTGCAGACGCCTGCTCCTTTATGTGCGTCAAACTTTGCATCAGCAGACGCATTAGGGGGATGCTCATGCTTATTACGGCGTTGTCTGCACTAACCAGCCGTGTGCATTCCTCAAAGCACTGAAGGACTTGACACATGTCTTGTATCTTAGACCACTGCACACCTGACAACTCCATGTCTGCCATCCTACTGCCTGCCCGTGTATCCTCCCACAAATAAATAACAGCACGCCTCTGTTCGCACAGTCTCTGAAGCATGTGCAGTGTTGAGTTCCACCTTGTTGCAACGTCTATGATTAGGCGATGCTGGGGAAGGTTCAAAGACCGCTGATAGGTCTGCATACGGCTGGCGTGTACAGGCGAACGTCGGATATGTGAGCAAAGTGCACGCACTTTGAGGAGCAGGTCGGAGAACCCAGGATAAGTTTTCAATAAGCACTGCACCACCAGGTTTAAGGTGTGAGCCAGGCAAGGAATGTGTTTCAGTTGGGAAAGGGAGATGGCAGCCATGAAATTCCTTCCGTTATCACTCACTACCTTGCCTGCCTCAAGATCTACTGTGCCCAGCCACGACTGCGTTTCTTGTTGCAAGAACTCGGACAGAACTTCCGCGGTGTGTCTATTGTCGCCCAAGCACTTCATAGCCAATACAGCCTGCTGACGCTTGGCAGTAGCTGGCCCATAATGGGACAACTGGTGTGCAACAGTGTCATCTGCCGATGGAGTGGTTGGCAGACTGCGTTCTGTGGAAGAGCTGTAGCTTCTGCAGGAGGACGAGGAGGAGGAGGAGGAGGGGGTGCGAACGCCTACAGCCAACTGTTTCCTAGACCGTGGGCTAGGCACAACTGTCCCTAAATTGATGTCGCCTGTGGACCCTGCATCCACCACATTCACCCAGTGTGCCGTGATGGACACATAACGTCCCTGGCCATGCCTACTGGTCCATGCATCTGTAGTCAGGTGCACCTTTGTACTCACAGATTGCCTGAGTGCATGGACGATGCGCTGTTTAACATGCTGGTGCAGGGCTGGGATGGCTTTTCTGGAAAAAAAGTGTCGACTGGGTAGCTCGTATCGTGGTTCAGCGTACTCCATCAGGGCTTTGAAAGCTTCGCTTTCAACTAACCGGTAGGGCATCATCTCTAACGAGATTAGTCTAGCTATGTGGGCGTTAAAACCCTGTGTACGCGGATGCGAGGATAAGTACTTCCTTTTTCTAACCAGAGTCTCATGTAGGGTGAGCTGGACTGGAGAGCTGGAGATCGTGGAACTTTCGGGTGTGCCGGTGTACATGGCAGACTGAGAGACGGTTGGAGACGGTATTGTTTCCGCCGGTGCCCTAGATGCAATATTTCCTCCTACAAAACTGGTGATTCCCTGACCCTGACTGCTTTTGGCTGGCAAAGAAACCTGCACAGATACTGCCGGTGGTGCGGAAAATGGTGGCCTTACAGTGACGGAAGGGATGTTGCGTTGCTGACTAGCTTCATTGGCCGAGGGTGCTACAACCTTGAGGGACATTTGGTAGTTAGTCCAGGCTTGAAAATGCATGGTGGTTAAGTGTCTATGCATGCAACTAGTATTTAGACTTTTCAGATTCTGACCTCTGCTTAAGCTAGTTGAACATTTTTGACAGATGACTTTGCGCTGATCAGTTGGATGTTGTTTAAAAAAATGCCAGACTGCACTCTTCCTAGACTCGGATCCCTTTTCAGGGATTGCAGACTGAGCTTTAACCGGATGGCAACGCTGTGCTCCAACAGGTTTTGGCTTTGACACGCGTTTTGGTCCAGATACGGGCCCGGCAGATGGAACCTGTTGCGATGTTGATGCCTGCTGCGGCCCCTCCTCCACCTCCGCTTCTGAACTACTGCCGCCTGCACCCTGTTCCCCCAATGGCTGCCAATCGGGGTCAATAACTGGGTCATCTATTACCTCCTCTTCGAGCTCGTGTGCAACTTCGTCTGTGTCACTGTGTCGGTCGGTGGTATAGCGTTCGTGGCGGGGCAACATAGTCTCATCAGGGTCTGATTGTGGATCTGTACCCTGAGAGGGCAATGTGGTGGTCTGAGTCAAAGGAGCAGCATAGTACTCTGGCTGTGGCTGTGCATCAGTGCACTCCATGTCAGAATATACTTGTAATGGGCATGGCCTGTTAAATGTTTCACTTTCTAAGCCAGGGACGGTATGTGTAAAGAGCTCCATGGAGTGACCCGTTGTGTCGCCTGCTGCATCCTTCTCTCTTGTTGTAGTTTTTGCTGAGGAGGACAAGGAAGCGACTTGTCCCTGACCGTGAACATCCACAAGCGACGCGCTGCTTTTACATTTACCAGTTTCGGAAGAGGAGGCAAAAGAGCTAGAGGCTGAGTCTGCAATGTAAGCCAAAACTTGCTGTTGCTGCTCCGCCTTTAAAAGCGGTTTTCCTACTCCCAGAAAAGAGAGCGTTCGAGGCCTTGTGTAGCCTGACGACGAAACTGGCTCCACAGCTCCAGACTTAGGTGGAATATTTTTATCCCCACGACCACCTGATGCTCCACTACCACTACCATCATTACCAGCTGACAATGAACGCCCACGACGACCTCTTGCACCAGACTTCCTCATTGTTTTAAAATCTTAACCAAAGTAACTTTATTTGTTGCTGTCAAACAACTTACACGGTGAGCTATAACTTCAGTATGATTTCAATATCCCTTAACAGGTTGGTGAGACCACAAGGAAAATCAGGCACAATGTTACACACTCTGTTTTCTGTGGCACAAAATCACAGAGATGACACACACGCAGGACTGTCACTCAAGCACTAATGTCAATATTAATCTCCCACCTAATTTATTTATTTTTTTTTCTCAGGGAGACTTTAGAAACCAAATAATATTAAAAAAAAAAAAAAAAAAAAGGCTTTCTATGGCCCACAATTAGAGAGAGAGAGGTGGCACAACCAGGAGTCAAGACTGGCGCACAAGCTGAAAGGGCAATATTACTCTCCCACTGTTTTTTATGTTTTTTTTGTTTTTTTCAGGGAGACTTTAGAAACCAAATAATATTAAAAAAACCAAAAAAAAAAAAGGCTTTCTATGGCCCACTGAATGAGAGGGAGAGAGGTGGCACACCCAGGAGTCAAGACTGGCACACAAGCTGAAAGGGCAATATTACTCTCCCACTGTTTTTTTAGGTTTTTTTTTTTTTTCAGGGAGACTTTAGAAACCAAATAATATTAAAAAAAAAAAAAAAAAAAAAAAAATAGGCTTGCTATAGCCCACTGAATGAGAGATAGCACACACAGCAGTGGCACACAAGCCCTGACTGAGGCCAATATTTTTCTCCCACTGATTGATGTAGTGTTTTTGTGTTGAGGTAGAATTTAGAACACAAATCACGGAAAAAATAAATAGGCTTTCTATGGCCCACTGAATGAAAGGGAGAGAGGTGGCACACCCAGGAGTCAAGACTGGCACACAAGCTGAAAGGGCAATATTACTCTCCCACTGTTTTTTTATGTATTTTTTGTTTTTTCAGGGAGACTTTAGAAACCCAATAATATTTAAAAAAAAAAATAAATAGGCTTTCTATGGCCCACTGAATGAGAGGGAGAGAGGTGGCACACCCAGGAGTCAAGACTGGCACACAAGCTGAAAGGGCAATATTATTCTCCCACTGTTTTTTTAGGTTTTTTTTTTTTTTTTCAGGGAGAATTAGAAACCAAATAATATTAAAAAAATAAAATAAATAGGCTTTCTATGGCCCACTGAATGAGAAGGAGAGAGGTGGCACACCCAGGAGTCAAGACTGGCACACAAGCTGAAAGGGCAATATTACTCTCCCACTGTTTTTTTAGGTTTTTTTTTTTTTTTCAGGGAGACTTTAGAAACCAAATAATATTAAAAAAAAAAAAAAAATAGGCTTGCTATAGCCCACTGAATGAGAGATAGCACACACAGCAGTGGCACACAAGCCCTGACTGAGGCCAATATTTTTCTCCCACTGATTGATGTAGTGTTTTTGTGTTGAGGTAGAATTTAGAACACAAATCACGGAAAAAATAAATAGGCTTTCTATGGCCCACTGAATGAAAGGGAGAGAGGTGGCACACCCAGGAGTCAAGACTGGCACACAAGCTGAAAGGGCAATATTACTCTCCCACTGTTTTTTTATGTATTTTTTTTTTTTTCAGGGAGACTTTAGAAACCCAATAATATTTAAAAAAAAAAATAAATAGGCTTTCTATGGCCCACTGAATGAGAGGGAGAGAGGTGGCACACCCAGGAGTCAAGACTGGCACACAAGCTGAAAGGGCAATATTATTCTCCCACTGTTTTTTTAGGTTTTTTTTTTTTTTTTCAGGGAGAATTAGAAACCAAATAATATTAAAAAAAAAAAATAAATAGGCTTTCTATGGCCCACTGAATGAGAGGGAGAGAGGTGGCACACCCAGGAGTCAAGACTGGCACACAAGCTGAAAGGGCAATATTACTCTCCCACTGTTTTTTTAGGTTTTTTTTTTTTTTTCAGGGAGACTTTAGAAACCAAATAATATTAAAAAAAAAAAAAAAAAAAAAAAAAAATAGGCTTGCTATAGCCCACTGAATGAGAGATAGCACACACAGCAGTGGCACACAAGCCCTGACTGAGGCCAATATTTTTCTCCCACTGATTGATGTAGTGTTTTTGTGTTGAGGTAGAATTTAGAACACAAATCACGGAAAAAATAAATAGGCTTTCTATGGCCCACTGAATGAAAGGGAGAGAGGTGGCACACCCAGGAGTCAAGACTGGCACACAAGCTGAAAGGGCAATATTACTCTCCCACTGTTTTTTTATGTATTTTTTGTTTTTTCAGGGAGACTTTAGAAACCCAATAATATTTAAAAAAAAAAATAAATAGGCTTTCTATGGCCCACTGAATGAGAGGGAGAGAGGTGGCACACCCAGGAGTCAAGACTGGCACACAAGCTGAAAGGGCAATATTATTCTCCCACTGTTTTTTTAGTTTTTTTTTTTTTTTTTCAGGGAGAATTAGAAACCAAATAATATTAAAAAAAATAAAATAAATAGGCTTTCTATGGCCCACTGAATGAGAGGGAGAGAGGTGGCACACCCAGGAGTCAAGACTGGCACACAAGCTGAAAGGGCAATATTACTCTCCCACTGTTTTTTTAGGTTTTTTTTTTTTTTTCAGGGAGACTTTAGAAACCAAATAATATTTAAAAAAAAAAAAAAAAAAAATAGGCTTGCTATAGCCCACTGAATGAGAGATAGCACACACAGCAGTGGCACACAAGCCCTGACTGAGGCCAATATTTTTCTCCCACTGATTGATGTAGTGTTTTTGTGTTGAGGTAGAATTTAGAACACAAATCACGGAAAAAATAAATAGGCTTTCTATGGCCCACTGAATGAAAGGGAGAGAGGTGGCACACCCAGGAGTCAAGACTGGCACACAAGCTGAAAGGGCAATATTACTCTCCCACTGTTTTTTTATGTATTTTTTGTTTTTTCAGGGAGACTTTAGAAACCCAATAATATTTAAAAAAAAAATAAATAGGCTTTCTATGGCCCACTGAATGAGAGGGAGAGAGGTGGCACACCCAGGAGTCAAGACTGGCACACAAGCTGAAAGGGCAATATTATTCTCCCACTGTTTTTTTAGGTTTTTTTTTTTTTTTTCAGGGAGAATTAGAAACCAAATAATATTAAAAAAAAAAAATAAATAGGCTTTCTATGGCCCACTGAATGAGAGGGAGAGAGGTGGCACACCCAGGAGTCAAGACTGGCACACAAGCTGAAAGGGCAATATTACTCTCCCACTGTTTTTTTAGGTTTTTTTTTTTTTTTCAGGGAGACTTTAGAAACCAAATAATATTAAAAAAAAAAAAAAAAAAAAAAAAAAATAGGCTTGCTATAGCCCACTGAATGAGAGATAGCACACACAGCAGTGGCACACAAGCCCTGACTGAGGCCAATATTTTTCTCCCACTGATTGATGTAGTGTTTTTGTGTTGAGGTAGAATTTAGAACACAAATCACGGAAAAAATAAATAGGCTTTCTATGGCCCACTGAATGAAAGGGAGAGAGGTGGCACACCCAGGAGTCAAGACTGGCACACAAGCTGAAAGGGCAATATTACTCTCCCACTGTTTTTTTATGTATTTTTTGTTTTTTCAGGGAGACTTTAGAAACCCAATAATATTTAAAAAAAAAAAATAAATAGGCTTTCTATGGCCCACTGAATGAGAGGGAGAGAGGTGGCACACCCAGGAGTCAAGACTGGCACACAAGCTGAAAGGGCAATATTACTCTCCCACTGTTTTTTTAGGTTTTTTTTTTTTTCAGGGAGACTTTAGAAACCAAATAATATTAAAAAAAAAAAAAAAAAAATAGGCTTGCTATAGCCCACTGAATGAGAGATAGCACACACAGCAGTGGCACACAAGCCCTGACTGAGGCCAATATTTTTCTCCCACTGATTGATGTAGTGTTTTTGTGTTGAGGTAGATTTTAGAACACAAATCACGGAAAAAATAAATAGGCTTTCTATGGCCCACTCAGTGAGAGATGGCACACACAGGGATGGCACTGTAGCAGAAATGCCAATCTTAATCTCCCACAAAAAAAAAACAAAACAAAAAAAAAAACTGTCCTACAATTACTATCTCCCTGCAGTAATGTAAGCCAGGTATGGCAGGCAGCAATAGGAGTGGACTGATGCACAAATTAAATAAAAAGTGTGGACAAACAAAAAAGATAGCTGTGCAGAAAGGAAGGAACAAGAGGATATGTGCTTTGAAAAAAGCAGTTGGTTTCCACAGTGGCGTACACACAGCAATACAGCTATCACGGAGCCTTCTAGGGCAGCCCAATGAGCTACAGCGCTGAGGGGAAAAAAAAAAAAAAATAGCTTCCACAGTCCCTGCACACCGAAGGTGGTGTTGGACAGTGGAAATCGCTGCAGCACAAGCGGTTTGGTGGTTAGTGGACCCTGCCTAACGCTCTCCCTGCTTCTGACGAAGCGGCAGCAACCTGTCCCTAAGCTCAGATCAGCAGCAGTAAGATGGCGGTCGGCGGGAACGCCCCTTTATAGCCCCTGTGACGCCGCAGACAGCAAGCCAATCACTGCAATGCCCTTCTCTAAGATGGTGGGGACCAGGATCTATGTCATCACGCTGCCCACACTCTGCGTTCACCTTCATTGGCTGAGAAATGGCGCTTTTCGCGTCATTGAAACGCGACTTTGGCGCGAAAGTCGCGTACCGCATGGCCGACAAGCACAGGGGTCGGATCGGGTTTCATGAGACGCCGACTTAGCCAAAAGTCGGCGACTTTTGAAAATGATCGACCCGTTTCGCTCAACCCTATATCTGATGTCTTGTTTCTGAGAAATCCACATTTTTCTTAATATGTAAATTCGCTGTAAACATCTATGGACTGTGAGGCAGAGAGGGGGATCATATGCGAGGGTCGATATGTATCCCCCAGGATGCACATAGAAGCAAATTAAGGCCACTGGAGTGCATTGCAGTCACAGGCATAGCTGTGGTTGCAGTGCAAAATAAGTAAGTGTGGAACTGGTCAAGTTATTTGGCCAAGGCAATTTTTAGGAAAACCCTTTAAGGGCTTTTATTTTTGGAGTGAACTACAGGATGGTCGTGGGGCAGTTCACTACATCCAGCCTGGTCTTACAAGATGCCCAGATTCCATTTAAAAACCCTGCAGCAAAGGTTTGGGTGTATCAGTGTTGGTTTGGAAGCTGCAGAGCAGGTGGCTTTGCCACTTCCGTCTTATGTGCAGTCTACACAGAGCCAAGGGAAGCGAACGCCTGGCGCCCCACAGCGTGACACGGTGGTGCAGTTACCCACAGCAGCCGGTCTCGGATACAGACTGTCTTGACGCCCCGGCTGCAACCACAAAGGATACCATTTGCTTTTCATTTATGAGTTTTTTGGACATTAAAGACATTTGCTTTTGAACTTTCCTGGGTCACTGCATCATTGCCGCATGGTGTGAACGCCGCCGCACTGCCTTGCAGAACATAGATCTCCCTGAGGATCTGCCTCCAGAACTTGTTTTACATGAAAGAGGGCGTTACCAGTGTGAGACACGTACTGATGGATAGCTTGCTTTCCTGATCTCACACTGGTGATGCATATTTTTTTTTATAAATTAAGTTTTGGAGGCAGAAAACCAGGGAGATCTATGTCCGGCCCATAGATCTTAATAGATCATTTACCTATTGAGAAAAACATGGATTTCTCAGAAATAAGACATCAGATCGCAGCTATTAACGTATGTATTTTATTCAGCTTCCTATGACCTACATACCCATATAAGGAGGGTTGATCCTACTAACATATTCCCTTTAAGTAAACATTTGCAGCTCTACACGTGAAAGTGGAGGATTGCCGTTACCTGTGTATTAACCCCTTAAGCCCCGAGGGTGGTTTGCACGTTAATGACCGGGCCAATTTTTACAATTCTGACCACTGTCCCTTTATGAGGTTATAACTCTGGAACGCTTCAACAGATCTTAGCGATTCTGACACTGTTTTCTCGTGACATATTGTACTTCATGATAGTGGTAAAACTCATTCGATATAACTTGCGTTTATTTGTGAAAAAAATGGAAATTTGGCCAAAATTTTGAAAATTTTGCAAATTTCCAAATTTGAATTTTTATGCCCTTAAATTACAGAGATATGTCATGCAAAATACTTAATAAGTAACATTTCCCACATGTCTACTTTACATCAGCACAATTTTGGAACCAAAATTTTTTTTGTTAGGGAGTTATAAGGGTTAAAAGTTGACCAGAAATTTCTCATTTTTACAACACCATTTTTTTTTAGGGACCACTTCTCATTTGAAGTCATTTTGAGGGGTCTATATGATAGAAAATACCCAAATGTGACACCATTCTAAAAACTGCACCCCTCAAGGTGCTCAAAAACACATTCAAGAAGTTTATTAACCCTTCAGGTGTTTCACAGGAATTTTTGGAATGTTTAAATAAAAATGAACATTTAACTTTTTTTCACACAAAATTTATTTCAGCTCCACTTTGTTTTATTTTACCAAGGGTAACAGGAGAAAATGGACCCCAAAAGCTGTTGTACAATTTGTCCTGAGTACGCTGATAACCCATATGTGGGGGTAAACCACTGTTTGGGCGCATGGCAGAGCTCGGAAGGAAAGGAGCGCCATTTTAATTTTCAATGCAAAATTGACTGGAATTGAGATGGGACGCCATGTTGCGTTTGGAGAGCCCCTTATGTGCCTAAACATTGAAACCCCCCACAAGTGACACCATTTTGGAATGTAGACCCCCAAGGAACTTATCTAGATGTGCGGTGAGCACTTTGACCCACCAAGTGCTTCACAGAAGTTTATAATGTAGAGCCGTAAAAATAAAAAATCATATTTTTTCACAAAAATGATCTTTTCGCCCCCAATTTTTTATTTTTCCAAGGGTAAGAGAAGAAATTAGACCACAAAAGTTGTTGTGAAATTTGTCCTGAGTACGACGATACCCCATATGTGGGGGTAAACCACTGTTTGGGCGCATAGCAGAGCTCGGAAGGGAAGGAGCGCCATTTTACTTTTCAATGCAAAATTGACTGGAATTAAGATGGGACGCCATGTTGCGTTTGGAGAACCCCTGATGTGCGTAAACATTGAAACCCCCCACATGTGGCACCATTTTGGAAAGTAGACCCATTAAGGAACTTATCTAGATGTGTGGTGAGCACTTTGACCCAACAAGTGCTTTACAGAAGTTTATAATGCAGAGCCGTAAAAATAAAAAATCATATTATTTCACAAAAATGATCTTTTTGCGCCCAATTTTTTATTTTCCCAAGGGTAAGAGAAGAAATTGGACCCCAAAAGTTGTTGTGCAATTTGTCCTGAGTACGCTGATACCCAATATGTGGGGATAAAGACTGTTTGGGCGCATGGCAAAGCCCGGAAGGGAAGGAGCGCCGTTTGACTTTTCAATGCAAAATTGACTGGAATTGAGATGGGACATCATGTCGCGTTTGGAGAGCCCCTGATGTGCCTAAACAATAAAAACCCCCACAACTGACACCATTTTTGAAAGTAGACCCTATAAGGAACTTATCTAGATGTGTTTTGAGAGCTTTGAACCCCCAAGTGTTTCACTACAGTTTATAACGCAGAGCCGTGAAAATATATATATTTTTTTCACAAAAATGAATTTTAGCTCCCAGATTTGTATTTTAACAAGGGTAACAGGATAAATTGGACCCCAATAGTTGTTGTCCAATTTGTCCTGAGTACGCTGATACCCCATATGTGGGGGGGAACCACTGTTTGGGCGCATGGCAGAGCTCGGAAGGGAAGGAGTGCCATTTGGAATGCAGACTTAGATGGATTGGTCTGCAGGCGTCACGTTGCATTTGCAGAGCCCCTGATGTACCCAAACAGTAGAAACCCCCAACAAGTGACCCAATATCGGACACTAGACCTCCCAAGGAACTTATCTAGATGTGTTGGGAGAACTTTGAACCCCCAAGTGTTTCACTACAGTTTACAACGCAGAGCCGTGAAAATAAAAAAATCTTATTTTTCCCACAAAAATGATTTTTAGCCCCCCAAATTTTTATTTTTCCAAGGATAACAAGAGAACTTGGCCCCCAAAATTGTTGTCCAATTTGTCCCGAGTACGCTGATACCCCATATGTTGGGGTAAACCCCTGTTTGGGTGCACGGGAGAGCTCGGAAGGGAAGGAGCACTGTTTTACTTTTTCAACGCAGAATTGGCTGGAATTGAGATTGGACGCCATGTCGCGTTTGGAGAGCCCCTGATGTGCCTGAACAGTGGAAACTCCCCAATTCTACCTGAAACCCTAATCCAAACACACCCCTAACCCTAATCCCAACGGTAACCCTAACCACACCCCTAAACCTGACACACCCCTAACTCTAATCCCAACCTTAATCCCAACCGTAAACGTAATCCAAACCCTAACCCTAACTTTAGCCCCAACCCTAACTTTAGCCCCAACCCTAACCCTAGCTTTAGCCCCAACCCTAACCCTAACTTTAGCCCCAACCCTAACCCTAACTTTAGCTCCAACCCTAGCCCCAACCCTAACCCTAGCCCTAACCCTAGCCCTAACCCCAGCCCTAACCCTAACCCTAGCCCTAACCCTAACCCTAACCCTAGCCCTAACCCTAATGGGAAAATGGAAATAAATACTTTTTTTTATTTTATTATTTTTCCCTAACTAACGGGGGGGATGAAGTGGGGTTTGATTTACTTTTATAGCGTTTTTTATAGCTGATTTTTATGATTGGCAGCTGTCACACACTAAAAGACGCTTTTTATAGCAAAAAAGTTTTTGCGTCTCCACATTTTGAGACCTATAATTTTTCCATATTTTGGTCCACAGAGTCATGTGAGGTCTTGTTTTTTGTGTGACGAGTTGACGTTTTTATTGGTAACATTTTCGGACACGTGACAGTTTTTGATCGCTTTTTATTCCAATTTTTGTGAGGCAGAATGACCAAAAACCAGCTATTCATGAATTTCTTTTGGGGGAGGCGTTTATACCGTTCCACGTTTGGTAAAATTGATAAAGCAGTTTTATTCTTCGGGTCAGTACGATTACAGCGATATCTCATTTATATCATTTTTTTATGTTTGGGGGTTTTATTCGAAAAAAACTATTTTATAGAAAAAAAAATATTTTGGCATCGCTTTATTCTGAGGACTATAACTTTCTAATTTTTTTGCTTATGATGCTGTTTTGTGGCTCGTTTTTTTGCAGGACAAGATGACGTTTTCAGGGGTACCATGGTTATTTATTTCCGTCCTTTTGATCGCGTGTTATTCCACTTTTTGTTCGTCGGTATGATAATAAAGCGTTGTTTTTTGCCTTGTTTTTTTTTTTTCTTACGTTGTTCACTGAAGGGGTTAACTAGTGGGACAGTTTTATAGGTTGGGTCGTTACTAGTGTTGAGTGATACCGTCCGATACTTGAAAGTATCGGCATCGGATAGTATCGGCCGATACCCAAAAAGTATCGGATATCGCCGATACTGATACCCGATACCAATACAAATCAATGGGACACCAAGTATCGGAAGGTATCCTGTATGGTTCCCAGGGTTTGAAGCAGAGGAAACTCTCCTTCAGGCCCTGGGATCCATATTAATGTGTAAAATAAAGAATAAAAATAAAAAATATTGATATACTCACCTCTCTGACGCAGCCTGGACCTTACCGATGTAACCGGCAGCTTCCGTTCCTAAGAATGAGCGCTTGAAAGACCTTAGATGATGTGGCGGCTTGTGATTGGTCGGGTGGCGGTCACGTGACCGCTCACGCGACCAATCACAAGCCGCGACGTCATCTAAGGTCTTTCAAGCGCTCATTCTTAGGAACGGAAGCTGCCGGTTACATCGGTAAGGTCCAGGCTGCGTCGGAGAGGTGAGTATATCAATATTTTTTATTTTTATTTTTTATTTTACACATTAATATCGATCCCGATACCGATTCCCGATATCACAAAAGTATCGGATCTCGGTATCGGAATTCCGATACCGCAAATATCAGCCGATACCCGATACTTGCGGTATCGGAATGCTCAACACTAGTCGTTACGGACGCATCGATACTAAATGTGTGTACTTTTATTGTTTTTTTTATTATTTAGATAAAGAAATGTATTTATGGGAATAATATATATATTTTTTCTTTATTTAGGAATTTTTATTTTTTTTTACACATGTGGAATTTTTTTTTTTTACTTTTTTTCTTTGTCCCAGGGGGGACATCACAGATCACTGATCTGACAGTTTGCACAGCAGTCTGTCAGAACAGCGATCTGACTTACAGCGCTGCAGGCTTACCAGCGCCTGCTCTGGACCCGGAAGTAGTCCCTGCAGGACCCGGATGCAGCCCCGCGGCCATTTTGGATGCGGGGCCTGTAGGGATAGGAGGTAAGAGACGCTCGGAGCAATGCAATCACATCGCGTTGTTCCGAGGGTCTCAGGGAAGCACGCAGGGAGCCCCCTCCCTGCGCGATGCTTCCCTATACCGCCGGAACACTGCGATCATGTTTGATCGCAGTGTGCCGGGGGTTAATGTGCCGGGGGCGGTCCATGACCGCTCCTGGCACATAGTGCCAGATGTCAGCTGCAATAGTCAGCTGACACCCGGCCGCGATCGGCCGCGCTCCCCCCGTGAGCGCGGCCGATCGCATATGACGTACTATCCCGTCGGTGGGAATTAAGGCCCACCCCACCTCGACGGGATAGTGCGTCATATGGGATTAAGGGGTTAAGGTCTATGGACTGCAGACCAGAGGATGGTTCATCCAATCACAACTGGCACTATTGTGGCAAACAGTGATAACTTTAAAGTCACAGTGTTGCACTGCCCCAGGCACTCCTCTCAACCCTACAAACATACTAGTTTCATCTGTTGGGCTTCTGTCAGGAATATGATGTATTTGATTGACTATTATCACGTACACTGAGCTCTGCTACATCCATTAGAGCTGAGTACAGACACATGCTGTGGCCTTTCCAACCCCCTTCCTCCCAGCTCGTTCACCCTGCTGACAATACAGCTGTAACGTGAAACTCCAGTGTGTGACTCTGTTCTCCCTCCCTCAAGAATGCGGGGGTTAGCAGAAAACTAGATCTTTTGTTTGCAGCCATGCGCTTTGTGATTTGTGTGAAAGTTATTCATGATGAATAATTCAACTCCAGGTGGTGACAGAGATACGAAAGTTACATATTTGGGATGTGCAACAATAGGGCTACACACCCATACATTTTCAAAGCGCAGCGCCTAGCAGAACAGAGAAATGGATTGCTACTTAACCGGGTGACCCAGCTACCCAATATGTAGACTTAAATGGAAGCTAACCTCACGAGAAGACATGCAATACATTCGTCGTCACTCTGCGAGGTTCCCAGCGTATGCTAGGACAAATATGAGTTTTAATAAAGCTCTGAGTCTCTTTGGAAAGGGAAGTAGAGTCCATAGCTCCGCCCACTCAGTGATGTCATGACTAGGGGTATAAGTGAGTGGGAACTCATTTTTCACTAGTCGTTGCCCAGGGAACTAGCTGATAGACATATCTGTGATGCATTGAGACATATGCTCCCCCCCCCCCAGCCGCATGGTCAGCCATGATATGAGAGAACTGTAAGTCTATTTTCTTCCTTTAATCCCTTTTTGTTTTGTAATTGTCTGTATATACATAATTGTCTCATTTTATAATATCTTTTTACACTTTTGTAAACACTGCCTACCTTTTGGAGTAAAATATATAAAATTACTAGCTTTGTTTCTCCTTGCTCTGTAACGTACTTTTACATCCTCTGAAGAAAATTACACTACTAATTGGGTTGGCTCCTGACCCATTATTAATTAAGGAACAGGAGCTGGTGGCAGCGGAAGTGTCCTACGCTGGTGGGTAACGCTGGCAGTGACAGAACGGGGTTTTTATAGTGTATTGCTCGGCTACGGCTGGGAATAATTATATCACCCTCACTGCAGTTTGTGCCCCACAGCCAGTACATAGCAGGCAGCTTCTGGTTTGAGCAATCATTCCTCTCACTAAAAACATGCACAGCTCTTTCGAAGACTTTGGGCAAAACATGGACATGGGCTAAAAAAGAGCACCTTACAACTACATTATGGTGTACTGCTTCAACTTTTTAACTTTATATATATACTAGATGGTGGCCCAATTCTAACGCATCTGGTATTCTAGAATATGTATGTAGTTTATTTATGAAGTTTTCAGAATAATGCAATTTATACACAGGATTCGTCCGGCCGGGCGCAACCAATTAGCGAAGTGCGGTTCAAATTCCGTGCCAATTTGCGGCTGGACTGTGCCTGTCGCTGATTGTTCGCAGCCGGCTGGGCGTGACCAATCAGTGAAGCCAGGGCCTGCTCCAGGTTTTTGAGGGCCCCGGGCGAAAGAGTCTAAGTGGACTTCCCTCTTTAACACATACCATGATTCATGATGCACAGATACAGCAGAGAAATATAGTACAGCCAAGTAGCATATAGCACAGGCCACGTAGTATATAGCACAGGCCACGTAGTATATAGCACAGCCATGTAGTATATAACACAGCCACATAGTATATAGATCAGTCCAAGTAGTATATAGCACATCCACGTAGTATATAGCATAGCCCACGTAGCATATAACAGCGACGTAGTATATAACAGCCCACGTAGCATATAACACAGCCCACGTAGTGTATAGCACAGCCATGTAGTATATAGCACAGCCACGTAGTATATAACACAGCCATGTAGTATATAGCACAGCCACGTAGTATATAGCACAGCCCACGTAGTATACAGCACAGCTCATGCAGTATATAACAGTCACATAGTATATAGCACAGCCACATAGCATATAGCACAGCCACGTATATAGCACAGCTGCATAGTATATAGCACAGCCCACGCAGTATATAGCACAGCCACGTAGTATATTGCCCAGCCACGTATATTGCACAGCTGCGTAGTATATAGCACAGCCCACGCAGTATATTGGCCACCACATAATATATTGCACAGCCACATAGTATATAGCAGAGCCCACGTAGTATATAGCACAGCTCACACAGTATATTGCCCAGCCACATAATATATTGCGCAGCCACGTAGTATATAGCACAGCCCATGCAGTATATAACACAGCCCACATACTATATAACACAGCCCACATAGTATATAACACAGCCAATGCAGTATATAACACAGCCCACGTAGTATATAACACAGCCCACGAAGTATATAACACAGCCACATAGTGTATAACACAGCCCATGCAGTATATAACACAGCCCATGCAGTATATAACACATCCCACATAGTATATAACACAGCCTACGTAGTTTATAACACAGCCACGTAGTATATAACACTGCCCACGTAGTATATAGCACAGCTCACGCAGTATATTGCCCAGCCACATAATATATTGCACAGCCACATAGTATATAGCACAGCCCACGCAGTATATAGCACAGCCCATGCAGTATATAACACAGCCCATGCAGTATATAACACAGCCCACATAGTATATAACACAGTCACGTAGTATATAGCACAGCCCACGCAGTATATAACACAGCCCATGTAGTATATAACGCAGCCCACGTAGTATATAACACAGCCCATGTAGTATATAACACAGCCACATAGTATATAACACAGCCCATGTAGTATATAACACAGCCACGTAGTATATTGCCACCCATGTAATATATTGCACAGCCTCGAAGTATATTGCACAACCCACGTAGTATATAGCACAGAGACGTAGTATATAACACAGGCCACGCAGTATATAACAGCCCACGTAGTATCTGACTCAACCCATGTAGTATATAGCAATGTGGGCACCATATCCCTGTTAAAAAAAAAGAATTAAAATAAAAAATAGTTACGAGTCCTCACCTTCCGGCGGCCCCCGGATCCAGGCCAGGCATTTAACGATGCTCCTCCCGACACTCCGATCCCAGCAATGCATTGCTGTCTCGCAAGATGATGACGCAGTGGTCTCGCGAGACCACTATGTCATCATCTCGCGAGACCACAATGCATTCTTGGGACCGGAGCGTCGCGAGGAGCGGGAAAGGCGACTGAAGGTGAGAATATAATGATTTTTATTTTTTTTTATTATTTTTAACATTAGATCTTTTTACCACTGATGCTGCATAGGCAGCATCAATAGTAAAAAGTTGGTCACACAGGGTTAATAGCAGCGTTAACGGACTGCGTTACACCGCTGTATAACACGGTGTAATGCAGCCATTAACCCTGTGTGAGCGCTGACTGGAGGGAAGTATAGAGGGGGCACTGACGGAGAGTAGAAAGGGGCAAATTCGCGGCCGGACCAATCAGCGACGCGGGATTTCCGTGACAGACAGACAGACGGAAGTGACACTTAGACGATTATATAGATAGATAGATATATATGCAGTATGTGGCATGATATACATTGATTACCATTGCCACGCTGGTCTTTCCTCACAACTGGATTCCTTCAATAAGTGGGAGTTTATGAGTAATTACATCTACTTTGAGAATGTTCCCAGGGGGCAGCACTTTTATTAAAGACAGCAATCAATTATATCAGGACATGATAATCTGATGTTAGCGACACAGATATAATATCTTAATAACCGCCCATCTCTAACCACTTTAGAGTTTACATTACTCTGTAGAAAGTGCACATGTTCTGGACAATTTATCCAAGCTTTAAAGTGTCTTTATTTTCTAGGGGTTTATGGGTTAAAAATGTTGTCTGATTTAGAAAATCTAAAAATCTATTTTATTATTAGGGATATCTAAATTCATAGAGAAAAGGTGCTCTCCATTCAATTTCCTCTCACAATGTAAAATTTTATTTACTCAGTAGAGGAAGTATTGAACACTTCCATTAAGGTACAGTAGCTCTATTTTAAAGCTGGCCTTTAATATGCTTGTTCGGCTCTGCCATCAGGGACAGACAAGAGGCCCCCAAACATGTTAGAGTATACATATTTTTTAAACATTTCAGTTTTTACATTGAGCACTCGCAAAGACACTAGTGTCTGAAAATTCTTGTTTTCTGCATGGTAACTATCAGCTTTTCTATGTAGAGTGGGACTGGACAAGCAGCGTTTTCTCATTATCAGTAGACAGTGTTCTGCCCATTCATGAGTAGCAAGATAAATTCATAGCGTAGTACCAGTTACAAGCCTTAGAGGTCATTAGCCATTTATCCTGTTTCAATATACACGAGTATTTTCTCCATTTAGGCTAAGTGCACAAGTCGCAGAATTGCCACGGAAATTTCCGCAGCAATTCTGCATCTCCTGCCGCGGGTATATTGCATGCGGAATTGGCATGCATATTCCTGCTAAAAACTAGCGTTTTGCAAGCATAATTAATAATTATGTTTACTGTGTTCCTCCACCATTGTATTTTAGTTAGGTAGTATGTCCTTTTTAGTTACAGTTAGGTCCATATATATTTGGACAGAGACAACATTTTTCTCATTTTGGTTATAGACATTACCACAATTTAATTTTAAACAAAACAATTCAGATGCAGTTGAAGTTCAGACTTTTAGCTTTCATTTGAGGGTATCCATATTAAAATTGGATGAAGAGTTTAGGAGTTTCAGCTCCTTAACCTGTGCCACCCTGTTTTTTAAAGGGACCAAAAGTAATTGGACAATTGACTCCAAGGCTATTTCATGGACAGGTGTGGGCAATCCCTTCATTATATCATTCTCAACTAAGCAGATAAAAGGCCTGGAGTTGATTTGAGGTGTGGTGCTTGCATTTGGAAGGTTTTCCTATGAAGTAAACATGCGGTCAAAAGTGCTCTCCATGAAGGTGAAACAAGCCATTCTTAAGCTGCGAAAACAGAGAAAAAACCATCCGAGAAATTGCTACAATATTAGGAGTGGCAAAATGTACAGTTTGGTACATCCTGAGAAGGAAAGAAAGCACTGGTTATCTCATCAATGCAAAAAGACCTGGGCGCCCACGGAAGACAACAGTGGTGGGTGATCGCAGAATAATCTCCATGGTGAAGAGAAACCCCTTCACAACAGCCAACCAAGTGACCAACACTCTCCCGGAGGTCAGCGTATCAATATCCAAATCTATCATAAAGAGAAGACTGCATGAAAGTAAATACAGAGGGTTCACTGCATGGTGCAAGCCACTCATAAGTGTCAAGAATAAAAAGGCTAGACTGGACTTTGCTAAAAAACATCTAAAAAAGCCAGCACAGTTCAGGAAGAACATTCTTTGGACAGATGAAACCAAGATCAACCTCTACCAGAATGATGGAAAGAGAAAAGTATGGCGAAGGCTTGTTACAGCTCATGATCCAAAGCATACCACATCATCTGTAAAACACGGCGGAGGCAGTGTGATGGCTTGGGCATGCATGGCTGCCAGTGGCACTGGGTCACTAGTGTTTATTGATGATGTGACACAGGACAGAAGCAGCCAAATGAATTCTGAGGTATTCAGAGCCATACTGTGTGCTCAGATCCAGCCAAATGCAGCAAAACTGATTGGTCGTCTTTTCATACTACAGATGGACAATGGCCCAAAACATAAAGCCAAAGCAACCCAGGAGTTTATTAAAGCAAAGAAGTGGAATATTCTTGAATGGCCAAGTCAGTCACCTGATCTCAACCCAATTGAGCATGCATTTCACCTGTTAAAGACTAAACTTCAGACAGAAAGGCCCACAAACAAACAGCAACTGAAAACCACCGCAGTGAAGGCCTGGCAGAGCATCAAAAAGGAGGAAACACAGCGTCTGGTGATGTCCATGAGTTCAAGACTTCAGGCAGTCATTGCCAACAAAGGGTTTTCAACCAAGTACTAGAAATGAACATTTTATTTAAAATTATTGAATCTGTCCAATTACTTTTGGTCTCTTTAAAAACAGGGTGGCACATGTTAAGGATCTGAAACTCCTAAACCCTTCATCCAATTTTAATGTGGATACCCTCAAATGAAAGCTGAAAGTCTGAACTTCAACTGCATCTGAATTGTTTTGTTTAAAATTCATTGTGGCAATGTCTATAACCAAAATGAGAAAAATGTTGTCTCTGTCCAAATATATATGGACCTAACTGTATGTATACCCCGAGAGATGTTATGCGTGGATAATGTTGTCAGACTCATAACTAATGAATACATGGAATACATGGAAGATACTGTACTTACTAAGTCAAGAAATAAGTAATGCATGGTGTCATTGGATAGGAGGTTAAGGAGGCCATGTTGCCTTTTGCAAGATTTTACACTATGTCCTGTAGTTTAATGGGCACTAAATTGCTGGTCATATGACTAGGTCAGTAGGGATAATTCTTGGTTCATGCACCCAAGCAAATGACTCTGACAGGCAGATGAGAGGAGAAATTGCAGCAGAAAAAATGCCTGCGCCATAGCAAGCCAGATAATGGGAAATAGTAGCTCATGGGTGCATCTGCACCTGAGTAAGGATCAGCCTGAGCCATAGTCAGGGTAATTTATCCCAGGTAAAGCACATCTGCATGACAGTACCAGAAGAGAGTGAAGATTGCCTCAGCAGAGGGCAGCATAGACACTTTTTCCTGATTTTGATGATTGAATTTCACAGATAGCCGAGGAGTTAGCTGTTCAAGAGGGGCAAAGAGTAGCCACAATTGAGGACTCTGTATGCTGAGGCCAAGGTATGTAGAGGAGTGTCATGCCAGAGAGAGCTATGAGATTGTTGACTTTGTGTGCAAAGGACTGTAACAAGATAATTGTTGGGTGTATGGCATGTTTAGCTAGTATTCAACTACTTCCCTCTGCTTCTCACAAAGTCGTGCCAACATGTTTAATGTGGAGTTGCAGCATGTGGTCACATCGAACACCAGTTGGTGAGCTGGCACTTGCAAGCTCTGCTTCAGCACTACCAGACTGGTGGCAGCTGTAACTGACTTACATAAATGGGCACACATGCAGCATACCTTCACAATTAGCTCAGGCCAATTTGGGTAGGTTTTGAGAAACCGCTGAACCACTAAGTTGAGCATGTGGACCAAGATGGTATGTATTCGAGCTTGCCAAGCTTCAGAGCCACTACCAGGTTACGGCAATAATTGCACACAACCATGCCTGGCTGTAGGTTCAGTGGTGAGAGCCACAGCTCTATTTGTCACTTTAACAAATTAGTTTCAGCAGAGCCAAGGCAGTGCTGCAGTGCTTCAAGATTGCCACTGGTATAGATGGCAATTCAGAGATGGAGGTTGAGGGAATGCAGGAACTGGCACAGGAGGTGGAGGAAACCCTGATGGAACTAGAGCCCACAATCCTTGGCATCAGTAGCATATGGGCCGTCCCAGAGTTCGACTTAGTCCCAGCCTCCATACGGTTAACTTACCTGTCCATGCTCCCCTGGCGTTTGGTTCCTCACAGGACTCACAGGTCTCCTGTGAGTGTGCTTAGGGTACACTCATTCCCTGCCTCTTAAAGGGCCAGCATGCTCATTACTAAAAGCATCCCCAACCAATAGCTGGAAGTTGTTTGGTATGTAAAGGCATCCTCCCTTATTTGGAGGTACCTTAGCAACTTTAGTAATCAGTATTTATCCTGCTAGCTAGTAGTTAGGTCCCTTTACCCTTGCTCTCTGATCCTGTCTTCCCTGCTTACCTGATCCTGTCCACTGACTGCACCTGTTCCAGTCTGTCCTGCTCAACCCATACCTGTATCTATCCTGACTTGCCAAGTCCTCCTGATATGCCTGGTCCTGCACCTGTGTACCTGAACCTGTGATCCTATACCTATGGCCATCCTGTGTTCCTGTACTAGTCCTGCTTCTGCCTGATCCTGCACCTGTCTACCAGTAGTACTTCCCTGCTAACCAGTTCCTTGCCAGTCCTACTTGCCTGTCCCCCTTAGGGGTCAGCTACCATGACTCCATGCGTCCATCCTGGAGTAGCACCTTGGTCCATCTGGAGTCAAGTCTAACCCTACCATCTGGGGCTCTAGCAAAGAGTCAGGTTGTCGCTTAGTTACGCTCCTCCAGGCTCTCCCCAGACCATGGCACAGAGGTTCCACAACAACGTGAGTAACACAGTTGTCCACGTGATGGTGTTTAAGTGGATCTTCCCTTCCCAGTAACTGCGCTAGTCAGACAGCAGGTGAGGTTATGGGACATGTGCTGGTGTAAGGCAGGGGTGGCATACTGAGAAAAATAGTGGCGGCTGGGGACCGAGGAATGGCCACTGCCATGATGGTGTGGAAAGTCTCAATGTGCACAAGCCTCAACATTTTCAGGGCAAGTAGTCTGGAAATTTGGCCGGTTAATGCTTGTTCCTGTTTGTGGGTGGCTCTGTATTTTCGCTTGTGTTCCAAGGTCTGGGGTAGGGACAGCTGAACACTGGTGCTTGAGAATGTAGGAATATAAACCATATAAACCATCTCACCCGTGATGCATATGCTGAATTTTGGGAGCACGGATCCGCTGTGTCCATGTGTGTAGAATCCAAAAGAAGAAGAAAATGTCCAGCTTCACCGAATCCATGAAAAAAAGTTTTCTTTATTCACAAACTTATAACATGGAGGATACAAACTTCAGCACAAACCATATGGGTATGAATCTCAACGCGTTTCTGAGACTAAGCTCCCTTAATCATGACAAAGGCACTCAGACTAAATGTCTGCTCTAGCTGCAAGCTATGCCCTGCTGGCCTCCCTAGCTGCTGTCCTTGCTTTGCATGGCACCATCCCAGGTTGAGTCTGTGACTTCATTGTCCACCACCTCGTCTTCCACTTCTACACTTTGTCCTCCATCCTTACTTTTTGGCTTAACAACATCACTTGTTGGCAACTGTGTCTCATCATCTACCTTTTGAGGCATTAATTGCCATTCAGTACAATCGTCTGCTTAAATATTTGGGAAACTTTACACACAAGCTCCTCATGTCTATCTAAAACGCGCAGGGGGAGAGGCCAGAATAAATAAATGGAAGTGTAAAGAGCTCCTCAAAGTGTCTCTGAGTTTGGGATCACTTGTCTCCTGGGACTCACCATGGTGGAAGGAAGGAGGATCATCGTGAGCATTATGTGGTCCAGACTCCTGGCTAGTGAGACTGGACCGTGTGGAAAACAGGGTGCTGCTGGGAAATGTATTGGAAGCATTATCAGAAAATCCAGCCGACCAGCTGTTCGCACTGTTCTGGCTTTAAGAGTGGTGTCCCACGCCCTCCTGAAAAGTGGGACAGGAAGTTAGGTCTCATTGATGAGCGTGTTTGTTGTGTCCCCACAGCAGACTACTCAGTGTACCTTCTCCTGCCCTTCTCCCTTGGTCACTCTGCTCTCTGGTCAGTTGTCTGAGCTGGCATTGTCCTATCTGCATCCTCAGGATCACGCTATATCTGTCCTGATCTCCTTTCTCTTTTGCCACAAAACATCCTCTGCATGCAGCCTTGTTGAGCTCTCAGACTAAATGTCTGCTCTAGCTGCAAGCTATGCCCTGTCTGAGTCGCTACCAGGAGGTCCTATGTGATCCTGCTACATAGCTCCTTGCTCTCTGGGCTAGTTGTAACCCTTAACTGTGTCTTACCCTACTCACTATCTTTTGCCTGGGAAGAACTCAGCTTCCTAACAGTACAGTGCAAAACATTACAATGCACCACATCACAATCCACACTACGCATCACCATCACAATAACACATGACATTACACTTTACTAGAGATGACAAGACAAGCTTGGTGGTACTCGGTTATCACTCGAGTATCATGGTGTTCGAATATGCTCGTTACTTGGCGAACAATGGGCGGTGCTCGAGTTCATTGCAGTAACTGGGTAGCCATTTTTTGTGGGGACTGAAAAAAATTTATATATTTTGATCCATCAAGTATTACATGCTCTGATTGTTTTTGTTTGTGTTATATAGCACACCCCCTTAACATCGTGAGAATATTGGCCCCCTGCTGTCTGCTTTATGAAGTGGGGGGGACCCCATGCCGTTTTTTTTAAATTAGTTATTTAAATAATTTAAAAAAACTGCATGGGGATACCTCTATTCTTGATAACCAGCATTGCGAATGCTGACAGCTGAGGGTTGCAGTCCCCAGCTGTGAGTTTTGCCTGGCTGATTATCCAAAATACAGGAGAACCCATGCCATTTTTTTAAATTATTTATTTAGAGCGCAGGCACTGGCTGATGAATACTTTCATCAGCCGCTGCCTGCTCTCACTGTTATTACCTGCAGCAGGCGGTGGCTGACAGTAGTAGTAGTCCCATCATCCTACACCAGTGACGGGAAGTAAACTTTATATCTCCAATCACAGAAGTGGGCTCACACTGTCATTTAACAGTGTACGAACCACGGCTGGTAAAGATTTTACTGCCAATCCTGGTAAGGATTTTACTGCCAATCAGAAGCAGTGTTTGCCACGCTGTCATGCTCCCCCATTCAAGTGGTTAACTGTTCCCCCGAACCTGACAGACTCGAACATCCAGGGGTCTGCCCATATCTACAGATAATGTTTCCAGCAGGCTTGGCAGCATCACCCGGTCTTCCACACAGTCCAGTCTCACCAGCCTACAGTCTTGATCACTTAATCCACACCCTGATCCTCCTTCTTACCTCCATGTTGAGTGCCAGGAGACTAGTGATCCCACACTAGGACACTACAAAGGGCACTTTACAACAACATTTCTTGATTATGGCCTCCTAACCTGCATGCTCTAAGAGGGAAAAGAGGACATGCTGTTCATGCTGTTTAGTTATGCACAAAACTTAGAGCAGCCACGACCACAAGAGGATGATGGAATGGCAAATTTGGGATAAGGAGGAAGATGATGATGAGACACAGTTGCCGCTAAGTCTTGTTAAGTCACAAAGTCAGGAGGATCAGGATACAGTGGTGGAAGATGAGGTGGTGGAGCACGAAGTCACTGACCCAACCTGGGAAGCTGGCATGCAAAGCAAGGCCAGCAGCACTGAGGGGGAGAGATTGGCAGCACCGAAACAGACAGGAAGAGGAAGTGGAGTGACTAGAGGGAGAAGGCAGGACACTGCTCTGCAGAGCACCGACACTCATGCATTTCTCCGGCAAAGAGTTAGGTGTTCCCCAGTTTGGGACTTTTTTAAAGAGAGTTCTGAGACTAATAAAATGCCATGCCAAGATCAAAAGGGGCATGACCACTAAGAACCTAAGCACCACCACCATTATCAGGCACATCATCTAAGAACCTGACTTGTTGGGCCGAACGCCTGGGTCCACGATTGATGCCATTGGGTGACACCATTGCCTCTTCCCCGGCGCTAGGTGCTTCCCAATCCCCTGTCCAAAACACTTGCATAGATGCCTTCAGTCCTGCACCTATCCTTGCACATTCTGACTAACCATGATCAGGCACTTCCAAATCCTTATGCCAGCACAGCGTTCAGCTATCCCTACCCCAGGCCTTGGAAAAGTACCCAGCTGCCCACACACAGGCTCAAATGCGAAATAAGCACATTGTTGCCATTTAGGTTGGTAGTAATGGTGGATTTCTGCCGACTCATGGTGGCAGCCATGCCTCAGTACTCGGCCCCAGCCACCACTTTTTCTTCGAGTGTGGTGTCCCCACTTTGTACCAATGCGTGTCCAAGAACATTACCCATGCCCTTACCAACGCACTTACTAGCATCGTTCACTAAATGACTGACACGTGGACAAGCGCTTGTGGCCAGGGATGCTAGATGTCCCTAATGGCACACTGGGTGAACATTGAGGAGGTTGGGGCCGAGTCACACTCTGGCACAGTGCATGTGCTCCCGACGCTGAGGATTGCGGGCCCTACTTCTATGAGGGTTTCCTTCACCTCCTACAGCAGTTCCTGCACCCCATCCTGCTCCTGCTCATCCTCTATCTCTGATGTGGTATCTCAGTGCACTTATTCCACATCAGCTGGAAGCTCTTCAGCACTGCCTCAGCAAAGCGGCAACAGGATCTGTTGAATCTAATTTGCCTAGGAGACAAACTGCACTCCATAGCAAAGTTAGTTAAAGGAATAATGTTTTCTCGCATAGCACCTGTCCTCATTCTACGGTAGTGTGACCACAGTCTAAGAGTACCAATACATGACATTTTGAACAGAATGTGTATGAGGGCCTCCTTTAAGTTTAATACAGGGTATATATTTTTTTAAAATCATTATTAAATTTATTTATTTACTTACATACAAGTCATAGGAAAGAATGTTTCTTAACTTTTATCCTGTAAACTACGATTTTTTGTTGATTTTGAATGTTTTATTGTCAATCCTTTAAAGTGGAGTTAAAGTGTGACACCATTGTTCTCAGCAGTAATTTGGGAGTCAGTGATGCTTCCAGGGTCTTCCCCATGCTGTTCTGCTTCCATTCAGCACTTTTTCCTTCCATTTCAACATTTTCACTGCCCCCCAGACTCCTTGTAGAGTCTGCCGGAAAAATGCTAGTATTTCCCATTGACTCCCATTATACTGGTCAACACAAAACAAATCATCAGCAAAGGTAATTTTTCTGTTTTATGGAGTTTGATGTGCTGATTCCAAAAATATGCTTAGTTTTGCACTATCACATAAAGTTTCTGAGATAGAAGTATTATTGTTATTACGTTATTTCTGCATTTTCAATGTATGTGGTTTTTCCTATGTTGTTCCCATTTCTTTGCTTGTCTTAATTGTGAATTTCCTTACGGTGACAACATAAGTAAAGATTTTAGTGAGTTTTATGGCAAGGAGTATTGACAGTGCAGTCAACCAATGACTGCTTCTCAGAAGGTCACATGTTATGGGGAGGAGCTAACTGTTATGAGGTGGTAAGATTTGAGTCAGAAAAAGATGATGATGGCAGCAAGGACTGGTATGTGAGACTCTGAAAGGAGACAGGCCTCTACAGGGATCTGAGCCCTGCCACAGGGAGATAGAAGGGAAGGCAGCAGACAGCCACCACTGTGAGAGGATTTTCACTACATTTCTGGAAGGGCAAGTCGCCTCAGAGGGAAGAAAACAGCTCAGCCACTGAGGTGTAACTGAGTGAGGGTCTCCACAGAGAGAGAACCTGAAAGCAGAAAGCAGCCAATATCACACTGAGAAACTGCCTGTCTGAAAATGTTCATCTGTAAGGCATAGGCTGACCCATTTACCTCACAGCTGTATATAGTTATCTTCCAGATTACCTCCAGTAAAATCAGTTCTAAATACAAGCTGCCTCTGGCATCTCTGGGGAAATATCTACATATAGTCAGTCAGCTCAGTTTCTTAGTTTGTCACCACCATTGAACTGAATTTACTCTACTGTTTGATCTGATTTAAAGGAGAAAAATGCCACGACAGTGTATCAATCATCCGAACAGATTCTGCTATGTGTGTGGTTCTTTTACACCAAAAGGCCAAGTACGTTCAATCACTCATGATATTCAAAAGATGTACCAGATGTACTTTAAGTGTTCACTCGGTGGTCAAGACAAAAGCTGGGCCCCTCATGTGATATGCTCAAGTTGTTCAAATAGTCTTCGTGACTGATTGAATATGAGTTGAGAAAATACTTGGCACTCAGGAGAATTTTTGTTGCAAGGTTCAAAAGTAGATTTTTATTTTGGTGCATCCAGTTCAACATATAAACGTTTTCGGTCTCGACAAATGAGACCTTCATCAGATATAGTTGTCAACGCTGCAGTGTATATACAAAAAACAAAAAGGAGATGCTATAAGCAATGAGAATACTGTTGCACAATAATACAAAAATAAATAAATAAACATGAAATCCATATCATATGACAAAACAGTCTGCATACGATTGCGGGAAATGACGTGCAGTACAGGTGGCAGAATGGGTGAATCCGTTCTAGACCTGCGTGAGACGTGAAACTTGTTCAGGAATTGAGGAAGTGAGATATCCTCCACAGGTAAGTATGGGGATATATGACTAAGGTGCACGGTGGGCTACCTGGAGACCATGGGTTGTGTGTGTATAGGTCACACACTGAGTATGGAGGCAGGGAGTGGGAGCGCAGGGCGCCTGAGGTGCTGGAGGGCAGTATATGGCGCGTGTAGCAAGGCGAGAACACTCGCAATACGAGAAGCGCTGAGCGGTGCCGCTGCCAAGGGCGATGTGTGCGCTGTGCTGCTGAGCAAGGGGACGCTTCCGGGGCTGCTTTTAAAATGCGCGCGTGTCCAGCCTCCCGGCTTGTGATTGGTTGACCGCGACGCAACCAATCACAAGCCGGGACGTCACGGGAGGCTGGACAAGCGCGCATTTTAAAATGCGCGCGTGTCCAGCCTCCCGGCTTGTGATTGGTTGACCGCGACGCAACCAATCACAAGCCGGGACGTCACGGGAGGCTGGACAAGCGCGCATTTTAAAATGCGCGCGTGTCCAGCCTCCCGTGACGTCACGGCTTGTGATTGGTTGCGTCGCCCATGTGACTGCGACGCAACCAATCACAAAGCCGGGACGTAATTTTAAAATCCTTAAGGGCCTGAAATTACGTCACGGCTTGCTGTGATTGGTTGCGTCGCCCATGTGACTGCGACGCAACCAATCACAAGCCGGGACTTCACGTAAAGGAAAGAAAAGCGCGAATTTTAAACAAAGAACGCTGCCGCTTCCCTCGGTAAGGTGCAGGCTGCGTCGGAGAGGTGAGTATAGCAATATTTTTTATTTTAATTCTCTCTTTTACACATTTTTACATTAATGTTGTTTCGATACCGATACCCGATACCACAAAAGTATCGGATCTCGGTATCGGAATTCCGATACCCGCAAGTATCGGCCGATACCCGATACTTGCGGTATCGGAATGCTCAACACTAATGTCACAGAAATTATCCAGCATTTCACCAGCAAAACTGAAGGAAGGGGTATTTGTTGGTCCTCAGATCAGAGAGCTTATGAGAGATGATGTGTTTGAAGGAACTCTAAATGATAAAGAATTGAGATCTTGGAAAAGCTTCAAGTGGATTTGTGAAAACTTCTTAGGAAAAAAAAATCTCCAGAATATGTTGAAGGTGTTGAGGAACTGCTAAATGCATACCAGTTTCTTGGATGTTGCATGTCTCTGAAAATGCACTTTTTGCATTCACATTTAGATTTCTTCCATCAAAATCTTGGGGATGTAAGGGATGAACAAGGCGAATGGGTTCACCAGGACATTAAAGTAATGGAACACCGCTACCAGGGTTTTTGGAATGGCTCAATGATGGCTGATTACTGTTGGATGTTTTATAGGAACAACCCTGAAAAATCGTATCAACGATTGTCTAATGTCAAGCACTTTTCATTTCTGTTCATATTTTGCTTTCTATTTTGCTTGTGAAATTATTTTGGTTCAATAAAAACTGTTTTGTAAGGTGAAGCATTTTTTCTGATATGTAGATTACTGTTTTCTTAATGTCGCCAGTATATTTCCTATACCTTATAATAAAGATGCTGCTCCAGGACAAAAAGATGATTCGGAAAAGTACAACGTCAACTGCGATGATTACAAAAAATATTTTTTTGAAGACATGTGATACTCGTTGTTACTCGAAATGAACATCCGAGTATTGGGAATTGCTTGGGTCAAGCAAAGAGCACCCAAGCATTTTAGTACTCGATCATCTCTACACCTTACATTATAACAATAACCTTGATGTCTTCAAGGGGGAACAGGGCAATATGTCCATCTCCTTAGAGATGCAATACATTTTATACTGCATAGCAGAACTTGTGTGCAGCCATATGAAGGTGATGATTTATTCCTTGAAATCTTGCAACAGTTTTCACATTTGTCTGCTCAGAAGGATAATCTGTAAGATACATAATAACCATAAATCACGGAAGACGAGCCCATAAAACTGTCTCGCATGAATATTGTAATATAGGATTTTTTCATTTGTAAGATGGAATTTGTTAGACAAGTCTATAGACAATGTGCACTTAGTTACTGGAGAAAAATGACATTTTTGGGCTCATTACACATCAGGTGGAATATCGTGCTGACAAACTGCAATTTGCCGTTCTTCTCTGAACTGCTTATAGTTTTCATTTATGACTGATCCCTATACCTGCATGGTTAAAGGGATTGTCCAACTTACAAAAAATGTTTATTCAAAGCACAGAATTTTATAAAATAATAAGAAAGTAAACTCACTAGCCTTAGTGCCCATCAATCCAGCTCAAGCTGCTCCCGTGATCTCTGCTTGACCACTGTGTATAGGGGTATTTTTACTTCCTTTTCAATTAAAGATCAACAGAGAGGCCATCACTAGAGAAGCAGGGAGTTAACTTTTTAAACCCTTTCCGACATCGGGCATAAGAGTATGCCGATGTTGGACTCCCCATATTTGGTGTAGGCTCCGGCGGTGAGCCCACACCTTTCCGGGCACATGTCAGCTGATTTATACAGCTGACATGTGCCCACAACAGCCGCAGGTGGCATCGCGATTCACCCATGGCTGTTAACTAGTTAAATGTCACTGTCAATTTCACAGTGGCATTTAACTCACACTTATCAGAAGCGCATCACTAATCCTGCCCCCGTCACATGATCGTTGGTCACCGATGGGTCGGCATGACAACCAGAGGTCTCCAGCAGACCGGTAAGGTTGTCATAGCAAGTGAGCATTTCTGCTACACACATGTGATCTGATCATCACCTGTATGTAGCAGAGCCGATCAGGCAACTGCAGCTAAGAGTCTCCTATGGAGACTATTGAAGCATGCAAAAAAAAACATTTTAAAAAATATAAAAAAAATATAAAAGTTCAAATCACCCCCTTTCGCCACATCCAAAATAAACAATAAAAAATTTCAAACATACACATATTTGGTATCACCGCATTCAGAATCATTAAAAATAATTAACCCAATCGCTAAATGGAGTAACGAGATAAAAAGTCAAAACGCCAGAATTACGTTTTTTTTGTCACGCAACATTGCATTAAAATGCAATAACGGGCGATCAAAAAATCGTATCTGCACAAAAATGGTATCATTAAAAATGTCAGCTCGGCAAGCAAAAAATAAGCCCTCACCCAACTCAAGATCATGACAAATGGAAGCGCTATGGGTATCGGAAAATGGCACAAATTTTTTTTTTTAATGTAATAAAAAAGCAAAACCAAAAACAATTTTGCAGTTTCACCGCACTTGGAATTTTTCTCCCGTTTTCCAGTACACGATGTGTTAAAAAGTACAACTCGTCTGCAAAAAAACAAGCCCTCACATGGCCATGCTAATTAAAAAATAAAAATTTATGGCTCTGGGAAGAAAAGGAGAAAAAAATGAAAATGAAAAATCAAAAATACCTCTGGCTGTTAACCCCTTCACCCCCAAGGGTGGTTTGCACGTTAATGACCAGGCCAATTTTTACAATTCTGACCACTGTCCCTTTATGAGGTTATAACTTTGGAACGCTTCAACGGATCTTGGCGATTCTGACATTGTTTTCTCGTGACATATTGTACTTCATGATAGTGGTAAAATTTCTTTGATATAACTTGCGTTTATTTGTTAAAAAAAACGGATATTTGGCGAAAATTTAGAAAATTTCGCAATTTTCCAACTTTGAAGTTTTATGTCCTTAAATCACAGACATATGTCACGCAAAATACTTAATAAGTAACATTTCCCACATGTCTACTTTACATCAGCACAATTTTGGAACCAAATTTATTTATTTTTATTGAGTTATAAGGGTTAAAAATTGACCAGCAATTTCTCATTTTTACAACACCATTTTTTTTCAGGGACCACATCTCATTTGAAGTAATTTTGAGGGGTCTATATGACAGAAAATACCCAAGTGTGACACCATTCTAAAAACTGCACCCCTCAAGGTGCTCAAAACCACATTCAAGAAATGTATTAACCCTTCAGGTGTTTCACAGGAATTTTTGGAATGTTTGAAAAAAAGTTAAATGTTCATTTTTACACAAAATTTATTTCAGCTCCAATTTGTTTTATTTTACCAAGGGTAACAGGAGAAAATGGACCCCAAAAGTTGTTGTACAATTTGTCCTGAGTACGCTGATACCCCATATGTGGGGGTAAACCACTGTTTGGGCGCATGGCAGAGCTCAGAAGGAAAGGAGCGCCATTTGACTTTTCAATGCAAAATTGACTGGAATTGACATGGGACGCCATGTTGCGTTTGGAGAGCCCCTGATGTGCCTAAACATTGAAACCCCCCACAACTGACACCATTTTGGAAAGTAGACCCCCTAAGGAACTTATCTAGGTGTGTGGTGAGCACTTTGACCCAACAAGTGCTTCACAGAAGTTTATAATGCAGAGCCGTAAAAATAAAAAATCATATTTTTTCACAAAAATGATTTTTTAGCCCCCAGTTTTGTATTTTGTATTTTCACAAGGGTAACAGGATAAATTGGACCCCAAAAGTTGTTGTCCAATTTGTCCTGTGTACGCTGATACCCCATATGTGGGGGTAAACCACTGTTTGGGCGCATGGCAGAGCTCGGAAGGGAAGGAGCGCCGTTTGGAATGCAGACTTAGATGGATTGGTCTGCAGGCGTCACATTGCATTTGCAGAGCCCCTGATGTACCTAAACAGTAGAAACCCCCACAAGTGACCCCATATTGGAAATTAGACCCCCCAAGGAACTTATCTAGATGTGTTGTGAAAACTTTGAACCCCCAAGTGTTTCACTACAGTTTACAACGCAGAGCCGTGAAAATAAAAAATCTTTTTTTTCCCACAAAACTTATTTTTTAGCCCCCAGTTTTGTATTTTCCCAAGGGTAACAGGAGAAATTGGACCCCAAAAGATGTCCTGAGTACGCCGATACCCCATATGTTGGGGTAAACCCCTGTTTGGGTACACGGGAGAGCTCTGAAGTGAAGGAGCACTGTTTTACTTTTTCAACGCAGAATTGTCTGGAATTGAGATCGGATGCCATGTCCCGTTTGGAGAGCCCCTGATGTGCCTAAACAGTGGAAACCCCCAAATTATAACTGAAACCCTAATCCAAACACACCCCTTACCCTAATCCCAACGGTAACCCTAACCACACCCCTAACCCTGAAACACCCCTAACCCTAATCCCAACCCTATTCCCAACCGTAAATGTAATCCAAACCCTAACCCTAACTTTAGCCCCAACCCTAACTGTAGCCTTAACCCTAGCCCTAACCCTAGCAATAACCCTAGCCCTAACCCTAGCCCTATTCCTAGCAATAACCCTAGCAATAACCCTAGCCCTAACCCTAGCCCTAACCCTAGCAATAACCCTAGCAATAACCCTAGCCCTAACCCTAGCCCTAACCCTAGCAATAACCCTAGCCCTAACCCTAGCAATAACCCTAGCCCTAACCCTAGCCGTAACCCTAGCCCTAACCCTAACCCTAATGGGAAAATGGAAATAAATACATTTTTTTTATTTTTTTATTTTTCCCTAACTAAGGGGGTGATGAAGGGGGGTTTGATTTACTTTTATAGCGGGTTATTTAGCGGATTTTTATGATTGGCAGCCGTCACACACTGAAAGACGCTTTTTATTGCAAAAAATATTTTTTGCGTTACCACAGTTTGAAAGCTATAATTTTTCCATATTTGAGTCCACAGAGTCATGTGAGGTCTTGTCTTGTTTTTTGCGGGACGAGTTGACGTTTTTATTGGTAACATTTTCGGGCACATGACATTTTTTGATCGCTTTTTATTCCGATTTTTGTGAGGCAGAATGATCAAAAACCAGCTATTCATGAATTTCTTTTGGGGGGGGCGTTTATACCGTTCCACGTTTGGTAAAATTGATAAAGCAGTTTTATTCTTCAGGTCATTACGATTACAGCGATACCTCATTTATATCATTTTTTATGTTTTAGCGCTTTTATACGATAAAAGCTATTTTATAGAAAAAATAATTATTTTGGCATCGCTTTATTCTCAGGACTATAACTTTTTTATTTTTTTGCTGATGATGCTGTATGGTGGCTCTTTTTTTGCGGGACAAGATGACGTTTTCAGCGGTACCATGGTTATTTATATCTGTCTTTTTGATCGCGTGTTATTCCACTTTTTGTTTGGCGGTATGGTAATAAAGCGTTGTTTTTTGCCTCGTTTTTTGTTTTTTTTCTCACGGTGTTTACTGAAGGGGTTAACTAGTGGGACAGTTTTTGTAGGTTGGGTCGTTACGGACGCGGCGATACTAAATATGTGTACTTTTATTGTTTGTTTTTTTTTATTTAGATAAAGAAATGTATTTATAGGAATAATATATATATTTTTTTTCTTTATTTAGGAATTTATTTTTTATTTATTTTTTTACACATGTGGAAATTTTTTTTTTTACTTTTTTACTTTGTCCCAGGGGGGGACATTACAGATCGGTGATCTGACAGTGTGCACAGCACTCTGTCAGATCGGCGATCTGCTGTGCAGGGCTGCAGGCTTACCAGCGCCTGCTCTGAGCAGGCACTCGGTAAGCCACCTCCCTCCCTGCAGGACCTGGATGCCGCGGCCGTCTTGGATCCGGGACCTGCGGCGAGGAGGGAGGTAGGAGACCCTCGGAGCAACGCGATCACATCGCGTTGCTCCGGGGGTCTCAGGGAAGCCCGCAGGGAGCCCCCTCCCTGCGCGATGCTTCCCTATACCGCCGGTACACCGCGATCATGTTTGATCGCGGTGTGCCAGGGGTTAATGTGCCGGGGGCGGTCCATGACCGCTCCTGGCACATAGTGCCGGATGTCAGCTGCGATATGCAGCTGACACCCGGCCGCGATCGGCCGCGCTCCCCCCGTGAGCGCGGCCGATCGCGTATGACGTACTATCCCGTCAGTGGTCATACGGGCCCACCCCACCTCGACGGGATAGTACATCAGATGTCAGAAAGGGGTTAAAGGGTTAAAACTACATCATATATTCACACAGGTCCTAAAAGTAGATAAAAAGAACTAAAATAAACAAATGAGTCAAAAATATTAGACTTTGTCATATTATATTTTAGAAAAATGATCTAATATCACATATTTGTGAGTGGCAAAAGTATGTGAACCTTTGCCTTCAGTATCTGGTGTAACCCTCTTATGCTATGCAGCAAGATCTGCATCTAAACATTCATGGTAATTTTTCATTAGAGCTTGACAGGGCTGCCACCTGGAATTTCAGGGCCCCAGGGGTGAGCTTCGGCCGGTTCTCCCCGGTTCGATGGAACCACTTGTTAAAAAAGCAGCCGGTTCCCCGAACAGGGGAGATTCAGAGTAGCGATCCAGTACCACACTGCCCAACCGTCCCATATCCCGCAGGGCAGTCCCGATTTTGAGAGTGCCCCATGGTCCTGCACTGCAGAGCCGCATCCCTCCACCCGCAGAGTGCTGCACACCACATATATGGTTGTCACTGCTCTGTGCGCACAGGACCTGTGATGAGGTGACAGGAGGGGATGAGTCAGGAGTCACATGATCAAGGGCCTCAGTGTTTTGCAGGACTCTGCTGGTTGTCATGGTGTTGGATGAGGGTAAGCTTACGTGTGGGGTCAGGAGGGGTTTACAGTGTGAATGTACCAGAGCCGTGTGTGTACGAGGTGCACAGAGCTGAGCCGTGCGTTTATGAGGTGTACAGAGCGGAGCCGGGTGTGTGCAAGGTGTACGGAGCTGAGCCATGTGTGTATAAGGTGTACGGAGCAGAGCCGTGTGTGCAAGGTGTATGGAGCAGAGCCGTGTGTGTACGAGGTGTACGGAGCAGAGCCATGTGTGTATGAGGTTACGGAGTGGAGCCATGTGTGTACGAGGTGTACGGAGCAGAGCCGTGTGTGCAAGGTGTACAGATCGGAGTCGCGTCTGTAGGAGTAACTATGTGTGGCCATTATACAGTATTGAGCATCATGTGGGGCGATTATACAGTATTGAGCATCATGTGTGGCCATTATACAGTATGGAGCCTCATGTGGGGCCATTATACAGTATGGAGCATCATGCGAGGCCATTATACAGTATGGAGCATCATGTGTGGCCATTATACAGTATGGAGCATCATGTGTTGCCATATTGTTTTGTTTATAATTATTGTTTATGAACAGTGTGATCAGCAGTGCTAAATGGGTGTGGTTGGGACATAGATATGGGTGTGACTAGTTGTGAAATGGGTGTGCAAACTTTATCCCTCTTTCCCTTCTTCAAAAGTTGGGAGGTATGGTTTGACTGCACCCCTACTTGTATATGTTTTAGGAAAAGGTGTGTGTAAATGGGTGTGGATTAAAAATTTGTGTTGTTTTCCAACACACAAACACAGAACCTGTTGTTAAAAATTTGAATCTCACCCCTGCAGGGCCCCATACTGGCAACATTTTCAGGCCCACTTGAGACTCTTCCCAGGCTCCACCTACACTCCTTGAACATTCCACAGTCTCACCTCCCACTCTTTGAAAAACTCTACTTCTTCATCATGTCCTCACCAACCACACATTAACAGTTCCGATCTAACACTATATCACATACAGTTGAAAACAGAAGTTTACATACACTATATAAAAAGATTCGTACATGTTTTTCTCAATATCTGACATGAAATCAGAATAAACCTTTCAAATTTTAGGTCAATTAGGATTACCATAATTATTAGCATTTGCCAAATGCCAGAATCATGAGAGAGAGAGAGAATGTTTTAAGTCATTTTTATTACTTACTGCAAGGTCAAAAGTTTACATACATTTTGTTAGTATTTAGTACCATTAAACTGAGTGACTTGGGTCAAATGTTTGGGATATCCTTCCACAAGCTTCTCACAATAGTTGGTCGGAATTTGAGCCCATTCCTCATGACAAAACTGGTGTAACTGATTACGGTTTGTACGTCGCCTTGCTCGCACCTGCCTTTTCAGCTTTGCCCATAAATTTTCAATAGTATTGAGATCAGGGCTTTGTGATGGCCACTCCAAAACATTGACTTTGTTATCCTTAAGCCCCTTTGTTACCATTTTGGCAGTATGCTTCGGGTCATTGTCCATTTGGATGACCCATGAGCCCAAGCTTTAACTTCCTGGCTGATGTCTTGAGATGTTGCTTCAGTATTGCCACATAATCTTCTTTTCTCTTGATGCCATCTATTTTGTGAAGTGCACCAGTCCCTCCTGCAGCAAAGCAACCCCACAACATGATGCTGCCACCCCCATATTTCACAGTTGGATGGTGTTCTTAGGTTTCCAAGCTTTTCACTTTTTCCTCCAAATGTAATAATGGTCATTATGCCCAAAAAGCTAAATTTTAGTTTAATCAGACCACAGGACATGTCTCCAAAAAATTAGATCTTTGTTCCTGTGCGAATTAGCAAACATTATTCTGGATTTTTATGTTTGTTTTGGAGTAATGGCTTTTTCCTGGCAGAGTGTCCTTCAGCCCATGTTGATACAGTACTTGTTTCACTGTGGATATTTACACAATCTTACCAGCTTCTGCCACCATTTTCACAAAGTCTTTTGCTTTTGTCCTTGGGATGATATGCACATGTCGGACTAAAGCACGTTCATCTCTGGGACACAGAACCTGTCTCTTTCCTGAGCGGTATAATGGCCTGGACATTCCCATCGTGTTTGTACTTGTGTATAATTATTTGTACAGATGAACAAGGCACCTTCAGCTATCTTGAAATTGTACCCAAGGATGAGCCAGACTTGTTGAAGTCCACAATTCTCTTCCTGATATCTTAGCTGATTTCTTTAGACTTTCCCATGATGCTACACAAAGAAGCAGTGTGTTTCAGGTGTATATTAAAATACAATCACAGGTGTCACTCTAATAAACTCAGCTGTTGCCAAAAAAGAAGCTTCCATGACATCATCATATGGGCAGGCCAGAATTTTTTAAAGGCATTTGAAGTACGTAATAAAAATGCCTTGAAACATTCGATCTCTCTCATTATTTTGGAATTTAGCAAATATTAATAATTATGGTAATCCTAAATTACCTAAAACAGGAAAGGTTTATCCTGATTTCATGTCAGATATTGAGAAAAACATGCATATGTGTCTTTTTATATACTGTATAACTGTTCATAGCCATCAGCTTTTGTTTTGGCCAAAAGATTTTTTAAGCTTGCCACCACGACAAGATAGACTCAGAGGCCCTATTCTACCCTAACCTATTAAAAATGGCAGGCAGAAGATAGAGACAGAATGAGAAAAAGAAAAAAACAGCTCACCCTCGCCCTAGGCTGTTGGAGGCACGGAATCATTAGGACTAGATGAAATCCTATACCAATATCCAATCTTAATACCTGCAGCCTGAAGCGTCTGAACACTCACAAAGAATTGATGTTCCATTATTGAAAAAAAATATTCATCCGTCTTGCAATTGTTTTGTGTTTAAAAGTGTAATTCACTTGCATGTGGGTTTTTTCAATTAATTGCCTTCTCTTTATTTTATTTACACCTGATAATTACATTGTTTTTATGTTGATCATTTGATGTGACATGTGTGTTTCTATTAATGGATGGTTATTTAAATGTTTATGCGATCAGTTAGATTGCAGCTCTGACAAAGAACCCCACATGTGTTTGAAATGCGTTGCTGCTATGCTGTCTTTTTATTAGCAATTTTTCATGTTTTTACAAATCTTCTATAAATCTTGCTGGATCAATTATTTTTTTGCATGCAGAAGACAGAGACGACCTCCAACTTTACACTGCACGAGCAGGGAGGGGGGCATAAGAAGAGTAGCAGGTGGGTGGGCCAGCGGGTGGGCAAATGGGAGCTTGGATGGGAGAATAGAAGGTTGAATGAATGGGTGAGTGGACAGGCAAGTGGGCGGGAAGGCACATGCACTGTTAGGGTTGGCGGAATGCACCGAGTATATATATGTATTAATAGGTGCATTCGCAACCCGGGGTCCACTGTGCAGGAGAGGAACCTGCTGCTGGGAAATGGCGGCGCTATATGGCAGTATAAGCGAACTCTGTTAACTCCACAGATTTGCTAGAAACAAGATGCTGTGCCCTGTTAACCTCACAGAGGTACACAGCTACCAAACATAGCAAAACTGTGGTGTTGCAGTCAAAGAAACAGACAAACAACTCTTCACCGGAGGTGCCGGTATTCTAGCGGCTTATTTCAGCCAAGGCCCTGAATACACACATACAAACTCCTCACCGGAGGTGCCGGTATTCTAGGGGCTTATTTCAGCCAAACCCTAACCACATCCAGACATGACCACACTGTAGCTGAGCTCTTAGACTTTGGTTTGATACTAGGGCATGACTGCACCTTTTATAGCTGTAGCAGACAAGGACCTTCCAAGTGGTCCAATAGGAGCTGCTACAGGGCCTGAGCATGTGACCCCCGACCTCCAATGAGAGGTTCTCCCGTGGGCATGCTCAGTGTGTGCAGAGCAGGACTGAGTCCCAGAAAAGCCTGCACGCCGCTGATCAATGCTGGGTACAAAAGCAGAACCTGGAAAGGCAGCAGTAACCCTTTGCACAGTATCAGGCTGAGTGAGATGCTGGGACCGACGTCTCCGCTGAGCAGGCTCCACTGCGGCTGAAGCAGAATGGGAGACCGCAGCAGACATGGCTTGAGATTCCCCCTGTGCAGCGGTGGGGACTGGACTCCTAACATGCACTTCATCACCTTCGGGCCCTCAACTCCTGAATACAATGTGCCACAAGGTCTCAGGGAGCACCAGAAGCTCAGGAACAGAGGGTGGGACAGCAGCATCTAACGTCACTGATGTCAAACGCGGCCGCCCCACACTGCTGCAGCCATACAATGTAAGTAGCTGCGGCTGTGATTGGGGTCCCAGGGCTTATTAAAAGATAGTAAAGTAATTAGCCCAGGCCCCAGTGTGCCACACAGTCTGCCAAGCTGTCTATACAGTGGCTCAGCTGTGTTGCCTCAGCGCATGCTGCGCAGTATGTCTCACTCAGTCCGGGCCCCCCTCTCTGCTTCTGCCCTCTGGGCTCCATACACCAGTAATTGCCGTAATGCTCTAATGGTGGCCCTGGAGGTTCACATCGTCTTGGAAGAAGTTTAGTCCATTCCTCCCAACAAAACAGCAACAACTCTGTTATGTTGGTTTTCTCCCATGAACTGCTCACTTCAGGTCTTTCACATTTCCAAAGGATTAAGGTGAGGACTTTGATTTGTCCATTTCAAAACTTTAAGTTTTATTCTTCTTTAGCCGTTCTTTTGTAGAACGACTTGTGTAAGCGATAACTGCACCAAAGTGTCTGCAGTCAGTCACCACATAATATGCAGATACTGTATGGCATTTCAGATATTCATGATAAAACAATACTTATATACCACCCATCAATAAAAGTTCTTCTGAACCAAACTTAAATTAGCATAAATCCCTAAAATGAGCCTGATTTCTTTCAGTAGAACCGTAATAGATGCAGCTCTTGTATCCATAAAACCGATGTGAAACAATTGTCTGAAACCATCCTAATTATGTAATTCTGTTAGCTAGGATTTTAAGGATTTTACAGATTCCACAAGCTTTCCAGTACCGTCTGTAACAAATGGCTTCTGCCAATGAGGCTTTCAGGTGAATGAGAAGGTTGTTTATTAAAAAGAGTAAAGTAAGATTGGAAGCTGTATGCGACTGCATCTAATGTAGAATACTCTGGCAATATTAAAAATCACTGTATCCGTAAGACTATGGGGTTTTTCTAGCTTATTTTATCTGGATGTAGTTTTGAGCTCCAAATTCAAGTTCTATTGTGCTACATTTTTGGTGCATTTATAGGGGAAAGATCTTATACAGAAGTCGTCTCCAACCAATGGCCATCCAGATGTGAATATACAACTTCTAACATTCTCTTATAGCAGAAACTATTTTGGGGTCTGATCAGGGATCTGATTTATTTATGAGTATAGACAGGGATCTAATTAATTTATGGCTATAGTCTTGCTTTTGTATTTATTTTGGTGTCTGTTTTGGAATCTAATTTTTTAAGAGGGCTGGTCTTTGGTCTAATTAAGGGGTCTGGTGTCATTGTTTTGATCTGGGTTTGGCATATTTTGCTGTTGACTTTTTTTTTACTACCTAGTCTTGGGTCTGATGTGTCAGATTACCTGGTAGGATTGGTTCTGAATTTATTTGGTCTAGTCTGGCATCTCAAGTAAAGTTTCTGGGGTCTTGTTAATTTTTGGTAGCTGGTCTGAGTTCTCAGTAAATGTATGAGTTTTGTCTGGAATTTGATTCAGCATTTTTTTTACTTGTGTCTGAGAATTTTCACATAACTTTTTTTTTTAAGGTGCTTCAGCTGCATCCGCATGCTATAAGCGATCAGCCTGCAAAAAATTAATGTCTCATAGTGGGACAAAGGAAAAAAGTAAAAAAAAAAAAGTAAAAAAAATAAATTTTTAATAATTGTTAATATATATTAAAATTAAAAAAAAAAAAAAAAAAAAAATAAAAAGATATTGTACCCATAAATAAGTATTTGCATGAAAAAAGTAAACAAAAACAGTACAGACATTTGGAATCGTCGTGTCCGCAACGACCTGACCTATAAAACATTACTCTGTAGGCCAAAATATGTAAAAATTAAAGCTCTCAAAATATGGTGATATAAAAAACTAGTTTTTGCAATAAAAAGCGTCTTTTAGTGTTTGAGAGCTGCAAAACATAAAATCTCGATATAAATCTGGTATCGCTGTAATCGCACCGACCCGAAGAATAAAGTCGCCTAATTATTATTATTATTATTTATTGTTATAGCGCCATTTATTCCATGGCGCTTTACATGTAAGGAGGGGTATACATAAAAAAAATAAAAACAAGTACAATAATCTTAAACAATGCAAGTCATAACTGGTACAGGAGGAGAGAGGACCCTGCCCGCGAAGGCTCACAATCTACAAATCACTTATACCACACGAGGAACGGTGTAAAAAATAAATAAAACCAATTCTTCACCTGCTGTTGATTTTTTCCATTCGACCTCCCAAAGATTGCAGTAAGGCACGGCGCACATTTATGCTGCCTTCTGCGCTGAGTGCTTAAACCGGGGTTTTCATGTAAAGCTCTGAAACACATGATTCAGACAGAACCTCTGGCGGAAAATTGCCTATAATGAGGCAGATGGAGGCACTGTGGATGCCATATGACCTGTGATCTGGCTATGTCCTTCTTTTTAGGATTGCATAAAAGTGCCATCGGCCACAGTTTTGTGCACTTCTGAAGGACACCGCTGAACAGAGGCCAGATGGAGTCCAGAGTAAATCTGCTGCCTCATTATAGTGAATGGATCCCTCGGGGGTTTCATCTGAATCACGTCACTCAGAGACTTACATCGAAACCCCAAAGTAAGTGCTCAGCGTAGAGCGGCGGATAAATGTGATCCCAAACGTTATGTAAAATGTTCCCAATAAAAGCTTCAACTCAATCCACAAAAAAGCAAGTCCCCACTCAGGTCTGTCATCTCTTAATGAAAATATAGGGGGCTTCCATGTTTCTGGTAGTACAAAGGCTATGTTCCCAAATCCATATGCCCCTTCCCTTTTGAGCCCCACAATGTGCCTAAACCACATATAGCATCCACATGTTTGGCATTTTTGAAGCGGAGAGCCCATCTAACTTACGGGTGCATGTCTCCAGAAGCACGGGCTGGGCATAATGTACTAGTGATTGCAACATACTGATCACTATAGCGTACTGGTCATTATGATGGCAGTTTGCAATTTTCACTCCGCAGTAGTGTTGAGCGATACCGTCCGATACTTGAAAGTATCGGTATCGGAAAGTATCGGCCGATACCGGCAAAGTATCGGATCCAATCCGATACCGATACCCGATACCAATACAAGTCAATGGGACTCAAGTATCGGACGGTATTCCTGATGGTTCCCAGGGTCTGAAGGAGAGGAAACTCTCCTTCAGGCCCTGGGATCCATATTAATGTGTAAAAGAAAGAATTTTAAAATGCGCGCGTTTCCAGCCTCCCGTGACGTCCCGGCTTGTGATTGGTTGCGTCGCGGTCAACCAATCACAAGCCGGGAGGCTGGACACGCGCGCATTTTAAAATGCGCGCGTGTCCAGCCTCCCGTGACGTCCCGGCTTGTGATTGGTTGCGTCGCCCATGTGACCGCGACGCAGCCAATCACAAAGCCGGAACGTAATTTTAAAATACTGAATGACCTGAAATTACGTCACGGCTTGCTGTGAATGGTTGCGTCGCCGCCACATGGGCGGCATGCGACCAATCACAAGCCGGGACTTCACGTAAGGAAGTAAACGCGCGAATTTTAAACAAAGAACGCTGCCGCTTCCCTCGGTAAGGTGCAGGCTGCGTCGGAGAGGTGAGTATAGCAATATTTTTTATTTTAATTCTCTCTTTTACACATTTTTACATTAATGTTGTTTCGATACCGATACCCGATACCACAAAAGTATTGGATCTCGGTATCGGAATTCCGATACCCGCAAGTATCGGCCGATACCCGATACTTGCGGTATCGGAATGCTCAACACTACTCCGCAGCATTTATTGCTGCTTGTTTCTGGAGAATACTTAGGGTATGTGCACACGTGTTCTTGAGGTCTGCGGATTTTTCTGTAGCGGATTTGTGAAAACCGCAGGTAAAAGGCACTGCGTTTTACATGCGGATTTCCTGTGGAATTACCGCGGATTTACCACGGTTTTTGTGCGGATTCCACTGCGGTTTTACACTTGCAGTTTTCTATTATGGAGCAGGTGTAAAACCGCTGCGGATTCCCCACAAAGAATTGACATGCTGCGGAATGTAAACCGCTGCTTTTCCGCGCGTTTTTTTCTGCAGCATGTGCACTGCGGATTGCGTTTCCCATAGGTTTACATTGTACTGTAAATGCATGGGAAACTGCTGCGGACCCGCAGCTGCGGAAATGCTGCAGATCCACAGCAAAATCCGCAGCGTGTGAAAAAGCCTTACAGAGTCAAAATTGGCACTAAACTTTTAGATAAATTCCCAACAGGGTATAATTTCCAAAATGCTGTCACTTGAGGGGGGATCCTCTTCTAACAATTAGGAGCTCTGTATATGGAGTCCGCAATCTGTTCTAGGAAAATCTGCACTTGAGGAGGCAAATAGTGCTCCGTTCCTCCAGAGTCTCTCCGTATGGCAAAGTAGTACTGAACAGCCACATATGGGGTATTGCCACATTCAGTAGAAATTGTGGTACATATTATGTTGCCATTTTTACCCACTTCTTGTGTGAAAATCTTGGGCTAAAACTATTTTGGTGGTAAAAATGTGATAACTTTTTCTTTACCGCCCAACGGTATAAAATTCTATGACACACTTGTGGTGTCAATATGATCACTGCACCCCTAGATTAATTCATTGGGAGGTGCAATTTGTAAAATGGGGTCACTTATGGGGGGTTCTGCTGTTCTGACACCTCATGCGCTCTCTAAGTGGGTCATGGCACCTGCAAACCATAATAGTAAAATCTGGCGCTCCTTGCCTTTTGAGCCTTGCACTGTGCCTGAAAAATATTTCCCGATTACATGTAGGGTACTGGTGCACTCAGAAAAAAAATTGAACTCAGTTTGTTGTAAAAAAAAAATGTCCTATTAGCAATTAGAAAAATTAAAAACTTGGGGCTGAAACTACATTTTAGTGGAAGAAATGTATACTCAATAGTATAAAATACTGTGAGGCACACATGATATCAATATTATCACTGCACCCATAGATGAATACGGTCCCTCAGCGTCCTCCCTGGCCAATTCTGCTACAGTTATGTGCTCTTGAGACTATTTCGCACCAAACACTAGAACTTCAGCCCCCGACGTCAGCTGCCACATGGTGAGCGACCTACCCTCTTGTACAATTCTGTATTCTTCTGCAGTACTTTCTATGGCCTCTAGTACATTACAGGGAACCTACCACCTTTAACGGTAATGCAGCATCCTTTCTGCTTAAGCTCACTGCAGATGGGGGATACCTCAGTCGTTTCGCCCTGGTACTGAGGGCATCAGCCCATGCGATAAGTTGCCACATCATGGAGTCTCCTACGACCCTGTACTCTCCTGGCCTTTCCTTCAGCCTCTGTCCCAACACTGCTGTAGCCTGCTGCTGTTCTAGCCTGCTGCTGTGGATGGCTTGGCGCCTGCTTTAGAACATTATGTGGTCACTGCGTAGTCCTGGCATTAAGCCCGTCTGGACTGTCAGGGCACTCAAGCCCCCCTGAGATGTTCAGCTTTCGGACTACATAGGATCAAAAATAGGAAGTTCAGGATACCGTCCTCCATCTTGTTGCTAAATTTAGGTAATTTGCTTTCCCTATGAAAACTATACACATAGCAGCAGTAGTGTCTTAAATGCATAACATGAAACATACACAGTATAACATTACACATAAATATTTATATATATATATATATATATATATATATATATATATATCAAGTCAGAAATCTCAAAGGTGAAGACTCTGCACCCCCTACAATGCCACTCTTAAACCATTCCAGCAAAATCTGAACTCTAATATGATGCCTCTCCCCTTCTGAGCTTTGCACTGTGCCTCAAAAGTTGTATTCTTCCACATATGGGGTATTATTGTACTCAGGAGAAATTGCACTACAAATTGTATGGTGCAATTTCTCCTGTTACCTTTATTAAAATACAAAATTCGGGGCTAAAATAACATTTTTGTGGGCAAAATGTGATTTTATTATTTTCACGGCTCAACGTCATAAACTTCTTTGAAGCACCTACGGGTTCAAGGTGCTCACCACATATCTCAATTCATTACATGAGGGGTCAAGTATCCAAAATAGGGTCACTTGTGAGGGGTTCCACTGTTTAGGCACATTAGGGGGCCTCCAAATGGGATATGATGTCCGCTAATGATTCCAGGAAATTTTACATTCAATAAGTCAAATGATACTGCTTCCCTTCCGAGCCCTGCCATGAGTCCAAACAGTAGTTTTCTCCCTTATATAGGGTATTGGCATATTGACAGAAGACACATTGGGGCAAGAGGACACATGAGGAGTAGAAAACAAGTTGGAAGGGATTGACACATTGGATGGGAAAGAACCAAGGGAAGGTGTGAACAGACTAGAAAACAAAGACACATTCGGAGGTGAGGGTATGGGGGTGGGTAATGTTTTTTGACATTTTTACGTTTCCTGGATGTGGTTTTGCTGCTTCCTCATCTTTTTCCTTCCTGTTGATGGGAGTAGAAATCTGGGCTGCTTCACTCGCCTGCATGGTAGAAGTGGAAGGCTGGGCTGCTGCACTTGGCTGCATGGTAGAAGTGGAAGGCTGGGATACTGCAATCGGCTGCATAGTGTTGAAACAGTCCTAATGTCCAGCGGTGGTTGTGGTGGTGGTGGATAGTGCCAATGATGCTGACCTGGAGCTTGTTGTCCTGTAGGGAAAGAATGTGGTACCTGCTGCTGATATCGGGACCGCTGCATGGCCTCGGTGTAAGCATCCTGACAGGCCTTCATCACATAGAGCTGGAGATCAGGACTAAGGTTTTCCATCACGCCCCGTTCTATAGCGGAAAAATATTATCGCCCCTGTCTATTAAGGTCGTCTTCCAGGCAGTCAATGCGTTTGTGGACATCCTTGCATACCAATGCGTTCCCATAGACAGTAATGCGTTCTTTTTAATGCAATCATCCCCAATCATCCGCATGCGGATGATTGCGCAATATTTGACGCCTCAAAAATGCAACATGTTGCGTTCGCCGGACACTGCCACACACCGCAAAACGATGCATGTGTAGGCATCCGTATGCAAACGCAGGCAAAAACAAGTCCCTGCATACACAATGTTAAAGATATGTAAGCATGACGCATGCGGATCATACGCTGCACACTGCATTGTGAATCAAATGTAGTCATCCAGCTACTGCTAAAGTGTCTTACTCCTGCACCTGTTCCCCTCTGGGCCAGTCCGACCCTTCCCACAATAGACTTAAACCGGCAGGGTTCCCTAAACTCCCTAGTCTAGTCATTACCCCTAGTATGGCTTTGAAATCCTCGTTATGACCAATCAATGATAGTTAGCACCGAATAGATTGTATTACCATATTAAAGAGTTCTGTAAAGACTTTGATGAAGGAGCCAATTATGAAACTCGGGCTGTTAGTATATTAATCAGGATAATTATTCATGGATTCATTCAGTTGCATATTTATTTTTCACACACTCCTGATGCAGCAGAATTGGAAAGCCTTGAGATTACGTTACACCAGCGATTAATAGTTTGGGTTTTAATAATTGAGCTGAAGATGAAGATCTATGTAGTCTACAACTGCTGAATCTACATTCATTTGTAGACGTGTATCTCAGCGGTTGTTTGGCACTTACTCAACATTATTGAAGTGAATTGGGGGTCTCCAGATTTATTTAAGATGCTTCAGTGTCATTGGCTTTGACTAAAAGGTTCAATTTTAGAGTGCAACCTAAAAGACTGGTGTTATTAAAAAATGACTAATAGTTTAAATCAATTTTTTTCCTTGTATTTTTTTATGGGATACTTTTTTTGCTTATCATGACGATCTGTATTTAATAAAATAGTAGTTATTCAATTTTTACAATGGGGCTGTTGTAGAATCTTATTCTTTCAGAAAAGTTTTCTGCAGTCTCATTATCATTGGAAGCAGGATTACAATGACAGGTAACATCTCTATACACAGCTGATAACACAGTATCCACCAATTACAATAGACAATGCCACAATGCCCCCTTCATACTACCCTTCACAATGACCTTTGCAGTCGCTCATTAGATGCTTCAAGACAGAAGACAGGGTCTGATAAAGTCTGTTGCTGCTAATGTACATGTGAATATCCTGAAATAGCAGGAAGTATGAGTCAAGAATATCCCTAAGTGGCCAATTAGGGGAATGTCACTTAGTGTTACAAATACACATGGATAAGGCTTGTACGAGAGCTGGTCACACAGAAATGTGTAGTGCACTACTTATAGCCTTTTGGTCATGCCCATACTATAACATCAGCCAGGGTGCCCATCATTTTAAAAGTGAACCCCACAAGGACAGACAAGTCAATTGTGGGGTGCACTTACATATCTATGCACATTTGTAATACTAAGCAACCACTTCCCCCAAACCATGGATGGTGGACATTTGAGTGGTTGTTCATCAGTATTCTGCACCCGTGCAGCCTTCATCTGTTATCATGGTGGCCTGCTGCATCCATCAATGCATTAGTAATGTGACCAGGTATTGGTAAGTACCGGTATGACAGATTTTGGATCTGATTTATTTTCGGGAAATCCATTATAACAGCAGAAGCAGAAAATACAGCAGCCATCTTGTGTTGGATCTGTATCGTGAGATGACATCACAGCTCACAGCTTAGAGATAGGTAGAGAAAGCTATAAAACACTAAATAAACTGAACAGATCGTGAGTGTGACAGCACAGAAGTGCCAAATACTAGTGTTTAGGATAAAAGAATAATGCATATTTAATTGATAGGGAAAGAGATAGGAGGGCAGAATTGGTCCAATTTTGTTCCTGCAAAGTCAGGCGAGTGTAATGCGAGTGTCATGCGTTTTTTATGCGAGTACAATCCCATTTTTAACACCTAGCATCCGATTTACATCCTAATGCAGTGCGATTGCTATCCGATTGCAAAGCGATTTTAACATGAGCTTTTACATAGAGTAATTATCTTTGTCATTTACACATCGTTTTGAAAGGAAATATTCTTCAAAGCACACACATATATATATTAATTGCAAGTGCGAATAAGCCCTATGAAGCATAGTCAGGAAGAGACACATAACTGACAGCTACTGCTGCTTACACAATTAGTGTTGTTTTACTAATTAGTGTTGTTGTAATGCTGCTGCTGCTGTTGCTGCAGTTCAATCATGTTTTTATTTGCCTTTATGCAAAAGCAAGCCAGCAATATTAAATGAAAAAAGTTGTGATTGCTTCACAAAATGAACTGGTATTTTGCACATCTGTTTTATCTGTCTAATTTGACGTACTTAACCACAACACAGGTCCGGACTGGCAATCTGCCAAGGCGGGCAGATGCCCGGTGAGACTTTGACTGTGAACTACAAACTGGGCCACCAGCCCTTTAAAACTTCTGACTAAAGGCCCTACGTATGTGTGCACGCTGACATGGGCTGCAGCAGAGGGCTGTGGCCCTTGTTAGTGCGAGCATGCAGCTGCAGCCCTCATTACTGCGGATGCGGCCCTCATCAGTGTGGGTGAACGGCTGCGGCCCTCGTCAGTGCGTGCAAGCAGGAGAGCTTTAGTGAGAAGTTTAAAAAGCTCACCATGGCGCACACAGGGCACCTCTCTGTGTCTGATTCTGGCCTGTACCAGCATCAGAGAACATGCTCTACTCATCAATCACAGGGATCTGCTCCTCAGCTCCTCCAACACTGGACAGTGAGTGAACCCACTACAGCTCTTCATCTTCCCGCCATCTCAGGAATTTGGGGGAGTCCCAATGTTAAAACTTTTTTTTAATGTATATACAGTAGTTGACATTTCATCTGTATAATGTGTTTAGACTGCTGTATATACAATGTAATCGCAGTATCACCTATAGTATATATTGCAGTCACAGTATCACCTGTATAATGTATATACAGCAGTCTATATACATTGTAAAGGTGATACTGTGACTGCTGCATATACATTATATAGGTGATACTGCTGTATATATATATATATATATATATATATATATATACTGTGACTGTGCACAGCAATGACAGTGTTACATACATATTGTATATACAGCAGTCGCAGTATCACATTCATAATGTATATAGTAGTTTACACATTATACAGATGATACTGTGACTGCTATATATACAATATATAGGTGATACTGCAACTGGTGTATATATATTATGTAGGTGATAATGCTGTGTATATGTTACATAGGTGATACTGCAATTATACACAGCCATCACAGTATCACATACATAATGTATATACAGCAGTCACAGAATCAATCACCTATACAGTATATTGTATATACAGCAGTCACATATATAATGTATGCACAGCAGTTGCAGAATCACATACATAATGTATATACAGCAATCGCAGTATAACCCCTCTATTGAATATACAGCAGTTGCAGTATCGCATACATAATTTTTATACAGCAGTTGCAGTATCACATACATCATGTATATACACTGTGTTCCAAATTATTATGCAAATTGGATTTAAGTGTCATAAAGATTTAATTGTTTTGTTTTTCAAATAAACTTGTGGATGGTATTGTGTCTCAGGGCTCAATGGATCACTGAAATCAATCTTAAACACATGTGATAATTAGTTTTCTAGGTGATTCTAATTAAAGGAAAACTAATTAAAAATATGTGCCACATTATTAAGCAGGCCACAGGTTTCAAGAAATATGGGATATAAAAGGATCTCTATGCTGCTGAAAAGCGTTAAATAGTGCAATGCCTTGGACAAGGTATGAAAACATTAGATATTTCACGAAAACTTAAGAGTGATGATCATCATACTGTGAAGAGATTTGTGACTGAAACAGAGCACAGACAGAGTTGATGCAGATAAAGGCATAATGAGGAAGGTTTCTGCCAGACAAATTCATTGGATTAAGAAAGCAGCTGCCAAAATACCATTACAAAGCAGCAAACAGTTATTTGAAGCTGCTGGTGCATCTGGAGTCCCTCAAACCTCAAGGTGTAGGCTCCTTCAAAGGCTTGCTGTGGTGCATAAACCTACTAAACAATGTTCACAAGCAGAAACGATTGCTGTGGGCCCAGACATACATGAAGACTAATTTGCAAACAGTCTTGTTTACTGATGAGTGTCGCGCAACCCTGGATGGTCCAAATGGATGGAGTAGTGGATTGTTGGTGGATGGCCACCATGTCCCAACCAGACTGTGACATCAGCAAGGAGGTGGAGGAGTCATGTTTTGGGCCAGAATCATGGGGAAACAGCTGGTAAGGCCCTTGAAGGTTTCTGAAGGTGTGAAAATGATCTCTGCAAAGTATATAGAGTTTCTGACTGACAATTTTCTTCCATGGTATAAAAAGCAGAAATGTTCCTTCAGGAGCAAAATCATCTTCATGCTGACAATGCACCATCTCATGCTGCAAAGAATACCTCTGAGTCATTGGCTGCTATGGGCATAAAATGAGATAAACTCATGGTGTGGCCACCATCTTCCCCTGACTTTAACCATATAGAGAACCTTTGGAGAATCATCAAGCAAAAGATCTATGAGGGTGGGAGACAGTTCACATCAAAAAAGCAGCTCTGGGAGGCTATTCTGACTTCATGCAAAGAAATACAAGCAGAAACTCTCCAAAAACTCACAAGTTCAATGGATGCAAGAATTGTGAAGGTGATATCAAAGAAGGGTTCCTATGGTAACATGTAACTTGGCCTGTTAGGATTTTTTGGAGTTAAATAGCTTTTTGTTCAGTGAATGTGACCTCCTAATGCTGCAAATTCCACAAATGAGCATTTTCAGTTCTTTAAAACATATCAAATGTTTAGAAATACTACTGTGCCTAATAATTTGGAACAGTGCATTTTGAGTTTTTATTCATTTTGGAGATTATACTGTTATCATTGGGAGGTTTCTTCAATAAAATTCGATGTATACTCTAACGGGTGATTACTTTTATTAGACTGACTGTCATTTGCACCAACCATTTAGGAAAATCCGAGAAAAATGTCATTTGTATAATAATTTGAAACATAGTGTACAGCAGTCGCAGTATCAGCTATCTATTGAATATACAGCAGTTGCAGTATCACATACTGTAACTGTTGTACATACATTATGTATGTGATACTGCAAATGCTCTATATTCAATATACAGGGTGGGCCATTTATATGGATACATCTAAATAAAATGTGAATGTTTGGTGATATCAACTTCCTGTTTGTGGCACATTAGTATATAGGAGGGGGAAAACTTTTCAAGATGGGTGGTGACCATGGCGGCCATTTTGAAGTCAGCCATTTTGGATCCAACTTTATTTTTTTCAATGGGAAGAGTGTCATGTGACACATCAAACTTATTGAGAATTTCACAAGAAAAACAACGGTGTGCTTGGTTTTAACGTAACTTTATTCTTTTATGAGTTATTTACAAGCTTATGACCACTTATAAAATGTGTTTAAAGTGCTGCCCATTGTGTTGGATTGTCAATGCAACCTCTTCTCCCACTCTTCACACACTGATAGCAACACCGCAGAAGAAATGCTAGCACAGGCTTCTAGTATCCATTGTTTCAGATGCTGCACATCTCCTATCTTCACAGCATAGACAATTGCTTCAGATGACCCCAAAGATAAAAGTCTAAGGGGGTCAGATCGGGAGACCTTGGTGGCCATTCAACTGGCCCACGATGACCAATCCACTTTCCAGGAAACTATTCATGTAGAAATGCTTGGACCTGACACCCATAATGTGGTGGTACACCATCTTGGGTGTCAGTTCCAAGCTTTCCTACATGAACAGTTTCCTGGAAAGTGGAGTGGAAACTTGTAAATAACTCATGAAAGAATAAAGTTACGTTAAAACCAAGAACACCATTTTTTTTTGTGAAAGTCTCAATAAGTTTGATATGTCACATGACCCTCTTTCCATTGAAAAAAATAAAGTTGGATCCAAAATGGCCAACTTCAAAATGGTCACCCCCATCTTGAAACGTTTTCCCCCTCCCATATACTAATGTGCCACAAACAGGAAGTTGATATCCCCAACCATTCCCAGTTTATTTAGGTGTATCCATATAAATGGCCCACCCTGTATAGGTGAGACTGTGACTGCTGTATATAACACTTTTCCTGTCCTGTATTTATATTGTACAATACCACTTCTTCTGTCCTTTATATACACTGTACACTACCACTTCTCCTGTCCTGTATATATACTACACAGTACCACTTATCTTGTCCTGTTGTCAGAGAAGCAACATTGGACTTTGGGAGGGTCAATATTGGTTTATTATTATCAATATTCCTACGGGAAAATAAAAATAAATATTGGAAAACCAGTTTAAATAGATTATCCCAAGTAATCCCCTATCCTGAGAACTTTCCAATCGCTGGGGTCCAACCTCTGGGACTCCCATGATCACGAGAACCGGAGATCTAAAGGGCACCATGTAAATGGAGCCGTGGTCGATCAGGCGCACAGTGGCGCCATTCCCATGTGGCTCTTCAAGTAACTCTTTTAAAGGGACTCTGTCACCTGAATTTGGAGGGAACAATTTTCAGCCATAGAAGCGGGGTTTTCGGGTGTTTGATTCACCCTTTCCTTACCCGCTGGCTGCATGCTGGCTGCAATATTGGATTGAAGTTCATTCTCTGTCCTCCGTAGTACATGCCTGCACAAGGCAATCTTGCCTTACGCAGGCGTGTACTATGGAGGACAGAGAATGAACTTCAATCCAATATTGCAGCCAGCATGCAGCCAGCGGGTAAGGAAAGGGTGAATCAAACACCTGAAAACCCCGCCTCTATGGCTGAAAAATGTTCCCTCCAAATTCAGGTGACAGAGTCCCTTTAAGGGAAGTGTTAAAGGATGTAACAAAGTATAGCAAATATTTTCTGATCGGGGTTGGGGAGTGTTATAGTATGTGGGCTGGTATGGTTTGTATGACAGGGCTGCTTTTTTGACCCAGTCCTGCCCTGCACAACACCAGCACTGTGGACAGTTGTTCCTGTTATTTTGGGTGTTTTACCTAGCACTTCTTAGTCTCTTTTTTTGGGGGGGGGAGCGGGGATGATTTTGGTTAAAAAAACACAAGTTAATTCTAGAGTAGTAAAAAGTGTATTCTAAATGAAGAAATGTCAATGGACAATGTAATATAATAGATAAAGACCACTATATAATTACTTCTGGTAATAGGAATGGGAGAGCCACAAGCAGCAGCTCTGGCGGCAGCAGTAGTACTACCATATGTAGATAACAATTATCCTCCTTTGAGTCCAATAAGCGAATTAATAGGTAAAAAGTGGAAGACATGATGGACTGTGATTTACAGCTTAAAAAACAAGCCATTGCTTTCATAATTGCCTACCATCTACCGTATATACTCGAGTATAAGCCGACCCGAGTATAAGCCGACCCCCCTAATTTTGCCACAAAAAACTGGGAAAACTTATTGACTCGAGTATAAGCCTAGGGTGGAAAATGCAGCAGGTACCGGTGAATTTCAAAATTAAAAATAGATGCTCCATACCGTTCATTATGGCCCCATAGATGCTCCACATAAAGCTGTGCCACATATAATGCTCTGCACCGTTCATTATGGCCCCATAGATGCTCCACATAAAGCTGTGCCATATATACAATGCTATGCACCATTGCCCCATAGATACTCCACATAAAGCTGTGCCATATATACAATGCTCTGCACCGTTGCCCCATAGCTGTGCCATATATAATGCTCTGCACCGTTGCCCCATAGCTGTGCCATATAGTGCTCTGCACCATTGCCCCATAGCTGTGCCATATAGTGCTCTGCACCATTGCCCCATAGCTGTGCCATATAGTGCTCTGCACCGTTATTGCCTCATAGCTGTGCCATACAGTGCCCTGCACCATTGCCCCATAGCTGTGCCATATAGTGCTCTGCACCGTTATTGCCCCATAGCTGTGCCATACAGTGCTCTGCACCGTTATTGCCCCATAGCTGTGCCATACAGTGCTCTGCACCGTTATTGCCCCATAGCTGTGCCATACAGTGCTCTGCACCATTGCCCCATAGCTGTGCCATACAGTGCTCTGCACCATTGCCCCATAGCTGTGCCATATAGTGCTCTGCACCGTTGCCCCATAGCTGTGCCATATAGTGCTCTGCACCGTTATTGCCCCATAGCTGTGCCATATAGTGCTCTGCACCCTTATTGCCCCATAGCTGTGCCATATAGTGCTCTGCACCGTTATTGCCCCATAGCTGTGCCATATAGTGCTCTGCACCGTTATTGCCCCATAGCTCTGCCATATAGTGCTCTGCACCATTGCCCCATAGCTGTGCCATATAGTGCTCTGCACCGTCCATTATTGCCCCATAGCTGTGCCATATAGTGCTCTGCACCATTGCCCCATAGCTGTGCCATACAGTGCTCTGCACCATTGCCCCATAGCTGTGCCATATAGTGCTCTGCACCATTGCCCCATAGCTGTGCCATACAGTGCTCTGCACCGTTGCCCCATAGCTGTGCCATATAGTGCTCTGCACCGTCCATTATTGCCCCATAGCTCTGCCATATAGTGCTCTGCACCATTGCCCCATAGCTGTGCCATACAGTGCTCTGCACCATTGCCCCATAGCTGTGCCATATAGTGCTCTGCACCGTTGCCCCATAGCTGTGCCATATAGTGCTCTGCACCGTTGCCCCATAGCTGTGCCATATAGTGCTCTGCACCGTCCATTATTGCCCCATAGCTGTGCCATACAGTGCTCTGCACCGTTGCCCCATAGCTGTGCCATATAGTGCTCTGCACCGTCCATTATTGCCCCATAGCTCTGCCATATAGTGCTCTGCACCATTGCCCCATAGCTGTGCCATACAGTGCTCTGCACCATTGCCCCATAGCTGTGCCATATAGTGCTCTGCACCGTTGCCCCATAGCTGTGCCATATAGTGCTCTGCACCGTTGCCCCATAGCTGTGCCATATAGTGCTCTGCACCGTCCATTATTGCCCCATAGCTGTGCCATATAGTGCTCTGCACCGTTGCCCCATAGCTGTGCCATATAGTGCTCTGCACCGTTGCCCCATAGCTGTGCCATATAGTGCTCTGCACCGTCCATTATTGCCCCATAGCTGTGCCATATAGTGCTCTGCACCGTTGCCCCATAGCTGTGCCATATAGTGCTCTGCACCGTCCATTATTGCCCCATAGCTGTTGCTGCTGCTGCAATAAAAAAAACCAAAAACATACTCACCTGTCTAGAAAGGCCGTACTGGGGGGCCCACGGCACTTAAGGGGAGGCCGCCATGACGGGGTTACGTGGGACCTGGGGAGCTGGAGCAGTTTTTGATGGGTGTATATAGTTAAGGGTTAATTGGAATATGAGGAGGTGGCTTAATGGCATTTTTTGAATGTAGTGGGCGGAGCTGGGGGGTCTGCGGGGAGGGGGCACATAAAAGGGGGCACACTCCTCACGCAGGCATCCATTTTAGGTACCTGCGTGACAAGTGAGGAATCTCCGTTACACTAACCGGCATGGATATTGAAGCGATCCTTCAGCGTCTTCGGACGGCAGCCAGCTCTCAGGGGACCGACTGGCTGAATGCTTCGGTGACCAGTCTCCTCCAGAATACATCTGAGGCACCTTCCCAGGTTCAGCAGGACGGGCGCCGGCCGCGGAGGACCAGACCTCCGGCGCGCCTAAGTCCCGATGTGATCCCCAGGGCCCGGCGCCGAAACAGGAGCCCCTCCAGGGACCCTCCGGTAAGCAGCGCTGCCCCCTCCACCGTGCAGCGCAGCGCCGGGAGGAATCCTATTGAACGGCGGGGCCTACACCGGGGGGCGGAACCTTCCTCCCCTCCTTCAGTGACCGGTCGGCGTGGGGCGTCTGGTGCAGGAGCAGGGTCTGCGGCCGCCAGCACGTCTGCTGGCACCGCTCGGCGTGGGAGGCAGCGTGAGCCGAGGAGACGGGGGTCAGTTGCGGCGGCCCCTCAGCAGCGGAGACCATGCGAGCGACAGTCGGTCGGCTCTGCCAGCAGCGTGCGGCCCTTAGCAGCGCACAGCTCCAGCAATAACGCAGCAGCGCCCTCTGCTGGTGATGGCCAGGGTTTTCAGGTTTCTGGTCACAGCTCCAGCAATATCAGCGCAGCAGCGCCCTCTGCTGGTGGTGGCCAGGATTTTACAGTTTCTGACTGGCGTCAATCGATGGCTTCGGGAGGCGATGACAGGGACGTATCAGCACCAAGAAGCTACTCATCTTCCAGCGGGCGGCAGGATGCTGGCTCGGCCTATCCCACATCTGCAGCGCCAGGGCAGTCAGCGTCTTCACCAGGTCGCCAGTCTCCAGTTACGGTTGGCAGGAGTTCGGCGGCCAACATCGCGGATCAGTCCGGCATGGAATACGGACACCTTCGGCTGGGAGCTGGACCTTCGGCTGCTGGGCTCACAGCACCCAGGCAGCTAGGTGAGAACATTTTTCCTTTGCTTAATATGCCAGGCATAGTTTCCCCTGAGGCTAGGAGTACTGATGTAACTTCGGGAGTTGCTAGTGGGGGTATGGGTTTAATTCTGAGAGGTCTAGGTGAGCTAGCAGGCTTGTGGGGGTCCGGGATTAGCAGGGGGGATTTGCCGTCAGCAGCTTGGTTGGGACATACGGGGTCGTTTGAGGGGTCTAGACAGTTACCGGATTTTTCGGGTTTATCCAGCAGTGCGGGTCCTGCGTCAAACACTGGGGGCTCATCGAGAGAGACTGGCGGAGCTACACCGGCGTTATCAGTAGGGCCTGGGTCAGGGATTGATGCGTCAAGTGAAGGAGCTTCGCGGGATAAGGAGAAGGAGGACGTCCCGCAACTGGACGATGCGGCTAAGGGGGAGGTTTACGTCTGTTTTGAGGGCCCTTTAGGGGCGCACTTAAAACAAGAAGTTAGGGAAAAAATCTGGAAAGGGGAGTACATAGAAATTTTTTCTCTTTTACCCCTAGAGAGATTTAACTTGGACAGACCTAGAAAGGAGGACTCTAAGAAAGAGGATGAGGAGAAACGGAGATATAGATTGATTCCCAGATCATTTTCAAATTGGCTACAGGCTTTTGCTATTATGGCTAGCATAATTGGGGAGAAGGCCCCAGAAAATTGCTCGGCGCTATTTTGTTATTTAGATGCCATAGGGGAGGCCTACAGGACCTACGGGGGACAAGGTTGGTTACGCTATGACGAACAATTTCGTCAGCGGAAGGCTTTTAGACCGAACATTAGGTGGGATCACAAGGACATAGCGTTGTGGATGAGAGTTATGGTCCCGGCCCGTTTAGGTCAGACCAGCCAGCCTTTTCATGGGAGCGCCGGGAGTTCGGGACAGTCAGGACACTCGGCGGCTGTACAAAAAGGACTGTGTTTCGCCTTCAATGATGGGGTATGCAGATTCGGGAGCAAGTGTAAATTTAGACACGAGTGTTCTTCATGTGGGGGGGCGCATAGCGCCTCAAAATGTTTCAGAGGTAACAGGCAAAAAGGCGGAGACTCTGCTGAAAAAAGGGGTGAGTCCGGTACAGTGGGTCGTGATGGAGGCATTTCTAAGTAGATACCCAGATAGGTCAGCTGCGGCGTTATTACGTGATGGTTTTAAGGAAGGTTTCAGAATTCCTTATGTTGAGCAAGTCGTTAGTTTGAAAAGAAAGAATTTGAAATCGGCGTTACAATTCCCGGAAGTTGTGTCGGATAAGTTGAAGAAGGAAGTTGCTTTGGGAAGAATGGCAGGCCCGTATGTTGCTCCTCCGTTTGCAAATTTGAGGGTGTCACCTCTTGGCGTGGTCCCTAAGAAGGAACCTAATAAGTATAGGTTGATCCATCACCTATCATTTCCGAAGGGATCTTCGGTTAATGATGGTATCGACCCCAAGTTAAGTTCGGTGTCGTACTTATCATTCGATTCAGCGATGGAGTGGGTTCGAACATGCGGAAAGGGGGCTAAGCTGGCGAAGACCGACATCGAAGCGGCCTTTCGTTTGTTGCCAGTTCATCCCGACTGTTTGCATCTATTGGGTTGTTTTTGGGATGGCGGCTATTTTGTTGATCGTTGCCTTCCCATGGGTTGCTCAATTTCTTGCGCTTATTTTGAGGCCTTCAGCACGTTCCTGGAATGGGTGGTGAAGGACATGTCTGGGATTCGTTCATGCTCACACTATCTAGACGACTTTCTGTTTATAGGGCCAGCGGAATCAGCAGATTGCTCGATCTTGTTGCACACAATGGAGAGTGTGGCAAAAAACTTCAGTGTGCCTTTGGCGGAGGAAAAAACAGTTGGCCCGGTGACAGTGTTGAGCTTCCTAGGCATTGAAATTGATACGGTAGCAATGGAGTGTAGGCTACCCGCAGATAAGCTCATCGCATTACGTCAGGATGTGGTTAATGCGATCGGTTTGAAAAAGATAAATTTGCGCGGTTTGCAATCCCTGTTAGGGAAACTGAACTTTGCCTGCAGGATAATGCCGATGGGTCGTGCGTTCTGCCGCCGCCTATCGTTGGCAACAGTTGGGGTAAAGTCCCCTTTGCATTTTATCAGGATAAAGAAAGAATTTCGTGATGATTTGAAGGTGTGGGCAGATTTTCTTGACGAGTACAACGGTAGATCTCTGTGGATTCAGCCTGTTGCATATGCCGCTTCCTTGGGCATTTTGGTTCATGTTGTCGAAAAGAGTGGCTTTGGTCTTTTCTTTCGTGGTAGCTGGTCTGCAGCGGCGTGGCCTGAAGAATGGAAGGAGGAAGGGTTGACGAACAATCGGCTACTACTGCATTTGTTCCCCAGGGTAGTGGCGTTGGCCCTGTGGGGCGACAAATTGAGGAACTTGAAGATTTCTTTTTGTTGTGAGCATGATGGAACAGTGACGGCGGTGAACTCGTTATCAGCGGCTACGCCGGCGGTAGTGAAGGTCTTGCAGCACTTGGTTTTTCTGGGCCTTAAGTTCAATTTATGGATTGTATTTGAAGTTGGCTTGTCAGCGCCAGATCCAATAGTTGTCGCTCTTTCTCAATTTCAGGGGCAGCTTTTCCGGGATTTGGCACCCCAGGCGGAGAGCGCGGGTCTGGATTGTCCAGTCAAATTGTGGAACCTGCCGCGAGGGCCGTAGCGGAGTTGTTTACCAAATCGCTCGCGGACTCATCTTGGTCTCATTATAATCAGGCTTGGAGCCTGTGGGAATCCTGGATGTCAAGTTTGGATCCAGATATAGAGGAGGAGTATGGTTTGTTGTTGTTCCTCGGTCATCATTGGGAGGCAGGTTGGTCTGTTTCGCGTTTGAATAAGTTTTTGGCGGGGCTAGCATTCAACCTTAAATGCAGAGGGTGTAGGGATATAACGAAATCCTTTTTGGTTCGGCAAGTTGCTCGGGGTTGGAAAAAAGGGTGGAAGGCCTCAGACGGACGGCGTCCTGTGTCGTATGAGGTGTTTTCAGCTATTGGTCGGCAGTTACAGGGGGTGTGTTTTTCCGAATGGGAAGTGGTTCTGTTCCGGGCAGCCTTTTCGTTGGCCTTCTTCGGGGCATTTCGGTTAGGAGAGTTGGTTAGCCCGTCCGTTAGTAAAAGAGGTACTTTATTAAGAGAAAACGTTGATGTGGAAGGGAACAGGGTGGTGGTGTTTGTTAAGGCCTCAAAGACGGACGTGTATGGGAAAGGGTGCAAAGTGGTGCTGTTCAGTGTTGAGGGATCCCCTTTATGCCCTGTGGCTTCAGTGAAGGAGTACTTGGCAAAGGGCGGTGCGTTGGATGAGCCATTGTTGGTGCATGAAAATGGGGCTTTCTTGTCCCGTTTTCAGTTTGTTTCGGTATTTAGGAAATGTTTGGTTGCAGCTGGCTTACCTGCAACTCAATATAGCGGGCATTCCTTCAGGATCGGGGCAGCGACTGAAGCCGCTAGGTTGGGCCTTGGAGAAGATGTGGTTAGGAGAATTGGGAGGTGGGAATCTTCAAGATTCCGGTCGTATGTTCGCCCAAACCTATTGTGAATTAGGGGCGGCTGTGGTGAGTTAATTGTTTGTTGCCTTTCTTTCTTTATTGCAGGGGCTGATCCGGTGCTCGTCTGGATCATGGGGCACTCGTATGTTGTGTGGGCTGCATTGCGTGCTGCAGTTCGCCCGGACGGTCGCCAATTGGGTCTTTCCCGAGACACAGTGACTTTACGATGGATCGGTAAAAGGGGTATGCTGTGGAAGGAATGGTTACCTGAATTCCATCGCTTTGTTAGACTGGATAGAGTACCAGAGATTGTGGTGATTCATCTAGGGGGTAATGATTTGGCTAAACGGTCTTGTAGGGAGCTGATTAAGGATATTAAATTTGATATCCTGCGGTTCTGGGTCATGTTTCCAAAAGTGTTGTTGGTGTGGTCTGAAATCATTCCGCGTAAAAATTGGCGAGGTGCTAGATCTCTTGAAGGGGTGAATAGGGCCCGGATCAAAATAAACAGGGCTATATCTCGGTTCATGGTGAGGAATAGTGCGTTGGCCGTGAGACATGTGGACTTGGAATCGGGGCAAGGAGCTTACTGGAGAGCCGATGGCGTGCACCTGAACGCGGTGGGAAATGACATGTGGTGTTTGGCTATCCGCAGTGGCATTGAATTAAGCCTGAAGGTGTGGAGGGACATGAATGGCTAAGGTGTCAGGCCATTCGTGTTTTTGGCGGGGGTGGAGGTCCTCGAGGTCGGTGGAAATGGTAAATGGTGGTTTAATGGGGGGGGGGATCTTGAGAGGTCCTGGACCCCCCATGAGAGAATTTAACAAGGCGCGGTCCGGTTATCCCGCGTGAGGTGGATTTATGGGCCCCTGGCATGGGGGTGGGTTCGGTGGACCAGGATTGGTTATCTGTCCCTGAGCTGGTGCTTTACGGCTGGGGGTAAGACTTATCCTGGGCTGGACATTGTGGAATTTGGGATGCTGAGTTTTATAACTTTAGGGCCTCGAGGACCGCCCCTCCTATTCTGGGTTGTTATAAAAGTTCTGTTATATTTTATTTTAATAAAATGGCTGCTGTGGCCAATTAAATCCAACATTTGTCTCAGTCTATTAATTTGTGTGCGATCTAATTTTATTCTTTAGGCTGTTTTTGGGGCCTATTTAAGGGAATTGGGTGAATTTTCCAGATCACGGAACTCACGTATACCCTATGTCAAGAAAGGCCGTACTGGGGGGCCCACGGCACTTAAGGGGAGGCCGCCATGACGGGGTTACGTGGGACCTGGGGAGCTGGAGCAGTTTTTGATGGGTGTATATAGTTAAGGGTTAATTGGAATATGAGGAGGTGGCTTAATGGCATTTTTTGAATGTAGTGGGCGGAGCTGGGGGGTCTGCGGGGAGGGGGCACATAAAAGGGGGCACACTCCTCACGCAGGCATCCATTTTAGGTACCTGCGTGACAAGTGAGGAATCTCCCACCCGCCCTCCCTTGTTTGGTTAGAGTAATGGGGGAGAAGTCGACCCGCGAGGGTTTTTTTTTGTGTACTCTTTAAAGAGGTGCCTAAATGTATTTGTTGTTTTGTGAATGTTGTCACGGCAGTTTGGCGGGGGTGGAGGTCCTCGAGGTCGGTGGAAATGGTAAATGGTGGTTTAATGGGGGGGGGATCTTGAGAGGTCCTGGACCCCCCATGAGAGAATTTAACAAGGCGCGGTCCGGTTATCCCGCGTGAGGTGGATTTATGGGCCCCTGGCATGGGGGTGGGTTCGGTGGACCAGGATTGGTTATCTGTCCCTGAGCTGGTGCTTTACGGCTGGGGGTAAGACTTATCCTGGGCTGGACATTGTGGAATTTGGGATGCTGAGTTTTATAACTTTAGGGCCTCGAGGACCGCCCCTCCTATTCTGGGTTGTTATAAAAGTTCTGTTATATTTTATTTTAATAAAATGGCTGCTGTGGCCAATTAAATCCAACATTTGTCTCAGTCTATTAATTTGTGTGCGATCTAATTTTATTCTTTAGGCTGTTTTTGGGGCCTATTTAAGGGAATTGGGTGAATTTTCCAGATCACGGAACTCACGTATACCCTATGTCATGCTTGCAGCTCCTCGGCGCCATCTTCCCGGCGTCTCTCTGCACTGACTGATCAGGCAGAGGGCGGCGCGCACACTATATGCGTCATCGCGCCCTCTGCCTGAACAGTCAGAGCGGAGAGACGCCGGGAAGATGGCGCGACGCCCGGCGTGTGGAACGAGGACAGGTGAATATGACATACTTACCTGCTCCCGGCGTCCCGCTCCTTCCCCCTGCCTGTCTTCGGTGCCGCAGCCTCTTTCTCTATCAGCGGTCACCGGCACCGCTTCATTAGAGAAATGAATAGGCGGCTCCGCCCCTATGGGAGGTGGAGCAGCCTATTCATTTCTCTAATGAGCGGTCCCACGTGACCGCTCAGGGGAAGAGGCTGCGGCACCGAAGACAGTGTGACAGGCAGGGGGAGCGACAGGATCGCCGGGACTAGGTAAGTATATGACAGTGCTCACCCGCCGACCCCACCACCGATCATGGCTCGAGTATAAGCCGAGAGGGGCACTTTCAGCCCAAAAATTTGGGCTGAAAATCTCGGCTTATACTCGAGTATATACGGTATATCATTTTTATAACACTGATGATTTTCTGATCATTGAATGGCATGAATTCTCCCAGTAGTCCTCTGCTCAGGATTGTGACCCTATGCAGGACTTAGCCCAAAAAGCTTGAATTTATTTCCACCACAAATCAAATGCTGTCATAATTACTATTTTATTCACTATCTTTACCAATTTTGTAAAATTTTGAATTTTCTGTGTATTGATTGGTGTGAATGTGGCTGGCAGACTAATACATAGGACTAGGCGATATAGTCCTATAGAGCAGGACAAAATCATTGCTTTCATAATTACGAAGTTATTTACCATCTTTATTTGATAAAAATTAGAATTTTCTAGACATTGACTCATGTGAATTTTCCCAGTAGGCCCCTGTTCACATGACGTGTGGGGTACGCTTGATTCACAGGCCTCTGATAATTTACCCTCCCTACCAAGTTCACTTATCCATACCACCCCCACACCATATTAACATCATTTTATAAACCCCTTCCCCCAAAAAATGACATTACACCTGATTTTGGATTAAATGGCCACAGCAGACTTTTATTAACATACAAATACAAAAATTAAACAATAACCCAAACTAGGAAGGGGTGGTCCTCGAAGCCACAAATTAGTATTTCCAATGTTCCTATTAACTATTCCTTTTTGGCCTCCAGGCTTAATCTTACCCCCAGCCGCGAAGCACCAGCTCGGAGGCAACTAATGACCAGCCCGGCCAAAAAACCAACCAATACCAAGTCCCATAATTATCCGTTCCACCAAATGATCGGCCACATCCACTCCTAAAGTACTCCGGGGGAGTCCAGGACCAATATAGATCCCCCCCCCCTTCCAAACCACCATCGCCCTCTCCACCGACTTCGAGGACCTCCCTCCCCCGCCTTACTGCTATGACAAAATTCACATATTTCAAATGACCGAAAACATTAATAACGTTAACAACCCTTATACCTAAAATTCCCAAGCTTTAATTACCAACCCAAAATTAAGGGAGGGTGGGTGGGAGCTTCGTACGCTGGCAGACTGGCCGGTAAAAGAAGGCTCCAGCAGTCTGGGTGACGTGTCCTCTTTTGGCTGTTTATCTGTTAACCGCCCGTGCAAGCTCTCAGCCCCCACCTCCTCTTCTCCACCCCCTTTCTAAGTCCTCCCTCCTCCTCTATTCAAAAAACTCCTCGCAGCCCATTTAACCCCACAGTGCCCATTAACCCCCTGTGGCCCTGATGTTCCCATGCGACCCCGTCATGGCGGCCTCCCTTGATGTCCCGGGGGACCCAGTACGGCCTTTCTTGACGTGTGGGGTACGCTTGATTCACAGGCCTCTGATAATTTATCCTCCCTACCAAGTTCACTTATCCATACCACCCCCACACCATATTAACATCATTTTATAAACCCCTTCCCCAAAAAAATGACATTACACCTGATTTTGGATTAAATGGCCACAGCAGCCTTTTATTAACATACAAATACAAAAATTAAACAATAACCCAAACTAGGAAGGGGTGGTCCTCGAAGCCACAAATTAGTATTTCCAATGTTCCTATTAACTATTCCTTTTTGGCCTCCAGGCTTAATCTTACCCCCAGCCGCGAAGCACCAGCTCGGAGGCAACTAATGACCAGCCCGGCCAAAAAACCAACCAATACCAAGTCCCATAATTATCCGTTCCACCAAATGATCGGCCACATCCACTCCTAAAGTACTCCGGGGGAGTCCAGGACCAATATAGATCCCCCCCCTTCCAAACCACCATCGCCCTCTCCACCGACTTCGAGGACCTCCCTCCCCCGCCACCAGCATAAATGTTCTGCCACCTCAAACATTTATGTCCCTCCAAACTCTGAGGCCGGTTTCTATGCCCTCCTGTATGGCCAAGCACCACATGTCAGTCCCTACCGCATTTAGGTGAACCCCATCTGATCTCCAATATTCCCCTTTTCCCGACTCTAAGTTAACGTGTCGTACCACCACTGCCCCATTTCGTGCCATGAAGCGTGAAACGGCCCTGTTTACTTTTATTCTCGCCTTGTTTATTCCTTCCACCGACCTTGCACCGCGCCACACCTTCCGAGGAACAATGTCCGACCATATAACCATCAATCTTGGAAATGATGCCCACAACCGTAACATGTCAAATTTTACGTCTTTTATCAGCTCACGGCAAGGCCTTTTCCCTAAATCGTTCCCGCCTAAGTGGATCACCACCAGATACGGAGCCCGATCTAGACGTACAAATCGGTGAAATTCCGGCAGGAATTGATTCCAAACCATACCGCGCTTCCCGATCCAACGCAACATCGCGGAATCTCTCTGAAAGCCCAGTTGACGCCCGTCAGGCCGAACTTCCGCCCTAAGTGCCGCCCAGGACACGAAAGAATGGCCTAAAATCCAGACCAAACGGGGTGTGCCGCCTGAAATAAATAACGGAAACGTAAGTAAGAAAACTTCGTACAAGGCATAAAACTGTTATTACACTAAGTTTGTGCGAATATACGATCTGAATCTAATTGATTCCCAACGTCCGATTCTCTTAACCACATCTTCACCCAAACCTCTCTTTGCCGCCTCCGTTGCAGCCCCAATCCTAAATGAATGCCCACTGTAATCCGTAGGCGGCACACCCCCAGCTGCCAGACAACGCTTGAACACCGCAATAAACTGGAAACGCGATAAAAAGGTACCATCCTCATGTATCAAAAAGGGGTTGGATAACACACCATCACGTCTAATGAAATTATTTGCACACAACACCGGACACATGATAGAACCCGGAACTGCAAACAAGGCTATTTTACAGCCTTTTCCGCAAACATCAGTCTTAGAAGACCGTAACAATATCTCAACCCTATCACCAAACACGTTGATATCATCCCTCCGAAGTCCCCCTCCCTTTATGTTTGGAGGGGCTAACCAACTCCCCGAGGCGAAACGCACCAAAAAAGGCTAACGCAAATGCTACCCTGAAAAGGTCGATCTCCCATTGTGAAACACAAATCATAGACAACTGTGCACCTAAAATCAATAACACCTCATATGAAACTGGGCGTCTTGAATCCTCAACTTTCCAACCTTTTCTCCAACCTTTCAACGCTTGGCAAACCAAAAACGATTTTGTGACATCCCTGAAACCCTGAGCCTTAAAACCAAAAGCAAGTCCTGCTAGCATCTTGTTCAATTTAGAAACGGACCAACCCTTTTCTTTTAGGTGTCCAATCAACAAAAGCAATCTGGGTTCATCTTGCAAACGCTCCCCTAAATATCCTTTCCAATCCTCCCAAACACCCCAAGCATGATCATATTGCTTCCATGACCTATCAGATAGGGAGTTTGCCCATAAACCTTCTAAAGCCTGCAAGGAAGATTCCACAACTCCGCCGGACATTCCATGCCTGTTGATTCCGCTTGAGGCACCAGCTCTCGAAAACGGTCCTCCTGGAGATGAGAAAGAGCATCAATAACTGAGTTACTCATCAATGACCTGACTTCAGCCACAATCCACAAGTTAAACGATAACCCCAAGAAAACCAAATGTTGCAAGATTTTAACCACTAATGGAGAATCCGCTGACAACGAATTCAACAACCTCGCCTCACTTTCCGACCTGCACGGGAAGCGTATCTTTTTATTCTTGATAGCCTCGCCCCATAGCGACAAAGCCACCCAAATGGGAAACAGGTAAGTCAACACCCGATTCGCTGTCCAACCTTGCTCTCTCCAGGACGCAGGCCATTCCGCCATCAACCAAGCTCCTTGAAAAAACAAACCGAAACCGCGTCCGTCTGAAACTGCGATAAAAAGACCCAAAGCATCAGCATCTATCACCGGCTCGATCCAGATGGACTTGCCATTGTAATCCTCTAAAAATCGCGCCCAAACTGCCAAATCATCTCGCAACTCTTTCTTCAATCTAATAAAATGAACGGGAGATTTTACACCTGCCGTTGCCAATGATAGCCTCCTGCAAAATGCCCGGCCCATCGGCATGATCCGGCAGGCAAAATTTAACTTGCCTAACAACGACTGCACCTCACGTAATCTCAATTTCTTAGCCATGTGAGCCTTGGACACTTCATCTCGCAACGTGCCAACTTTTTCTTCTGGCAATCTACAAACCATTTCCATCGTGTCTATTTCAATGCCTAAAAAACTTAAAACCGTCACAGGGCCCACTGTCTTATCCGCCGCTAATGGGACCCCAAAACTCTTAGAAACTTTCTCCATCGAATGCAATAGTATTGAACAATCTGCCGTCTGAGCCGCACCTATGAATAAAAAGTCGTCAAGATAATGTATGCATGAATTCAAACCTGATACGTCTTTTATCACCCACTCCAAAAAAGTGCTGAAGGTCTCAAAATACGCACAAGATAGGGAACATCCCATCGGAAGACAATGGTCAACAAAATAACCTCCCTTCCAATAACATCCTAGCAAACGCATACTGTCAGGATGAATAGGTAAAAGACGGAAAGCTGCCTCAATATCTGTCTTTGCCAACTTGGCGCCTTGACCGCATACCCGGACCCAATGCATAGCTGCATCAAAAGACGTATACACAACTGAACACAATTCCGGATCTATACCATCATTTACAGACGATCCTTTAGGAAATGACAGGTGATGTATCATCCTAAATTTATTGGGTTCCTTCTTAGGGACTATACCTAGAGGTGAAACTCTTAAGTCACGCATAGGGGGACAAGCAAACGGACCTGCCATCCTGCCCAAACTGACCTCCTTTTCTAACTTCTCCGACACCACCTCTGGAAATTGCCGCGCAGATTTTAAATTCTTTTTAGACAAATTAGCTGCCGAGTTAACTGACGGGATACGAAAACCATCCCTGAAACCTTCTTCCAACAATCTCGCAGCTGTCCTATCTGGGTACCTACTTAGATAGTGTACCATCTCTCCCAGCCGAATTGGCGTCACCCCTTTTCTCAGATCCCTCAACTCCTCTCTGTCTGCTTCCCCTGAAACACTTAGCTGATCCATGTGCTCCTCCGCAAACTGTACACTCGTGTTTAAACTTACACTTTGCGCCAAATCTGCAGACCCCTTCATTAAATGCGAAACACAAACCTTTTTGCATAGCCGTTGAGTGCCCTGACTGACTATATCCCCCGACGCTCCCGGGAAAGGACTGGGTGCTAGGTACAGCTCTGGATGGGACCATTACCCGCATCCACAGAGCGATATCCTTATGGTCCCACCGAATGTTAGGCCTAACTGCCTTCCTCTGACGAAACTGTTCGTCATATCTCAACCACCCCTGCCCGCCATAAACACGGTAAGCCTCGCCTATAGCGTCCATATAACAAAATAATCCCGAACAATTTTCAGGAGCCTTTTTCACCTATGACGCTGGCCAAAATGGCAAATGCCTGCAGCCAATTTGTGAAAGTTCTCGGAATCAATCTATATCTTCTCCTTTCCTCGTCCTCTTTCTTAGATTCATCCCTCCTAACTCTATCTAAGTTAAAACGTTCCAAAGGCAACAGAGAAAAAATCTCCACATACTCCCCTTTCCATATCTTTTCCCTAACCTCACTTTTAAGATGAGCTCCCAAAGGCCCTTCAAAACACACATATACCTCTCCTCTTGCTGTATCATCTAACCTCACAGTATCCTCCTTCTCCTTTTCAGTATCTCCAGCCTGGCTAGTCACTGATGCTGCAGCGGATGAAACTGCCACCCCGGCCCCACTGCTCTCATTCCTTAAACTTTCTGCTGGTAAATCCCTAGCCTGCACGTTCGATAACTCACCAAAACCGCCAGAACTCCTACCCATACATCCCAGCCATGCAGTGGATGGGAGGGAAACTGACTGACCCCCCCCAGACCCCCACAGAAGGGCTAAATCTCTCAAACCGTGCATAAGCATATTCAATCCCCCACTAACCCCCCCTGAAACTGCATCCTGACTACCACTCCCCAGGGAGGTTAACAAAGGGGGGTAAGATAAAAATGAGGTGTTCTCACCAAGCTGCCCGGGGGCTGTGGACCCGGCAGCCGACAATCCGGAATCCCGATGCTGCCTCTCCTCCTCAGTACTCCTGTCATGGTCCGAAGAGCCCTGGACCATGTGGGATGTGCTCTGAGACGGTCTCCTAGGCGTTCCAGGTGGATCGACGGAAGTCCGTGCTGGGGATTGAGATCCTGTAGTGTCCAGGGACTGGCGCCGGTGATGGTCCCTGCTTGTGGAAATGGGGGATGGGGGCCTCGCAGCGTCCGACGACGGCCCAGGTACACGCGCCATACTCGTCCCCCTGCTGCCCTGCGATGTAGCTTGTGAAGCTGCTCTGCTGAGGCCAGCTGACAGCCGCCCGCGTTGAACCCCCAGCTGAGGCACCTGCGGAGCAGGCCCTCGTACAGGGTCTCTTGTTGTGATTCGGTTCGTGGGCTCCCCCGGTGGTCTCTTGTGGTACTGGTGTCCTGCAAGCTTTGCCTTCTCAGTTCACCTGTTCCTATCAGGATGTGGGAGTATCCTATTTAACCTTGCTCCTCAGTCATTCTAATGCTGGCCATCAATGTATCCAGAGTGATTCTGTTGCATGTTCCTGCTCCCAGTTTTCTGCTCAGCTAAGTTGGACACTTTAGTCCTTAAGTCTATTTTTGTATGTTTTGTCCAGTTTGCACTTATGTGAATCTCTGCAGCTGGAAGCTCTTGTTGGGCTGAAATTACCACTCCAGTGGCATGAGTTGTCACATGAGTTAAGGTAATTTCAGGAAAGTGTTTTGAAGGGTTTTGCAGCTGACCGCGAAGTCCTCTGTTGTATCTTTCTGCTATTTAGTTAGCGGGCCTCTCTGTGCTAAATCTGCTTTCATACTACGTGTGTCTTTTCATCTGCTCTCACCGTTATTATATGTGGGGGGCTGCTATCTCCTGTGGGGACATTCTCTGGAGGCAAGCCAGGACTGTGTTTTCTTCTACCAGGGGTAGTTAGTTCTCCGGCTGGCGCGCGGCATCTAGAGACAACGCAGGAATGCCCCCTGGCTACTTCTAGTGTGGTGTGTAGGTTTAGCATCGCGGTCAGCTCTAGTTTCCATCACCCGAGAGCTTGTCCGTTTATTCTATGCTTCTGATGTTTCCTTGCCATTGGAAACCATAACAGTATGGCCAGCCCAAATGTTTAATCTATAGGCTGAAGCAGGAGAGAAAAGGAACTGTGTGAAACCTTTTTTTTTTTTTTTTTTCCTTCCTCTGAAGTTGCACTTCAGCTCTAATTGCAGTCTCCTGTTTTCCTCTCCTCTTAACCCCTGAATGGCTCAGACTTTATCTGTTGAAATATGGATCCCCAGAGTCTGGCTACCAATTTGAATAATCTTGCCTCTAAAGTTCAGAATATACAAGATTTTTTGTTACATGCTCCTCGGTCTGTACCTAAAATTCCTATACCGGAGTTTTTTTCTGGAGATCGATCTTGTTTTCTAAATTTTAAATACAATTGTAAATTGTTTCTTTCGCTGAGATCTCATTCTGCTGGAGATCCTGCCCAGCAAGTAAAAATTGTTATTTCTTTACTGCGGGGTGACCCCCAAAATTGGGCATTTTCATTGGCACCAGGGGATCCTGCGTTGCTCAATGTGGATGCGTTTTTTCTGGCTTTGGGGTTGCTTTATGAGGAACCAAATTTGGAGATTCAGGCTGAGAAAGCCCTAATAGCCCTCTCTCAGGGGCAAGATGAAGCCGAAATATATTGCCAAAAATTTCGAAAATGGTCTGTGCTTACTCACTGGAATGAGTGCGCTCTGGCGGCAATTTTCAGAGAAGGTCTCTCTGATGCTGTAAGAGACGTCATGGTGGGGTTTCCTGCGCCTACTGGTCTGAATGAGTCCATGACAATGGCAATTCAGATTGATCGGCGTTTACGGGAACGCAAACCTGTGCACCAGTTGGCGGTGTCTTCTGAAGAGGCACCACAGAGTATGCAATGTGATAGCTTTCTGTCCAGAAGCGAACGACAGATTTATAGGCGCAAAAATCATTTGTGCTTCTATTGTGGAAATTCTACTCATGTTATATCAGCATGCTCTAAACGAACAAAGAATGTTGATAAATCCTCTGCTATTGGCACTTTGCAGTCCAAGTTTATTTTGTCTGTAACTCTAATTTGTTCGTTATCTTCTATTGTTGTGGATGCGTATGTGGATTCTGGCGCCGCTTTGAGTCTTATGGATTGGTCCTTTGCCAGGCGCTGTGGGTTTGATCTAGAGCCTCTGGAAGTTCCTATACCTTTAAAGGGTATTGATTCTACACCATTGGCTAGTAATAAACCACAATACTGGACACACACAAGTGACTATGCGTATGACTCCAGACCATCAAGAGGTGATTCGCTTCCTTGTACTGTATAATCTACATGATGTGTTGGTGCTGGGATTGCCATGGTTGCAAACTCATAACCCAGTCCTTGACTGGAAAACAATGTCTGTACTAAGCTGGGGATGTCAGGGAAATCATGGGGACACATCTTTGGTCTCCATTGCTTCATCTATTCCCTCTGAAATTCCTGAGTTTTTGTCTGATTATCGTGAGGTTTTTGAGGAATCTACTCTTAATTCTCTTCCTCCTCACAGAGATTGCGATTGCGCCATAGATTTGATCCCTGGCAGTAAATTTCCTAAGGGTCGTCTATTCAATCTGTCTGTACCTGAACATGCTGCCATGCGAGAGTATATTAGGGAGTCCTTGGAAAAGGGACATATTCGTCCTTCTTCGTCTCCTCTTGGAGCGGGGTTCTTTTTCGTAGCTAAAAGCGATGGTTCTTTGAGACCTTGTATTGATTATAGACTCTTGAATAAGATCACAGTCAAGTATCAGTATCCTTTGCCATTGCTGACAGATTTATTTGCTCGCATTGAGGGGGCGAAGTGGTTCTCTAAGATTGATCTTCGCGGTGCGTATAATTTGGTGCGAATTAAGCATGGGGATGAGTGGAAAACCGCATTTAATACGCCCGAGGGCCATTTTGAGTATTTGGTGATGCCTTTTGGTCTGTCAAATGCCCCTTCGGTCTTTCAGTCTTTTATGCACAATATTTTCCGTGAATATCTGGATAAATTTATGATTGTGTATTTGGACGATATCTTGATTTTTTCGGATGACTGGGAATCTCATGTTCAACAAGTTAGGAGGGTTTTTCAGGTTTTGCGGACCAATTCTCTGTTTGTTAAAGGTTCAAAGTGTGTTTTTGGGGTTCAGAAGATTTCTTTTTTGGGGTACATTTTTTCCCCCTCTTCTATTGAGATGGATCCTGTGAAGGTTCGGGCTATTTGTGACTGGACGCAACCGACTTCTCTTAAGGGCCTTCAGAAATTTTTGGGCTTTGCTAACTTTTATCGTCGATTCATAACTGGTTTTTCTAGCGTTGTCAGGCCTTTGACTGATTTGACTAAAAAGGGTGCTGATGTTGCAGATTGGTCTCCTGCTGCTGTGGAGGCCTTTCGGGAGCTTAAGCGCCGTTTTTCTTCTGCTCCGGTGTTGTGCCAGCCTGATGTTTCTCTTCCTTTTCAGGTGGAAGTTGATGCTTCCGAGATCGGAGCGGGGGCGGTTTTGTCGCAGAAAAGTTCAGATTGTTCAGTGATGAGACCTTGTGCGTTCTTTTCTCGAAAATTTTCGCCCGCCGAGCGAAATTATGACGTCGGTAATCGGGAGCTTTTGGCGATGAAGTGGGCATTCGAGGAGTGGCGTCATTGGCTTGAGGGTGCTAAACATCAGGTGGTGGTCTTGACTGATCACAAAAATTTGATTTATCTTGAGTCGGCCAGACGTCTGAATCCTAGACAGGCGCGCTGGTCGTTGTTTTTCTCCCGGTTTAATTTTGTGGTTTCGTATCTGCCAGGTACTAAGAATGTGAAGGCGGATGCCCTTTCTAGGAGTTTTGAACCTGATTCCCCTGGTGATTCTAAACCTACGGGTATACTTAAGGATGGGGTGATATTGTCTGCTGTCTTCCCAGACCTGCGACGTGCTTTACAAGAGTTTCAGGCGGATCGGCCTGATCGTTGTCCGCCTGGTAGATTGTTTGTGCCGGATGAGTGGACCAATAGAGTCATCTCGGAGGTTCATTCTTCTGCGTTGGCAGGTCATCCGGGAATTTTTGGTACCAGAGATTTGGTGGCTAGGTCCTTCTGGTGGCCTTCCCTGTCTCGGGACGTGCGTTCTTTTGTGCAGTCTTGCGATGTTTGTGCTCGGGCCAAGCCTTGTTGTTCTCGGGCTAGTGGGTTGTTGTTGCCCTTGCCTGTTCCTAAGAGGCCTTGGACACACATCTCTATGGATTTTATTTCTGATCTCCCTGTTTCTCAGAAGATGTCCGTCATTTGGGTGGTGTGTGACCGCTTTTCTAAGATGGTTCATTTGGTGCCCTTGCCCAAGCTGCCTTCCTCATCTGAGTTGGTGCCCCTGTTTTTTCAGAATGTGGTTCGGCTGCATGGTATTCCGGAGAATATCGTTTCCGACAGGGGATCCCAGTTTGTGTCCAGATTTTGGCGGGCGTTTTATGCCAGGATGGGCATTGATTTGTCTTTTTCGTCTGCATTTCATCCCCAGACAAATGGCCAGACGGAACGTACTAATCAGACCTTGGAGACTTATTTGAGGTGTTTCGTGTCTGCTGATCAGGATGACTGGGTCTCCTTTTTGCCGTTGGCTGAGTTTGCCCTTAATAATCGGGCCAGTTCTGCCACTTTGGTCTCCCCTTTCTTTTGCAATTCAGGGTTCCATCCTCGTTTTTCATCTGGTCAGGTGGAGTCTTCGGATTGTCCTGGAGTGGATACCATGGTGGATAGGTTGCATCGTATTTGGGGGCAGGTGGTGGACAATTTGGAGTTCTCCCAGGAGAGGACTCAACGTTTTGCTAATCGCCATCGTCGTGTTGGTCCTCGTCTTCGTGTTGGGGACTTGGTGTGGTTGTCCTCCCGTTTTGTCCCTATGAGGGTCTCTTCTCCTAAGTTTAAGCCTCGGTTCATCGGTCCTTATAAGATTTTGGAAATTCTTAACCCTGTGTCTTTTCGTTTGGACCTCCCAGCATCCTTTGCTATCCATAATGTCTTCCATCGGTCATTATTGCGGAGGTATGAGGTACCACTTGTGCCTTCTGTTGAGCCTCCTGCTCCTGTGCTGGTTGAGGGTGAATTGGAGTACGTGGTGGAGAAAATCTTGGACTCCCGGGTTTCCAGACGGAGACTTCAATATCTGGTGAAATGGAAGGGCTACGGTCAAGAGGATAATTCTTGGGTTACAGCTACTGATGTTCATGCTTCTGATTTGGTCCGTGCCTTTCATAGGGCTCATCCAGATCGCCCTGGTGGTTCTTGTGAGGGTTCGGTGCCCCCTCCTTAAGGGGGGGGTACTGTTGTGATTCGGTTCGTGGGCTCCCCCGGTGGTCTCTTGTGGTACTGGTGTCCTGCAAGCTTTGCCTTCTCAGTTCACCTGTTCCTATCAGGATGTGGGAGTATCCTATTTAACCTTGCTCCTCAGTCATTCTAATGCTGGCCATCAATGTATCCAGAGTGATTCTGTTGCATGTTCCTGCTCCCAGTTTTCTGCTCAGCTAAGTTGGACACTTTAGTCCTTAAGTCTATTTTTGTATGTTTTGTCCAGTTTGCACTTATGTGAATCTCTGCAGCTGGAAGCTCTTGTTGGGCTGAAATTACCACTCCAGTGGCATGAGTTGTCACATGAGTTAAGGTAATTTCAGGATGGTGTTTTGAAGGGTTTTGCAGCTGACCGCGAAGTCCTCTGTTGTATCTTTCTGCTATTTAGTTAGCGGGCCTCTCTGTGCTAAATCTGCTTTCATACTACGTGTGTCTTTTCATCTGCTCTCACCGTTATTATATGTGGGGGGCTGCTATCTCCTGTGGGGACATTCTCTGGAGGCAAGCCAGGACTGTGTTTTCTTCTTCCAGGGGTAGTTAGTTCTCCGGCTGTCGCGCGGCATCTAGAGACAACGCAGGAATGCCCCCTGGCTACTTCTAGTGTGGTGTGTAGGTTTAGCATCGCGGTCAGCTCTAGTTTCCATCACCCGAGAGCTTGTCCGTTTATTCTATGCTTCTGATGTTTCCTTGCCATTGGAAACCATAACAGTCTCTCCTGCCTGTCACACGCTGAGCCGGCTCACCTAATCCAGTGAACCCAGCCGTTCCTGCTCCTGTCACCCTGCGAGGTCCGGATGTCGAGGAGGAGGCCGACACCTCCCCCTGTTGCAGGCCCCGCCATGTGGCTGGATTCCTCCCAGCTCGCCCTCGGGACCCAGCACTCCCGCGGCGCGCGCTGCTAGCTGGAGGGTCCCCGGAGGGGCTCCTAACTCGGCGTCGGGCCCGGGGGGGGACATCGGGACTTAGGCGTGCCGGCGGCCGTGACCGCCGCAGCCGGCGCCCACCGCTGGGGACCTGGGGAGATCCACTCGCCACCCCCTGTATAAGGCTGCTCACATTTTGTTGCAGCCACGCAGTCCCCTGCATGCTGGCTGCGTTACGAAGGCTCTGCAGGAGTGCTTCCACCTCCATGACGTCAGAAAAAAACGGAGCTTCGTACGCTGGCAGACTGGCCGGTAAAAGAAGGCTCCAGCAGTCTGGGTGACGTGTCCTCTTTTGGCTGTTTATCTGTTAACCGCCCGTGCAAGCTCTCAGCCCCCACCTCCTCTTCTCCACCCCCTTTCTAAGTCCTCCCCCCTCCTCTATTCAAAAAACTCCTCGCAGCCCATTTAACCCCACAGTGCCCATTAACCCCCTGTGGCCCTGATGTTCCCATGCGACCCCGTCATGGCGGCCTCCCTTGATGTCCCGGGGGGCCCAGTACGGCCTTTCTGGACTGGACATAAAATGTTGGTGTGTAGCATTTCATAGATGATCAATATCCAAGGTTTGGAACTGTGATGATGTCCTACCACAATGCAGCAAGGTGACATTGACATTTCCACGTTTTGGCTGGTCTGGTTGCAACACTAAGGGCTCGCTCCCACTTGTTTGTAAATCGGACGAATGCAATCCGATAAAAAATCGTAGTGATTTCGTACCAATTTAATGCTATGCTTCTGTTCTCAATGGCAGTTAGTTTTTTACTGCTCCGATCGGATCATGATTGGACAGGAAAAAAAACACAGGATGCTGTAATTGCTTGACAAATTTGGATCGTATGCACCCATATAAGACTATGGGTGTTTGTGAAACGTTGCACTGCACTCTGATATCAACCGAGTGTGGTGCCATTCCCACCTACGCCGGAAGCAGAGGAGATAGAGAAATTACTTTCTCTGTCTCCTCCGCAACTGTGCTCCTGTGATAGAAATATATATATCATGTAGATCTCACTTGCATGTATACTGCTCTATAATCATATATACTCATATACTCACAGCTAATATATACATTATAATAAATGGCTTAAAATGGCTGACATGAACTGATATAAGCCAGACAGATTGTATGGGGTTTTCCATCCCAAAAGCGGAACAACGCCAGATGTATTCAAGTGCTGATCAGATGTCTCAACTTTGTCCTAGATGCAGAGCTCAATTTTAGTTGCTTAATCAGCAGTCATATGTGCATTAATCACAATATTCCATATATGTTTAGATAACCAATGACAGGGGAGCTAGACAATATGGTAATTAACTAACCACCCCTAACAACCCCTAACCACTCCTTTCTATATGAAAATATAAAACTATGTATGTATAATAAAGTATCAGTATTGATGGAATGTTATTGACACAACAGTGGTGTGCAGTCTCATTCCTTGAGCGCTCAAAATACTCAGTCTCATTGGGAGCGGCCACAGCACACACAGGGATAAATTTATCCAACCCAAATTTTCCATATCAAATGGCCCCCAACAGCGAGGCAAGGGATGAAACGCACACGGGGACCCTGCTGACCGGAGAGACGGAGGTGTTGGCCACGGCCTTGGTTCACGGGATGGAGACTGCGCAGCTCCATAAGTAAGGTAAGAAAATGTTATCATCTTACCTGAAATTCCCCTGTGCCCAGTCCGGGTCTGTGCCTCTTGCCGGTCAGGTGTGGTCACCACCGCATTTCCCAGGTAGTGTAAAAAGGCCTGAATCCAAAACCCTGGGATTTTAGTCAAGGTGTCTGCTGTGTGCCGTGTATGTGTTCTGTGTTTGTGTAGGATCCGGGAGAAGGAAGGAACAGTGACTTTTGTTTGTGGTGGCTGGGTAACAGACTGCAGGAGGTCAAATCTCTCGATAAGTTATTGCAGGATTCCCGTGCATAGGAGGAACAGGTAGAGTTCCGGGGCAGGTAGTCCCATGTTCCAGGCACGGGTAGTGATAACTTAGAGGGCTACTGCAGATTCCCGTAGTGCCGGCGATCCAGTTAGGACGACCGGACTGGGGTGGTAGATTTCCCGCTTGTTGTGCTTCTCACTCAGGCGGCCCGGGCACAGGTGTGCCCAGTGCGATTGGCAGTAGTCTGTTCCCAGCACAACCTGCACGTGTCACAGAATTAAAAAGGGCATCTCCTGGATTGTCTATCTGTATCTGTTTCTGTTTGTCAAGTATTGCTGCTTTAAGAGTATACAATTGTAAAAGAAAGTTTTTTGTTTTGTTTTTTTCTCTTTCCTTTTTTACTTCCCCTTTTCCAAGCAGAGATATATGCATTGTAAATCACACTGTCACATCTGTTTGTTTTTTTCTGGCTGTTTCTGCAATGCAGACTATGGTGTAACTATTTGTGAAGAAGTGAAACAAATTGTATCTATTATTTTTGATGCGATATACGTGTTTTCAGATACGTGATTTTAGTGACATTGGATACAATAGCATAAGAAAAGGGGAAGTGTGTGTCTCTGACTGCGTTGAGCGCAGAGAAGGAGAGAAAAAAATATAGTTTTTTTTTACTCTTTTGAAAGTCTTTATTCTGTTTTTTTTATATATTTTTTTTAAAGTTTTTTTTAAAAATTTTTAAGTTTTCCAAAGTTATCCTTTCTGTCTCTTTATGTTTTTTTTTTTTTTTTTAAGTTTTTTCTTTTGTATAAAAATGTAGAGTTTTTGGTTGTGAACTAAGTTTTTGACGGTTTTTGATCGTTTTGTTTTTTTTCGGAGTTTTTATATACTCATTTTTAAACGTTTTTTTTAGTGTTGTTTTCTTTTTTTCCTTTTTGTGTGTTTTTAATTTTTTGCTTTTGCCATGGGGAATAAAGTGGCCAAGCAACAGGAGGGTCTTTTACTTCCTGATGAGAAAACAGCCCCCCAGATAGTGGCAGAATACGAAGGTGTTAAGTATGTGAAGAATTTTGGAAGGTATAAAGTATGTGAAATTCATAAGAATGGCAGACTTCAAGCTGCAGAATGGCATGACGTAGAAAGGAAAATAAGGGAAGTTAGCTGATGTTAAATTGCTGAATACTAATAGATGGTATGAAGTAGCAGCAGAGCTTACATCGTTTAGGTGGTACAGAAAGTTATATGAGCAAACCAGGAAGTGTTTTTTTGTGTGTATAAGACGGGAAATATTGGATCTGTGCAGTCTGCTTTTAGCAGAATCCATGGTATAGGGAGTTTTTTTTTTTTTGCACAGTATGTGGCGCGCCCCGTCCCTCCCTACAGGAAGAAGGCATCATTGCTCCACTCTATTGTTCTCGTTCTTCTCTATCCTCCTTTTTTCTCTGTCACTCTTTCTCTCCTCATTCTTCTCTCTCACTCTCCTTTCCTCTCCTCTTCCTCCACACTTTTCTCTTCTCTCTCTCCCTCTCTCTATCTCTCTCCTTCTCCACACCCATCTTCTCCTCCCTCTTCTCCTCACCCTCTCTCTCTCCTCCTTCTCCACTCCCCCACCACACCTATCTCCTCCTTCTCTTCCTTCTCCACACCCATCTTCTCCTCCCTCTTCTCCTCACCCTCTCTCTCTCCTCCTTCTCCACTCCCCCACCACACCTATCTCTTCCTTCTCTTCCTTCTCCACACCCATCTCTCCTCCCTCTTCTCCTCACTCTCTCTCCTCACTCTCTCCACCTCTTTCTGCACACCCTGATTCTCCCCGTTTCTCTTTACCACACCTTTCTATCTCTCTCTCTATCCCCACATTCTCCTTCTCCGCACCTCTTTCCTCCTTCTTCACTCATCTCCACATTCTCTCTCCCCTCATTCTATTCCTTTGTCTCACTCATCAACCCCTCCTTCTTCTTCCTCTTTCTTCCTCTTCGTTGCCGGCTGGGCCAACGTCCAATTCAAACAATGTGGTGCTTACAGCACAAGGTTCCCCTTCTATGTCCCTGGCACAGTCCAGCCATTGCCAGTTGTGATATCGGGGAAAGAAGGTGAAAATCCCCCCCCTGCAGTGGGCAGCCCCCGGACATATCAGGCAGCAGACAGCTCAGCCCTGGGTGCAGAGGGGGGAGTACTGACATCCTCATCTGCATCTGCTGATAATGTACAACTTCAGCACCGGTCAGAGCTGCCTACATTCACACCAACATGGAATTATAAGCATAATCCATCACAGCTTCAGTAAGGGGGGAGACATCCTCACATAAAAAGGCAACTTCTAAGTCCAATATCAGCCAGTGTATGACCCCAGTACATGCTATCACAACTATTCCTCTGATGAAGATGAAGAGGGAACATCATACATGCTGTCCAGTACTAGGAAAAGAAACCCACAAGAATGCAGGGGCAGATAGAGGCACCACCATTACACTATGTGCACTGCACTTCAAGTCAGATGACAATCCTCCAGACCCAGGGATGCATCCCATGCCATTTTACCGAAGAATGTAGCAGAACCAGCGAACATATGCAGCCACCTGGAATGATCTCTGGGCCATAAATGGAAACAAAAGCAGGTGGTGCACTCTGGCCAATCATGAAGGAACAATTCAAACTTCCAGCAGAATTAGATGTACACGCTTGGGAGTCAGGGTCACAGCTAATTAAACAGCTCACAGAGTGGGCCAAAGGCAGATTGGCAGGACAAGCCGTCAGCTTACATGACACCGTCAGCAAAACTGCCGCCATTATAGCACCACAAAGAGCGTGAAGAAGGAAACGGGTGCAGTGCTGCTGAGAATGTCAGAAGGGGAGCCAGAGGTGAAGACGCTGCAAAGAGCGACACACCGGAAGAACCGCTGCAGACTCCAGAGAGAAGACACCGACCTCAATAAGGTTAGCAAAGGGGAGAAGCTATGTCAGACCAGGGGTAAGAAGTGATGGCAGATGCAGCCGCAGCCCCTGTAATGCCCCAAGACCTTGGGTTGGATGCAGCCGCCGGTCTCATGGCAACCCCCGGGCCTCGTCACTGATGCACCTGCAGGCCCCATCTTACCACCGCAGCTTCAATCAGCAGGCCGAACCCCGCTGCCACTACAGAACCCATCATGTTGTCCACAGTAGCCAAAGGGATTGAGTCCCAACCAGGGGTGCAGAAGACAGCCCCTCTCATGGTGACCACTGACCTGGAAGCGCAACCACCCTACAAAGACAGAAGAAGTGTCAAGTGTTACATCTGTGGTGAGTTTGGCCATTTCCAGAACCAGTGCAAAGCACCCTCGCCCCCGAAGAGACTGGACCCATGCAACCCAAGAGTTGGTCCAGAGAAACAGGTCAAGGAAGAAGTGCAGAAAGCAGTGAAGTACCCCGTCCATAGGACAGGGGCAAGCAAGCCAGGTCCGCAAGACACTACACTCCTGACATGTAAACCTTCGTCTGCAAGACCAATACCTCAAATTACCCTTAAAGTGGATGGCGTTGTCAGATCTTTTCTTTTGCACACCGGTGCAAGTGTGATGAGACCTGTGGAATTTGCTGATCCCACCTGCTTATCAGAATCCTCTGTGCCTCACATGGGCATTGATGGTCAAGTCAGACATTCTCAGCTTACAAAGTCACTGAGCGTGTGCACTCAGCCAGGACACTCTATCCTGCCCCAGTTTGTGGTGTCAAAGACCTTCCACTCAACCTGCTGGGAGCGAACCTATAGCAGAAGCTGAAGGCAACCACAGTGTTCCAGGAAGATGGGACAGTGACACTTTCTTCATCCCTGACCCAAGAAGAGTCATGCTGGCGGCCCTACAAGAACCTTAAGCAACCGATGAGGCCTACTCAAGGAGGTACTGGATGTAGTACCAGAAAGTCTATGGTCTAAGGGACCCCAGGACATGAGAAACCTCAAGTAGCCCCAGTACGGGTGTCACTCAAGCCAGGTACCTTGTACCCTCGTAGGGCCCAGGCCAGGCCTAGAATCAAGCTGCCTCTGACAACTGAAGGTCTACCTGGAAATAGGAATCATTGTTCCTTGCACATCGCCTTGCAATCCTCTGCTTTCCCCGTCAAGAAAAAGACTGTAAAAGGAGAGCCAGCCAAGTTCAGAATGGTACATGACCTGAGAGCTGTGAATGACACCACGGTGTTTGAAACTGCAATTATGCCGAATCCGCACACTCTGCTCTCAAATGTGCCTGCCACAGCAAAAGTGTTTACAGTGACCGACCTGTCTAATGTTTTCTCCAGTGTTCCCCTTCATCCGGAAGACCAGTTCCTGTTTGCCTTAACGCACCAGGGGGGACACCACACATGGACAGTGATGCCACAGTGGGCCCAGAACAGCCCTCCACAGTTCACCAAAGCAATGTCCACAGTCCTCACCAACTGGACATTGGCCATTCCTCACCAACTGGACAAGCCCATTCCTTGTATCTGCGTCTGTCAGCCCAGGAAGCAGAACTGATAGCGCTGATGAAGGCCTACCAGATGGCAGAAGACAAGACTGAGAAAATGTATACCGATTTGAGGTACTCGCATGGCATAGCACACGACTTCGGACCCATCTGGGCTGCAAGGGACTTCATCACAGCAAGCGGTACAACCGTGAAGCATCATGGAGCCATTAAGGACCTGCTCAACGCACTTCAACTTCCAAAAGTGGTGGCAGTACTAAAAGTCAAAGCGCATGGAAAACTAAACACAGTAGAGGCACAGGGCAACAACATGGCGGATATGGCAGCCAAAGAAGCAGTCAAGGGAAGACAATATGGAAAAGTGGAAGAGGTCGTAGAGCCGGACGGCTACTACATGACGACTGAAGACAAGAAACCTGACCAAATGACGTCCTGTGATCTGCTCAAAAAGCTGCAAGAGCAAGCCCCAAAGGACAAGAAGGAATGCTGGATGCGGAAGGGAGCAACACTTGAAGAAGGAAGGGTATACTCAATGGGCTACAAACCCTGTTTACCCGAAGCATGTACCCTATGGTGGTCCAGTGGGCACATGGGCCCACACACAGATTAAAGACACAGATGAATGATCCGATTGGTGTTTACTGGTTCGCTCCAGGGATCCCCACCCTAACAGCCAAGTTCACTAGCAGCTATCTGACCTGCGGCAAATGCAACCCTGGAAGAATGGAGAAAGTTCCCACACATCCTCTTGCCAGACCACTGTACCCCTTCCGGAGGATCCAGATAGACCACATCCAGATGCTGCCAAGTGGAGGTTTCAAATATGCCCTTGTGGTCATGGACGTGTTCTCAGGATGGCCAGAAGCTTTCCCAGTGAGAAACCAGTCAGCAAAGACTACTGCAAAGAAGCTACTCTCAGAGACAAGATATGCAGCTATGGGGGCCCAGAAGTGATAGAGAGTGACCAGGGACCCGCATTCACAGCAAATCTCACACGAGAGATCTGGTCAGCAGTAGGGTCAGACTTAGGCCTACACACTCTCAATCACACTACTCAGTGTTAGGCACACTCCCAGAGACCCAGAAAAGCTGTCACTGTATGAAATTTTGTTTGGGTCTAGTCCCAGGTTAGGGGTATCCTTTCCCTCAGCAGCTGACTATGTAATATGATACTTTGTCTGCTTATGTAAATTGAACTCACACAGAAACTTGCTAACATCCATTCTCGAGTTTTTTTCTTTATTGCCAGATCCAGATTCAGTGTCCGGTACGCACTCCTAGAAGCCAGGTGTTATGATCCCAGTGGTAGAGGACCTCTGATATTCCGGCAAGATAGCAAAAACATAAATACTGCTCTAGGGAGGTGGAAACTGGGCTAACCGCATACCTGATCCTAACACACACAACTAGAAGCAGCCGGTGAACGTGCCTACGTTGGTTCTAGACGTCTCGAGCCAGCCGGAGAACTGACTACCCCTAGAGGGAAAATAAGACCTCACTTGCCTCCAGAGAAATAGAACCCCAAAGATATAGAAAGCCCCCAACAAATAATAACGGTGAGGCAAGAGGAAAACACAAACGTAGAGATGAACTAGATTCAGCAAAGTGAGGCCCACTAGTCTAGATAGACAGAAAATAGATAGTAGACTATGCGGTCAGCAGAAAACCCTACAAAAACATCCACGCTGAACATTCAAGAACCCCCACACCGACTGACGGTGCGGAGGGAGAATATCAGCCCCCTAGAGCTTCCAGCGAGCAGAAAATCAAATATTAAGCAAGCTGGACAAAGACACTGAAAAATGCAAACGATCCAAATTATACAAAACGGACTTAGCTTTTCTTGCATGAGACAGACTGAAAGGAATCCGGAGGAGACCATATAGGTCTGGATACAACGATGCCAGGCAAGGGACTGAGTCCGGAGGAGACTTAAATAGGGAACACCCGCTGCTTAACGACACAGCTGGAGCTCAGGCCTGCAACAAGACATGCCTAACACAATACCGTTAGTGACCACCAGAGGGAGCCCAGAAACACAGTTCACAACAGTACCCCCCCTTGAGGAGGGGTCACCGAACCCTCACCAAGACCCCCAGGGCGATCAGGATGAGCAGCGTGAAAGGCATGAACCAAATCAGCCGCATGAACATCAGAGGCGACAACCCAGGAATTATCCTCCTGACCATAGCCTTTCCACTTAACTAAATACTGGAGTTTCCGTCTAGAGATACGAGAATCCAGAATCTTCTCCACCACGTACTCCAACTCGCCCTCAACCAAAACCGGGGCAGGAGGCTCAACAGCAGGAACCATAGGCACCACGTACCGCCGCAACAAGGACCTATGGAACACATTATGAATAGCAAATGACGCTGGAAGGTCCAAGCGAAAAGACACCGGGTTAAGGATTTCCAAAATCTTATAAGGACCGATAAAGCGAGGCTTGAACTTAGGAGAGGAGTAGTGTTGAGCGATACCTTCCGATATCGGAAAGTATCGGTATCAGAAAGTATCGGCCGATACCGTCAAAGTATCGGATCTAATCCGATACCGATACCCAATCCCAATGCAAGTCAATGGGATGAAAATATCGGAATTAAAATAAACCCTTTCTTTCCTTGTAGGTTAATTCTACATGAAGGAAAACAACTAAGAGTAATGTAGGATGTATTGGGGGAGGTGGCGGAGACATTAAAGGCACAGAGG